>NC_044031.1:100350397-101064618 GCF_901765095.1 Microcaecilia unicolor
ACTGTCAACTGCTGAGCAAGATGTAAATAGGAGCAACAAACATAGTTTGAAATGTCTATATGCGAATGCTAAAAGAAATAAGATGGGAGAGTTAGAATATATTACACTAAATGAAAAAATAGATATAATAGATATCTCTGAGACCTGGTGGAAGGAGGATAACCAGTGGGACACTGTCATACCGGGGTACAAATTATATCGTAGTGATAGAGTGGATCAGATTGGTTGAGGGGTAGTACTGTATGTTAAGGAGGGCCTGGAATCAAATAGATTGAAAATTCTGCAGGAAACAAAACACATCTTGGAATCCCTATGGATTGAAATTCCATGTGTAAAGGGGAAAAGGATAGTGATAGGAGTGTACTACCATCCACCTAGCAAGGATGTACAGATAGATGTAGAAATGCTATCAGAAATTAGGGAGGCTAACAAACTGGGCAATACAATAATAATGAGTGATTTCAATTACCCTGGTATTGACTGGGTAAATGTAACACCAGGGTATGCTAGGGAGATAAAATTCCTTGACAACATCAAGAACTGCTTTATGGAGCAGCTGGTACAGGAGCCAACAAGAGGGGGAAAAATTCTAGACTTAGTCCTTAGTGGAGCGCATGATCTGGTGCAGGAGGTAATGGTGTTGGGGTTGCTTGATAACAGTAATCATAATATGATCAGATTTGATATCAGCTTTGAAGTAAGTACACACAAGAAGTCCAATATGTTAGCATTTAACTTTCAACAAGGAGACTATGATAAAATGATACGAACGGTGAAAAAAAAACCTTAGAGGAGCAGCTGTGAAGGTCAATATTTTACATCATAGTAACGTGATAGTAGATGACGGCAGAGATAGACCTGTAGGTCCATCCAGTCTGCCCAACAAGATAAACTCATATGTGCTACTTTATGAGCCGGTGGTGGGAGACAGGGATAGTGCTGGGCAGACTTATACGGTCAGTGCCAGGGCCGGTGGTGGGAGGCGGGGATAGTCCTGGGCAGACTTATACGGTCTGTGCCAGAGCCGGTGGTTGGGAGGCGGGGCTGGTGGTTGGGAGGCGGGGATAGTGCTAGGCAGACTTATACGGTCTGTGCCCTGAAGAGCATAGGTACAAATCAAAGTAGGGTATACACAAAAAGTAGCACACATGAGTTGCCTTGTTGGGCAGACTGGATGGATCGTACAGGTCTTTTTCTGCCGTCATCTACTATGTTACTATGTTACTATACCTGACTTTGATTTGTATCTGTCATTTTCAGGGCACAGACCGTAGAAGTCTGCCCAGTACTAGTCCTGCCTCCCACCACTGGCTCTGCCACCCATTCTCCGCTAAGCTTCTGAGGATCCATTCCTTCTGAACAGGATTCCTTTATGTTTATCCCACGCATTTTTGAATTCTGTTACCGTTTTCATCACCACCTCCCGCGGGAGGGCATTCCAAGTATCCACCACTCTCTCCGTGAAAAAATACTTCCTGACATTTTTCTTCAGTCTGCCCCCCTTCAATCTAATTTCATGTCCCCTAGTTCTACCACCTTCCCATCTACAGAAAAGGTTTGTTTACAGATTGATACCTTTCAAATATTTGAACGTCTGTATCATATCACCCCTGTTTCTCCTTTCCTGTAGGGCATACATGTTCAGGTCAGCAAGTCTCTCCTCATACGTCTTGTAATGCAAATCCCATACCATTCTCATAGCTTTTCTTTGCACCGCTTCAATTCTTTTTACATCCTTAGCAAGATATGGCCTCCAAAACTGAACACAATACTCCAGGTGGGCCTCACCAACGACTTATATAGGGGCATCAATACTTCCTTTCTTCTGCTGGATACACCTCTCTCTATACAGCCTAGCAACCTTCTAGCTATGGCCACTGCCTTGTCACACTGTTTCGTCGCCTTCAGATCCTTAGATACTATCACCCCAAGATCCCTCTCCCCGTCTGTACATATCAGACTCTCACTGCCTAACACATACGTCTCCCGTGGATTTCTACTCCCTAAGTGCATCTTCGCATTGAATTTTAATTGCCAAACCTTAGATCATTCTTCTAGCTTCCGCAGATTCTTTTTCATGTTCTCCACTTCCTCCCGGGTGTCCACTCTGTTACAAATCTTAGTATCGTCTGCAAAAAGGGCAAACTTTACCTTCTAACCCTTCGGCAATGTCACTCACAAATATATTGAACAGAATCGGCCCCAGCACCGATCCCTGAGGCACTCCACTGCTCACCTTTCCCTCATCCAAGCAAATTCCATTAACCACCTCCCTCTGGCGTCTGCCCGTCAACCAGTTCCTAATCCAGTTCACCACGTCGGGTTCTATCTTCAGCCTGTCAAGTTTATTCAAGAGCCTCCTGTGGGGAACCATGTCAAAAGGTTTGCTGAAATCTAAGCAGATTACGTCTATAGCACGTCCATGATTCAATTCTCCAGATGTTGTTCAAAAATAGTTTCCTGGAAGCCCAGGCCAAATATATTCTGTGTATTAAAAAAGGGGGAAGGAAAACCAAACGACGGATTAAAAACTGGTTAAAAGATAGAAAACAGAGAGTAGGGTTAAATGGTCAGTATTCTCAATGGAAATGGGTAGATAGTGGGATTCCCCAGGGTCTGTCTGGAACCGCTGATTTTTAACATATTTATAAATGATCTAGAGATGGGAATAACTAGTGAGGTAATTTAAATTTGCTGACGACACAAAGTTATTCAAAGTTCTTAAATCACAAAAGGATTGTGAAAAATTACAAGAGCATCTTACAAGAGTGGGAGACTGGGCATCCAAATGGCAGATAATGTTTAATGTGAGCAAGTGCAAAGTGATGCATATGGGAAAGAGGAATCCGAACTATAGCTACGTCATGCAAGGTTCCACGTTAGGAGTCACCGACTAGGAAATAGATCTAGGTGTCATCATTGATGATACGTTGAAACCCTCTGCTCAGTGTGCGGAGGCAGCTAACAAAGCAAATAGAATGTTAGGTATTATTAGGAAAGAAGTAGAAAACAAAAATGAAGATGTTATCATGTCTATGTATCGCTCCATGGTGCGACCGCACCTCAAATATTGTGTGCAATTCTGGTCACTGCATCTTAAAAAAGATGTAGTGGAATTAGAAGAGGTATAGAGAAAGGTGACGAAAATGATAAAGGGGATAGGATGACTTCCTATGAGGAAAGGCTAAAGCGGCTATGACTCTTCAGCTTGGAAAAAAGACGGCTGAGAAGAGATATGATAGAGGTCTATAAAATAATGAATGGAATGGGTAGACATGAATTACTTGCTTACTCTTTCCAAAAATACTAGGACTAGAGGGCATGCAATGAAGCTACAAATTAGTCAATTTAAACAAATCAGAGAAAATATTTCTTCACTCAATGTGTAATTAAACTCTGGAATTTGTTGCCAGAGAATGTAGTAAAAGCAGTTAGCTTAGCGGGGTTTAAAAAAGGTTTGGCTAGCTTCCTAAAAGAAAAGCCCATAAGCCATTATTAAAATGGACTTGGGGAAATCCACTGGTTATTTCCAGGATAAGCAGCATAAAATGTATTATACTGTTTTAGGATCTTGCTAGGTACTTGTAACCTGGATTGGCCACTGTTGGAAACAGGATGCTGAGCTTGATGTATCTTCGGTCTGCCCCAGTATGGCAATACTTAGGTACTTATAAATAAATAAACAACAATAAGGAAAGATGGATGACAAAAGCACAGTGTTTGGTCCTAGTTTGTAGGGTTGTTCCCTTCAAAATAAGACCTGCACTGAAAGCAGGTTCAACTCTGTGTTGGCATCTTTTCCGAAGGGAATTTTCAGTGGGAAAGTATGCACATGGTTTCCTTTTAGAAACTGGTTTAATACATGCATAGAGGAGCACATATAACTATGAAAACATATTTTTGATACACATCACCTGGGTAGTCTGTGGAAGTGATAAAATCCCATGCACTGTTGATAGTGTTATTAGTACAAACTACATATTCCACAACGTGCATTTCTGCTGCATGTTTGGTTGCATTTTGAAACAACGCATCAAAGCGTGTTCTTTGTGTGGCCTTCTTACTTTGGAATTGGATGCCCCTAGCCTTGTGTACAGAACACTCATTTCCTAAGGTCAGATCATCGCTGAAAACTCGCCTTTACCAGAAAGTTTATAGGGCTCAATATTCAGACCGCGGGAGTTAGCCCATCTAACTCCCAAGGTCGATGTCGAACCTGGATATTAAATTCCAGGCCATTTCTGGTGACCAGCATTGAATATCCGGTTTATTTTTGGCTGCTTCTAACTGAACCGGCCAAGCCGATATTCAGCACTGGCAAGTTAAGTTTGAACCAACCAAAGATAGGGCTGGTATTCATGCTGCCAAATATGGCCGGCAAACTTAGTTGACGATGGGCTGAAAATCAGTGGATAACCGGTTATATCACATGATATAACTGGCTATCCACTAATTGTGAATTTTCAGTGGGTCATGTCTGGGCATGTCCTGCTGAAAATTTGCAGATAGCTGGTTATGGGCCATTTAACTGGCAGGTGCCGATCCTGGATGGTTAAATGCTTTTGAATATCGGGGGGATACTATCCAGTGATCCTGGGGCAGGCAACCTGAGGCTGACAATTCCTGCTGTCTAGTTTTCCTTTTCTTCCTTTACTTAAGATAGTGGTTCCCAAACCTGGTCCTGGAGGCACTGTATCCAGTCGGGTTTTCAGGATACCCACAATGAATATTCATGAAAGAGATTTGCATGTACTGCATGCAAATCTCTCTCATGAATATTCATTGTTGATATCCTGAAAACCTGACTGGCTAGGGTGTCTCCAGAACCAGGTTTAGGAACCACTGACTTAAGGCATTCCTTTCCTTAATTTTTTTGACTTTCTCAATGTAAACTGCTCTGTTGTACGCTCATGAGAGGTGGTATATCAAGTTCAATAAATCATAAACCACAGTGTCTTCCCCTCCCCTAGTTAGGGACTCTTTTGTGCCAGGTAACAAATCTTCTGAAGAAGATCTATGTGATTTCATGTGCTGTGGATCCCTGTCCCTCCTAGTTCATTGTAGCCATGAAGAAGGTATTGCAGAAAAGCTTGTGACTGTTTTGAAAGCTTCATTTATTGAGGGCTATTTTCTGAACTGTCTCCACCAGGCAATAATTAAACCTATTACCAAGACACTGAACTTGGATATGACTTGTTTTGCAAATTACAGGCCAGTTCTGGTTCTTTGATTTCTAGGTAAACTAATCAATAGAAATCAAACAAAATAAAACATGGAAAAGAAAATAAGATTATACCTTTTTTATTGGACATAACTTAGTACATTTCTTGATTAGCTTTCGAAGGTTGCCCTTCTTCGTCAGATTGGAAATAAGCAAATGTGCTAGCTGACAGTGTATATAAGTGAAAACCTTCAAGCATTACGAATAAAACGAATAAAAGAAAATAGGATGATACCTTTTTTTTTTGTTTGAATAACAATATATTTTTGATTAGCTTTTGAAGGTAACACCTTCTTCAGATCAGAAATGAGCAGATGATGACATATATCAAATATATATGTGATCAGAGGGTGACAAAGCAGTATAATTTTATGCCTCCGATATTCAGCTGGCGATGGTCAGCGTTTTTTAAACGATGACTGTTGCCAGCTAAATTAGCCTCCAATATTCAGTGTTGGGCCATGTCCAGACACCAGCACTGAATATTGGGGGCTAAAATGTGGGTGGGCAGGATGCCGGAGCTTCTTCCGGGTCCTCGGGCTGGCACCTGCAAAACTAGTTTTAATTGCTAAACCCCTCCCGATCCCCCTTCTGGCCTCTCTAATAGCCCCCACCCTCCTGTTCCCCCAACTGCGATGTTTTAAGTACCTCCCCTCCTCCCCAACTAAACCCCTTGCTCCCTTCGATGTCTAGGTAGGTCCCCCTGAGCCTACCTGTCTCCCTGGTAGTACAGCAGGGGTCATTGAGGGCAGGAGCGCAGCCTTCTTGCTCCTGCCTCTTGCATCTCCATTTCAAAATGGCTGCCATGACCTCTCATGGCAGCTCATGGTAGTTTAGTTTAGTTCATTTATATTCAGTGGTGTGCTGGAGCCGGCTCGCACCGGCTCGCACGAGCCCCTTGTTAAATTTTACTGATTTTTACGAGCCAGTTGTTGGAGTCAGGCAGCAAGCACACAATTATCTGTTTTTTTTCTCCTCCTCTCTCCCTTCTCCCCAAGCCCCCACCCTCCCATAGGCTCCCAGCATACCTCGTCATGTCGTCCCTTAGGATCGTCATCTTCCCCCCCTCACCACTGCCTGACCAACCTGGAGCCTTTTCTCTGCTGGATCCCACCCACAGGCAGTTGCATCAGCGGGGCAGTGTTGCCAGGTGGGCGGTTTTACCACCTAATTGGGCGGTTTTCCGCAACCCGCCGTGGGAAATTTTTGCCCGCGGCGGGTTGCGTTTTTTTGGGCTTCTTTTGGGTCTTTTGGGCGGTGTTTAAAGCGGTTTTTTCGGCCGCGGGGGGCGGGGTTAGTGACATTTTGGGCGGGGTTAGTGACATTCTGGGTGGGGCCGATGACGGGGAGGCGGGGCCGATGATGGGGGAGGCGGGGCCGATGACGGGGGAGGCGGGACCAATGACAGGGAGGCCGGGTTGATGACGGCGGGGGCGGGGTTGATGACGACAGGGGCGGGGTGATGACGCGGGGGTGGGGGTGTCAGGGGGGGGGGGTTGACTTTGGGCGGGTTTTGGGCTGGATTTGGGCTCGTTTGGGTGGGAACAAATTTTTCCACCTGGCAACCCTGCAGCGGGGCTGTACACTCACTGGCAAAGACAGGCTCCGGGTGGATCAGGCAGCGTCTCATGTTACCACTACAGCTGCAGGAACAAGTAATGTTTAAACAATGGCCAGAGGGAATGGAAGCTGAGAGGTAGGATTCACAGAGGAGCAGCAGGAGGGAGATTATGCTGGGTTTGAATGAAGACAGCATGAAGTTAAAAAAAAAAAAGTTGAAGCTATTTAAGTTAGTCTGTTTCCCCTTCCCGTGCAGGCTGTCCTCGCCGTTAAACTGAAACCAAAATCAAGCAAACTTGAGCTGCTGCATGTAGGTTGTCGTTATTTATTGTTGGTAGCATTTTAATTCAATCTCTATTATATTTTCAAACATGCCAGCTTTGGCAGCATACAGATGTACACAGAGGTCAGAGGAAGTATAGTAATGGAATAACTTTTCATAGAGTAGTAATTTGTTATCAATCATATTCAGTGTGTCATTTAGAGGGGCTGGTTATAGGGACACCCTAGCATGTATTATATTTGTGCAGATATCTTTTTTCTCCTGGTAAAGGGCCATTCAAACAGATGTCATATTATAAGGATCAGGTTTCTATCTAACTATTTATTTATTTAGTTAGTTACTTATTTATGACCCCGCAGAGATTTTTTTTCTCCTGGTAATGGGCTTCTAAAACAGGCATCATGTTATGGGAATCAGGTTCTCAATGTTCAGAGTTTTTGTCAATTTATTTACTTATTTATGGCATTTTATCCCACGTTAAACTTGATTTAGATTGGAACTTGGAAGCATTTAAAAACAAAAAAAATTTCCCGGAGAGAGTAATGCGTGACCCCTCCCCCCCCCCCCGGCTCTCTCCCTGGGTATAGCCAGCTCTGCAATTTGGGGGGGGGGCACAGAGGTAGACGGGGGGGGGGGGGCGCAGAGGTGGACCAGGGAGAGAGCCTGTTGTTAAAAATTTACCAGCACACCACTGTTTATATTCCACATAAAACTATGCGGATAACAGGGAAGCATATACAAACCCAAACATATTAATACACAAACATACAATCACAATTAAAACAGTAAATACCTTCCATCTTCTGCAACATAAATTAATCTTATAGACTGCCAACAAACATACCCATAATTCTGAATTCTGAAATGCTGAACAGAATAAATATGTTTTAAGTAATTTTTGAATTGTTTAGTAACTGTCGCCAGACTAATCTGCCACGGCAAAGAGTTCAACAACCGTGGACCAGCAACAGAAAAGGGTTTTTGCATTGTTTCTTCAAAATAAATTTTCTGCAATGCTGGAATAGATAGTAGACCAGCATCCATCTGTGAGCTGCCCCCAACAACCCCAACTGGACCACCAGGGAGACAGTAGCCCAGGGAGGCCTACCTAGACATCAGGGGGTGGGAGGCTTTGTTCGAGGGAGAAGGGAGGTACTTAGAGCATTGTAGCCAGTGGAGGTGGGTCGGAGGGAGGGAAGCTATTAGAGATGCAGGGAGGTAGATCGGTAGGACTATAGTAATTAAAAATAGTTGTGCGGTTGCCGGCCCGATATTGCTGTCACCCACATAGCTAAGCAGCCTAATTTAAGACAACTTTTGAGCTGTCCTAAATTAGGCTCCTTAGATGTGCAAGTACCCACATTGAATATTGCAGGTACCTGCATAACCATGGGCTCCTTCCCAGTTCCACCCCTGATCTGCCCACTTTTTGATTGGATTAACTCTCCAGTTAAGTGCCAGTGTGCCACTGAATATCCCCACTACGTACTTTCCTGGCCTGGGCCATCTGTTATAAAGTTACCTTCCACGTTGGAGTTTAGAGATTTAAGGCCCCTTTTACTAAGGCGCCTACGTGCATCCAATGCGTGTCAATTTGGAACTACCACCCAGCTACCGCGAGCCCCAGGCAGTAATTCCATTTTTTGCATGCGTCTGATTCACATGGCAGAAAATATTTTTATTTTCTACCGCATGGTGCTAACCAGGCAGTAATCGGAAGTGTACGCATGCTGACAATTATCGTCCAGTTAACGTGTGACACCTTACCACTAAGTCAATGGGTGGAAGTAAGGTCTCAGGCCGAAAATGGACGTGCGTCAATTTTTATTTTGCCGCACATCTATTTTAGGCCAAAAAAAAGGCCTTTTTTGCAGGTGCACTGAAAAATGGACCTGTGCGCTTCCAATACACGCACAGGCCACTTTTCGGCACACGTTAGTAAAAGGACCCCTTAGCATGTGAAGTGCCAATAGGGAAAAATGTCAGATTTTACCTCAGCTTCCTTGACTTTGCTGTTGAAACTGTCGGTAACAATCTGATGGCATTTTCGTGTTTTTTCTTTTTAATAATTGGGAACAAAAGTCAGACCAGCAGTTCATTTCACTTAGCTCATATCAAACCTCTTTCAGAGGGAGTCAGATTTGAACTGATTTACTCAGAGGTGAAACAATGGGTAGAGGTTTGCATGAGAACATTGGGTCATACATTCCTGTACAAGTCATGTTATCTTCATTTTGCGAAATATAAATTGTGGCAGGATTCTTCCTTGTTGAATAAACTTTAGCACGGACTGGAAAACACCCCAGGCTATTTCAATATAGTCTGCAACCCGGTGTTGGCTATGCTCCATCCTGTCTTCCCTTTCTAAAAACAGTGCACAAACCAGGTTAAAGCTGATGGATTAATTGAAGATGTTGGAAACAGATTGCAATCTGCTGTATTCCAGTCAGGTCACAGGAGGTTAACTTGTTCTTGCTTTCTCATCAACTTTCAATACAGATTCTACAGTATATCTGTGAGCAATGAGAAGGTGTGTCTCCTACCTCTGAGCATTAATTTTCTCCTGAGGTCAGAGAGAAAAAATCTCACATTCTATCCTATGTATTACAAACATGTTATATGATCAAGATTTCATGTTATACTGTTATTAGTAATTTTGTTCTATGCAATCAGAATACCTTGTCAGTTCTACTCTCTGTTATATTGTGAGCCACATTGACTTTGAATCCTATTTGAGATAATGTGGGATATAAATGTTATAAATAAATAAACAAACAAATTTAAGTTCATTACAAATATCCTAATGGATTCCATTGTTTTTGGAAAAGGTTCATGTTTGGACATGCATTAAAATACTTTAACACTCCATGAGGAACTAAAACCCATCTGTTCAGGCATGCCTACCCAAACGATCCAGATTAATTCCCACATACCCATCTATTCATCACATATCCAGGAGACAATGACCTAGACTACATCTCCCGCCTCATTTTCCCCTGCTTATCCCCTGTTTCTATCCCCTTTCGCCTCATCGACCCCTCCCCCAATGCTCACCTACCCTTACTCACACCTCTCCTACTCCCTTCACTCTTGCCCATTCCCCTCCGCCTCATCTACCCTCCAATTGCTCACTTACCCTTGCTCATACTTCTCCTGCTCCCCTCATCCCTGCATTTCTACATTCCTATTTCTTTTATTACTCTGATAATACTCAACTTATTTCTCTCTACCAATACTTTGTAATCCCAATTACTATGTAAGCCGCATTGAACCTGCTTTGAGTGGGAAAGCGCGGGGTACAAATGTAATAAATAAATAAATAAATGCATTTCTTTTTAAAATTATTTTTTGGATTGATGTCCATTTCAGCTTCGTCCTGCTCCTTTGGACTTTCAGCTCATATGTCCCAACATGAGCTCTGCTACTCAAATCTTCATTCACAGTCACCAGGATATCCCCCCTTTTTGCTTCCTCTCATTTCTCCTTTCTACCCCAACCATTGTAGTCACAGTTCTCTGGCTCCAGGACATGACAGAAGTATAGCCTTGAGCCAACCAGCAGGTGTCATTTTTGTAAAACTCCTTCACCAAGGAGCTGCAAAGAAGGACAACCACCCAGCTCCTCCTCTCCCTTCCTCAATGAAAGGCTAGAGTTCATCTCTAGTAGACTCCCTGGAAACAGCTCCCTTAAAGTTCACATGGGCACATGTTTTCATTTCATTTTCACTTAATCAGTTACATCTAGGGTACAATTCAACATTAAAATCATGAAAACAATGAACAGAAAAATCATAGTTGGATTCTACCATATATGTTTATTTGGTCACTCCTGTAAGAAATGGTTTAGACCCTTCTATTCTCACTCTATTATAGCAGGTATGCATAAGTATTTACACTACGCCAACCTACCCCATCTTACCTAAATGGAAGCATAATGGAACAGATATGTTTTCAATCACTTCCAAAACCTTGCTAAAGCCACATTCCTATGAAGAAAGACTTCTCCTGATATCTAATCAACCTTACTTCCTTAACCCAAAGGAAGCAGGGAAAAGTTGTGACTTGCATGCATATAAAGTATGAGAACATATATAGAATACATGCAAACTCTTACACTTTCCTTAGAGCACATGTGATTTAAGCACAGAGATTCACACAAATTTGCCCTTTCCTTTCTGAGTACACTACCAGTACACTACCAGTACCCATCTCTCGCTTAGATTATTGCAACTTGCTTCTCACAGGTCTCTCACTTAGCCATCTCTCTCCTCGTCAATCTGTTGAAAATTCTGCTACATGACTTATATTCCGCCAGTGTCGCTATGCTCATATTAGCCCTCTCCTCAAGTTACTTCATTGGCTCCCTAACTGTTTCCGCATACAGTTCAAACTCCTCTTATTGACTTACAAGTGCATTCACTCTGCAGCTCCTCAGTACCTCTCCATTCTTCTGTCTCCCTACACTCCTCCCTGGGAACTCTGTTCACTGGGTAAATCTCTCTTATCTGTACCCTTCTCCTCCACTGCTAACTCCAGACTCCGTTCCTTTTATCTTCTTGCACCATATGCCTGGAATAGACTCCCTGAGCCAGTACATCAAGCTCCATCTCTGGACGTCTTCAAATCTAGGATAAAAGCACACCTTTTTGATGCTGCTTTTAACTCCTAACCCTTACTCACTTGTTCAGTATCCATATTTTCTCATTCCCACCTTAGTAACTCCCTTATCTCTTACAGTATTTCTCCTGTTTGTCTGTCCAAATTAGATTGTAAGCTCTGACAAGCAGGGACTGTCTCTTCATGTTCAAGTGTACAGCGCTGCGTACATCTTGTAGCGCTATAGAAATGATAAGTAGTACCAGTTGTAGAGAGCTATCCACAGAAGCGTACATTATTTAAGGGACATGGGTGGCTATCCAGCTTATTTTCAAAAGAGAAAGACGCCCATATTTCAACCCAAATCGAGAGATGGGCGTCCGTTTCCCGTGGGCGCCCAAATCGGTATAATCGAAACCCAATTTTTGGCGTCCTCAACTGCAGTCCGTCACAGAGACGAACAAAGATAACTGGGATGTGTCGGAGGCGTGGCAAAGGCGGGACTGGGGCGTGGTTATCGGCCGAGGAGAGATGGGCGTCTTTAGCTGATAATCGAAACAAGAAGGGCGTTTTTGACAAGAATTTGGTCCGCTTTATTTGGACCCTTTTTTTCAGGTCCAAGTCCCAAAAAAGTGCCCCAACTGACCAGATGACCACTGGAGGGAATTGGGGATGACCTCCCTGGACTCCCCCAGTGGTCACTAACCCTCTCCCACCAACAACAACCCACTTTACAAACTTTCTTTCCCAGCCTGTATGCCAGCCTCAAATGCCGTACCCACCTCCATGACAGCAGAATGTGTTCTATCCTCTGACAGCCTTTCCCTGGTTCTGATGTGGGTCTCGGGTGAGTGTGACACCTTTTCTGTTAAGGGCACTGCAGAGTCACATCAGCAATGCATTGTGGTGGGTGTAGGGTATTGGGCTCCGTGATTCCACTAGCTTGTGTTAAATGCTCACGATGTTGGTAGTTGGTAGACTCTACTCCCATGGTGCTTTTCCCTCTGCTTACTGGGTCAGAGTGTGCCCTGTTTTGTTTCCGGTAGTCCACGAGGTAGTGGCCATTTGTGTAAGACACTTTTAGATCCCTTTCATGTGTTAGCCACGTTACAGCACTTAGTTCTTAACTTGAATGTTGCTGAAAGAGGGCATTGCACACCATTCTGCCAGCTCGGACCTACTGCTAATCTCAGTACCAGCGAGACTCGTTGCCAGTGGGGCACAACCTCTGATCTGCAGTTAACTGTGAGTAAAGGTGCTTATTCAAATAAAGGACGTTTTCAGCGAGATTAGTCTTCAGGTGTCAACTGCTGTGCCAAGGTTATACAATAGCAACAAGTCCTGTCCCTGGAGCACTTTTAGTGGGTACTGCAGTGCACTTCAGGCAGGCAGCCCCAGGCCAATCCCCCCCACCCGTAACACTTGTGGTGGTAAATGGGAGGCCTCTAAAACCCACTGTACCCACATGTACGTAGTTGCCCCCTTCACTCCTAAGAGCCATGGTAGTGTTGTACATTTGTCCCTCCACTAGCGCAAAAAAAAACCGCCCATCTCAGAAGGGACCAAATCCATGGCATTTGGTCCGTCCAAACCGTATTTTCAAAAGATGGACGCCCATCTTTTTCGATAAAACGGTCTGTCCCGCCTCTTCACATACCCGTTTTCGGACATAGACACCCATGGAGATGGGCGTTTGCGTTTGATTATGCCCCTCCACAGGGCTTATTTTTGAAACAGAAGGATGTCCATCTTGCAACATAAAATCGGAAGATGGACGTCCTTCTCCCAGGGACGTCCAAATCGGTATAATTGAAACCCGATTTAGGACATCTCCAACTGCACTCCCTGACGGTATTTTCAAAATGAAAGATGGACGTCCATCTTGTTTCGAAAATACAGGTTTCCCCGCCCCTGGATTTTGCCATTTTGCAAGGACATCCAAATCGCAACTTGGACGTCCCTTTCAAAAATGCCCCTCCACGTTGCCTTACTTCAAAAAACAAAATTCTGTGCTATAAAACAATGAGTGACAAAGGGCCATCAAATCTATCCAAAGCTAGGGATGGGCTGTAGTTTGCAATGGCATGAGAAATGTCATTAACGAACAAAAACAAGCAGAAAAAACATGACATTTTGGACTAGATTCAGTAAATGGAGAGGAGTGTGGTAGCCGTGTTAGTCCACTCTTAAGGTTATCAATAGAAATCAAACAAAATAAAACATGGAAAAGAAAATAAGATGATACCTTTTTTATTGGACATAACTTAATACATTTCTTGATTAGCTTTCGAAGGTTGCCCTTCTTCGTCAGATCGGAAATAAGCAAATGTGCTAGCTGACAGTGTATATAAGTGAAAACATTCAAGCATTACTATGACAGTCTGACAGGGTGGGAGGTTGGGGGTGGGTAGGAGGTATGCATGGGGACATCAAAGCATATCATTGATATTCTAACTGGATGGATGTGGATAGGTGCGGAGTGGGGTGATCAACAGAGACATACAGCTTTATGGTTTATAATGGGCTAGGAACCCCAGATCCTTGTTAAGTCCTTTCTGTTGGGTGTTAAAATATTCAATCATTCTGACTTCAAAGGTCTTACGTTCTTGTATGGTTTTAAAGTTACCTTTCAGGATTCTCACTGTGAAGTCACTGGTACAGTGTCCTGGTCCTGTAAAATGTTGACCAACAGGTGTGGCGCCTTAAGTCATGATGATCATGCAGCATTTTCACACAGTTCGGTAATGCATTCCACATCTGCGTTCCTAAGTAGGAGAAATTAGACGCGTAGGTGGTTTTGTATTTAAGACCAATGCAACTGGAATACAATCATTAGTCCCCAATTCCACTGAAAAATGTCCATTTTTAAAATTTTAGTTAGTATTGCAAATAAAGGTACCCTTCTACATGTAGCAAGCCCAAAATTAACATTATGGGGTCCTTTTACTAAGCGTCAGTAAGCCCAATGCGGGCTTACAGCTCGCTATTCTGGAACTACCGCAGGAGCCCTTCAGTAGTTCCCACCCCCTGCGTACGCCATTTCTGGCGCTATAAAAACAATTTGTATTTTTGTAGCACCGGTGCTTATCTGGTGGTAATCGGGTAGCAGCGCACGCTGTCCGGTTATTGCCGGGTTAGCGTGGGAGCCTTTACCACCACCTCAATGAGTGACGTTAAGTGCTCCCCCCCCCCCCCCGAAATGGCCGCTTGGCAAGTGGTTCACTTATCGCACAGTCATTTCTTGTCCTCAGAAAAAGACATCCATTTACCACTGCGGTAAAAGGGGGCCTCGGCTCACATCAAAAACGTGCACTGATGCTAGTGCAGCCCTCTTTTACCACAGCTTAGGAAAAGTACTCCATATATTTATTTATTTTTGTTACATTTGTACCCCGCACTTTCCCACTCCTGGCAGGCTCAATGCGGCTTATATGGGGCAATGGAGGGTTAAGTGACTTGCCCAGAGTCACAAGGAGCTGCCTGTGCCTGAGGTGGGAATTGAACTAGGGTTCCTGAGTTCCCCAGGACCAAAACCACCACCCTAACCACTAGGCCACTCCTCCACTCCATATATAGAATGTGCCCTCTTTTTTTTTTTTAGGTTGTGCATTAACATTTGAATTAATGTGGGATCACTGCTCAGAGATAACATGGAATACTAATAAGGTCCTCTGTTGATAACCAACAGTATGAAAAACAAAAATAAAAACTATCAACAGTAAATACTATTATAACTACTGTAGGATCCCGCCTTCCTTGTACTGTGTTCACAAATGTGAAAATTATATATATATATATATATATATATATATATATATATATATTTTTTTTTTTTTTTTTTTTTTTACAAAATTGTCTTCTACAAAAACTATTAAGAAATATAAACCCAAACTTGTCTCACTGCAGAACTCGTCCAGTAGTGCTGGTGGCACTGGCCATCTCAAAGCACCTGGAAACAAAGACTTTAAATGGTACCGCAATTCAAACATTTCAATTGTCCGAAAAACGAAAATACCACGACGTGGTCCATGTTTTGAAGCCCTTCTGCATCAGGGGAAGATTATGTTTTCAGTTTTAGTGGGCTCCTACAGTAGTTGTTATAGTATTCACAGTTAACATGGAAACAATTACTCTATCCTATTTAGGAGCTGGTAAGGGGTCCTGCTTTAACTCTGTGTTAGGTAGTTAGGAAGGCATTCTTTAAATGGTGCCTAACAAATTGGTGCAAAAAAGCACATAGTGGTGTTCTATAAACTACGCCTAAAGTTAGGCATGATTTATAGACTAGCGCTTAAGCCCAGGGATCACGCCTATATTTAGGTGTGGCCATTTGCACCAACAAAAACATGGTGAAAATGCCCACGCGTATATTTGGGCATGGAGCCCCCTTACTCTATAATAACACACATAACTAAAAGTCACGACCCTGATCTGTCCCGATCTGTCCATGGCCGTCCCATTTCCACGGCCCCTTTTCTGAGTCATTCCTAAACTTACGTGTGTAAATGTTAATTGAATCTAATTAGTGCTGATAACTATGTTAATTACTTGTTTAAAAGCCGATTATTGGCGCTAATTAGCCTGTTATTCAATTGAAATGCGTGCACATTTTTTAGTGCTTTGTATAGAATTAGTGGGTTAGTTCACAATACGTGCAGCATGTTAATTGCCAAACATCTTCCACATTCACTCACTGCCTATGCCATGCTCACTGACAGGGAAAACTTTTTTAAAGGGGGCCCTTTTATAAATGCGCAGCAAGCCTACTGTCAGCATTCAAAGTAAATCCGGCCAAAGCTTAGCTGAGTAAACCACAGGTTTCCTTTCTAGGAGTCACTATTGGCCAGGAAGGTAAATTCATAGATTCTCAGAGAATAGATCTCATACAGAAATGACCTCTTCCTACAGATCAGAAATCCCTCCAATCATTTCTAGGGCTTACAGGATTCTGCTGTGATTTTATGCACAACCAGTGGCGTTCCTAGGAGTGCTGACACCCGGGGCGGATTGCCGATGCGCCCCGCCCCCCCGGGTGCAGCGCCCCCCCGTGCACCGCGACCCCCCGGCGAAAGAACACCCCCCCCACACACCAGCGAAAGAACCCCCACCACAACGAAAGAACCCCCCCCCCCGGGTGCACGCCGCTGGGGGGGGGTGCCGCACGCCGCTCAGCTTTGTTTGTTTCCATGCTCCCTCTGCCCCCGGAACAGGAAGTAACCTGTTCTGGGGCAGAGGGAGCATGGAAACAAACGAAGCTGACTGGCGCGCGGCACCCCCTCCCCTCCCAGTGGCGTGCACCCGGGGTGGACCGCCCCCATCGCCCCCCCCCCCCTTGGTATGCCACTGTGCACAACTATGCTGAAGTGGCTGCTCCACTATACTCCCTGCTTAAACGTAAAGAATATGTTTGGGAGGCAGAGCGCACAGAGGCAGTGACTAAACTCAAGCAGCCTTTGACTTCTGCTCCTGTCCTTGCTCCCCCAGATCACAAGCAGAATTTTTTTCTATACCCAGTGGTTGGAGAGAACAGTATAGGGGCTGCCCTAACACAGCGCTTAGGAGGGACAGACCGGCTAATTGCTTTCTTTTCCAGAGTTCTCACTTCTCCAGAACTTAAAATGGGAACCTGTGAAAAACATGTTCTGGCTGCATATGCTGCTGTGCAAAAATTTACGTATATCATTGGTGCTCAAACCACTTACATATGTAGCCACCACACCCCCCCTTAAATTCATTGTGGAGGGCAAGTTGGCTTGTAGTAGAATTAGGACGGAGAGAATAGTCCATTGGACCCTGATGTTGCAGGCACGGAATGTGAAGTTTGAACTACTAAAAGAGCCTAAAGTGCAGGTTGCAGGGATCTTACTGGAGCGACAACCTCATAACTGTCAGTCTTCACACAGTACCCCCAATCATTTGATATTTAAAGAGCTGGTACTGGACAGAATATCCCCTTTTCTTCCTACAGTATGCATTGATGGCAGTAGCCAATGTGAGGGAGGAAGGAGACTAGCAGGCTTTGCAAATGTACAACTGGGCCCAGATAACCAAGTAATTCTGCAGAGGCAGTACTCCTGTGGGTCTGCCTCAGCACAATACTGTGAACTGGCTGCCTTTGTGGCCTTTTTGCAGCAATATCAAGACTCCCACCCTGAAATACAGATAATCTTAGATTGAGATTTCGTATTCAGAAGTGCCATATTGCATTGCTGCCATGGTGGTTAAGCCACAACTTTAAACCCACAGATGGGTCCATTGTAAAAAATTCAGCACTATGGGCTATGGCACAAGAACTCAGTGAAAAATTTCAGAAGGTTCATTTAGTGAAAGGCCCTTTAGTGAAAGGAAATACTTTAGCAGATTCACTAGCCAAGGAAGCATGTCATGTAGGCCCTATATGGCCCTGGTATGAGCCGACCCGGATGGTAGCCATGGCCACACGTTCCACTGGTTACGATCAGGTGGTACCACCAGATTATTTCAGTACATTGCAGGAAAATGACTCGGAGCTTTCCCATCTGAAGCAACTAGTGCAACACACCCCAGATAACGCTTACAGGCATACACCCTTTCTCACACTCACTATATAGAAAGACATGCTGTGTGTGAAGAAGGAGGAAGGATTGGTTATAGCTATCCCCAGAGCTCAAGGGAAAGATTGGATGCAGTGGGTTCATGGAGCAGGTCCTATGGGGCACCCTAAAACTGAAGAGATGCTGGCAACCCTGAATATGTTAGTCTGGTGGCCAGAAATGAAACATGACGTACAGGATCATGTGGCCTCCTGTGTGATTTGTGCTTCATTGGGAGACAACCTACAAAGAAAAGGGGACAGCTGATGAGAGCGCCACCACGGGGCCCACTTGAGAGACTACAAATAGATCATGTGAGCCCTCTCCCTTTAACAGCTAGGAAAAACAGATTTTTACTCATGGTAGTCGATTCCTTTTCCCATTGGGTAGAAGCATTTCCTGTATCCGATCAAACTGCCAGAACCACAGCTGAGGTCTTAACTGTGCAATTTTTTACACGTTGGGGAATTCCTAAGACTATTGAATCTGATAATGGTCCTGCTTTTGTTTCTCAGCTAGTCAAGGAATTGTTTGATTTTCTAGGCATAGAAGAGCAATTGTACATTTCGTACCATCCCCAAGCAGCGGGGCAGGTAGAACGCATGAATCAAACAATCAAAGCACATCTCAGCCCTATGCTGAATCTGACAGGGAAAAATTGGGATCAGGCACTCTCTTTGGTCCTTATGCGTATCAGAGCCAATGTCTGTAAGTCCACAGGTTTTGCCCCCTATGAAGCCTTAATGGGAAGGCCAATGCCTCTATGGGAAAACCTGCTACACCCTTTTCTCCTGGAGGATCAGACTGTAGTTCTTGCAAATGAGTGGATGAAATCCCTGCAAGAACACCTAAAAGAAATCCAGACCACTGTGCTGGCAAACACAGAAAAGTCTAGGGATTATCTACAGGAGGTGCAGGCCAAAGATTTTGATTTACAACCACTCAAAATGGGAAGTAAGGTCATGCTCCTAAACCCTAGACCAAACCTCCCCTTTGGCACAGCAAAGTGGGATGGACCATACTTGGTTACAGATACCTTAGGCCAGTGGTGTGCTGGTAAATTTTTAACAACAGGCTCTCTCCCCGGTACACCTCGGCGCCCTCCCGTCCACCTCGGTGCCCCCCCATCCACTGCTGTGCCCCCACCCCCCACCCACCTCTGCGCCCCGCCCAAAATTGCAGAGCTGGCCATAGCCGGGGGGAGGGGGCAATGCATTACTCTCTCCAGGAAAAAAAATTAAATGATCCCAGGTTCCAATCTAATTCATGTTTAATATGGGATAAAATGCCATAAATAAGTAAATAAATATAAACTTTTAACGTTCAACACCTGATTCTCAAAGTGGACATATTCCAAACACTATAATGAAAATAAAATTATTTTTTTCTACCTTTGTTGTCTGGTGACTTTGTTTCTCTGATCATGCTGGTCCAGTATCTGATTCTGCTGCTCTCTATCTGTTCCCTTGACTCCGTTTCCAGGGCTTCCTTTCCATTTATTTCTTTTCTTTCCTCCTTCTTCATTTCTGGTCCTCCGCAGACTTGACTGTCCAGTGGATCTAGCTTCTTCCTATTTTCCCCATCCATGTGCAGTTTCTCTCCCCAATTCCTTTTCCCTCATCTAATCTCCTTCCTCTACCTTCCCTCCATGTCCAGCATTTCTTCTCTCTCCCTTCCCTCCCCTCCATCTATGTCCAGAATTTCTCTTGCTCTCCCCTCCATCCGTGTCCTGAAACTCTCCTCTCTCCCCTGCCCCCCTCTACCCATCCAATCCCAGCAAGTCTCTCCCCTGCCCCCCCTCTCCCCATCCATGCCCAGCAAGTCTATCCCCTGCCCCCCTCTCCCCATCCATGCCCAGCAAGTCTCTCCCCTGCCCCTTTCCCCATCCATGCCCAGCAAATCTCTCCCCTGCCCCCCTCTCCCCATCCATGCCCAGCAAGTCTCTCCCCTGCCCCCTCTCCCCATCCATGCCCAGCAAGTCTCTCCCCTGCCCCCTCTCCCCATCCATGCCCAGCAAGTCTCTCCCCTGCTCCCCCTCTCCCCATCCATGCCCAGCAAGTCTCTCCCCTGCCCCCCTCTACCCATCCATGCCCAGCAAGTCTCTCCCCTACCCCCTCTCCCCATCCATGCCCAGCAAGTCTCTCCCCATCCATACCAGGTGATTCTCCTCCCTCCCCTGCCCTCCCCTCCTGCTCCCAAACATGTCCAGTGAACAATGTCCTTCGCCCCCACCCTCCCCTCCCGCTCCCATCTGTCTTTTTAAATTATCTCCGTCGAAGCCCGCGCTATTTAAAGCCCTGCTGCGTGCAGGCCGTCTCTCCAGGCTTCCCCTGCTTGCTTCGGTGATGTTCATGCCCTTATTCCCGCCTTCGCAGAGAAAGGAAATGATGTCAGAATGACATCAGAAGGCGGGACTAAGGGCGCGAACGTCACCAAAGCAAGCAGGGAAAGCCAGGAGAGACGGCCTGCACGCAGCAGGGCTTTAAATAGCGGTTTTGACGGAGGTAATTTAAAAAGTCAGATGGGAACGGGAGCGGGAGGGTGGGGGCAAAGGACATCGTTTGACATGTTTTGGAGCGGCAGGGGAGGTAAGCATGGCCTGTGGTGGCGCCCTCCTGCCATGCTTACCTCCCCTAATGGAGCCGGCTCGCCCCCAACAACAACCGGCTCGCAAGAGCTGTCAAAATTTAACAAGCGGCTCTTGCGAGCCGGACAGAGCCGGCTCCAGCACACCACTGCCTTAGGCCCAAGCCTATATCAGATCCTAAGGCCAGACAACCAGCGATGTTGGAAACACATCACTCAGTTGAAACCATATGGATAATTGTCACATCCGTCGCTCTCTCCGGCTGCTCCTCCGCGGGAAGCAGGAGCCGGCGTCCGCCACGGCGAAGGCCGGCTTTCTTGAGGCCGCGGCGGGGAGCCGGGGCTCGCCGCGGTGATGGCCGCCCAGTTTCTGTTTTCAGATTCCACCCGAATATAGCACAGATGACTGATTCCTGAATACAGCACAGAAGGCTGCCCTCTGAACAAAAAGATGTTTGAACAGTGGTAACCATAGTAGTCACTTATGATGTCTAGCCTATCTGTATAGTTGAAGAGTCCTATACACGCATTCAATATGGATAATAATACTTAGTAAACATTATTTCTATTGAGGTGTTATATAAGTAAGTTTATAAGTAGGTTAGTTCTTTTACTGGGATAGTCAGTGCGCTTCTAGTATGGCACGTTTTCTGTTTAGTATGGTATATGTTCTCCTTTACCCAAGTCTCATTACTGGAACTATCGTCCGAATAGGACCAATTGGTTGGGCCAATTCCACAGATGGGGTATATCGCTATCAAGAAATACCCCCACCATTCCCTGAAGGAAAAGACCTGGTTATCCTGAGTTTCTGTTTGGTGCAAGACAGACCAGTATACTATTCCTTAAACATCACTCACGCAGAATGGGCTCCACCAATTTCCACTTCCCTAGAAAGAACGCAAGAATTGATTGTACCCCAGGGAAATACTTCCTAGGCCCTCCTGCCTTGATTCTGTACAATATTTCCTGTCAGGATAAAGGGACTTGGCAGATCACTTATACGTGGATTTAAAGTAATCAATGGCATATTACTGAGACTTCTTTCTTTCCCCTACCACTTCAGCTCCTCCTATTCTGTACCTCTTAGATATTAATTTGTTCCAGGAGGGGAAATCATTTCAGATTAAATACGATGTACCCCATGATGTTTTATATGATGTAAAATACCACTTTCTTACCTGGCATCTGTTTTCTAAAGTATTTCTAGTCACTACCAAATATTCAAACTGCTCTCAATTTGTTCCCAACCACATACATATGCTTAATACGTGGTTGGATATGCAGTCAGTCACACCCCTAGCCAATCCCTCTAGATACAAGTGGGAATTATTGGACACCATTTTAGGGGGCACAGGAACTGCACTGGGAGTAAGATGGGATCCAAAGCCCAACATGCTTCTGAAGGGTTTACCTCACAACATATTATTAATGAGGCTTCAGTTAAACTATCTAATGTAATTGTAGATACCTTTGCTCTTATATCACCCAACAGAAAATTGTGACTTTAGCACATGAAGAATACAGGTTTGGAAAGAATATTTCATGGGCTACGGCCTGTGATCAAATACAGATCGAGCTTATTACTATCTTAAAGGAAATTCTGATCACTTCTAAGTTAGGCCACTGGCCACCATCTCTTGTTCAGATGGCTAGCACCAAAGTACCAGAATTTGCTATAGCTCACCTTGATTGGTGGACGGTTAGTGTTCCAATCTGTTCACAACAAGGATGCTCTATCAATACTTTGATCCCATGGTCAGGACAACATACAGTTATTTACCCTGTTGTTAATATTGGTGTGCAGGTTAATAATGTGATAATGTATCCTTTGGTCCATCTCGCATGGGTGCAGCTCCTGGACAATGACTGTACATCATTCAAACCAATGGACCGTAGCCTGTGCCAGCGGACACCCTTTCATTTCCAGTGTGAACCTCATCAGTTTAAAGAGAGGGACAGCTCCTGCTGGAATAATTCATCCTCCTGCACTCTGACTGCCAAATATTTGCATTCACCCACTGTCTCACATAGGGTATACTACCTTGGAGCTGGACACTTTTATTTTAATCCGTTCTTTCCTCAAAATATCTCTTTTTTCATTGCTCCTCAAGTACATGACATCCGCCTCCCTAAGAACACTTTGCTGTACAGTTCGAACTATTTACAGAACAATACTTGGTGCAGTCATACACCGCTGGTGTCCATCACCATTAATGAGACAACATATTCTGCACCTCTGGTTACCAATGACTCTCTTGACATTCCAGATTTTATTCCATACTCTGTACATCCACTCCCTCTGGGCATGGGAGAAGGGACTTTACAAACTACTGAACTTTACTGAACTCCATGACTATATGGATCATTTGAAAACAACCTCCACAGAAGTGAATCATACCATCACCTATGAGAATGGACAAATTAGACAAACTGTTCAAAATTTGCTACAAGACTCTCATGTCTCAGCATGGGAATTATTCTTTGGATATTCACCTACAGCTGATCATGTCTTTAATGTTTTAATTCACCCTATCATTATGTTAACTGGTGTGCAAGTATTGCTATGCATTGTTATGATTTTCATGTGCTGTAAACTTAGACATATGTACAACTCTTTGCAAAGTTTAACCCTCACCCCTGTAAGGCAGCCATACACACAAATACACTCACTACTTTCCGCTCCAGCTGAAATTTTTACACTACTTTCTTCCCAGCATTTAAATTTTAATCTGGCATGTTAATTGTTTTTTTTTTTTAACAGTCCCATCATCTACCTTGGAACCACTCTAGTCTGGCAGGTTAATTTGGGCTTTTTATACTGGGCATCCTGGTACCTGTAGGCCTTAACCTCCAAAGTGCTGCATCCCTTATGCACTGTCCATTCTCCAAGATGGGTAAGGGGTGGCCAGTGGCGATCCTAGGTCGGCTGCCACCCGGGGTGGATCGCCGCTGTGCACCCCCCCCCCCCCCGGGTGCAGCAGCATCCATCCCCCCAGGGTGCAGCACGACACCTCCCTCGGTGCAATGACACCCCCTCTGGCGCATCAAGCCCCCCCCCCCCCACCTCGGGTGCATTCTTAGCTGCTGGGAGCAGCCACGTGCCTGTCAGCTCCACTGGCTCCCTGTTCCCTCTGCCCCGGAACAGGAAGTAACCTCTTCTGGGGCAGAAGGAGCAGAGAACCAGCGGAGCTGACAGGCGCGCGGCTGCTCTCTGCACCCTCCAGCAGCATGCACCCGGGGCGGACCGCCCCTACTGCCTTGCCCTTGCTATGCCACTGGGGGTGGCATATTGGGTTATCCCCACCCACTAATGACTGCCCCACCTAAGGCAAGAGGCTTAGACTCATAAGGGGACTTAAACATCTCACTATTGTGGAGATATGAATAAGCAGGACAAGGGACCTGCTAGAACTAGCAGGAGCAATATAACTGGAGGTATGGGAACATGAACAGTCATCACTATAGTGACAGACCAGGTATCCAGGTTTGCTTCCATCTTGCCTCCATGCACAAAAAAAAAGTGGTGGAGATGTCAGGATTGCTGGATGTCAGGATTGATGAAACAGCTTCTGATAACTCCCTCCTCCCTCAGGAAGCTCTGAGGATGGTAAATGGACCTCTGATAACTCCCCCTCCCTCAGGAAGTTCTGAGGATGGCAAATGGACCAAATGCTGCCCAGCTGCCTGCTAGCCCTTTTGTTTCTCAAATTACCCCTGATTAGCATACCTGTGTCCTCTTTGGGCATCTGGGAGCAGTTCTCTGTGAGAACAAAGAAAGCCAGACAGAGAGGCTCCAAAACTGGGGACTTCAAAGAGTAGAACCTGTGAAAATGGTCACCTTCTGCATCAGGAAATTAAACTGGAGTTTGTAAAGGAAAGAGCTGACAAACAAAGGCTGGGAAGAAAGGAAGTTGTTTGATCCCTCTCTGTTCCTGTTGGATATATATATGAAGCAGAAGCACATGGCTCTGCTCAGCTCTTCTTTCTTTCTCTACACACACACATCTTCAGCCACCAGAGCCCCTGGCACTGGCCCCCCTTTCTCCTTCAGCCCTACTCAGATCACATGGCTCTGCTTTCTTAGGCTCTTTCTCTGCACACACACCTTCAGCCCTACCTCAAGGCTTCTCTCTTTCTCTGCACCCCCCCATTCTTACCTTTCTCTCATTGATTCCCATCTAAACCCCCACACACAGATACAGCATTGTAATATTTACCTGTACTAAGTTCTGTGAGCCTATATATGTAAATAAAATATACTTTCTATATATATATATCCAAACCCGTGTGGATTGTGTATTCTTTGGGAACCCACTGCCTCTATGAACCCACTGCCTCTGTGAACTGGACCCGGGACATACCTAGACAACGAATGCTGATACCTACCACAGGTTTGCTGTACGCCAATTCGCCATTACCACCGCACTACCGCAGAAGCCCAGTGGTAGTTCCCACCCCCCACTGAACGTCATTTCCAGTGCTGAAAAAAATGCTCTTATTTTTTAGAAACCTGCGTTAATCGGGCAGCCCTGTGCACTGCCAGGTTACCGCCAGGTTTGCACAGGAGCCCTTACTGTCTCTAAATAGGTGGCAGCAAGGGCTCCTCTGGGAAAATGCAGCAAACAGTTCACATATTGCACGGCCATTTCCTTTTAAAAAATGCCTTTACCCGCTGCAGTAGAAAGGAGCCACGGCACACAGCAAACCCACGCACCCCCGATTGCTTCCCTCCAGCAAACAAGTGCCGATTGAATGGTATGCCATCAAGCACCCTAAATTGGAAACTGGAAGGGCAGGTTCTAAAGCTGTGGCTGACTTGGGAGAGTCTTCACAGAACTAACTCCTCTATGTCCTCATAAAATAAGCATCCAGAACTAGCCCCAGTAGCACACATATACTCACACAAATTAACACCTACACTGCAGGTATAAATATGTGCATGTATTCTATGTGTGTATGTACACATTTTATAAAATATCTGCGTACATTATGGATCTACCCATCTATATGCTTAGGAATACTGACACATGGTCCATGTAAAAATACGTAATCTCTTTCAGTACACCTACTTTTACAAGTCTATACTGCCCTGAAAAGTCAAAATACAGTAACTGTTGAGAATGTAAATATGAGAAAAGTCCAAACATACAGTACTATGTTCTGACTTAACATATCTCCCATTTATCAAGAGACATTTTCACTCAGATTCTATATAGCGCGCCTAGAGATCCACGCCGAAATCCAGGCGTATTCTATAACAATGCGCGTAACCTAATTGGCTTAACAAGCTAATCAGCATTGATAACAGCACTTGACAAGCCACAATGAGCACTAACTGGCAATAATTAGAATTTACATGCACAACTCGCTAAGCGTAGTCTGTAATGAACTGTGCCTAAATTTTAATAAGCACAGTTCAAAAGGGGTGTGGCTATGGAAGGGGAAATGAGTCTTTCATAGGCGTTCCAAAATTTACATGCGGTTATAGAATATGGCCCAGTGAGTCTAAGTTTGCGCAGGGATTTACACACATTTTCATTGGTGTAAATGGAGGCCATTAGTTTTAGGCGCTGGGATATCAACTAACTGTATTGTGTATACCATGCCTAAATCTAGGTGCCGCTTACAGAACACACTTAGGCAGAAATGTTTACCGCATGGATTTTTTAGGCACCTTATATAGAATCTGGCCCTTTGTTTTGAACTTTTGCTAAAGACTTGAAAATGCATCCAAATGTTAAATGGCTTCCATATTAAGAAATACACAATAACTACAGGACATCTGGTGAGCTTAGTTTTAACAAAAATTTGAGTTACTGTGTTCTGGCTTTTCAGGGCAGTATACCTAAGCGCAACTTTATAAGAGTTTTCATATCATTTTTCATGGGTTTTTATAAAATTACCTTCCCTGTGTGCTGGTAAAGTGGTACCCATGCACTCTGCAACACAACATAACCAAAGCTTGTACTGGACACTAAATAATCTTTCCTCTCCTGATTCCCATTGTAATTGAAACATATGTTCCTTACTCAACCATAATACCACCTGTATTTGTTTCATTACTGGACTGGCGAATGCCTCTACGGTACTATGTAAGCCACATTGAGCCTGCAAATAGGTGGGAAAATGTGGGATACAAATGTAACAAATAAATAAAAATAAATAAATATATGTGTATTACTCAAACTATAAGGTGAGCAGCGCAATTCCCAAGAGTGATTTAGAGTGGCAATAGGGTTAATGTTACAGCCCACCTTTTTGATGCTGCTTTTAACTCCTAACCCTTACTCACTTGTTCAGTACCCTTATTTTATCATCCCCACCTTAGTAATTCCCTTATCTCTTATTTGTCCTGTTTGTCTGTCCAGTTAGATTGTAAGCTCTGTCGAGCAGGGACTGTCTCTTCATCTTCAAGTGTACAGCGCTGCGTATGTCTTGTAGCGCTATAGAAATAAGTAGTAGTAGTATTTTCACTCGCATGCTTCCGAACTTTTGCTGCAGTTCTCTAATTCCCATTTCCCATCAAGCACAAGTAACCAACGAGTCAGCAAACGAAAGCTGAAAAACGCTGTGTTTATGAATCACCACGTCTGTTTTGTTGACTCATTAGTGGCTTGTGTCAGATGGTAGATGCGAATTAGAGGGCTTGAGTGAGTGACTTCATTGAATGTGTTAGACAATGTGGAGCCTTTTCTGAAAGCTGAATATACACTCCTGTTTATTCATGCTACATCATGAATTATGAAGCAATTCAGTTGCAAATAATTATTAGGACATAATCAGTTATATATGGACTTTGTTTTGATATTGTGGGGCTTGATGAATGAGTAAAAGAAGTGGATTTTATATGTGTGTTTTATCACTGAATTACAAGCAAAACTTTTTTTGAATTCTATGAATTGAGTTTTTGAATTATGGACCATGTCTGACTTTTTGTATGGGATATTGGAGTTTTTGACATATGAACTCATGGAATTATAGTTAGATTTGATCAGACTTATTTCTGCCACACACAGCAACATTCTTACAAGACTGGTCCTGTATATGGTATTTTCTGTTTCTCTGTTCTTCTGTTTTTTGTGCTGTATGACCTGTTTTTCTAGGCAACAAAGAGAGCAGAAGAGAACCAAAATAGACCAGACAACAACCACAAGGGGTAAGAGCACCAAAAAAGTTTTATTAGGACCCAACACGGTCCGTGTTTCGGCCAAACGGCCTTCTTCAGGGGTCTTCAAATTGACGTACACGGATGTTCCTCCAGAATTCGCATGGAGAAAAAGCATAAACGCTGGTGCTGTCCGAAATTGAGCAGATACCCTATGTTAACTTATGAATCTGCTTTTATTTTCTTTTAAGAAATATTTATATCAGTGTAAGTACTGCCATATTAATACTGACTGTTTAATTTTAATATGACCAGTTTAAAAGCAGCTTCTTTGAATGTTAATGGTCTCAATCATCCTCTAAAAAGATGTAAAGTAATGCACTATGTTTAAAAGAAAAAAGTTAGCATTTTTGCCTTGTCTTGTCTACCTTGTCCTGTATTGTTCTTGTCCTATCTAGTCTTGTCTGCCTTAAGTTCCTGCCTTGGTTCCAGCCTTGCCTAAAGTTCCTGCCTTGAATCACCTGCTTTGGTTCCAGCCCTGTGCCAGCCCCATGGCCAGAAAGAACAGACAGATATTGAAAAATTAACAGTTATGAGGTAAACTAACAAATTTGGCAATACAACAAAAATGAGTGATTTCAATTACTTCAATATTGACTGGATAAATGTCACATCTGGAAAAGCTAGGGAAGTAAAGTTCCTAGATGAAATTAATGACTGCTTCAAGGGGCAGCCGGTTCAGGAACTGACAAGAGAAAGAGAGCTATTTTACACCTTAGTTGGATAAAATAATTTGGTGTGGGAAGTAACCATGTTGGGGGCCACTTGGCAAATTTGGCAACATTATAATAATGGGTGATTTCAATTACCCCAGTATTGACTGTTTAAATGCTACATCAGGGAGTGCTAGGGAGGTAAAATTCTTAGATATAATAAATGACTGCTTCTTGGAGCAACTGGCCCAAGAACCTACAAGAAGGGGAGCAATTTTAGATCTAGTTCTTAGTGGAATGCAGGTCATGGTATGAGAAGTAACGGTGTTGGATCCACTGGGAAACAGTGAGGTGATTAAATTTGCAGATGACACAAAACTATTCAAAGTTGTCAAAACACATGTGGATTGTGAAAAATTGCAGGAAGGCCTTAGGAAATGGGAAGACTAGGCATTCAAATGGTAGATGAAATTTAATGTGGACAACTGCAAAGAGATGCATGTTGGGAACAATATTCCAAATCATAGTTATATGATGCTAGGTGCTTAGGAGTCAGCACTGAAGAAAAAGATCTAGGGGTCATTGAAGACAATATGCTGAAATCTTCTGCCTGGTGTGCGGTGGCAGCCCCCCCAAAAAAGCAAACAGGATGCTAGGAATTATTAGGAAAGGGATGCAAAATAAGACTAAGAATATTATAATGCCTCTGTATTGCTCCATGGTGTGACCTCACCTTTATTGTGTTCAATTCTGGTCGCTGTATCTCAAAAATGATATAGTGGAATTAGAAAAGGCTCAAAGAAGAGCCACCAAAATGATAAAAGAGATGGACCTCCTGTATATGATGAAAGGCTAAAGAAGTTAGGGCTCTTCAGCTTGGAAAAATTGATTCACTTCTACTTGTTCTACACCACTCAGGATTTTATAAACCTTTCTTTCTAAAACTACAAAGACCTGGGAACACACATTGAAATTACATGGAAATACTTTTAACAAATAGGAGAAAATATTTTTTCACTCCAAGAATAGTTAAGCTCTGGAACTCGCTGCCAGAAGATGTGGTAACAGCGGTTAGAACATCTAGGTTTAAAAAAGGTTCGGACAACTTCCTGGAGGAAAAGTCCATAGTCTGCTATTGAGACAGGCCAAAGTATCAGCCTGCCTGTCTGACATTGCTGCCTGGATGTCTCAGCACCATCTGAAACTAAACATGACCAAGATTGAGCTTCTTATCTTTCCCCCTAAACCAACCTCTCCTCCTCCCCCATTCTCTATTTCTGTGGATAACACTCTCATCCTTCCTGTCTCATCAGCTCCTAACCTTGGGGTCATCTTCAACTCCTCCCTCTTCTTCTCTGCACATATTCAACAGACTACTAAAACCTGTCGTTTCTTTCTCTATAATATCAGCAAAATTCGCCCTTTCCTTTCTGAGCACACTACCAGAACCCTCATCCACGCTCTTATCACCTCTCGCTTAGACAATTGCAACTTGCTTCTCACAGGTCTCCCACTTAGCCATCTCTCTCCTCTTCAATCTGTTCAAAATTCTGCTGCACGACTAATATTCCGCCAGTGTTGTTATGCTCATGTTAGCCCTCTCCTCAAGTCACTTCACTGGCTTCCTATCCGTTTCCGCATACAGTTCAAACTCCTCTTATTGACCTATAAGTGCATTCACTCTGCAGCTCCTCAGTACCTCTCCACTCTCATCTCTCCCTACATTCCTCTCCGGGAACTCCGTTCACTGGGTAAATCTCTCTTATCTGCACTCTTCTCCTCCACCGCTAACTCCAGACTCCGTTCCTTTTATCTTGCTGTACCATATGCCTGGAATAAACTTCCTGAGCCGGTACATCAAGCTCCATCTCTGGCCGTCTTCAAATCTAAGCTAAAAGTCCACCTTTTTGATGCTGCTTTTAACTCCTAACCCATATTCACTTGTTCAGAACCCTTATTTTATCATCCTCACCTTAGTATTCCCTTATCTCTTGTTTGTCCTGTTTGTCTGTCCTAATTAGTTTGTAAGCTCTGTCGAGCAGGGGCTGTCTCTTCATGTTCAAGTGTACAGCGCTGCGTACGTCTAGTAGCGCTATAGAAATGATAAGTAGTAGTAGTAGTAGTAAGTCACTGCTTGCCCTGGGATTGGTAGAATGGAATGTTGCTACTAATTGTGTTTCTGTCAGGTACTTGTAACCTGGATTGGGCACTGTTGGAAGCAGGATACTGGGCTAGATGGACCCTTGGTCTTACCCAGTATCGCTATTCTTTTGTTCACATTTTACTTAATAACTGAGAGAAAACACTAAGGAAATGTACTGTGCTAGAAGTATTTAACCTTCAAAAGGGGCACTATCAGGCTTATTTTCGAAAGAGAAGGGCTCCTATCTTTCCACACAAATCAGGAGATGGGCGTCCTTCTCCCAGGGTTGTCCAAATCGGCATAATCGAAAGCCGATTTTGGGCGTCCTCAACTGTTTTCCGTCGCAGGGACAACCAAAGTTCACGGGGGGGGGGGGGGAGGGGTCGGAAGCATAGCGAAGGCGGGACTGGGGCGTGCCTAACAGATGGGAGTCCTCGGCCGATAATGGAAAAAAGAAGGGAGTCCCTGACGAACACTTGGACGACTTTACTTGGTCCTTTTTTTTTACGACCAAGCCACAAAAATGTGCCTTAAATGACCAGATGACCACCGGAGGGAAGCGGGGATGACCTCCCCTTACTCCCCCAGTGGTCACTAACCCCCTCCCACCCTAAAAGAATATTTTTTCCAGCCTCAAATATCATACCCAGCTCCATGACAGCAGTATGCAGGTCCCTGGAGCAGTTTTAGTGGGTGCTGCAGTGTACTTCAGGTAGGCGGACCCAGGGCCATCCCCCCTACCTGTTACACTTGTGGTGGTAAATGTGAGCCCACCACAAACCCACTGTACCCACATCTAGGTGCCCCCTTTTATCCCTAAGGGCTATGGTAGTGGTCTACAGTTGTGGGGAGTGGGTTTTGGGGGGCTCAGCACACAAGGTAAGGGAGCTGTGCACCTGGGAGCTTTTTCTGAAATCCATTGCAGTGCCCCCTAGGGTGCCCGGTTGGTGTCCTGGCATGTCAGGGGGACCAGTGCACTATGAATGCTGGCTCCACCCACGACCAAATGGCTAGGATTTGGTCATTTCTGAGATGGGCATCCTTAGTTTCCATTATCGCCGAAAATTGGGAACGACCATCTCTAAAGTCGACCTAAATGTTGAGATTTGGGCGTCCCTGACCATATTATCGAAACAAAAGATGGACGCCCATCTTGTTTCAATAATATGGGTTTCCCCACCCCTTCGCCAGACGTCCTGCAAGGACGTCCTCATGAAAACTTGGGTGCCCCGTTCAATCATGCCCCTCCACGGTAAAAGGAGGGAAATGACAGAAAAAAAAAGAACTAAAAGAAGCAACTGCAGAGGTTGAGTTTAAATTAAGCATGGTTATTGTTCAAAAATACCATCTTGGAAGCACAGACCAGATGTATTCTACATATTTAAAAAAGGCAGAATGAAGGTCAAATGACAGCCAGCCTGATTAAAAGGTAAGGTGAAAAAGGCTGTTACAGCCAAAAGAACATTGTGAAAAAATGGAAAAAGAATCACATGAAGAAAACATGAAACAGCATAAGCAATGTCAAATTATATGCAAAGCATTACTGAGGACAACAAAAAGATAGAAACAAAAACTCTACAAAACTTTTAAGTACAATCGAATTAAGAAGCCTATAAGGGAGTCAGCTGGACTATTAGATGATCATGGAGTAAAAGGAAAACTCAGCGAGGACAAGAACATAGTGGAGTGGCTAAGAAAGTTATTTGAGAAGCCCTATTCACAATTTGCACAGGTACTTACTGGCATATACACATCTATGTCGAATAAACAATATGTATATATGGAAAAGGGGCAAGATTTGGGTATGTTTTAAGTGGGACTAGGGAGGGACTGCAAAATACACCTATATACCCCATTTTAGAAAGGGAATACACATCTATGATCTCCGAGACCACTATCAGGATTTACACCTGCTCCAGGAGATATCTAGGTTTTTACAAAGTGCTCATTTTGGTCAGCATTCTACAGAAGGGGTTAGGAAAGATCACCCCCCCCCACACACACACACACACACACACACACACACACCTTAATTCCCCAGTGTCAAATGATTTCAGGCTCTGTTACTAATTAAGAAAAATAGACATATACATTTTTAAAATAGCAGAGAATCACATCTAAGTGCTGGCATTTAAATGCGTATGTTCTGAAAAACAAATATACACATGTAAGTGCTGACACTTAGGGGGGAAGTTATCAAAGTTGCCTTAGGGCTCTACATCATGTTATTTGCCCCCTAACGTGTGTTAAAGGCCACTAACATGACTCAAATTACCATAATGCATAGTAATGAGATGTAAAACATGTAAATGCTTGTAAAGCAGCTCTTACTAGGCGAGGCATTCATTTTCTGGCAGGGAAGCTGAGCCCCGCAACCTAATAAATGGACCGCTGCCACTCCGCAGTCCACACTGCTTGTTTCTGGCTCTCAGCAGCATGCTGGGACTTCTCGCACATTCTCAGAGCATGCACAAGAAGTCCCGGCATGCTGCTCCAAACCAAAAACAAGCAGCAGGGAGTGGCAAAACTGAGCCTAAGCGTACTTATCAAGAAGAATGGATCCAGATTCGCCCAACAGGGTTGATCCAAGCCTGGGTTTACTCTATTGAATGAAAGGATTTGTACTTTTCTTTTTTTTTAGGGAATCAGAACTATAAGTCCCTGCATGCATTGAGGTAAACCCAGGATTGGATCAACCTTGTAGGGTGAAGCTGGATCCAGTTGGCAACCTCATGGCACCCTGAAGGCGGTCTTATGCAAACCAGGTCTGGACTGAACAGAGCCCGCGAGGACGGGGACAAACTTTGTCCCTATGTCATTTTCTACTTTGAAGCCCGTTAATGAATTGGACTGTTATTTACATTTGAGTGACGCCGACAACGATATTTTGATTTTTTGGAAAAACAAGCAAACATACTGGCCACAACTAGCAAAATTTGCATGGAGGATCCTGTACATCCTGTTACCAGCACATCTTCTAAGAAGATAACATCTATTCCAGGAAGGACTGTGGAAGACAGGAGAGCTAGAATGAATCCTGAGATTGTTTATGACTTCTTATTCATCCACAGATTAAAATATCATAACAGTGCTTCATAGAGCATATTTCTCTCCTCTAGGGCATACAGAATGGGTTGTATTTTGTACCCCTGGACATTTTAAAAGGGTGGATTAGGATTCCTTGAGGTAGTAGAAATCAGCTACTGTTGGGGTTGGAAGGATAGAGGGCTGCCACATGCATGCACCAATACATCAGGTGACCTCTGATGCCGCTGGCACATTCTTTGGGCCTGCCTCCAGCCTCCTGCTGCAAAAAAAATTGGCTTACTTTGAGGTGACTGCTCAGTGCAGGCGCAGCGCATCTCCCGAAACCTGGACAAACTGTTATAATCTACAAAATCGACTGGACACCCAACAGCACAACAACCTGCTCACAAAATTGTTCTAAAATTAACAACCGGCTCTCCAGTACACCACTGCCTCCTCCTCTCTTTTCCCTAGCATTATTTTACATACTCTTTTCAAACAATTGTATAACAGACCTCTGGTGGGGAGGAGGTTGAACAGCTCTGAGAGCTACAGACAGGTAGAGGAGATGCAGCTCTCAAGGCCATCTACTTCCATAAAACCAGTCATCCCTGTGATAGGATAAACAGTGGTGTACCGAGGGCAGGGCGGTGGGGTCTGTCCACCCAGGGTGCACGCTGCTGGAGGGTTGGAGGTAGCAGCCACGCGGCTGTCGGCTCTGCTGGTTCCCTGCTTCCTCTCTGCTGTTACTTCCTGTTCCATGGCAGAGGGAGCAGGGAACCAGCAGAGCCGATAGCCAAGTGGCTGCTCCCAGCAGGTAAGAATGACCCCTGGGAGGGGCTTGGGTGATACGCCAGGGGGGTGACGTGCTGCACCCGGGGGGGCACAGCCGCTATCCGCCCTGGTTGACAGCCGACCAAGGATCGCCACTGAGGATAAAAATACAGGGGTCCATATTCAAAAGGGTTTAACTGGCTAGCAACAGAATAGTGGGACTGTACAGGTAATGCTCCCTTCTGTGTCCATATGTCTCAACCTGAGGCCTTGTACAGGTCCCCTGAGGTAGATTTCCACGTGTGATACTGGCTCAGTTCTTGACTGGCCAAGTCAGAGGATGTTACTTGTAGTTTTCAGCCTGCACATTCCCTGCCAAAGCTTATAGAACTAGGGACACCTTTGTGGCTTCCTGAATGACCTGTCCCGGATCTCAAAGAGTCCAAAGACTACAGTTTAGGAAACACTGCCTCAGGTACCCTGTCTTTTGTAAATATTATTTCTATTGTGTAAGCTAGCCTAAGCAAATAACCAAACACCTGGTAGTTTGGCCGCTGGACAGCAGACCCGAGAGTCATGTGGAGGTTTGAAGGCTGTGTTGCTGTAGGACGCTTCCGTTAATAAAGGAACAAGAACAGACGGAGAATTTCCCAGCTGCACAAGAAAGGGGAGGAAGTTCAGTTCCAGGAGTCTCACAATGCCAGCCACACAATTAGAGGAAACGACAAAAATAACTGCATATGTTTGGATGGGGGCTTTTTGTTTTTGTTTTAAGAAAGTGGACTAAATATTGATCTTAGGTTGTGAAAGTAATTTTATAAAGTAGGGGACACAAATAATTTAAAAATATTTTCCTATGACACCAACAAGTGCAAATCAACCAACTTACACACATTATAGAAATAAAAGCAAATTTGGGATTTGCTATCACCAAGACAGAGGTCATTACTAGTGGTTTAGTTCATAATTAACTCTCAACATAGTTGTGAAATCTTATTGATATCTTAAACATCACACTAAAAAAAACTGTATACTGAAACAACAAACAATACAAAATTTCACAGATTTTTTCTGTATAATTTGAGCCATTTATGTCATTAGCTGTGTAATATTATGCTTCTGGTAGGAGGAATACAGATAGGGCAGTGCAAGTACCTTTGCAAATTCTTCTCTCACTTCTTCCCCCCTCAGATTCCCTTGGATGGTTGCCTCAATGAATTCTAGCAGCTTTCCTTGTGAGGATGAATCCTTCAGAGATACTCCTTCCTTAGCAGGAACTGACACGGAAACAACAATCATCTTCTCACCAGTGCCCTGAAAAAAAAATCACCTTCCAAGAAGCTCACACACATACCCTGAGTAATATTCTGTAGTTAAGTGACAAAGGGGTCCTTTTACTAAGGTGCGCTGAAAAATGTTTTTTGGTAGTGTAGGTGCGGGTTTTGGGCACACGTCGATCCATTTTTCAGCGCGCCTGTAATAAAGGCCTTTTTTATTTTTGCCGAAAATGGACGTGCTGCGCATCCATTTTGGGTCTGTGACCTTACTGCCAACCACTGATCTAGCAGTAAAATCTCATGTGTTAACCAGGCGATAATGACCTACGTGCGTCAAATGCCATTTGGTGCGTTCGATAAGGTGCGTCCAAAAAAAACATTATTTTTCGCCGCGCATATCAGATGTGCGCCAAAAATGAAAATACCGCAAGAGCCACGCAGTAGCCGGGCGGTAACTCCATTTTGGTGCATGTTGGACCCGCGTAGACACTTACACGGCTTAGTAAGTGAAACCACAAAAGTGGAAACAAGGAGGAGGTTGGGAACTACAAGCCAGTTAGTCTGACCTCTATGGTGAGTAAATCAATGGAAATGCTTCTAAAACAGAGGCTAGTGAGGTTTCTGGAATCCAGTGGGTTGCAGAATCCAAATCAGCATGTTTTTACTAGAAGTAGGTCTTGTCAGACAAATCTAATTAATTGTTTAACAAGGGGAACAGAAAATTGGATAGAGGAAGAGTGTTAGAATTGCTGTACATAGATTTTAGCAAAACCTTTGACACAGCTCTGTATAAGCAATTTATAAATAAACTGAGTGCCTTTGATAAGGGCCCTTAAATGACTAACTGGGTTAGAAACTACAGTAGTTGAATGGAAGGTGACACATGGGTATTGCTAAATGAAGTTCACTCTGAGGAAAGGGGCGCTACCAGTAGTGTGCTGCAGGGATTGGCTTTTATAAGCAAAATTGCAGAAAGAGCTATTTGGTAAGGTTTGCTTCTTTGTGGACAATACCAGCATTTGCAATAGGGTAGTCACCCAGAATGGTGTGGATCACGTGAGGAGTGATCTAGCGAAGCTTGAGGAATTTTCTAGAATTTAGCAGCTAGATTTAATATTTAAAAAATGCAAGGTCATGCATTTGGGCTGCAAAATACCAAGAGAGTGATACAGTCAAGGGTGTGAAGTACTTCTGTGCACAAATGGCCTTCCTCTGGCCAGCCCTAGGATCCTTCCTTCTGACATGACTTCCTTTTGCCACGTGGGAGGGGTGCAGCAGAGGGAAAGCCTTTGGACGGTTAGAGGAAAGCCTCTAATAGCTGCCAGCAACTGCAAAGTTTGTAGAATTGCAGCGGAGAGGAGAGAGAGGCCTGAGGGATGGGAGGAGGAAGCAGTGGCGTAGCTAGGGTAGTTGACACCCGGGGCCGGTCATTTTTTAATACCCCCCCCCCCCCCAAATCCAGTACTAGGCATACCGAGAATACACACACTCAGGACCTATAGAGCAATTCTACCATACCATAAGCAGTAATTTGTACGAGTCACACAAGGAAAAGGAAAGCATCTTAAACACTATAGTGAGCACTAGAACATCAATTCACCTATTGTAAAACGAAAACAGATTAGTACAGATCGTCGATCCTGCACAGTCAATGCCAACCGAAAGCCATGTCTTTTTCACAAACACAGATACACCCTAATCCACTATTGAATAAGTAATCATAAACTTTCTATTTAGACAAAAATTAAACTGAACCCCCGATGCCAGACTCTGCATACAATGCAACACCACAGAAACAGAAAATGTCCCCTAGTACTGTGCAAAATATAAAGACAGCAGATGTAAATTTGAAAAAAACTAACAAATACCAATCACCACTTTACAAATTAACAAATAGAAATAAAACAAATACAGAAAGTAAAATAATACCATTTTATTGGACTAATACATTTAGCTTCCAGAGGCCAAAATCTCCTTCCTCTGGTCAATACAGTATCGTGCTGTTACAGTATCCTATCCTGACCTGAGGAAGGGGGTTTTGTTCTCTGAAAGTTAAGTCAAAATGTATTAAAATTAGTCCAATAAAAAGATTACCTTATTTACATGTTCTATTTATAAACATTTATTAACACAGCTACAATACTATATCCTAAAGCAAAAAAATAAAAATATATATTTTATTTACAGTTTGTTGTCTCTGGTTTCTGTTTTCCTCATCTTCTTTTCACTGTCTTCCTTCCATCCAGCATCTGTCTACGCTCTCTCTCTGCCATCCAGTGTCTGCCCTCTCTAATGTCCCTTCCATCCACTGTCTGCCCTTTCGCTCCCTTCCATCCACATCTGCCCTCTATTTCTGCCCCTTCCATCCACCACCTGCCCCAGTCTGCCATCTCTCTATCCCCCTTCCATCCACATCTGCCCTCTATCTCTGCCCCTTCCATCCACCATTTGCCCCAGTCTACCCTCTTTTCTATCCCACTTCCACCCACCATCTGCCCTTTCTCTCTGCCCCTTCAATCCGTCTGCCCTCCCTCTCCCATCCATCCAGGGTCTGCCCTCCCTCACGCTCCCCCTTCCATCCAGGGTCTGTCCTCTCTCTCTCTCTGCCCCCTCTTTTCAGCCCCCAGTTCCAGCCCCCTTATTCCACCTGCCCCTAGTTCCAGCCCCAGCCCACATCTCCCACCTGCCCCCCTTTTCAGCCCCACTATCCCACCAGTCCCCAGCCCTTTTCTCCCATCAGTCCCGAGCTTCAGCCCCCAGCCAGTTCTTCCTATCCCCTTTAAAGCCCCCAGTCCCCACAGTTTCAGCCCCTGCCCCTTTTCAGCCCCCAGTTCCAGTACTAGCCCCCTTATCCCAACTACCCTCCTTTTCAGCCCCCAGTTCCAGCCCCCTTCATCCACCACATGCCTTGCATCCCCCCTTTTCAGCTCCAGTCCCATTCTCCCACCTGCCCCAGGCATAGACCTATTTTCCCTCCTGCCCCCTTGTCAGACCCCAGTTCCAGCTTCAGACCCCTTCTCCCATCTGAGCACTCCCCTTCCCAGTCCCCTTCTCCCCTCTGAGCACCCCTCTGAGCTCCCCCACCCTCCCCAATCCCCCTTCTCCCCTCTGAGCACCCCCACCCTCCCTAATCCCCTTCTCCCCTCTGAGCACCCCTCTGAGCTCCCCCACCCCTCCCCCACCCCAATCCCCTTCTCCCCTCTGAGCACCCCTCTCCCATCTGAGCCCCCCCCCGACCCGGTCCCATCCCCCCTCCGTTGAGAGCCAACAGAGCCCTCGTCTCCTGCCACCACCCTGCCTTTTTCTTTAAAATCCATGCAGTGACGCAGGCAGCGCCTCGCGTCTGCCCTGTGTGTGCTGTGAAAAGAGAAAATCGCCTCGCTAGTGTTGGGCCTTCCCTCGCTGTGTCCCGCCCTCGAGGAAATAGGAAGTTACCTCAGAAGAGGGCAGGACACAGCGAGGGAAGGCCCGACGCCAGCGAGGCGATTTTCTCCTTTCACAGCACACGCAGGGCAGACACAAGGCGCTGCTTACGTTGCTGCATGGATTTTTCAAAAAAAGGCAGGGTGGTGGCAGGAGACGAGAGCTCTCGGCTCTCGACGGAGCACCCCCCCATCCGCTAACACCCGGGGCGGACCGCCCCACCCTTGCTACGCCACTGGGAGGAAGGTAGGAAAAGATATTGGAACCACAGGAGGGAATGGGGTGAGGAGGAGGAGGAGAGGCCATACTACAAAGGAAAAGTTGCATTTATAGGGAAGTGAAGAGGAGAGAAATGCTATACATAAAGGGAAGGGAAGAGGGGAGACAACAGGTACAGCAAAATATGAGGCAGTTCTGTAACACTGACTACTTACCCTCTGTTGCGGGGCCTAGACTGCATTCGTGTTGCTTTGAAAATTTGCCAATACTGACACAGGGACAATTTACACATGTGCTCAGTGATGGAATTATGCTTGAATTATAATAAGTTAGTGCAATATAAAGATAAATCTTACAGCAGTTTTCTTGTTTTATTTCCTTTAACATTTTTTAAATGGTGCTCTCAGGCAACCGATGCACTACTTCCTACAACATCTAGAAGGAAAGAATTTCCAAAGGAAAAAGTCATCCCAACAACATTTTCTGCAAAATGACTACTATAGGACTTTTCCCAAGAGTGTTCAATTTTACAAAATCAGGCAAAAGTTCCATGGTTTTTTTTTTTTTTAAAGGAGTGAGGCAGAGGATATGAGCAGGGAGGTTTGCGCAGAAGTTTTTACTTCAGAAAATTCTTCTGTGGAATATTTTTCCTTCCAGAACTTGCAGGACATCAGATACTTGAGAAGGAAAGGTGATTAGTTCAAACTATGCAGGCAAACCCACTTGTAGAATTTTTGCACTTTGTTCCTCTTTCTGCCTGAAACTTGAATCTGGATGTGCAGCTAACAAAACAAGTCTGCACAAACATGCACGGTTTATATCACAGTCGTTGCTTCAAAGGACTTCGCAGTGTTTTGACAAGAATTCTGATAATTTGCAAGGAGCTGTTTCAAAGTTTGTGTTCTAACAGACCCCAAAAAGAAGGAAAACCTTGTTTCTATATTTCTGGAACAATCAAAACATGACACCTAGCCACTTCAGAGGAGATTTTTCTTGATCAGTTTATCTTTATATAAAAAGCACATACTGCTTTAGCTTTGATCTCTTCAAGGCTAATACTTGAATTGGGTTCAAAACATTATTGTATAATAGTTAAACACTACCATATGCTGCAAACCCACAGGTTCACAACTAGTTACAGTATGGATCAAAAGGAAAACTCAGGGTGCGGCCATCTGGGCTGTGCCTGTCCTTGAGAACAAAACTCAAACACTGTTCCCCTTTTATTCAGAGATTACATTTGGCATACCAGATTGATTAGAAAATAACCATCCACATATTAAAAAAAATATATTATGTAAGAATGTGAGATACTAGGAAAATAAGGGATCCTTTTACCAAGCTGTGCTAAAATGTGGCCGGCGCTGGTGTCAGTTTGTGGGTTTTCCACACGCTGTGGCCACTTTTAGCACAGTGATAAAATGGCCACCATGCTGTATTTTCTTTTGCAATAGCCATGCGCTAATTTCCTCATTAACTTGTGGCCATTACTGCCATAGGCCATTACCTATTTAGGAGGCGGTAAGGGCTCCTCCGCTATTTGGGTAGCGTGAGATTATGTGCCCACGCTACCTGATCAGTGCAGGCATGCCTACTCTCTACCCATGGGCATGCCTCCCGCACTGGAAAATAGAAGATATTTAATGCACAGCACGGTTACTGCTGGGTTAGCGCAGGATTTTGGCCTAACCACAGTACTGAAACAGTACTAGTTACACCCATGACTAAATTCAAACAAATGATTGCAACTGGAAAAAACATACTACTCCTACAATTTGACATGTCAAGCGCTTTCGACATGGTTGATCATGGAATACTACTACACATCCTTGAGTACTTCGGAATCGAAGGAAACATTCTCAATTGGTTCAGGGGATTCCTAACCACACGATCATACCAAGTGACATCTAACTCGACTACTTCAGCCATATGGATACCTGAATGCGGAGTCCCACAGGGATCCCCCCTCTCGCCGACACTATTCAACTTAATGATGATACCCTTGGCCAAATTATTATCAAACCAAAACCTCAACCCATACATATATGCAGACGACGTAACGATCTACATCCCATTTAAACAAGATTTAAAGGAAATTTCCAATGACATTAACCAAAGTCTCCATATCAAGCATTCATGGGCGGATGCATTTCAGCTGAAACTTAATGCAGAAAAAACCCAGTGCCTAATACTTACCTCTCAACATAACACGAACAAATTCACCATCATTAACACACCAAATCTGAACCTTCCAATTTCGGATACCCTAAAAATTCTTGGAGTCACCATCGATCGACACCTAACACTTGAGAGCCATGCGAAAAACACAACCAAAAAGATGTTCCACTCAATGTGGAAACTAAAAAGAGTAAGACCTTTCTTCCCAAGGACTGTCTTCTGTAACCTGGTACAATCAATGATGCTCAGTCATCTAGACTACTGCAACGTACTCTACGCTGGCTGTAAAGAGCAAATAATCAAGAAACTTCAGACAGTCCAGAACACTGCAGCTAGACTCATATTTGGGAAAACAAAATATGAAAGTGCTAAACCCCTACGAGAAAAGCTACACTGGCTCCCACTTAAAGAACGCATCACGTTCAAAATATGCTCCCTAGTCCACAAAATCATTCACGGAGATGCACCAGCCTACATGTCAGACCTGATAGACCTACCACCCAGAAATGCTAAAAGATCATCCTGCACTTTCCTTAATCTGCACTTCCCCAACTGTAAAGGTATAAAATACAAACTAATACATGCGTCAAACTTTACCTACTTGAGCACACAGTTATGGAACGCATTGCCGCGCAACTTAAAAACGATTTACAAACTAACCAACTTCTGCAAACTACTGAAGACCCATCTCTTTAATAAGGCATACCAAACAGATCAACAAATGTGAACATACACCACTCCTCCACATATATTCAGAATTATTTTATAATATCTGCTTGTTATACTACTATCATGCCTTTTCATTATCATGTTACCCAAGATTCTTCTGTTACACTAAATGTCTATTTTCTAATATATTTCCACTATTCATGATGTATTGTAAGCCACATTTAGCCTGCAAATAGGTGGGAAAATGTGGGATACAAATGCAACCAATAAATAAATAAATAAATAATGGGTGGCAGTAAGTGCTCCCCCCCAAAATGGCCGTGCGGCAAGTGCTTCACTTGCTGCATGGCCATTTCTTGAAAAAAAACAAAGACCTGCGTTGTACCCATTTCGGTAAAAGGGGGCCTTGGCGTGCATAAAAACACTTGCCAATGCCAGCACAGGCCCCCTTTAGCCACAGCTTCGTAAAAGGACCCCTAAGCCAGTGGTAACCGGACAGCGATTATTGCCGGTTAACCCCCCCGGTGGTAGAAAAAAAACATTTCAGGTCACACCGGAAATGGCACACGCTGGGGGCAGAACCCCCACCGCCGGCTCACATGGTAGTGCCAGCTTGGCGTGTAACAACACGGTGATAGTTCTACCGCTGCTTTATAAAATGCCCCTTAGAGGCGACCTGTTTACTAAGCCGCGCTGTAGGCATGCTAACTTTTTAGCATGCGCTAACAATAGTGACACCCATAGGAATATAATGGGTGTGTCTATCAGTGTGCGCAAATTTTAGCACATGCTAAAAAGTTAGCACACCTACAGTGTGGCTTAGTAAACAGGGCCCGTAGTGTTAATGTGGACTACCTTTAAGATGTGTTACTTTACCACTAACTCTGCAAGGGTCCCTTTTTATGCAATGAAACCTAGATATTAATAAATGGGGTTAACAGTAAAATAGCACATCTTAACAGTAGCCCATGTTGATAACTTCCCCCTCTGAGAATCATCACCAGTTTCATGAATAACCTATAAATAATTGTAACAGCAGCATGTGGAATTAGAATGAAATCTGATGCACTTTCTTTACATGATTTTGATATTCAAGGTTTTCAAATCTTGAGAAAAATCAGCTCACAGTACTTTTCACAGAGCAATTCATCACAGTGCCCAATTTCCAGAGGCAGCCTAGGGTAATTTTCGTGGTAAGAGCTGGGAGATTTTGTGAGAAAATTTCTAGACTTGTGTGGCAATACTTATTTATTGAATTTATACCCCACATTTTCCCACCTATTGGTAGTTTCAATGTGGCTTACAATGGCATTAATATAAACAGGTTACATATTGGAGGCAGTTTGGTGTGATTTATTTATTTTATTTTATTTTATTGCATTTGTATCCCACATTTTCCCACCTCTTTGCGGGCTCAGTGTGGCTTACAATATATTGTGAATGATGGAAATACAATTTGTTACAGTACTGTTATGGTTACAATACATTGTGAATGATGGAAATACAGTTTGTTACAGTACTGTTATGGTTACATAGTGAGGAGTTATGTGAAGACAAAGTCAAAATCAAAATATCATTTGGGAAAATAGAACAGTGGAGTGATCAGAAAGTTCGAGCAAAATAGTCCATTTATGAGTAGGTAGTGTGGTGTGATCGGAAAGTTTGGTCAGATTAGTTCATTAAGAGTAGTTCAGATCATGGTTATTTCAGATGGTGTCTGTTTGCTGTTGGACTAAGTGTTGTCTTCTCATAGGAGTGATTTGGAGAGGTTTGCTTTCAATTGCTTTCTGAATTGTAGGTAGTTATTTATGGATTTTATGTTTTTTGGTATGGAGTTCCAGATTTTGGTGTAGACGTAGGAGAAACATGTCGTGTAGGTAGTTTTGTATTTCATGCCTTGACATTTGGGGAAGTGAAGGGTTGGGTAGGATCTCACGCTCTTTGTTGCATTGCATAGTGGTAGGGTACATGTAGGCTGGGGTATGGCCAAAGATTATTTTATAGGCCAAAGTGCAGATCTTAAATGATATGCACAATTTAATGGGTAGCCAGTGTAGGTTTTGGAGCAGAGGTCTTGCACTTTCAAATCGATTTTTGCCATAGATAACTCTTGCTGCTGTGTTTTGCGCAGTTTGTAATTTCTTCAAGGTCTGATCCTTGCATCCTGTGTAGATTTCATTACAGTCATCTGCCTATGCAAGGACCATAGTTTGGACGAGGGAGAGAAACACTTCTCGTGGAAAGTAGTTTTTTATGCGTTTCAGTTTCCACATTGTCGGAAACATTTTTTAAAATTGTTTGTGACCTGTTGTTGAAGGATAGTTCACGATCTGTGATGATTCCTAGGATCTTCAGGTCATTTACTGTAGGAAGTTTGATAGCGTAAGGCTAGGAAGTAGGAGTGCTGGGATGATTGGTGTATGAATGAGTATTAGTGATAGGGATATATGTATGCATTGGAAGCTGTTTAAAATTAAAATAAAAGCATTAATGAAATATCATAATACCATTGTAAAGTGAGTACTTAATAGGGGTAGATATTAGTAATTGTACTGTAGCTTAGGGTATTTTCCCCTGTTGGTAGACTCTTGATTTATCCTTGTCATTTTCAGTGCATAGACCGTAGAAGTCTGCCCAGCACTATCCTTGTTCTAAAATTTCTCAAGTTAATATCAAAGCCCCTGAACAGTTCCACTCCATCCCATCCAAATCTATTCAGCCACCATCAGGGCACAGACCTTAGAAGTCTGCCCAGCGCTGGCCTTGTTCTCCAACTTTTTTTTTTTGTTTGTTACATTTGTACCCCGCGCTTTCCCACTCATGGCAGGCTCAATGCGGCTTACATGGGGCAATGGAGGGTTAAGTGACTTGCCCAGAGTCACAAGGAGCTGCCTGTGCATTAAGGGTATACATGTTCAGGTCAGTAAGTCTCTTCTCATACATCCTGCAACACAAATTCCATACCATTTTCTCTGAACCACTTCAAGTCTTTTTACATCCTTAGTAAGGTATAGCCTCCAAAACTGAACACAATACTCCAAATGAGGCTTCACCAATGACCTGAAGAGGGGCATCAACACCTCCTTTCTTTGACTGGTTATACCCCTCTCTTTGCAGCCTAGCATCCTTCTGGCTATGGCCACTGTCTTCTCATATTGTTTTGTGACCTTCAGATCCTCAGACAATATCGCCCCAAGGTCCGTCTCCTGAGCAGAGTTTACCAATCTCTTCCCTCCTATCTGGCATATCTCTTTTGGATTTCTGTATCCCAAGTGCATCACTCTGCACTTCTTGGCATTAAATTTTATTTTGGAAAAGATTTTGATTACCATCAATAAATGACTCTGGATTTATCTGGGAGGTGTCTCATATCCTTAGCATGCTTGCAGCATTGGATCATTGGAAAAATGAACATCATTGATACTATGTTTGAGGGATATGGACTACCTGGAGTTTGCTTAGCCTTTAGATAAGTATCAAGATGTACTTTGTTACAATGTTTACATAATAAAGTACAGTATATCAAACATTTCATGTAAGCTATTGAACAAGTCTTTGTTGTGAAAGGAGTGTGGTTATATTATAATTTGTGTTTAAGAAGTCATTTGAAACAAACCTAAGTGTGCTGAATTTAGATTTAAAAACATTTAAATTTTAACTGCCAGACCCTTGACCCTTCTTTTGACATTTGGAGATCCCTTCTCATGGTTTCTACTCCATCCAGGACAGTTAAACTCTGGAATTCTGTCGGACAAGGTGGTAACAGCAATTAGCATATCTGGGTTTTAAAAAGTTTAGACAAATTCCTGGAGGAAACGTCCATAGTCTGCTGTTGAGACAGGCATGGGAAGCAACTGCTTTCCCTGGGATTTGTCGCAGGGGTGTGCTGGTAAATTGTTAACAGTGGGCTCTCTCTCGCCAGCAAAGTAAAAGAGAATTCAGGAGGGACCGAAGCCCACATTTTGGGATCCATTTGTTAAAGTAGCCATGGAGAACTGGCTCCCAAAATTCTTAAAAACTTAACGGCTCTTGAGAGCCTGCTCCAGCACACCACTGGATTTGTGCCACAGTTTGGGTTTCTGCCAGGCACTTGTGACCTGGCTTGGCCACCGTTTGGAAAACAGGATACTGGGCTAGATGGACCATTGGTCTGACCCAGTATGGCTACTCTTATGTTATTTTCTTATCCACTCTATTGGTTATCTTCGTGTCATCTGCAAAAAGACAAACATTTCCATCTAACCCTTCAACAATGTCTCTCACACATATTTTAAATAGAATCAGCCCCAGCAATGACCCCTGAGGAACTCCACTACTCACCTTCTTTTTCTCTGAGTGGATTCCATTTATCACCACCCTCTGCCGCCTCTGTTACTGACAGTATTATACATACTGTATGCTTTCCAGGTATTATGTACCAAAAAAATAACAAAATTTATTTATTTATTTGTTGCATTTGTATCCCACCTTATCCCACCTCTTTGCAGGCTCAAAGTGGCTTACAAAACATCATGAGTAGTGGAAGAATGCTAGTAGTTAAACATTTAGTATTGCAGGATCTTGGTCAGCATGATGATAATAAACAAACAAAACAAACAGAGTAATAGTATACAAGCAGATATTATAAAACAGTTCTGAATATAGATGTGCGATTTGTGTATATTCACAATTGTTGATCTTTGTGGTACGCTTTATTAAAGAGATGGGTCTTCAGTAATATGCGGAAGTTTGTAGGCACAATACAGATAACACACTTTTGGAATGCCTGACAGTATAAATTCTGAAAGTAATGGGTCTCAGACAAGACTAACATTAGTGAGTGCAGCGTCAGAAGCAAATGTGCTCCCCTTATCCTTAGATCCAAGCTCCTATGCCCAAATTATAGAAACAACTCCACAACCAAGTATTGTAAAATAGAGTATTAATATTTATTTACAATAGCAGCAAATATAATAAAAGATAGGCAGGAATAAAGACAAAGTCAGGCTCATTATAGAAATAGCTCAGAGTAAACACACATTACCCTAAATAGAGTTCTAACCCCGTCAGGCTACTCTATTCCCACAAAGCACTAAACAAAAGAACATAGTACACATACAACCTGATGCAGACCTCTAGATGGCAGCGTGTGCCTCAGATGGTCAGTCAGGTCCAACACAGGTCTGCTACTCAGGTGGGATATAAACACAGCAGCCCTTGTATCAGATAAGAGCCCCTTTTTATACAGATATCATGGGCTACAGTTGTGCTGATGATGTTCTGGCTTTGGGGGTGGCACACACATAACTTTGTTTACCTCAAATATGGTGGCTTCAAGGGCCAACTGATTGTCTCACTGGCAAAAAACTGAAGGAGTCATTTTGCCAAGAAGCCGGGGTTTCATAAACAATGTGTGTTTTGCCAGCCACAGTGTCTCTCCAGCTGCAAGGGTAATTCCAAGAGGCCTTGGCTGTTCTGACCATGACATCGATGCTGATGACAACCTTGTTATTCTAATATTAATATTATTATAATAATATACAAAGGAAGTGGGAACTTAGGAAGGCTAGACAAACCTCAGGATTAATAAAATAAAATAAAATAAAATATTTATTGCTGTGGTATATATATATAAATAGAATAAACATAAATTCACTACATAAAATCCAATGTAAGTAAAACCAATGAATGGTAAAATAATATCAGTACTTAAAATTCAGCATTTCATAATACATGTAAAATCAATGCTGTAGACTCGACATGGCACCGTGTTTCAGCATATAACATGCCTGCCTCAGGAGTCTGGCAATGGGTAATTAGTGTCAAATGATAATGCCGGGTGGTTTTACTTACATTGAATTTTATGTAGTGAATTTATGTTTATTCTATTTATATATACACCAGAGTAATAAATATTTTATTTTATTAATCCTGAGGTTTGTCTAGCCTTCCTAAGTGCCAACTTCCTTTGTTATTGTTATTTTCCTCATGGGACTTTGCTGTTCGGTTACCTTGTTATTCTAGCACATCGGGGACCCTTGTCAGCAGTCTTTATCTGTATTCAAGGTCGCAGCTTCTGAAGTCAGGTTATTAATGCTGGACAGTATGAGGTAATATGATCGCATATACTTTTGATATAGGAACACAGAGTGCTGGTTTTGCTCCTACAAATCGAACAGAATAGTATTTACAGTATTCTGGAAATATAGGCATGTACTTTTAAACACTTGGCTCTCAGTCAGCACTAACTCTGCAGTCCAGCATCCTCTTGTTGGCCATGAGAACAGTAATGTTCAGTAGTATTGCAACATAAATTAATGTTACTGGTAACTATAAAATACCAGATTTCAGCTCTGCAACCCTTTACTTTGCTGATGAATTACCAAACATAGAGCAGCAGGCTGAGAACCAGGGAAGCCAGGGTTCAAATCCCACAAATCACTTAGCCCTCCATTGCCTCAGAGAGAAAACTTAAATTGTAAGCCCTCCAGAGTCATGAAAATATCTACTGTACTTGAATGTAACTTGTTTTGAGTTATTATTGAGAAAAGTGTGGTCTAAACCGAAATCCAAAACCCAATACCAGGCATAGTGTGAAGTAATACAAAACACTACAAATGTCACTCAGGACATACAGAGCAATTCCAACATACCATAATAACACTAACTTCCACAAGTCACACAACAAGCAGAAAGAGAGTACCACAAATACTACAGTGAGCTCTAGAACTAAACTAAACAAACCAGATTAGAACAGATCAAATTGTGCGGTCAATGCCAACAGAAAACCACATCTCTTTCACAACTGCAGAACACAGACCCTCACCCAGTATAGAAAAGGTAACCACAAAATAAAAATAGAAATTAAAAAAATAACTGAACCCACAAGAAGCCAGACTCTTCATATAGTGCAACACCAATGTGAAAGCAATGTGTGTCCCCCTGTACTGTGCAAAATATAAAGATAGCAGATACAAAATTTCTAAAACTGACATATTCCATCCACATTATAAATTAACATGCAAATATAAACAAAAAAATTGAAAATATGATACCATTTTATTGGACTAAATATATTTTTCAATTAGATTTCAGAGGTTGAAACCTCCTTCCTCAGATCAACACAGTATGCTGTTGTTATGATATTCTGTTCTGGCCTGATGAAGGAGGTTTTGGTCTCTGAAAGTAAGTCAAGAAGGTATTATAATTAATCCAATAAAAATATAACACCTTATTAACATTTTCTCTTTTTTATTTATTAACATTTATCAATACAGCTACCACACAAATTTATCTTAAACTAAAACTAACATTCTTTTCCTACCTTTGGTGTCTGGACATTTACTTTTTTAAAAAATTATGTTGATCCCAGTGTCTGGTTTCTGTTTTCCTTGTCTTGTCAGGTTTCCTGTGCATTTGTCAATTTTCTCTTCTCCTTTTCCTTTCAGCTTTCTTCAATTTATTTTCTGCCTGTGTCCAGATATAATTCTTCCTTACTATCCAATCCTCAATTTTCCTCTTTTTACTGTGTGTACAACCTCTTTCACTCACCCTGGATCTCCCATTTCACTTCCTCTTATTTCCTAGTCTCTCACTAGCTCTATCCTCTCCCATCCATCCAGTATCTTCCCTCTCTTTCCCCTCTTCCATCCAGCATCTTCCCTCTTTTTCTGCTCCCTTCAATGTAGCATCTGCCCCTTCTCTTCCCTCCTTCCATCCAGCATCTGCCCCCTTATCTTTCCTCCTTCAATCCAGCATATGCCCCCTCTCTTTCCACTTCCATCATCTGCCTCCCTCTCCTCCCCACTTCCTTCCAGTATTTGCCCCATCTCTCTCTCCTCCCCACTTCCATCAAGCATGTGTCCCTCTGTCATCTCCACTTCCACCCAGAATGTGCCCTCTCTTCTCCCCACTTTCATCCAGCAGGTGCCTCTCTGTACTCCCTCTCTTCCCCAATTCCATCCATGTGTCCCACTGTCGTAAGAACATAAGCTTTGCCATACCGGGATAGACTGAGGGTCGATGAAGCCCAGTATCCTGTTTCCAACAGTGGTCAATCCAGGTCACCAGTACCTGGCAAGATCCAAAACAGTAAAACAGATTATATGCTGGTTATCCTGGAAATAAGCAGTGGATTTTCCCAAGCCCATCTTAATAATGGCTTATGGACTTTTCTTTTAGGAAATTATCCAACTCTTTTTTAAACCCTTCTAAGCTAACTGCTTTTACCACATTCTCTGGCAACAAATTCCAGAGTATAATTACATGTTGAGTGAAGAAATATTTTCTTCAGCTTATTTAAAATTTACTACATAGAAGCTTCATTGCCTGCCCTCCCCCCCCCCCCCAGTCCTAGTATTTTTAGAAAGAGTAAACAATTTACCTAGTATATTTGGAAAGAGTAAACAAGCAATTTACCACTATCCATTCCACTCCACTCAGCATTTTATAGATCTGTATCATATCTCCCCTTAGCCATCTCTTCTTCAAGCTGTCCTCTCTATCCTCCCCACTTCCATCCATCGTCCGCACCTCTCTCCACCCCACTTAATTCCAGCATATACCCCTCCATCCTCCCCACTTCCTTCCAGCATTTGTCCTCGCCCTCCTCCCCACTTCCTTCCAGTATATGCCCCACTGTCCTCCCCACTTCCTTCCAGTATCTGCCTCCTTCCCAGACACCCCCGTTTCTGCTGCTGTATCCCCAAACCAAAAAATAAGCATCGCAGGGCTGCACGGTATATACCTGCTGCTGCTGGCCCTTCCCCAGAATAAGAAGTGACATCGGAGGGGAGTGGGACTGGCGGCTGAGGTTATGTATAGTGCAGCCTCAAGTATTTTTATTTTGTTTTGCCACTGCTGATGGTTTGGGAAAGCAGCAGCAGTGGCAGATGGAGCAGGTCTCAGTGCACTAGCTGCATGGTGGGCCAGGACGGCTGCTCAGCCTCTTAGCAAAAGGTGCGTGGCCACGCAGCCTAGAGGGAACAGTGGCTTTCAGGCATTTATCCCTGTCTGTTGGGTCAGAACACATATGATATCATGTGGCTTGGCTGTGTATAATGGGCTTTTAAATGGGAAAGGTGAAAGCTTTTGAGGGAATAGTGAAGGCAGCTGCATTTGCCAGTTGGTTTCCTGTATATGGATGGTTCTAGGTGGCTGTTGTTGAGAGACACTGTGCTGTCCAAAAAGTTATCTTTTACTGTGAAGTAGTCGATTTTGAATCTGATCGAAGGATTGGATATGTTAAAAGAACTGTGGAGTTGTTTGAGAATTTCTGTTCTCTCAGTCCAAATCATAAAAATGTCATCAATGCAGTAGTAGTAATGTAGTTGAAGGGTCTAATCTGATATTTATTCAAAAATGTCTCTTCTAGTTTTGCCTATAGCACTGCCTATAATTTGGAAGATCAATGTATATATTAAAGCTGAAGCGTCGATAATGATTTAGGATAACTTTCAACACACACAATATCCTCCCAGAAATTGTACTGGCATTCGAGAAGCATGGGATAGAAACTGAAGATCCTTAGTTGTAGAGGCAGTAAAGAAAAGTACGTTAGCACCTAGCTACTGCATTGGAAACGGTAAACAGGTAAACTAGAAGGGGCCTGACACTTAAACTTCCTACATAACGTTTGGTTATTGGATGTAGAATGAAATAATATCATAAGCTTAAAGAGAATAAGATACAGAACCTCAACAGAAAAACTATATTGTAAATAGTGTTACTTCCCCCCACCCCCCCCATGTCCTCTCCCCTGTCCAAAAACAAAATCCCCTAAAGCAATCTGCTGGTTTAATTGCTGTGAACATGAATATACAAAATTCCCAACCCCTTCACATGCTCTAAACATCCTCCAATTTGTTTTGAGTTTGCATCACTGGGATCTTGCCATATAAAATGAGACAAAAGGCCAAACAGAAAGCCACTCAAAAAAAACTGGATTCTTGGTTAGCTAAGAGAGTGAAAAGTTCATTGGCCTTTTGAAGCCCAGAACAAATAAATTGTTTTCCAACTTGTACCTTTTATCATTACAAAGTTATCCCAGCCACCTGCTGAGTGGAGACAATCTCTGAAAAACACACATGAACTCCTGAAAATGAAGCAATGCTCTGGTCTCTCATCTGCAGCGACTGCTGAGCAATATCCACTTCTGCAGTCTATGCGCTGTGCACACGGAAAAATAATTTCAATTTGTTAGGCATGTTTTATGGGTGATGCTGGCAACTTTACCCCATTTACGGTCTGCCATTGAAACCCAATGGCATAGACATGGGTGGGCTTGGGCCCACACTCACTTTGGGCTCAGGAATTGTGACACATTTGTTAAGGCTGGCAGGAATCTTCAAGCCCCTCCAGCTGAAAAAGTCCTGCCTCAGTGTCCCAGAACACTCCTGTACTCACTGCAGCTAGCAGCACTCTCTATGGGCTACTGCTACATCGGCTCACCCCCTTCCCACACATGCTCAGTTTTTACACATGTGCAGAAGGGGGGAGAGCTGACTTGGAGGTGGCCCATACAGACTGCCACCAGCTGCAGTGAGTACAGAAACATTCTGGGCTGTTGGAGCTCACTTCTTCAGCTGGTAGGGCTTGGGGATCCTTATCAACTTAGGTATTTATTCAATTTGGGATCAAGGTGGGGTGGGGGAATAGTGTGTGCACACTCACTTTGGGCTCAGGCCCGCCCAAATTAACATGACTACGTTCTGCATGTGTGGAACAGACCAGGTATTCTGCTAGCACTGAATGCCTATGCAGGATCAATCTGTTCTAATCTGGCTTGTTTAGTTTTCCAGTAGGTGTATTGATGTTCTAGTGCCCACCACAATGTTTATGGTGCAGCTTTTTCTTAGGTAGGCCTTTCTTGTGTGACTCCTGGAATTTAGTGACATTTGTAGGGTTTTGTATTACTTTAAAATATGTCTGATAGTGGATTTTGGATTCAAACTTAGATTATGCCTTTCTCAGTAGTAGCCCAAAGCAAGTTACATTCAGATACAGTAGATATTTCCTTTTGGAACAAAAGTGGGATTTGAACCCTGGCTGGCAGCCTGATGCTCTAACCATTAGGTACAGCTAATACAGATGATACTTATTCCAAACATGTTTGGTAATCCAACAGTAAACTAAAGGTTGGCAGATCTGAAGCCTGGTGGCTATTTGGTAATTTACTAGGCAAATCAGTTTAAGATTGCTGGCCAACAGGAAGATGCTGGACTGGGGAGCTAGAACTGATTGCTAGCCAAGTTGTAAAGTACCCGCATATATTACCAGGATATTGCAAATACTATTCTGTTTAGTATGTTGCTTCCCCCATTGTGTTGTTGTGATGTATTATTTTGCTGTACATTATTTAGATTTGTTTTGGAACATAATTCCCTGGAGTGGTGTTTAGTGTGCATATTATCAGTAAGAGAAATAATCAGGGGTGGCAGCTGTTGACTCTGCACCAGAGAGACCTTAAAGGGATCCTTCCTTGATGTGTTAAAAAAAATGCCCCTACTGTACCTTTACTGTTGATGTAGGAGTTGCCCCCCCCCCCCACCATAAGGATTTTAATTTACCCCTTCCCACCCCACCACCTTAGTCAAACCCCTCTGAGCCCCCCCCCCCCCCCAAACAGTTGAGTCGTTTACTGCCTATGATAGATTGGAGGATGAAAATGGAGGTCAGCATGAGGAGCAAGAAAATGGCGAAACTGTTATGCAAAATCTTCAGAGAGAAAAGAGGATTTGGAAGGGATATTTTAAGGGGACTTCTATAACAGGACACCTATACTTAGGTACCTTATAGAGTCTAACGCAGGTGCCTACCTTCCTTTATAGAATCGGTTCCTATAGAATTGTCTTTTATATATATGGGGAGGGAGGGGGAAGGGTAGAAGTGGTAGGATCCCCAACCCCTTTTATGCTGTTGTGGAGAGATGGAAGGTCAGGTAGTGGGGTTGCTGAGCCTTTTTTGTGTTGTTGTGGGGAGATAGAAGATTGGGTGGTTGGGTTGCTGAGCCCATTTTGTATTGAGGTGTTGTGTTTTGCTAGGGTATATTTTCCGCCTATGGATCTGTAACAGTCCAACATGTTCTGTTTTCCCAGTAGGAGGTGTGTTGATGTTCTAGGGAAGTGTGTGAAGGGAAGGGGAGAAGGATATTGTGCATTGCCCTTGATAATTCATGGGAATGTAAGTGGGGGGCACCATGAGACACGCTTCCCTTGGAGCTAGATCATTTCAGTGAAAAAAAAAATCTTCACTGTCCAATAAACTGGGTTCCTATCTGATCTATTTTTGAGATAACCATATTGAATATGTATGAGATGCATATATGCAAATGAATGTGTCACAGTCCACATTTTGCCCTCCCAAATGAGACAAACTGTGCCTATGGTGTCCCGCCTACCTGGGGACAGGAAGTTGTAGCAGAGGGAAAGCTTCCGGGGCTTTCGAAGGCAGTGTTTACAGCTCACTGATGCTGCCAGCGGCCCAGAAGATTGAAGGAGTGCTGTGCTGCAGGGAGTGGGAAGGGAGAGAAAGGTACTTGATCCTGTAGGGGAAGGGGCTGGACTGGAGGAAGTGAGAAATACCACACCTGCAGATGGGGGTGGGAGAGGGAGAAAGATCTGCCACATTGCAGGAGAGGGGCAGGTGAAGGAAAGGAGAGAGATACCAGACCATGGGGGGGGGGGGGGGGGGGAACAGAGCACAAGATGGATGGGACTGGGTGATCGGGAGAGTGTTGAGGAGCAAGGAATTACGGATGGGAGAGATGGAGTGGGAATTTCAACGGGATGGTGAGTACTTGGCAATTGGTGGGTATGAGTGGCGGTGTAAAACTGAGGGGTAAGAGAATGAGGATGAAATGTGTAGAAAGGTTGAGACATAGTATGAATGACCTGGAAGAATGGAGAGAGGATGAGAGGCATTGAAAAGGGATGGATATGATAGGAAGGGGATGGGTCTCCCAAGGGCAGTGGCGTTCCTAGGGGGGGGCGGTGGGTGTGGTCCGCCCAGGGTGCACGCTGCCGGGGGGGGGGGGTGCCGCGGGCGCCTGTCCTCCGTTGTTCCATGCTTCTTCTCTGCCCGGAACAGGTTACTTCCTGTTCCGGGGCAGAGAAGAAGCATGGAACAACGGAGGACAGGCGCCCGCGGCACCCCCCCACCCCCCCCCACCCCCCCACCCCCGCGCCATGCACCCAGCGGGGGGGGGGTCCTTCGCAGGGGTGTCCTTTTGCCAGGGGGGGGTCCGCGCTGCATTGGGGGGATGCTGCACCCGGGGGGGCGGGGCGCATTGGCGATCCGCCCCGGGTGCCAGCCCCTCCAGGAACGCCACTGCCCAAGGGATTGAGAGAGAGTGGGAATAGGGTTAAAAAGATGGTGAAAGAGAGGCAATAGGATAGGAGGTATAAAAGAATGGCCTGAAGACAAGGCAAGGGAAGGAAGGAGAGACAGGGGTGGAGCTGTGCTGATGAGCGGATGAGAGCGGTGGAGAGTAGATGAGTACAAAAGATGGAAATGGGGGACTGAAAAGGGGAAAACTTGAGAAAAAGAAAGACAGAAGGGGCAGTGGCATTGCTGGAGAGTGGGTGAGAGGGAGATGGGAAAAGCTGGTAGAGGGAGAAAGGGAGAATGAAGGGTAAAAATGATATATTGCTGGATATAGAGGCAGAGGAGAAAAGTGAGAAAAGAAACATAAAATAGAAAGATCAGTGTCAGACGGATATAGAGATGGAAGGGAAAAAGGACAAGAGAAAAGAGAAGAAACGGAAAGGCAGACCTAGAAAAGAATTTAAGAGAAGACCAACACAAAAAGTGGAACAGATTGGGACCAATCCAATGAAACCATGCCCATACAACAAAAGTAGAAAAAATATTTTTATTTAATTCTTGTTAATGATTGGAATGTGTCCATTTTGAGAAAATGTACATCTTCTCAATGTTTGTATTTTAGCCGCATTTCTGTTTCTTTTACCAGAATTGCACTGCTTATAGAGTCTGACTTTCTGAAGCAGGGGTCTGGAGTTCACAGACTAACCCATCCAAAGACATTACTCTGAAAGGTGTGAAACTACTTGCTATCACTGTTGGCCATTTTGCCTCCCCAATATTACATTTCTACATCTAGAGCCTGTGTTGTTCCAAGATCCACATTGGGAGGAAGAGGGAAGTGCTGGGTAAGGAGGGAGGAAGGAAGAAAGAGCTAGGCTTTGGAAAAGGAGAAAAGGCAAAGGTGGTAGTGTCAGGCCTAGGGAAGTGCACTCTCCCCCCACCACTTCATGTGAAAGAGGGCATAATAAAAGAAATGTCCCATTGTTGGCTTATTTTCAGTTTTAAAAAATTATATATATTATTAATAGCTATCTTCACAGTTTTGATATATTGGCTTCCTATTCAGTTTGTTTTTAGCTTTTTTGGAAATAACGATAATGGATAAGTATGAGATGTATGTATGCAAATGAATATGCTAATGTGCCACACCCCACCCTTTGCCCTCCAAATGAAACAGTCAAAATACACCCATGAAAGTATGTTAATTTACACAAATACAAACTCCTCTCAAAAATCTCATTCAGCAACATAAATTATAGGAGAAAATTTACCATGATACATAGAGGTACCCAATAAAATCCTCAATATCATTAGGGCCAGTTGATCCAATCAAAGGTCCAAGTCCAGTTCACAACATGGAGTAGAGGAGTGGTCTAGTGGTTAAAGCATTAGTCTTGACATCCAGAGGTGACTGGTTCAAATCCCACTGCTGCTCCTTGTGATCTTGGGCAAGTCACCTAAGGGTCCTTTTACAAAGGCTTGCTGAAAAATGGCTTGCGGTAGTGTAGGCGTGGGTTTTGGGTGCACGCCGATCCATTTTTAGCGTGCCTATAAAAAAAGGCCTTTTTGAAATGTTTGCCAAAAATGGACATGCAGCAAAATGAAAATTGCCACACATCCATTTTGGGTCTGAGACCTTACTGCCAGCCTTTGACCTAGTGGTAAAGACTCACGCGGTAACCAGGCGGTAATGACCTACACGTGCCAAATGCCACATGGCACACGTCCGTTACGCGCAGCCGAAAATAAAAATATTTTTCAGACGCGCATATCAGATGTGCACCAAAATGAAATTACCACAAAAGCCATGCAGTAGTCAGGCGGTAACTCCATTTTGGCGTACATTGGGCACACATAGATGCTTACGCGGCTTAGTAAAAGGGCCCCTTAAACTTCCATTGTGTCAGGTACAAAATCAAACATATAAATTGCGAGTGACCGTACTCACCGCAAATGCGCAGTAGAGACCAACATTCAAGGAGCAACACTCCAAACCCCGCCTCCACCAGCAGCTCCTGTACCGAACGTAATGCAGCCAATAGGGAGGGAAGGAGGGGGCGTGGAAATTGGAGGAGGACATAATGCAGCCAATAGGGAGGGGAGGGGCGTGGAAAACGGAAGAGGACGTAATGCAGCCAATAGGGAGGGAAGGAGGGGGCGTGGAAATCGGAGGAGGACGTAATGCAGCCAATAGGGAGGGGAGGGGGCGTGGAAAATGAAGGAGGATGTAATGCAGCCAATAGGGAGGGAAGGAGGGGGCGTGGAAATTGGAGGAGGACATAATGCAGCCAATAGGGAGGGGAGGGGGCGTGGAAAACGGAAGAGGACGTAATGCAGCCAATAGGGAGGGAGGGGGCGTGGAAAACGAAGGAGGACGTAATGCAGCCAATAGGGAGGGGGCGTGGAAAACGGAGGAAGATGTAATGCAGCCAATAGGGAGGGGGCGTGGAAATCGGAGGAGGACCTAATGCAGCCAATATGGAGGGGAGGGGCGTGGAAATTGAAGGAGGATGTAATGCAGCCAATAGGGAGGGAAGGAGGGGGCGTGGACATCAATGAGGGGGGGAGGGAGGGAGGGAGGGAGGATGGAGAAGAGAACCACCATGTACAAGGGCACAGCAGGAACGACGAAGTGGCCGAGGCAACTAAAAAAACCCACAGCAGAAACCAAGCAGGGATCAAAAAACGTTCTGGGGCCAACAGAAAAAGGTAAACAGGTGCATTCACTCACAGCACACACACACACAAGTCCTGCTTTGCAGCATGAAGCAAAGACATAGCTGTCCCGCCCCTTTGGCTCACTGAACAGCAGGAGTCAGCAGAAGGGGCGGAACAACAACATGTATGCGGGGAGGGGGAAGGGGGGAGGGAGACCGGCACACGACTGAAAAATGAGCCTGCGTTTCAAACTGCTCTAACAACTGCCTACAAGGAGACACTGAACCTCCACTGCCACACAGCTCCAACAACTGACTACAAGGAGACACTGAACCTCCACTGCCACACAGCTCCAACAACTGACTACAAGGAGACACTGAACCTCCACTGCCACACAGCTCCAACAACTGACTACAAGGAGACACTGAACCTCCACTGACACACAGCTCCAACAACTGACTACAAGGAGACACTGAACCTCCACTGACACACAGCTCCAACACCTGACTACAAGGAGACACTGAACCTCCACTGCCACACAGCTCCAACACCTGACTACAAGGAGACACTGAACCTCCACTGCCACACAGCTCCAACAACTGACTACAAGGAGACACTGAACCTCCACTGCCACACAGCTCCAACAACTGACTACAAGGAGACACTGAACCTCCACTGCCACACAGCTCCAACAACTGACTACAAGGAGACACAACCTCCACTGCCACACAGGAGACACTGAACCTCCACTGCCACACAGCTCCAACAACTGCCTACAAGGAGACACTGAACCTCCACTTTCACACAGCTGCAACAACTGACTACAAGGAGACACTGAACCTCCACTGACACACAGCTCCAACAACTGACTACAGGGAGACACTGAACCTCCACTGACACACAGCTCCAACAACTGACTACAAGGAGACACTGAACCTCCACTGCCACACAGCTCCAACAACTGACTACAAGGAGACACTGAACCTCCACTGACACACAGCTCCAACAGCTGACTACAAGGAGACACTGAACCTCCACTGAGACAGGGAGTACTAACAGCTCACAAGCACTCTCTCTCACTCACTCACACACTCTCTCTCATTCACTCACTCACACAGACACACAGAGACACCCAAGCACACACACACTAGCTGCTCACTCTCACACTCACTGTCTCTTTGGGAGGGCAGGGAACAGAGGACTGTGGCTTGACATGGGGTGAGGGAAGAGGACAGAGGAGGGTTGCTGGACATGGGGGGAGGACAGGGGACAGAGCAGACTTGCTACACATGGAGGTGAAATTTAAAAAACTCGCCCGTTTTAACGGGCTTAACGGCTAGTTAGATTATAAGCCCTCCAGGGACAGAGAAGTACTCAAATGTAACTCACCTTGAGCTACTACTGAAAAAGGTGTGAGCAAAATCCAAATAGATAAAACATCCAAGCATCAGTAATTTATATTAAAATCAATTAAAAATAATTTCTCCAGTCATTTTTCAAAAAATAATCTGTTCTGCTTGAAATACATAGCTTCTGTCAAGAATAGATTATAGCTTGACTAACATTACAGCCTTATATTAAACATTAAACAACATATGATTACAGCACAGTCTTTGAAGGTTCAGAACATGTTAATTAAGACATCTAGTACCCTCTACTGGCTGAGACACAGCATCACATATAGCTATTACTTAAAGACCATTTTAACATAAGAAAAAGGAAGAGTGAGCACGTTGACATTAAAAACAAGGTATAAATCCTCAGTGGAGAAATAATGATATTTTAATTAGTGGAATTTGTTAGCAATGCCACCATGTTCTCTCCCCCCCCCCCCCCCCCCCCCCCCCCCCCCCCACAGCAACATGGTAGTTTAATTGCACTCTACGCTGGTCTGACTACAAAGGGTCTGCACCAGCTCCATTGATTCAGAATGCTGCAGCAAGTCTAATAGGTTGTAAGTGATGTGACTGCATCACACCATTTTTGCAAAAACATCATTGGCTACCAATACAATACAGGGCTAAATTTAAAACTCTATGTCTGATCTTAAAGGAAATGGCCCAGAGTACTTGAAGAACAGGATAATCCTCTACACACCTCCAAGGACACTAAGGTCCTCCCAAGGAGTATCCCTAACCACACCCTCTCCAAAGGACACCACACGATGTGATACCGGCCAGCGAACCATCTCCAGAGTAGCCCCCACACTCTGGAATGCACTCCCTGAAAGGCACCGCTTAACACAAGATTATTTCTACTTCAGGAAGCAGGTGAAAGCGTGGCTCTTCAACCAAGCCTTTAATGGAAGAAGTAGTTAGTCTCATACACACACACATCCAAGGAGAGGTACTGGCTGCACATTCTGTAGCAGGACATGTTTATCCACTCCTACCCTAGCTGAGATAATATTTAAGCACATCTCTGACCTCATATGCAACTTTCTTTAACTTAATACCTTATTTTCTAACTCCCTATTACTCTTTTACTTATCTATGGGGTTTTTTTTTACTAAGTCGCAGTAGCGTTTTTAGCTTGCAGTAGAAATCAGCTTGCGGTAAATGCCGAGACGCCCATTATATTCCTATGGGCATCTTGGCGCTTACTGCCAGCTGATTTCTACCGTGAGCTAAAAATGCTACCATGGCTTAGTAAAAGACCCTCTATATGTTCCAGCTTTGCTTACACCCTATGCTATCTATTAAAAGGTTTTATTGTGTTTTGTGTTGACATTGTAATGTAGCATACTAAGCCTTACTTTGTATTGTTATTTGAATATTTTTACTGCTGTAGTTGTCTATTGCTTATGTTTGACTTATTCTTGCTGCACACAGCCTTGAGTGAATTTCTTTAAAAAGGTGGTAAATAAATCCTAATAAACAAATATGTGCCTGTACGTAAAATACAAACCACTTTGTCTATACCACAGAAAGGTGATATATTAAGGATCTAACAATGAAGACACAACATTCCCAACTCTTCACATGTTCTAAACATTCTCTAAAATGACCATATAAAAAAACATCATTAACAAGGTTAAAATGAGCTAACTCAAATGCTGGTTATTTTTGAAGTTCCCTTAATGTTTTTCAGAAGTTGAAAATTCCGAATAAGAAATCTATTTAAAGCTACACACATAGTGGGCCTTTTACAAAGACGCACAAGCGTTTTTAGCATAAAACAAGCAGGACCTAAATGTTAGACACACCCATATATTCCTATGGGCATCTCTAGTGTTTAGCACATGCTAAAAACACTACCACACCTTTGTAAAAGACCCCGATATTCAGCACTAATGTATACATGCTGCCCCTGAATATATGCGGATAACTGTAAACTGATAATTTATCCATCTGTGAATTTGCAGGTAAATGGATCTAATCTAATCAGAAAAATAAATTCCCTACTTTATCTGTTTACAACACTTGTAAACAGATAAAAGTAGGGAACTTATTTTTCTGTTTAAATTGACTTTCACCCATAAAATTCTGATTATCTGAAAGGTGAAAATCAGTTTAAACTGATATTTTCACCCTAATTTTATCACCTATAATAGCTTTCATTTGAAATTGCAGCCACACGTTGGGTAGACACTGTGGACTCCGAGTTCTCTATGGCTCTTACAGACATTGAGAGTCATTACAGTACCCATAAATCCATATTTTCAGGCTGTTATCTTGTTAATACCAGAGCCATGGGATTACGGATACAGCAAGGAGACTCAGCCGAGAGTGAGCAATAGAGGCTTTGGTGGCAGAGAGCGTTGAAGAGTGGGTGCTCAGAAAAGGAAGGAAGAGAGAATAAGCAATGTGGGGACCTCATGAGGGTGGTGGGGAGATTCCAGTATTTAACCAAAAATTTGAATCTAATCAACCTAATCTCCAATAATAACAAAGGTCGTAGCTAATACAAACATCTTAAAAGAAAAAAATGAAAAGTGAAGTTTATAAATCAAATATCTGTTTGAACAACCATGTTTTTAGTCCAGACATATTTCTTATAAGAATTATGTAGTTCTATTTTTTAAGTCCAATATACTGAAGAAAACTTCAAGAAAAAGCAAGAAAACAAATACAATATCGATATTCACACACATTACAAGTCCACACCAAGAAGAGGGAACCTAGACTAACCACAAGAATAAGAAAAACAAAGAAAAAAAACATTTGCAGCAGTAGGAAATTTTTTTTTTGTTAACCTAATGAAGCCCACTGCTACCACTAAAACCAATTTGGATGCTTTGTCAATACATTTTGGGTTGTTTACAACTGGCTGCTGGAAGTTCTTTACTCCACCCCTACTCCTTCTTCAAGGTGTCCTTTACTTAGGGGTTCTTTCCTTTTTCTCTGTTGTTTGGAGCTTTGGATCTGGTGTCTAAAGTAAGGCATGGGAATCGGCGCTAAGCACGATTCTTTTAAAGGGGTCATGCCCTTTATAGAATTGCCCTTAGTGCTGATTTTTTTACAGCACAAAATTTTGAATGCCATTTATAGAATTCTTCTTCTGTGTATAAACAGTAGCCTTTCTCAGCTCTGATGCTTTCTAAAGAGGAGTCCGTACATCTACGTCACATGACTGCAGCCTAGCCGTTGACTGAATTCTCAACAGCCTCACTGTTTCACCACTGTTTCATTCAGTGTTGGTTTTATACCACTGCATCACGCATAGCCTAAGCATGTAAAGAATACAACTATATGCACAGAATAGGACATGAGTCCGATTAATATTTGAGAACATCTGCAGGCAGTTGGCACACCAGCTCTGCTGGCAGATGTTCCCTAATTAAAAGCCTTATTTTGTGCCTCGAGTCCTACTCACAGGCCTTCTTACCTTCACACCAAATGAAAGGTTAACGACCACATCTAAAGGGCAGTGCAGGAAGCAATGCTTTGATGACCTCAGCATTAATGGCCATTAAGGAGTATAATCACCTGGCAGGAATTATTAAGGAGGTGAGTTTACACGTAACGTGATAAGGCAATGACCAAAGCAAGAAGGATGCTAGTCTGCAGAGACAGAGGCATAACCATCAGAAGAAAGGCGGTGTTAATGCTCTTGAACAACTACTACTACTACTACTACTTATCACTTCTATAGCGGTACAAGGCATAAGCAGCGCTGTACACCATACATGAAAAGATAGTCCCTGCTCAAAGAGCTCACAATCTAAATAGGACAGACAGACAGAACAACTAAGAGGTAAGAGAATTAAAGAGGTGGGAATAAAAGGGTACAGGGCAATTGAGTAGTGGTTAGGAGTCAAAAGCAGCGTTAAAAATGTGGGCTTTAAGCCTGGATTTGAAAACGGCCAAAGACGGGGCTAGACGTACAGGCTCGGGAAGTCTATTCCAGGCGTGAGGTGAACGGAGTCTGGAATTAGCAGTAGAGGAGAAGGAGACAGACAAGAGAGATTTATCCACAGAACGGAGTACCCGAGGGGGGGCGTAGGGAGAGACAAGAGTGGAGAGGTACTGGGGAGCGGTAGAGTGAATGCACTTATAGGTTAGTAAGAGAAGTTTGAATTGAATGCGGAAACGGATAGGGAGCCAATGAAGTGACTTGAGGAGAGGGCTAATGTGAGCATAGAGACTGGCAGAAAATGAGTTGCACAGCAGAGTTTTGGACTGATTGAAGAGGAGAGAGATGACTAAGTAAGAGGCCGGTGAGAAGCAAGTTGCAATAATCTAGGCGAGAGGTGATACAAGTGTGGATAAGGGTTGAGGCCTCACTTGAAATATTCACCTGAATTCAATATAGATCACACAAATTTAGGTGCCCAGGACAGATGTGCGTGCAACTTAGTTAGTTAATGAGCCATCAACAATCAATATTTTATTTATTTATTTATATCCCACATTTTCCCAATCATATCGAATGCAATGTGGCTAACAGATTATTATACTAACAATTCAAAGCGGGTTCAATATTTGGAGTTAATTGACATCAATTTCCATTTGTACATGCATCTGCCCTAGTATCTATTCTAAAACATCCATGCCTAAATTTCCTAGTATGCAATTCAAAAGGGGCGTAGCTGTGAGAGGAATATGGGTGGATCAAGGGGTTTTCCAAGAAGTTAAGTGCAATATTATAGAATATAATGCCAATTCTTCGCCAGGTTCCAGCAGGTGTAAATCCAGCGATAATATTAGTTGTGTGATCCACACTAAGCTAGTATTCTTCATAGAGCACGTGCCTTTTGCAGAATATTAGTTTAGCGCAGATCGTTCAGTGCCTACCTTTGGGTGTCATTTACTGGATCCAGCCCATTGTGTTCAGTTTTGGAGGTCAGACATAAAGAGACCTGAAGTGGTTCAGAGGAAGGTGATGAAAATGGTACAGGGTTTGTACCAAAAGACGTATGAGAAGAGACTTGATGAGCCAAATATGTATAGCTTAGAGGAAAGTAGTAATAGGAGCAGTGTGTTTTTTTCTAGCAAAAAAGGTGCTGGTACTCAAATGCTAGGCTAGCCTTCAGGGGTGGGGTGATTTCTGAGGGACCCACCCCACAATGGCCAGGTCCCCTGCAACCAGTCACAGAATCTATGACAAGGCAGAATTGGTGTGTAGAGCCTGAGCACCCATTAAAACTTGGGGTCCACAGGTCAATTTTAACAGACAATAGAAAAGGTGCTGGTACTCAGTACCCCAAAGTACCCTTTCAAAAAAGCCCTGAATAGGGGAGATATGATACAGACATTTAGGGGTCCTTTTACTAAGCTGCAGCAAAAGGGGGCCTGTTTTTGATGCATGCTGAGGCCCCCTTTTACCACAGTGGGTAAAAGGCTGTTTTTTTTTAAGAAATAGCCATTTGAGGGGGGGGGGGGAGAGCACTTACTGCCACCCTTTGAGGTGGTAAGGGCTCCTGCACTAACCTAGCGGTAACCGGGCAGCATGCAGCACTGCCCAATTACCGCCAGGTAAACACCATCGCTACAAAAATGAAAATATTTTTGTAGCACCAGAAATGGCACGCACTGGGGATTGGAACTACTGTTGGGCTGCTGTGGTAGCCCATTGATACTTCTGGTTTAGCGAGCAGTAAGCCCACGTTGGGCTCACCACTGCTTAGTAAAAGACCCCCCTTAAAACACTTGAAAGGTATTAATATACAAATATATTGAGAGATAAAGAAGTGGTAGAAGGCATAAATTAAGGTTGCAGGGTGGTAGACTTAGGAGTTACGGACCAAGAAAGGGATCTGGGTGTCGTCGTCGATAATACACTGAAACCTTCTGCTCAGTGTGCTGCTGCTGCGGCTCGGAAAACGAATAGAATGTTGGGTATTATTAGGAAAGGTATGGAAAACAGATGTGAGGATGTTATAATGCCGTTTTATCACTCCATGGTGCGACCGCACCTTGAGTATTGTGTTCAATTCTGGTCGCCGCATCTCAAGAAAGATATAGTGGAATTGGAAAAGGTGCAGCGAAGGGTGACTAAAATGATAGCGGGGATGGGACGGCTTCCCTATGAAGAAAGACTAAGGAGGCTAGGGCTTTTCAGCTTGGAGAAGAGACGGCTGAGGGGAGACATGATACAGGTATATAAAATAATGAGTGGAGTGAAACAGGTGGATGTGAAGCGTCTGCTTACACTTTCCAAAAATACTAGGACTAGGGGGCATGCGATGAAACTACAGTGTAGTAAATTTAAAACAAATCGGAGAAATTTTTTCTTCACCCAACGCGTAATTAAACTCTGGAATTCGTTGCCGGAGAACGTGGTGAAGGCGGTTAGCTTGGCAGAGTTTAAAAGGGGGTTAGACGGTTTCCTAAAGGACAAGTCCATAAACCGCTACTAAATGGACTTGGGAAAAATCCACAATTCCGGGAATAACATGTATAGAATGTTTGTACGTTTGGGAAGCTTGCCAGGTGCCCTTGGCCTGGATTGGCTGCTGTCATGGACAGGATGCTGGGCTCTATGGACCCTTGGTCTTTTCCCAGTGTGGCATTACTTATGTTCTTATCAGCAAATATTTTTTCACTGAGAGGTAGGTAGATGCTTGGAATACTCTTCTGATGAAGGTGGTGGGGACAAAAACTATGAGGAAATTCAAAAATGTGTGGGATAAACACAGAGAATCTCTATACAGAAAGAGGATGGAATCAAAGCAAAACTTAAAATGACCTTCACACTTTAAAAAAGGGCTTAGAGGGACAATCTGCATGGAGCAGCAGGTACAACTCAGACCACCTTATTGGGCAGATGGAGTGGACTATACCAGTCTTTATCTGTCATCATTTACTATGGTACTATAGGCTCTGAGCAAATAGAAGGAAAGGGAATCTTTGTTTGGTCGATTTATTGGCTGCACCATGGTCTTGTCATATTGTGGTCAGATTTCCGTTTAGTATAGGTTTCACAAAGACAGTACTATGGAAAGCGGTAGGGGAAGACAGGTTAAGAAAATAATTGATGTAGAATACTTCTATTATATTTTAAGGGTATATTTTAAGCCCCCTTCTAGCCAGTTGAAGGATATAATTTACCAAGATTCTAGATTTGATTTCAAAATTGATAAGGAAGGATAGACTGGTACTGTGGTTACCAGCAGATCTTTGAGATGGCAGATCTAAAAAACCTGGGAAAATGGTGGAAATCACAGAGTAAAAAGGATGACATAATGACCTGACACTCTCTATCTAAAATAAAGGCAGATAAGGGGAGATATGAGAAACATCTAAAAACTTCCATGGCATACAGTGGGGGAAATAAGTATTTGATCCCTTGCTGATTTTGTAAGTTTGCCCACTGACAAAGACATGAGCAGCCCATAATTGAAGGGTAGGTTATTGGTAACAGTGAGAGATAGCACATCACAAATTAAATCCGGAAAATCACATTGTGGAAAGTATATGAATTTATTTGCATTCTGCAGAGGGAAATAAGTATTTGATCCCCCACCAACCAGTAAGAGATCTGGCCCCTACAGACCAGGTAGATGCTCCAAATCAACTCGTTACCTGCATGACAGACAGCTGTCGGCAATGGTCACCTGTATGAAAGACACCTGTCCACAGACTCAGTGAATCAGTCAGACTCTAACCTCTACAAAATGGCCAAGAGCAAGGAGCTGTCTAAGGATGTCAGGGACAAGATCATACACCTGCACAAGGCTGGAATGGACTACAAAACCATCAGTAAGACGCTGGGCGAGAAGGAGACAACTGTTGGTGCCATAGTAAGAAAATGGAAGAAGTACAAAATGACTGTCAATCGACAAAGATCTGGGGCTCCACGCAAAATCTCACCTCGTGGGGTATCCTTGATCATGAGGAAGGTTAGAAATCAGCCTACAACTACAAGGGGGGAACTTGTCAATGATCTCAAGGCAGCTGGGACCACTGTCACCACGAAAACCATTGGTAACACATTACGACATAACGGATTGCAATCCTGCAGTGCCCGCAAGGTCCCCCTGCTCCGGAAGGCACATGTGACGGCCCGTCTGAAGTTTGCCAGTGAACACCTGGATGATGCCGAGAGTGATTGGGAGAAGGTGCTGTGGTCAGATGAGACAAAAATTGAGCTCTTTGGCATGAACTCAACTCGCCGTGTTTGGAGGAAGAGAAATGCTGCCTATGACCCAAAGAACACCGTCCCCACTGTCAAGCATGGAGGTGGAAATGTTATGTTTTGGGGGTGTTTCTCTGCTAAGGGCACAGGACTACTTCACCGCATCAATGGGAGAATGGATGGGGCCATGTACCGTACAATTCTGAGTGACAACCTCCTTCCCTCCGCCAGGGCCTTAAAAATGGGTCGTGGCTGGGTCTTCCAGCACGACAATGACCCAAAACATACAGCCAAGGCAACAAAGGAGTGGCTCAGGAAGAAGCACATTAGGGTCATGGAGTGGCCTAGCCAGTCACCAGACCTTAATCCCATTGAAAACTTATGGAGGGAGCTGAAGCTGCGAGTTGCCAAGCGACAGCCCAGAACTCTTAATGATTTAGAGATGATCTGCAAAGAGGAGTGGACCAAAATTCCTCCTGACATGTGTGCAAACCTCATCATCAACTACAGAAGACGTCTGACCGCTGTGCTTGCCAACAAGGGTTTTGCCACCAAGTATTAGGTCTTGTTTGCCAGAGGGATTAAATACTTATTTCCCTCTGCAGAATGCAAATAAATTCATATACTTTCCACAATGTGATTTTCCGGATTTAATTTGTGATGTGCTATCTCTCACTGTTACCAATAACCTACCCTTCAATTATGGGCTGCTCATGTCTTTGTCAGTGGGCAAACTTACAAAATCAGCAAGGGATCAAATACTTATTTCCCCCACTGTAGATGCACAGGAGGTGAGTCTCTTTCAAATGAAAGAAAACTTAGGAATGAGGGGACCTAGGATGAAGGTGAAAGGGGACAGATTCAGGAATAACCTAAGGAAATTATTGTTCAGGGAAAGTGCAGTGAATTTGTGTAATGGCCAACCTGAGACAAATATATAGGATCTCTAATGGAGAGAAAAGGAAAACAGATGGTATGGATGAGCACACTGAATAGGCCACATTATCTTTCTCTGCCCTCATTTTTCTATATCTTTATGTAAATTTACTTCACTTCATTTTTAAGTTAGCAAATTATTTTGCAAACTGATATTTTTGAGCTAGAGGGTTGAGATTTGACCTTTTGATTCACAAATTATTATCAAAGTATGTGAAGGTTTTCAAATGCTTTTTCTTATTTGAATAGCCTTGCTGCTGTAATTGTTATTGCCTGTGTCTGAATTCCTCTCACTGTACACTGCCTTGGGTGAATTTCTTCAAAAAGGTGATAAATAAATTCCAATACATAAAATAAAATAATTTAGTCAGCAGCCGTATTGATCTTGGAGATTAATTTAGTTGGTGCTTGATAGACTACCTTTCTAATGCCAAAGCCTTCACATTAGTATTCTTTTAAAGTTTTTAAACCCAGAAACTGCCAACTGTTACCCCACAGCCACTTTAAAGGGTCTATCCCCAGCACAGCTCAGGTCAGCCTGCACCTACTGCTTGTGCTCTCTACTAGCACCCTCCTCCCACCGACTGGGTCACAAGCACCTCTGGGCAAGTCTTTCGCCCTCAAATTATCCCCAGTAATTTCTAGGTTACTGGGGCCACACTCCCAGTGGTCCCACAGTTCCCAGAAAGCATTCACAGACCCAACACACAAACCATCAGGATTCTTTATCAGTCCAGATAGGCAAAATGAACAAATGTGTTTATTCTCACACAGGAGCAATGAATAAAAAGGTGCAATTAGCATACAATAACAGGTAACTGACATATGGATCAATTATAACTAAACATCTATATACTGTCTAAACAGTACCTTTGAAGGTCAGGACATATAACCGTTCACAGAGCCTCAGCAAAGAGATCTGTCTCTCTGTCCTTCCTGGCTAGGACTGAAGCAACAGTCAGCACTACTGGGTAATTTTCAAAACTCCAGGCCAATCAGAGCCCAGAACAGTCAAGTTTCAAATAAAAACTGGTTACACCACTACAGACACTTACTTTTATCTGTGTGCCAAATAAAAAAAAGACAAAACGGTCCTCTGTAACAGCTTTAAGCATAAACATACATTATCTGCTGGCCAAACAGGAGAAATACACTTCAGACAAAATCAATGCAGGAAAATATCCAATACACTTTACAGGCTTAAAACGCACTGTTTCTTCACACCAACCCATAGGCAACTTTGCCATTTGGTCCAGGGGTGTAGCATTAGTAACCAATGATCAGATAAAGGAACAGGGGAAAACACTGAAGTTTATAAGAGAGCTGGAGCTGGCCTCAAGAAAAATACAAAACAAAATCTCATGTATGAGCCGTCTCAGGTTTTAGGTTTGTGGTTCCAAACATAAGTCCTGCATTAGCTCCAAGAAAATCTTAGCTCTAGCCTTGGGCAGGGAGACAGCCTGAATACTAACATCCCCAAAAACCAACAACCCTTTATACCGAATAGCCATAGCAGAGAAGGTAGTGCAAATTTCCTCCCAGTATGCTGCTTTAAGATCAGGAGGGCAGTGGGGTCTCGCCCACACTCATTCTCACATAAACACACACACACACACTTGCACATTCACTCTCTCTCTCACACACAGTCAATCTGACACATACTCTGTAAAACAAACACTCAAACGAAAACCTTGCTAGCGCCCGTTTCATTTCTGTCAGAAACGGGCCTTCTTTACTAGTAGTAAATAAACTGCTCAGTTTGTGTCCAGTTGTAATAAGGCTTCTGAATTGGTAAAGTGCATTAACTTCCAACAGCCTGAGAAATTCTGCCAACAAAATATTGCTACCCCAGCACCAAATCAAGGTAATTTGTTTTTGAAAACAAAAATGTATTGTGCTGAACTGTACTGATGCAAATTAGCGTTCTCACCATACTTAAGTATGATTACCTGGAACAAATGAAATCATGAAGCAAAGGGGACCTTTTACTAAGGGGTGCTAACAGATTCAGTGCACTCTAAATAATGATGCTCATAGGAATATAATAGGCACCTTATCATTTAGCGCACGCTAAATCCATTAGCACACCTTAATAAAAGGACTTCAGTCTTTGGTGCAAAAACATTAGCTTCATTTATTTTTATTTTTATTTTATTTATTTATTAGGGTTTACCGCCTTTTTGAAGGAATTCACTCAAGGTGGTGTACGGTAAGAACAAACAATAGATAATTACAGCAGTAAAAATATTCAAATAACAATATAAAGTATGGCATAGTATACTACTTATAATATCAACACAATATGTAATAAAACATTTTAATAGACAGCGCAGGGTATAAGCAAAAATGGAACATATACCCCCGTTTACAAAGCCGTGCAGCAATGCCGACACAGCCCATTCAAAGTGAATGAGCTGTGTCGGCATTACAGAGTGGCTTTGTACACAGGGGGGATAGATAGGTAAAAGGAGTTAGAAAATAAGGGGACTAATTTAAAGAAATTTGCACATGACGTCAAAGAGGCAATCAAATATCATCTAAACTAGGGTAGGAGTGGATTAACATGTCCTGCTGCAGTATGTATGTGTGTGTGTGTATGTGTGAGACTAACAAGTTAGTTACTTCTTCCAATAAAGGCCTAGTTGAAAAGCCAAGCTTTCATCTGCATCCTGAAGTAGAGACAGTCTTGTGTTAAGCAAAGCCTTTCAGGGTGTGCATTCCAGAGTGTGGGGGCTACTCTGGAGAAGGCTCGCTTGCGGGTATCACATCGTGTAATGTCCTTTTGAGAGGGTGTGGTTAGGGATACTCCTTGAGAGGACCTTAGTGTCCTTGGAGGTGTGTACAAGGTGATCCTATTCTTCAAGTACTTGGGGCCATATCCATTAAGGGCCTTGAAGATCAGACAGTGTTTTAAATTTAGACCTGTATTGTACTGGAAGTTTTTGCAAAAATGGTATGATGTGGTCATATCGCTTGTAACTTTCTATTAGTCTTGTTGCAGTATTCTGAATCAGTTGGAGCTGGTGCGACCCTTTGTAATCAGACCATTGTAGAGTGCATTATAGTAATCCCGTCTTGATGTTATCATGGCATGCACACTTGGGATAAAATTTACCTTCTCAATGTAAGGAGAGAGGCAGCGTAGTTTTCACAAATAAAAGCAGCTCTTGAAGGTTGCTTGGATTTGGGGAATCAGAGTAAGTGTTGAATCTAACTGTATTCCAAGGTTCCTGACTTGTGATTTGAGGGGCAGTTTGTACTTCCCAAAAGAGATTTTGATATCAGGTATATGTCCACTTGTGTTAGGGACTACAAAAAGCTCAGTTTTACTTGGGTACAGACAATTGTTGTGTTTAGCCCATTCTTGAATTTATGTTAGACAGGTAGTCTGTTTATTCAGGGCTGTAGGTAAATCAGGTTCAATGGGTATGAGTAGCTGCACCTCATCCGTGTAGATATAGAAATGAGGGTCCATTGACCAAATCAGCTCAGCTAGAGGTTTGATGTACATATTGACCAGAAAAAGGTGACAGTATCGATCCTTGTGGTACACCACAGGTCAATGCCGCTGGTGGCAATCAGGGGCCACCAAACATTATGGGCTGTTGCCTGTTTCTGCCTGTCGTGCTAGCATAATATCATGATCCATAGTGTCAAAAGCTGCTGAGAATCTACTAACACAGAGGTAAATCCCATGTCTCAGTTTCTGTGAAGATCATCTAGTAAGGGAATTGCAGGGCTGATAAGCACACCTAAATAAGATGCCTCCCAATTCTCTTCCAGTAGCAGAAAATGGAATCTTTGCACATTTAGACCTTTTATTGATCCAAAGAGAGATTGTAGAGTGCAAGCTTTTGAGACCTCACAGGTCTTAGATGTTACAGTTTATAGTTTATTTAAAACTTGCTACACCACTAAAACTGACTAGTACAGGGTAAAAAGAAGAAACAGAAAGGAACTTCATAAAATTGATAGGGTGGCATTGCAAACTCATATACTTTTAATATCTGCTCACAGGTCCAATTAAAAAAAATGTAATAGGCTAAAACTCATTACATGCTAAAAATTTTCTAACCAAGGCATATGCATTTTTCATTTAACCTTTGTAAAGTTTGACTGTGTCCTGTGATCATAGTGGTCTGAACCAGTCAGTGGAAACAATTGAAACTCACCAACAAAGAAAATCAACTTATTTTAGTAGTGGTCCTGGTTACATGCTTGTTTGTCAAATAACAAGCTGAATCCTCCTAAATTTTGTGTAGACATATATCTATGTACAATGTGATATCTTATTTTTCTTAGTTTTTTTATATCAATTTTTAATTTTTTTAATTTTCAAAAAATGGAGAAAAAAGACCTCATCAGTCCCAGCATGACGATAATTTAATTCAATTTTTCAATCGATTTAATCGTCTGCTTGTTTAGGACTCCATTATAATCCTTGGTCTTAAAAAAACTCCACCTCTCTTTTAATGCTAATAAAATTGTTCAGTTTCAATGTTCAATTTCAATATTGTAATCGTGATTGTTTTCAACAACAAATTCAAACTGATGTTACTTAGCTTTTTACTCTGCCCTTGTTTGGACAGTTTTAGATCACCCTAATCATTACAAATGTTCCTCACAATTCAGCTTTCTTAAAGTCATAATTAAGTCTTTGCTTCATTTTTGATACGATGTTGCCCGCAGATCTTTTCCTTTTGGCGCTCTGTGTAGCTGTTCACCTGTTTGAAATCCAATTAGAAAAAGCTCCCTACAGCTATGGCCAAATTGTATTGCGTATCATACGGATTGCTTACCTGCTCAAATAGATGTTAAGTATGTATCCCATGATTTAACGTTATGCTTTTCTAAAGCAATTGTGAATTTTTTGCGACAGAATTTCAAACATGTTAACCCAGGGCAATGCTTTCTAAGTTTACTAGCCAAGTCATACGTAGACCAAACAAATCTTCTGCATCATGCACCCACCCTCTTATAGTTAATATAACTGAAATACTGGTAATGAAGTACTGGTATTGAAGTACTTGAATCAAGCTTAATGAAGAGTCATATGACAAAGATGAAAAATGCTGAAAAAGATCCCTCAGCTTAGGTACCAATGACTTCATATGTTCTTTGCTACATGAGCAAATCTCGAAACAAAATGAAGGTAGCATAATATGCAACTACTGCATATATCTCTTCTTCCATCAAACAGCATTTCAAACTACACTTTATTCTTAATTAGGTAAGAGGCATTTTTTTAAAGCACTTTAAAAAAAAAAGAAGTATTATCAAAGCACTTAGATTTACAAAGTTTCATAGGTTACTTTGTAAGTCTAAATGCTTTGAAAATATGCCTCGTAGTAAGCTATGGAACTTTGTAAGTCTAAGGGGCTCTTTTACCAAGCTGTGGTAAAAAGGGCTTTGGAATGGCATCGGCATGTGGATTTCCGGACCCCGAGGACCCTTTAACCGCAGCTTTTTAATTTTTTTTTATTTTTTAAGGAAATGGCTGTGCACCCATTTCCTGGGGGGGGGGGGGGGGGGGTACCACCAGGTAAGCCCCCGATGGTAAAAATAAAAAATATTTTATGGTGCGCGGTGGTGGGCTGGATTGGTACACACCGATGCTGCGGTACCTCTACCAGCATTGTTAAACGGCCCTGTTTACTAAGCCGCGTTATAGGCACGTTAGCATCTTTAATGCATGATAACCGTGTACACGCCTACAATATCCCTATAGGCGCCTACACGGTTAGCACACGTGCTACTTGTAGGCACATTAAAAATGCTAAAGTGCCTTAGTAAACAGAACCCTAAGTGTTTTGAAAATGAGCTGCTTAATCATGTGCCACAGTGCTTTTAGTTACAGAAAATCTTAACAGATTCTAGTGGGGTTGCTTAGAAGCGATAAAAATGACCATCATCATGCCAGCCATCCATTAGTATTTGAGTATGCTTCCAAAACTGTCTCCTAGTTCTTTATACAAGAATATTGAATCAAAAATTTCTAAATATCTCTATTGAGATAAGCACCCTTGTATTTCTCTGAAAGTACTTAAAGCTACTAAATCTGCCAGTGGTATCTGCTTTCCTAATTTTTTTTCTTAAATCATGTGGCCACAATACTAAGATAGCTCTTATTGGTTATCTTCTACCACACTAGACCTTGATAGTCCAAGCATGGCTCTGAATTGAGTCCAATACACTTCATCCTATACCTCTATTCTGTGTTCCTTTTGTTCCTAAATCATCTTTACCTGTTAAGTCTGATCTTATTAATGCTACTGTTCAGTCTATTAATATTCTAACCTCTAAGTGTTTTAAAACTGATAATTACTAATCGAATACTCCATTATGGTTCTATTCTAACATACTTATCAATAAATAACCTATCTTTTGGCCTTCTTGGTTTTCATAAGTTATCATTTACTTGAATCACCTCTTTAATGATAAAATTCTACTATTCTTTTCTCAATTATGTGAAAAATACTGAATTTTTTCATTGGTACCAACTCAGACACTCACTCATTTCTCTTCTTAAATCTTCTATATATTTGAATAGTTCAATTTCTCCAAACTTTGCATCCTTGCCGTGACAAAAGGCCACTCTATAAGATATTATGATCTAATTCTTCACCATTATCTTTTTCTATTAAAAACCTTTGGACATGTTTTTTCCTGGTCTGGCACTGATTGGGCAGAATTCTTCTGTCATTCTATACGCCCTACAGTGTCCTCAAGTTTATCTCAGTCCCTGTACTTTCTATATTATAAAGCTATCTGGGCCCCCAGTAGGCTTCATTGAGCAAAACTGATAGAATCTTGTCCATCTCTTCAACATTTTTGGTCCTCTGTATGGTCTACCATTAAAAACATCTTACCAATACTTTCTCCACTTAAATCCATCATAGCAGTATTTCGTTCCTTAGCTCTTCCTGATCCTCTGGATAAATGGCAAAAGAAACCTTTCGATATTTTGATGGCTGTTACTCTCCAAGTGATTCTTTACAACTGAAAGTCTGCAAATCTTCTTAACAAAACTTTCCTGTGGATGACCGTTTTAATGATATATAGCTAGAAATACTTCAATAGAATAATTCTATTGACAAAATTTGGTCTCCTATAAACCTATACTCCAGTGCTAGTTCACGTTCCTAACCCTTAGTTCTGGCTCTTCTATTTTTATTTTTTTTTAGTCATTATTTGCCACAGATTTACTATGCACCTTATTCTGAAATATCTTTCTTCAGCCTTTTACATTTGTGTCACCATTTTATTTTCTATTTCCCAGAATAGTCTGTACTTTTGATTAATAACATTTATATATTGTAGTATATACACTGTAATATTTATATTTTACGTTGGATGGTTTTGATCCAAAATTTCTTTTACTTATATTATTATTGCATCTCGATTTGATTGTTCTGTCATTCTACATATAATAATAAAAATGTCTTTAACTGAAAAATCTTTATTGCCCATCAAAGGCTCCTAGGGATTCAAACATCTGTGCCCGACATGGCCATGTTTCGCCTGAAAAATGGCTGTGTCGGGGGCATATTTACTGGAAGATCAAACACAAACATATACAAACATATGTAAAACAAAGGTTCATTGCTGAGTCACATTCAAATGTAATGAAAAAACTTATTTAATAAAAATTACTCCATGTCAATATCATTGAATAAACACAAATAATTGAGACTAAAATCTACATATAGCTAAAAGAGTCTGTTAATGAAAGCATACAGAGGCGGGGCTGGAGGTTGGGAGGCGGGGATAGTGCTGGGCAGACTTATACGGTCTGCGCCAGAGCCAGTGGTGGGAGGCGGGGATAGTGCTGGGCAGACTTATACGGTCTGCGCCAGAGCCAGTGGTGGGAGGCGGGGATAGTGCTGGGCAGACTTATACGGTCTGTGCCCTGAAGAGCATAGGTACAAATCAATGTAGGGTATACACAAAAAGTAGCACACATGAGTTGTCTTGTTGAGCAGACTGGATGGACCATGCAGGTCTTTTTCTGCCGTCATCTACTATGTTACTATGTTATATGTATACAACTGAAAGTGTCAGTCTAAAACAGCTTAAAAAAATGGCTTACCCAGCTGGTGTAAAATCACAGACTTCACCATGGCTGGTCCAACAGATAAAGGAATTGGATTGCAATAAAAATGCCCACCATAGTTTTTAAAACAATAAATAGTTAAAAAGCATATTCAAAATTTAAGCGCTAACAATAAAAGTCTGCTTACATACTCCTCCTGGTTGCATTTGTACGTTAGTAGAACAAACTTGCTATGGCAGCCTAACTTATACACACTGGACATGTCATGCATACATAATCCCAGCAGTATAAAATTAAAATATAATTTCCATTAAATACAACTCAAAAAATTGTGGCAAGAAGTAAAAAAAAATGTACAGGTCCAAAACCAATTTAAAAGAATGCTATCTATTGTAAAAAAAAAAAAAAAAAAAAAAAATGCTACGATTGGGTTAAAAAATTCTCAATATAGACACACAAACTGCTGGATTCTATGTATCATGCCTAGCATTCTGTGCCTAAATCTAAGCGTATTCTGTAACAATGTGTGTAACTTAATTGGCTTAACAAGCCAATCAGCGTTAACAGCACTTAACAAGCAATAATGAGAACTACTTGGCAATAATTAGAATTTACGCACATACCTTGCTAAGCATACATTGTAACTCACTGTGCCTAAATTCTAATGCACACAACCAAAAAGGGGAGGGGAAATCTACTCAAATTTACGCACGTTGTTATAGAATATGGCCCAGTCCGTGTAAATCTACACGCAGGGATTTACACATTTTCATTGGTGTAAATGGATGCACATAGTTTTAGGCGCTAGGATATCAACTACTTGTATTCCATAAACTGCCCCTAAATCTTAGAGAATATGCTTAGAAGAAAATAATTTCCGTGCGGGTTTTTCCCATATATAGAATCTCTCCCAAAGTGATTAAAAAAAGTCTCAAGATGTCTGCAATTCCACACTGCAATAAAACATTTTAATAGACAAAACAGGGTATAAGCAAAGATGGAACATATAGATAGATATAAGATAGTAATTTAAGGAAAATTGCAAATGAGATCAGAACGATGCTTGAATATATTAGGTGTGTGTGTGTGTGTGTTAGTTAACAGAGCTTTCACCTGTTTCCTGAAGTAGAATCTTGTATCAAGTGAAGCCTTTCAGGGAGTGCATTCCAGAGTGTGGGGGATACTACAGAGAACACTCGCTTGCAGGTATCACATTGCGTGATGTCCTTTGGAGGGTGTGGTTAGGAATATTCCTTGGGCAGACCTTAATGACCTTGGAGGTGTAGATGGAGATCTGAAGGCTATGGATGCTAACACTCCACAGGAAAGTAAGGACAAACATGTTTTTGTTTTGATGGTACATTTTACCAACAAGTAAAAGGAACTGCCATGGGTGCCACCATGGCACATTCTGTTGCAAATTTATATGTAGCAGCATTTGAGAAGAGATTTTTTCAGCAACAGCCATCATCACAAAATAATTTTATGGAGACAATACATTGATGACATCCTCATGATTTGGAAAGGTATGGTGGAAGAACTTCAGTTTTTGGCTTTTTTTTAACTTGAATGATTTTGTTGCAAATCTCAAGTTTCAGATGACTTTTGACAAAAAAATGCATTCCTTTTAAAGGCATTTGCATTATCTTCAAAGATGGTATCTTCCACAGTGACTTATATAGCATATAGGAAACCAACTGACATCAATAAATATTTAGATGTTGATGAAATTATACAGTCAATTTCTAAGAAGTAAAAAAACTATGCTCCAAAAATTCTATTTTCAAAATCCAGGCTACAGAGATGACTCACTGTTTTCAGTCCAAAGGATACCCCTTGGAGGCCATTGCTAAAGGATATACCAGGGCAGCTCAAGCTGACAGAGATGATCTACTTCAGCCAAAAGTCAGAGAATCGACTAACAAAATTCTATGTACACTACATCTTTCACACACTTATCAAGGGACATTATCAAGATATTGCGGAAGACACTGGCACATCATCCAGGGTATTCAGCACTTTCAGACAAAAGATGTCGTAATTGTTCACAAGAAATATGAAAGATATATTAGTCATAAGTATTGCCACACTGGGACAGACCAAAGGTCCATCAAACCCAGCATCCTGTTTCCAACAGTGGTCAATCCAGGTCACAAATACCTGGCAAGATCCCAAAAAAGTTCAATACATTTAATGCTGCCTAGCCCAGAAATAGCAGTGGATTTTCCCAAAGTGAACTTAATAATGGCTTATGGACTTTTCTTGTAGGAAGCTATCCAAACCTGTTTTAAACCCCACTAGGCTAACTGCTTTTACTAATTCTTTGGCAAAGAATTCCAGAGTTTAATTACATGTTGAGTGAAGAAAACTTTTCTCCGATTCGTATTAAATTTCCTACTTTGTAGCTTCATCACATGCCCCCTAGTCCTAGTATTTTTGGAAAGAATATACGATTCACGTCTATCTGTTCCACTCTACTCATTATTTTATAGACCTCTATCATAACTCCCCTCAGTCATCTTTTCTCCAAGCTGAAGACACCTAGATGCTTCAGCCTTTCCTCATAGGGAAGTCATTCCATCCCCTTTATCATTTTTGTCGCCCTTCTCTGTACCTTTTCTAATTCCACTATAACATTTTTTGAGATGCGACAACCACAATTGAACACAATATTCGAGATGCGGTCGCACCATGGACCAATACAAAGGCATTATAACGTCCTCACTTTTGTTTTCCATTCCTTTCCTAATAATACCTAATATTCTATTTGCTTTCTTAGCCGCCGCAGCACGCTGAGCAGAGGGTTTCAACGTATCATCAACAACGACGCCGAGATCCCTTTCTTGGTTGGTGACTGCTAACGTGGAACCTTGCATTACATAGCTATAGGTCGGGCTCCCCTTTCCCACATGCATCACTTTGCACTTGCTCACATTAAACGTCATCTGCCATTTAGATGCCCAGTCTCCCAGTCTCGTAAGGTCCTTCTGTAATTTTTCACAATCCTCTCGCGATTTAACAACTTTGAATATCTTTGTGTCATCAGCAAATTTAATTACCTCACTAGTAACTCCCATCTCTAGATCATTTATAAATATGTTAAAAAAGCAGCGGTCCCAGCACAGACACCTGGGGAACCCCACTATCTACCCTTCTCCATTAAGAATACTGGCCATTTAACCCTACTCTCTGTTTTCTACCCTTTAACCAGTTTTTAAACCCACAATAGGTCACTACCTCCTATCCATCCCATGACTCTCCAATTTCTTCTGGAGTCTTTCATGAGGTACTTTGTCAAATGCCTTTTGAAAATCCAGATAGTCCATTCTGCTCTCCATGGATTAAATGAATTGCTCATTCAGAGACCGGTAGGGCACCACAAGTGTGGCACATGCTCTGTGTGCAAAGTTAACATTAACATCAAAACATTTATTCATCCTACCACTGGAAAGAAATATGAACTTAGAAGCTTTACTAATTGCAAGAGCTCTGGTGTGATATACATTGCCATGTACCTATCAGGCTTATTTTTGAAAGAGAAGGGTGCCCATCTTTCGACATAAATCGGGAGCAGGGCGTTCTTCTCCCAGGGTCACCCAAATCGACATAATTGAAAGCCGATTTTGGGCATCAACTGCTTTCCATCGCAGGGATGACCAAAGTTCACGGGGGCGTGTCGGAAGCGTAGCGAAGGTGAGACTGGGGCGTGCCTAACACATGGGCGTCCTCAAATGATAATGGAAAAAAGAAGGGCATCCCTTACGAGCACTTGGCCGACTTTACTTGGTCCATTTTTTGTTATGACCAAACCTCAAAAAGGTGGCCGAACTGACCAGATGACCACCGGAGGGAATCGGGGATGACCTCCCATTACCCCCCCCCCCAGTGGTCACCAACCCCCTCCCACCCTAAAAAAAAAAAAAAAAAAAAACCTTTAAAAATATTTTTGCCAGCCTCAAATGTCATACCCAGCTCCATCACAGCAGTATGCAGGTCCCTGGTGCAGTTTTAGTGGGTGCAGTGCACTTCAGGCAGGCAGACCCAGGCCCACCCCCCTACCTGTTACACTTGTGGTAGTAAATGTGAGCCCTTCAAAACCCCCTTCACCCCTTAGGGCTATGGTAGTGGTGTACAGTTGTGGGGAGTGGGTTTTGGGGGGCTTGGGGGGGCTCAGCACATAAGGTAAGGGAGCTATGCACCTGGGAGCAATTTATGAAGTTCACTGCAGTGCCCCCTAGGGTGCCTGGTTGGTGTCCTGGCATGTGAGGGGTACCAGTGCACTACAAATGCTGGCTCCTCCCACGACCAAATGGCTTGCATTTGGTTGTTTCTGAGATGGGCGTCCTCGGTTTCCATTATCGCTGAAAATCAGGGACGACCATCTCTAAGGATGACCTAAATTTTGTGACTTGGACGTTCCCGACCTTATTATCGAAACAAAAATGGATGCCCATCTTGTTTCGATAATACGGGTTTCCCCGCCCCTTCACCGGACATCCTCAGGAGAACTTGGGTGCCCCATTCGATTATGCCCCTCTATGTGACCTTTTGTAAACAGGAAAGTCCATACAACCTTTTAACAGACAAATATTAGAACACAAAAGTGCACTTAAAAGATTGGTTGTGGAGAAGCCTCTTGTGCCACTGCAAATCATTCAGAATACAGTTCCTAGACTAATATACAGATTGAATAGATATACTAGTGCTGCAACTCATCTTAACAAACTGCACTGACTTCCCATAGCAGAAAGACTCCGGTTCAAAGCTGTTTGTTTAGTTTTTCAAATCTTACAGGGTTTTACCTCTGAACTACGAAGATCACTTTGCTACGTTTGAAAGAACAACTGATGCTAGCGTCACCGTTTCAAAAGACAATTCAAAATCAGAAGATTTTCAGCTTTGTATTCCCTGTGCTTGGAGTTAAAATATAGAACTTTCTACCTATTGCCATCAGAACAAAAAACAACTACCTTAGATTCAGGAAGAGGCTAAAAACCTTTCTCTTCCCAAAGACTGCTTCATAACAATCCATTGACTTCTATCTCCTAGCATCATCCATTATCCTTTTCCCGTAACATTTTTGGTCTCATGCATTACATCAATGGTCTCTAATTGTTCTCATACCTCACACTAACATTATCAGCTTCTGTCTCACCTAGAATGTAAACTGCACTGAACCCTGGAAAGAGGATAATAGAGGTATACAAGAATTGATTTGATTTGTGCAGCATTCAATAGAGAAGAATCATGTTTTTAAGGAGTACAATTTTTTTGCACTCGGTAGGCCACATCCATCGTGGAGATGGGGTGACCTGGATAGACTGCCTTTACAGACAGAGCAAAGGTTTATTTTATAGATTTAATATGATGACTGAACCAGGAAATAGATTTTTCTATTTCTGTTATTATTAATGCCAATTTTTTATGTATTTAATTTTTTTGTTGTTGTTGCCTGTTTTGTTTTTTTCATGCATTGCACAAATAGGATTATTTATGGTGGTATTTTTAGTTTATGTTTATGATTCCCTTGCTGTTCTTAGCTATTTTTTTATCAAGAGGCATGGATTTGGTTTGTACTGAGAGATATATGCTGACATGTCTTTTTAAGGGATGGTTTATATGATTTCTTCATCAGGATTTTTACAATTGCTTTTTACTTTATGACCACACAGATACCATATTTCATCATTTTAGAACTATTTCAGATATTCCAGTCCGTTTTGAGATGTTCTTCACATGTTTTATGGGTTATTTTACACTTTGAGAGTTCTTCCGTAGTTAGAACACATTGATGACATCAGTAGAATGCCTACTACCTTTTTATCTGTTGGACCAATCATGGTGAAGTCTGTGATTTTATACCAGTTGGATTAAGCCATTCTTTTTTTTTTTTTTAAAGCTGTTTTAGACCAACACTTTTAGTTATATGCTTTCTTTAACAGACACTTTTAACTATATGTAGTTTTTAGTCCTTTCATTTATTTGTATGCTTATTCAATGATATTGCTGTGGAGTATTTTTGGTTAAATAAGTTTCATATTATACTTGAATGTGACTCTCTCAGCAATGAACCTTTGTTTTAAGTACATTTGTGTGTGTTTGATCTTCCAGTAACTCTGCCCCCAGCCATTTTTTCATGCGAACATAGCCATGTCGGGCAGATATGTTTCAATCCCTGGGAGTCTTTGAATGGCAATAAAAACTGTTTCTTATAAGGCCTGCCTCTTGTTTCTGTCTTCCGCAAAAGCAAATCAAGGCAGGATACAATAAAACTACTCAAATAGAAAGGAACACCAAAATCACATAGGACAGTTAACAAGCATACAAGATTTCCACAGCCATACTACGTTCTGCAACTGCTGACTGCAAGCATGTCCCTAACACAGAGAACCTCGCGTGAACAGACATTCAAAATCTAGGATCCGTTATTTAGAAAATCTTTGAAAACCAAATATAAAAAGTTTTGAGTCAGACCTTAAACTGCTGGAAAGAGGTCTCAGATTGAAAGGAAACAGACAATGCTTTTCATAAAAATGGGGCAGTAAAGTAAAAAGCACCTCTTTGTGTAGATTCCCACTCCTTCGATGGGCTGGGCAGGACCATCCTCTGATCATTAAATAATCGAAGATATATATAACCTTGGTGTGGTAACAGCTAAGCAAAAGCTGTGTAATGGCAGCGTATTCTTACTGTACACTACCTTGAGTGAATTCTTTCAAAAAGGTGGTAAATAAATCCTATGAAATCAATCAATCATTAGTAGAAGACTCAATTATCACCAGATAGGTCCAGAAAAAAACCCTTATAACTACATTGTAGCTATACATATGCCAACCTGTCACATTATTTTACATATAAGTTGCAGGTTTACTTGAAATCAACCTCATGAATTATTTCAGATAATCCTGCCCCTCTCCTCACCAACTTCCACCTGACAGCTACCTACTTACTGTTGATCCTTAACAGCTGGCAAATTTCTTAGAGAGTTGAAGGTAGCAGGTATTCAAGGATCTAAGCAAATACGATTACACTGCATTAGTGTCCTGATTGGTAGATTCTATATTTCAAATGCCAGTGATTTGTTGAAAGTTATGCAAGGAATGCCTACTACCCCCCCTGCCATCCTGATCTTTGCCCAGTTTGGTTGTTTGAAGCTTTAATAGATTTTATTTAGTGTCATTTAGTATACTGCCTTTCAAATGATTAAAATAAAAGAAAATCACTGCTCTAGTTGACTCTCTGTAAAGTGATGGCTTTCCCCCTTACAGAGTACATTATCTCTTCTACAACAGGTTACAGTGCGTTTTAATGATCTGCCTCACTGCACATAATGGCAACAGCAGCAATTAAGACACCGAATTAAATATTCATCAAGCTGATCAGGGTATGAATCAGTGGTCAAAGCAAATCCTTAAATTTTATTACCCCTTCAAATAGCATGAATTCTACTGAACTGTCAGTGGGATCTGAATCAGAGGTAAGGTTTACATTTTTTTTTCTCCCCCTTTTGACTTGTAAATTCTTGTGTGCTCTTTTTCACTCCAACTCAATTAGAACCAGCCTGGGATCTGGTGCTGTGAACTTCATTCGCACCACCCAGGGATTCTTTTGTCTATTTTATATTTCCTTCACCCCAAACTACTGTATAAGATGAAAGAATGAAATCTACAAACTGAAGTAAATGTTGGTGGTAAGCCTCACAATTTTTACTTAATATAGTAAATTGAGTTTAATAATGCTAATGGCAACATAGTAGATTACTCCAACTGGCCCATCCAGTCTGGCCGATTATTCCTGTCCATAGTACAGTACAATTGCTGGGCCTGTGGACTCATTCCTTATGCAGGACACATGAGAAAAATAAAAAGACATAACAGTTCAGTTTGTTTTATTACAATCTGTACCATACACAATAATGAAAACTGTGACAACAGAGTGTCTTATTTAAAATAATGTCCACTAAATCAAGCTGTGGTGGTGGGGTGTCATTCAAATAGTTTATTAAAATACTGACCCATTTGCGGAACTACATTGCTGAACAGGCACTTACCAAAACACAGTTTTTTATCTGTTCAGGAGTGTTCCTGCAATGTTTCTCCTCAGTTTTCATGTTTTATATGCTTTACCCAACCCACATCTGTTGTAAAGACAAATCCTCCAAAATGCAATGCCTTCCAACTCATTGGAGAAGCTGTTTTAACGAGAAAGACAAGTGGGAGGTACTATGAATGGAAAGCTAAGCGCTCTTTCCAGTTCTAGCGCAATGAAGGGTAAAGACAGCATCTCCATCTCATTTCTAGTAGAAAGAATGCTCAAGGATGCTCTTTTCAATTTGGTAGCAGTTCTTGTAGTGCAATAAATGTTACCATGCTCGAGTACTGAAGGTCCTTTTTCCATTATCAGCTGTGGAATTTCCACTTAGATGATTGGTCTTCAAAGATTCCAACAGGCTTTTAATTCTTTCACTTGCAGGTCCCCGTTGTCTTTTTTTCTTGTCCTTGTTTGCACTAAGCGCCGCAGATGGTAGCAGCAGTGCTGCCATTCCCCAGGGCTGAGTACTTCCTATTGAGGGATGCCCCATATTTTCTTGCTGTAGTATCCAAGAACTGTCTCTGGCTAGAGCTACAAACCTCTCCAGCTGGGCCTGATTAACATTCTTGCTTATGTTGAGGGTTTGTTCGAAGGGATTCTGGATATATAATGGAGAAACTGCAGGTTTATTTTGCTCCTTACCCTGGAAATGGGAAAAACAATTTGTAAATTCTGGTATCTCTAACAAAAAAAAGTGAAATGCTTATAAGAGATTTCACTCAGATGATTAAAGCTAGAGATGTAAAATGACATAAAAAAGGGTGTTTTCTTGGAAAGAAGCTAAGGTGTATTTGCTACCTTACCTTAATTATGGTTTGACTTATGTTTTTCAGTGGTTGGCTGACAATAGATTGGTATTGAATGGCAAAACGGAGATTCTTATCTTCCCAGATCCAAAACTGCAACCCTGTCATATTTCATTCAAAGCTGAGACAGTGTATGTATCCCCACAGGAATCTGAAGAATTTAGACGCTTTTTGACGCATTTATTTGGAATCATAAAAAGTGTGGATAGTAAAGATTTTTAAATTCACAAACTTTGTCTATTTTTGGATAGGTTCCTTCAATTGGTGAGACAGGCCCTGATTAGTCCTCAACTTGATTACTCTAACAGCTTACATGTGGGCCTTGTTCTGAGGCTGAAGCATACTTTAGGCTTTACAAAATATATGTGTCTGTCAATGGCAAATGGTTGTTCAGTGTAAGCCATTGAAAGCTTTGCTTTGACGCATTGTCTGGTTACTTGTTCAGCAAAGAGTACAGATTGAGATTTTGACTCTTGTTTCAGAGCTCTTAAGAATATGGGCCTTAAGCATTTGCAGTCAGCAGACTTTACTAGAGCTTCCTTCTTGTTGAGAACTTGTGTATGCAAGAATTACAGCAAGGGAATTTTCAACAGTAGCATGCTTTCACTGAAATCATAGAACGGTAATTCAAGCTTGTTTATTCCATAGTGCTCAGAGTCTAGATGGATTGCTGAGTACAGTAAATTTGGTTTCCTGTATTTAAGATTTTTTTTTTTTTAAATTTTAGATCAGTGGTTCTCAACTCAGTCCTCAGGACACACCGAGCCAGTTGTGTTTTCAGGATATCCACAATGAACATCCATGAGATACGTTTGTACTTACTGCCCTCATTGTATGCAAATCTCTCTCACACATTGTGGATACCCTGAAAAACCTGATTGGCAAGATGTGCCCCGAGGACCAGGTTAAGAACCTCCATTTTATATTAATGTAATTTTTATATTTTGTTTGTGATTTTAATTTGTTAGTTTGCGTACCAATTTGGGTTACTGAATCATTAAGGTTGTTTAAAAGCAGTTACAAATAAAAATGATGCAAACCCTTGTACATAGTCTTTTTTTCTCAAGGAGGATTGGTGGCTTGCAATCAAAGTTATGATCCTAAAACATAACAGTATAAATGAGGTCTCTGATCATACATCCATGACCTCAGAATACAAGCCACTAATTCTACCTGACAAACATCTGGATAACAGTATATCTCAATTATGCAGAATAGTAATACATTTTGTTGCTGAATATCATTTTACAGTTAAAAAAATTAGAAAACTAAATTATTTTCTCCATAATATCTGCTCTTAATTAAGAATCTTAATTTTAAAAAAGCTAAAATATTCTCTAAGCATGGTGATGTGCGTTTGGGTGGCAAAGATCATTTTGATCTGCAAATCTAAGTAGGGTGGGAGTTAGAAAATGAAAGTAAGAGAATCACTTTAGAATTTACCAGTTTTAAAAGGATACTGCTGTCTCTATCCTTCCCTCTTGCACACCTCTTTTCTCCCTGCTTTTCTTGCATAGGTTAATTTGGTGAGTCAGCAAAAATAAAATGTTTGGCTCAAAATAAAGTGGTCCCTGTCTTCAATGAAGCTGTGGGCAAAACAGGTCCCCGTTGAGACTCGACAGAGAAGAAAAGTGTATTTTTATGGCTATACAACAATTGAAGATTGAAATTGTTCCTGTGTGTTTTGGATTAGTGACACATTTTGCTTGTACAGACCCACTTTGGTGGTTGGTGGTATTTGAGCCAATTATTACTTTTTACCTGCTGGTTGCTAACATTGAAACATCGTGCATATCCCAGTGGTCTGAGGCCTTTTCCTCCATTACTTATTTATGTAGTTTGGAGTGACTGTTCACAATTTTGTGCTGGTCTTGAGCACATTTCAGAGCTTCTGTGAACAGGATCTGTATGTTTTCTACTTTAAGTTACTGTTTAATGATTTCCCATCCTACAAGAATCAACCAATGCATCCTCACTACAGAAATTGAATGTGCAACAAGTGATTTTTAACTAGAAATCTGACCATTTAGGGGCTGTGAGTCACAGATTAAATATAATAAAACTGCTAAATATTAAAGCTGTTTGAACAATGAGCAGGGAGAACATGTAACACACACTTACCTTTCGAATATTTATAGAGTTCTTGTTGAAGGCAAAATTTCCATAAAATTCAAGAAACTCACTCAGAAGTACATCTAAAAAAAAAAAATGAAAGATTTTTTTTTTACTTATATTATTTTTAGGTTTCTGAAAGATAACAAACCTCTCGATACACACGAACAGTAATAAATGGTATTGGTCCTAATACAAAAACTCTGTTAAGCTTTAAGTCAAAGGTCAAACATAACCCCGTGCCTCCCCACTCCCAATCTCAAGTAGATATCACATAAGTATTCTCAAATGTGTTGTTATTAAATACTGTTGTAAGCAATCCCAACTTTTTGCATACAGTGTTATCTCTTAATGCAGCAAGTTCTTCTATAAGTAGCACATATCTTAGGGCCTCTTATCAAGCCACACTCGAAATTCCCCTGTGGCAATGCCGATGGAGCCCATTAAAAGTGAATGGGACTCGTCAGCATTACCACACCAGGAGCTACTAGCACGGCTTGATAAAAGAGGCCCTTAATTAACCGATAGAGAATTCAGACTCTCCCATTCCATGGCTATGACCCACTTTGACAGTGTCAAGCAATTTCCCATTATCATTTAGGCAGAATAGTCCTTTTGAAATGTACCCTCTACCAAGCAAGCTTAAATGAGGGAATGACTGGACGGCATCTTTCAATATAACATTCACAGTGTTGTGTGCTTCACATTACTAGTAATGTGTTACTGTAACTGATGACTTTTTTCAAGTAATCAATTACTCTGTAAACTACTATATTAACTATAGTAACAGCTTTACTATAGTTAATTAATTTTGATTGATAATGTGGTGATTACTTCACGTTACTGGTGACTGCCAGCATCTTCCCTTCAAACTGAGTCTGCATGGTTTCTGTGACTGCTTACCCAGGGTCCTCCAACATATCCAAGTACCACCTCCTCCTCCCTTTAATAATTCAGCGCAGTCACACTTGTTCTCTGCCCAGGCAGACTCAGCAAGGCTCACATTGAGGGGCATAATCGAAAGGGACACCCAAGTTTTGCTGAGGACGTCTTTGCCAAATGTCCCGGCAAAGGGGCGGGGAAACCCGTATTATCGAAACAAGATGGGTGTCCATCTCTTGTTTCGATAATACTGTCGGGGACGCCCAAATCCTGACATTTAGGTCATTCCTAGACTTGGTCGTTTCTGATTTTCAGCGATAATGGAAACTAAGGACGCCCATCTCAGAAACAACCAAATGCAAGCCCTTTGGTCGTAGAAGGAGCCAGCATTCATATTGCACTGATCCCCCTGACATGCCAGGACACCAACCGGGCACCCTAGGGGGCACTGCAGTGGACTTCAGAAATTGCTCCCAGGTACATAGCTTCCTTACCGTGTGTGCTGAGCCCCCCAAAACCCACTACCCACAACTGTACACCACTACCAGAACACTTACAGGTGAAAGGGGGCACCTAGATGTGGGTACAGTGGGTTTCTGGTGGGTTTTGGAGGGCTCACATTTACCACCACAAGTGTAACAGGTGGGGGGGGGATGGGCCTGGGTCAGCCTGCCTGAAGTGCACTGCACCCACTAAAACTGCTCCAGGGACCTGCATACTTCTAACTAACTACTAACATTTCTAAAGTGCTACTAGGGTTACGCAGCGCTGTACAATTTAAACATAGAAGGACAGTCCCTGCTCAAAGAGCTTACAATCTAAAAGACAAGAGAACAATCTAAAGACAAGTGTACAATCTAGAGGACAATCTAGTGAACAGTTAATCTGATAGGGTGGATAGATTGGGGCATTCTATATTTCTCATACATATATTCTATACTTCTGCGATGGACCCGAGTATGACATTTGAGGCTGGCACACAAACTGGCACAAAATATTTTTGAAGTTGTTTTTTGAGGGTGGGAAGGGGTTAGTGACCACTGGGGAATAAGGGGAGGTGATCCCCGATTCTCTCCGGTGGTCATCTGGTCAGTTCGGGCACCTTTTTGTGCCGTGGTCGTAAGAAAAACAGGACCAGGTAAAGTCGTCCAAATGCTCGTCAGGGATGCCCTTTTTTCCCCATTATGGGTCGAGGAAGCCCATGTGTTAGGCATGCCCAAATCCCACCTTCACTACGCCTCCGACATGCCCCCGTGAACTTTGGTCGTCCCCGTGACGGAAAGCAGTTGGGGACGCCCAAAATCGGCTTTCGATTATGCCAATTTGGGCGGCCCTGTGAGGACGCCCATCTTCCGATTTTTGTCGAAAGATGGGCGTCCTCTTTCGAAAATAAGCCTGATTGACACACACAAGGGCCAGTGACATCAAAGGTCACCAGACCTACCAGCAAAGTGTGCATGTGCTGACAGCAAGTAGATCAGGTGACCTCTGATGTTACTGGCTCATGTGTCAGTGTGAACCTTGCTGAACCGTTCTTCTTCCTGTGTGTATCTACTCCAGAGCTTATATCAAATCTGATCATGTTATAATCATTGTTATCAAGAGGCCCTAACACCATTACCTCCTGCACCAGATCATTTGCTCCACTAAAGGACTAGATCTTGAATTGTTCCTCCTCTTGTTGGCTCCTGAACCAGCTGCTCCATAAAGCAGTCCTTAATTCCATCAAGGAATTTCACTTCTCTAGCATGCACTGATATTACATTTATCCAGTCAATATCGGGGTAATTCAAATCACCCATTATTATCGTGTTCCCCAGTTTGTTAGCCTCCCTAGTTTCTGATAACATTTCTACATCTGTCTCTTCATCCTGGACAGGTGGACGGTAGTACACTTCTATCACTATCCTTTTCCCCTTTACACATGGAATTTCAATCCATAGGGATTCCAATATGTGTTTCATGTCCTGTAGAATTTTTAGTCTATTTGATTCAAGGCCCTCCTTAACATACAATGCTACCCCTGAAACCAAAGGCGCAATTCACTCACTGGAACCAGCAATGGAGCTGTGGTGTGTGTGCTGGTAGGGAGCACGTGCTGGGAAGGCCTGTCTTGCGCCATTACCATGAAATCTACCTCTGGTTGCGGGGCCTGCACTACCGAGGCATAGGATTACTTAAGATCCACTCCTTTCGCCATACAGGACATACTCCCACACTGGCAAAATAGAAGTCTTTGGTCACTAATAGAGGGTTCTTTTGCTCAACTGATGGCTTAGACTCATAGATGATAAGAAACGGGGCGTGAAGAGTTGGAATCTCAAGCGGCTACCTTTGTTGATGAGGTCATCTCCTCCCCATCTTCATATTTCTATTTGCATCCACATTGTGTTAAAAAGTAAAGTAATCAGCTACTTAGAACTGATAACTGTAATCAGTAATTAAGTACTTTCCTAGATTGTCTGCAAAGAGTGAAAATTTATGTGGCACATCTACCAAAACACCAGTAATATCTACACACCACCTTATTGTTTAGGCGAATGGTTCCATTTTGAGGGCGAAAAGGAGCAGCAATAAGGGACACCCCTGCCTAATGACTACCTAGAGGGAAGCTGCACATATATGTTTCATTTTATCAGAGCCACATAAAGAAAGGCAATCCAAGGCTTACAGACTTACCCTACCCCCACTTTTCCCAATACTGTACGCATAAAATCCAAATGGACCCGGAACGCTTTTTCAATGTCTACAGCTAAAAGAATCATTGGGATTCTCTCATGCTGGGCCACTCACACTAAGCGAATGCTACATACCTGTAGAAGGTATTCTCCGAGGACAGCAGGCTGATTGTTCTCACTGATGGCTGACGTCCACGGCAGCCCCCTCCAACCGGAAACTTCACTAGCAAAGGCCTTTGCTAGTCCTCGCGAGCCGATGCGCACCGCGCATGCGCGGCCGTCTTCCCGCCCGAACCGGCTCACGTTCGTCAGTCCCATATGTAGCAAGACAAAGACAAGGGAAGACACAACTCCAAAGGGGAGGCGGCCGGGTTTGTGAGAACAATCAGCCTGCTGTCCTCGGAGAATACCTTCTACAGGTATGTAGCATTCGCTTTCGCCGAGGACAAGCAGGCTGCTTGTTCTCACTGATGGGGTATCCCGAGGCCCCAGGCTCACTCAAAACAACAAACATGGTCAATTGGGCCTCGCAATGGCGAGGACATAACTGAGATTGACCTAACAATTTATCCAACTAACAGAGTGTAGCCTGGAACAGAATAAACATGGGCCTAGGGGGGTGGAGTTGGATTCTAAACCCCGAACAGATTCTGAAGCACTGACTGCCCGAGCCGACTGTCGCGTCGGGTATCCTGCTGCAGGCAGTAATGAGATGTGAATGTGTGGACAGATGACCACGTCGCAGCTTTGCAGATCTCTTCAATAGTGGCTGACTTCAAGTGGGCCACTGACGCTGCCATGGCTCTAACATTGTGAGCCGTGACATGACCCTCAAGAGCCAGCCCAGCCTGGGCGTAAGCGAAGGAAATGCAATCTGCTAGCCAACTGGATATGGTGCATTTCCCCACAGCCACTCCCCTCCTGTTGGGATCAAAAGAAACAAACATTTGGGCGGACTGTCTGTTGGAATGTGTCCGCTCCAGATAGAAGGCCAATGCTCTTTTGCAGTCCAATGTGTGCAGCTGACGTTCAGCAGGGCAGGAATGAGGACGGGGAAAGAATGTTGGCAAGACAATTGACTGGTTCAGATGGAACTCCGACACCACCTTTGGCAAGAACTTAGGATGAGTGCGGAGGACTACTCTATTATGATGAAATTTGGTATAAGGAGCATGAGCTACTAGGGCTTGAAGCTCACTGACTCTACGAGCTGAAGTAACTGCCACCAAGAAAATGACCTTCCAGGTCAACTACTTCAGATGGCATGAATTCAGTGGCTCAAAAGGAGGTTTCATCAGCTGGGTGAGAATGACATTGAGATCCCATGACACTGTAGGAGGCTTGACGGTGGGCTTTGACAAAAGCAAACCTCTCATGAAGCAAACAACTAAAGGCTGTCCTGAGATCGGCTTACCTTCCACACGGTAATGGTATGCACTGATTGCACTAAGGTGAACCCTTACAGAGTTGGTCTTGAGACCAGACTCAGACAAGTGCAGAAGGTATTCAAGCAGGGTCTGTGTAGGACAGGAGCGAGGACCTAAGGCCTTGCTGTCACACCAGACGGCAAACCTCCATAAAAAGAAGTAACTCCTCTTAGTGGAATCTTTTCTGGAAGCAAGCAAGACACGGGAGACACCCTCCGACAGACCCAAAGAGGAAAAGTCTACGCTCTCAACATCCAGGCCGTGAGAGCCAGAGACTGGAGGTTGGGATGTAGAAGCGCCCCTTCGTTCTGTGTGATGAGGGTCGGAAAACACTCCAATCTCCACGGTTCTTCGGAGGACAACTCCAGAAGGAGAGGGAACCAGATCTGACGCGGCCAAAAAGGAGCAATCAGGATCATGGTGCCTCGGTCTTGCTTGAGTTTCAACAAAGTCTTCCCCACCAGAGGTATGGGAGGATAAGCATACAGCAGGCCGTCCCCCCAATCCAGGAGGAAGGCATCCGATGCCAGTCTGCCGTGGGCCTGAAGTCTGGAACAGAACTGAGGGACCTTGTGGTTGGCTCAAGATGCAAAGAGATCTACCAAGGGGGTGCCCCACACCTGGAAGATCTGGCGCACTACTCTGGAGTTGAGCGACCACTCGTGAGGTTGCATAATCCTGCTCAATCTGTCGGCCAGACTGTTGTTTACGCCTGCCAGATATGTGGCTTGGAGCAACATGCCGTAACGGCGAGCCCACAGCCACATGCTGACGGCCTCCTGACACAGGGGGCGAGATCCGGTGCCCCCCTGCTTGTTGATGTAATACATGGCAACCTGGTTGTCTGTCTGAATTTGGATAATTTGGTGGGACAGCCGATCTCTGAAAGCCTTCAGAGCGTTCCAGACCGCTCGTGACTCCAGGAGATTGATCTGCAGATCGCGTTCCTTGAGGGACCAGCTTCCCTGGGTGTGAAGCCCATCGACATGAGCTCCCAACCCCAGGAGAGACGCATCCGTAGTCAGCACTTTTTGTGGCTGAGGAATTTGGAAAGGGTGTCCCAGAGTCAAATTGGACCAAATCGTCCACCAATACAGGGATTTGAGAAAACTCGTGGACAGGTGGATCACGTCTTCTAGATCCCCAGCAGCTTGAAACCACTGGGAAGCTAGGGTCCATTGAGCAGATCGCATGTGAAGACGAGCCATGGGAGTTACATGAACTGTGGAGGCCATGTGGCCAAGCAATCTCAACATCTGCCGAGCTGTGATCTGCTGGGACGCTTGTACCCGGGAGACGAGGGACAACAGATTGTTGGCCCTTGTCTCCGGAAGATAGGCACGAGCCGTCCGAGAATCCAGCAGAGCTCCTATGAATTCGAGTCTCTGTACTGGGAGAAGATGGGACTTTGGATAATTTATCACAAACCCCAGTAGCTCCAGGAGTCGAATAGTCATCTGCATGGACTGTAGAGCTCCTGCCTCGGATGTGTTCTTCACCAGCCAATCGTTAAGATAAGGGAACACATGCACTCCCAGCCTGCGAAGCGCTGCTGCTACTACAGCCAGACACTTCGTGAACACCCTGGGCGCAGAGGCGAGCCCAAAGGGTAGCACACAGTACTGGAAGTGACGTGTGCCCAGCTGAAATCGCAGATACTGCCTGTGAGCTGGCAATATCGGGATATACGTGTAGGCGCACTTCAAGTCCAGAGAGCATAGCCAATCGTTTTCCTGAATCATGGGAAGAAGGGTGCCCAGGGAAAGCATCCTGAACTTTTCTTTGACTAGATATATGTTCAGGGCCCTTAGGTCTAGGATGGGACGCAGCCCCCCTGTTTTCTTTTCCACAAGGAAGTACCTGGAATAGAATCCCAGCCCTTCTTGCCCGGATGGCACGGGCTCGACCGCATTGGCGCTGAAAAGGGCGGAGAGTTCCTCTGCAAGTACCTGCTTGTGCTGGAAGCTGTAGGACTGAGCTCCTGGTGGGCAATTTGGAGGCTTCGAGGCCAAATTGAGGGTGTATCCTTGCCGGACTATTTGAAGAACCCAACGGTCGGAGGTTACAAGCGGCCACCTTTGGTGAAAAACTTTCAACCTCCCCCCGACCAGCAGATCGCCCGGCACGGACACGTTGATGTCGGCTATGCTCTGCTGGAGCCAGTCAAAAGCTCGCCCCCTGCTTTTGCTGGGGAGCTGAGGGGCCTTGCTGAGGCGCACGCTGCTGACGAGAGCGAGCGCGTTGGGGCTTATCCTGTGCCGCAGGCTGTCGAGAGGGAGGATTGTACCTACGCTTACCAGAAGAGTAGGGAACAGTCCTCCTTCCCCCATAAAAACGTCTACCTGAGGAGGTAGATGCTGAAGGCTGCCGGCGGGAGAATTTGTCGAAAGCGTTATCCCGCTGGTGGAGGTGTTCTACCACCTCTTCGACTTTTTCTCCAAAAATGTTGTCCGCTCAGCAAGGGGAGTCCGCAATCCGCTGCTGGATCCTATTCTCCAGGTCGGAGGCACGCAGCCATGAGAGTCTGCGCATCACCACACCTTGAGCAGCGGCCCTGGACGCAACATCAAAGGTATCATATACCCCTCTGGCCAGGAATTTTCTGCACGCCTTCAGCTGCCTGACCACCTCCTGAAACGGCTTGGCTTGCTCAGGAGGGAGCTTGTCCACCAAGCCCGCCAACTGCCGCACATTGTTCCGCATATGGATGCTCGTGTAGAGCTGTTAGGACTGAATCTTGGCCACGAGCATAGAGGAATGATAGGCCTTCCTCCCAAAGGAGTCTAAGGTTCTGGAGTCTTTGCCTGGGGGCGCCGAAGCATGCTCTCTAGAACTCTTAACCTTCTTTAGGGCCAGATCCACCACACCAGAGTCGTGAGGCAACTGAGTGCGCATCAGCTCTGGGTCCCCATGGATCCGATACTGGGATTCGATCTTCTTGGGAATGTGGGGATTAGTTAGTGGCTTGGTCCAGTTCGCCAGCAATGTCTTTTTTAGGACATGATGCATGGGTACTGTGGACGCTTCCTTAGGTGGAGAAGGATAGTCCAAGAGCTCAAACATTTCAGCCCTGGGCTCATCCTCCACAACCACCGGGAAGGGGATGGCCGTAGACATCTCCCGGACAAAGGCCGCAAAAGACAGACTCTCGGGAGCAGAAAGCTGCCTTTCAGGGGAGGGAGTGGGATCAGAAGGAAGGCCATCAGACTCCTCGTCAAAGAAATATCTGATGTCCTCCTCCTCCTCCCACGAGGCCTCACCATCGGTATCAGACACAAGTTCACGAACCTGCATCTGAAGCCGTGCCCGACTCGACTCCATGGAAACACGGCCACGGTAGGAGCGTCGAGAGGTAGACTCCCTCGCCAGCATCGGCAAAGCTCACTCCGCCGACGTCGTCGGGGAGTCTGCCTGGGAGGTGGCCGTAGCCGGTACCGGAGACCTCACCTCGGGCAAGGGGCCAGCCGGCGCCTCACTCGACGGTACCGGAGGCGCAAGCACCCCCGGTACCGGAGGGGAAGGGCGCAACAGCTCTCCCAGAATCTCTGGAAGAACGGCCCGGAGACTCTCGTGCAGAGCGGCTGTGGAGAAAGACTGAGAAGCCGATGGAGGCGTCGATGTCACAGTCTGTTCCGGGCGTGGAAGCTGTCCCGGGCTGTCCAAGGGGGAGCGCATCGACACCTCCTGAACAGAGGGTGAGCGGTCCTCCCGGTGCCGATGCCTACTGGGTGCCGACTGCCTCGGTGACCCAGAGCTCTCGGTACCGAGACGGGAAGGAGACCGGTGACGATGCTTCTTAGACTTCTTCAAGCGAAGCATGTCACCGGAGCTTCCCGGTACCGACGAGGAGGACGTAGAATCCAGCCGTCGCTTCCTCGGGGCCGAGGCCGAAGAAGGTCGATCTCGGGGGGGGCTGTACCACAGGAGCCCTCAGGGCAGGGGGAGACCCACCCGAAGGCTCACCACCACCAGCAGGGGAATGGACAGCCCTCACCTGCACTCCAGACGAAGCACCACCGTCCGACGACATCAGCAACAGCGGAGGTCCCGGTACCACCGACATAGACGCAACCTTTCGATACCTCGGTACCGACGATGCCGAAGGTAGGGGCCTCGATGCAGTCGATGCCGAAGGTAGAGGCCTCGATGCAGTCGATGCCGATGCCGAAGACTTCAATGCTGTCGACGTCGATGCACTCGATGCCCGTGCTGTTGTCGTCGAAGAGCCCGAGAACAACACGTTCCACTGGGCCAATCTCGCTACCTGAGTCCTCTTTTTTAAAAGAGCACAAAGACTGCAGGCCTGCGGGCGGTGCCCAGCCCACAGACACTGAAGACACGAAGTGTGCCTATCAGTGAGCGAGATTACCCGGGCGCACTGGGTGCACTTCTTGAAGCCGCTGGAAGACTTCGATGACATGGGCGGAAAAATCACGCTGACGAAATCAAAATTCGCGATGACGACGAAGGGCACCAAAAAGAAGGGAGAAAAACACGGATCGAGGCCAAATAGGCCGGTCCCGAAAGCGAAAGGAAACTTACTCTGGAAAAAGCTGGAAACACGGGAAAAGGGTAAAGACCTATTGGTCTCTCTTTTTTTTTTTTTGTAGCGAAAATCGCAAAGACGCACAAGGGTCAACTTTAGGGGCACGAAACGGCGGTAAAATACGACCGTCCCGAGCGCGGACAAAAGAAGACTGACGAACACGAGCCGATTCGGGCGGGAAGACGGCCGCGCATGTGCGGTGCGCATCGGTGCGTGAGGACTAGCAAAGGCCTTTGCTAGTGAAGTTTCCGGTTGGAGGGGGCTGCCGTGGACGTCACTCATCAGTGAGAACAAGCAGCCTGCTTGTCCACGGAGAATATTAATTATTCTCTTTATATTGTCCAGAATCTGTTGACCTGGCATGAATCTTACTTGAACTGAGTTTATAAGGCCAGGGTAATGGTGTCAATCTGTTGGTTGGCAGCTTTGCCAGAATTTCAAGGTCAATATTAATTAACGAGACAAGGCGATAAGAGCCGCTGCAGGTTCTGTCCCTTCCTTGTTTGCAAAGGATATTAATATCCACTATGTTCATTAAATCTGGTATTTTCTGGGTATCTCGTAATGAATTACATATTTTGACCATACTAGGTGATAATTGGGCACCAAAGCCCTTATAAAAACTATTAGAGAAGCAATCCAATTCCAGAGATTTACTGGATGTCAAGGCTTTAAAGTACCACTGCTACCTCCAAGGGTATAATGGGAGCATCCAGTCTGACATAACTCAGTTGTTAATTAAGGTAATTTTCTCTCTTTTCTTCCATATGCCATGAAAATAGAGCAGAACGGTACTCGACATTTACTACAATAAACTACATGGGAGGGACCTACAAAGCCAATATCCGCATACTGTTTACATCACTACCTCTCTGGTGTTCAACATGACCATTCAAAGTCAGCTTTTCAAACTAGAACTAGAATGATAATTTCAGCTTTCATGTAACAATTTACAGTGCAACACTATTGATGACTTCCAAAGTAGATGCTTCCTGTTTTAACACCCTAATAAAGGATCCTGGCTCTCTCTTGCATGGATGCCACCTCATTGCATCTCATCTAACCTCTATGAAATGTCCTTGATAAATTATTACTGCTGAATTATAAGCCTAAACAGGATGATTAATTCTGAGGCCAAGCAGTCCAATTAGTCAGAACACTGAATTAAAGTTAATGAATCGGGGTATTTTTAGGGAATTAACTATTCATAATGTATGAAGGCTAACATTATAGATTATTTCAATCTCTCCTCCTGAGAGCTAATGACTGTCAAAAGCCACAAGTCAAAAAATACTAAATACCCCAATTATCAGAAGTTACTGATCAAAGAGGACTAAACAGTCTTTACTTACCTAACGTCTCTGTATTTTCAGAAAGCTTAATTTGGCTCAAATCACTAACAAATGTACAGTCGTTGCCTTCAACTATGTGTTTATCGGCAGCACCTAAAAAGGAAATACAGTTAAGTAGAAAGCATGAGTCTTATATTAGATAGATGCTATTAAATAGAGTCATGAAACAGATCAGGCCTGAGTTAGGGACCTTGTATAGTGAATATATTTACATTTCTCAGCTATCCTGATCTAGAGACTTACAATACTCTCAGTTACTAAAACTGAATTTCATTACATTTGTGACTGGAACAATGTATGTCTATAGGAATTGATTCTGGACTTTGGCTTGCTGCAACCGTCATATTTTCTACACTGAATATATACAAGTCGTTAAAGCCCATTAAAACGGGCAAGATTTTTTATTTCTGAAATGTAATTTAAAAGTTGATGAACGTAATGTGAGTTGATGTCTATAGTACACTTATGTGATTTTCGATGTCCCTTATTGTTGTAATATTTTGTGTATGTGTGTGACAGAGAGAGAGAGAAAGTGTGTGTGTGTCCGTCTGTCTGAGAGTGTGAGAGAGAGAGAGAGAGAGAATATGTGTGTGTGGCGTAGCCGTGCGTACCCCGTTTACTTCCCACCACTGCCTTCGTTTGCCTGTGCCGCCCAGCAATTCTCCTTGCTTCCCTGCCCCCCCCCCCTCCAGCCACCCAGCGATTCTCCTCTCTCCCCTGCCCTCCCTCCAGCCACCCATACACAGCGATTCTCCTCGCTCCCCTGCCCCCGCTCCAGCCACCCAACGATTCTCCTCTCCCCTGCCCCCCCTCCAGCCACCCAGCGATTCTCCTCGCTCCCCTGCTCCCGTCCAGCCACCCATACCCAGCGATTCTCCTCTCTCCCCTGCCCTCCTCCAGCCACCCAGCGATTCTCCTCGCTCCCCTGCCCCCCCCCCTCCAGCCACCCAGCGATTCTCCTCGCTCCCCTGATACCTCCGTCGAAGCAGCCGCATTATTGGAAGCCCTGCCCTCTCTAGCCTTCCCTTCGAGTTCGTTCCCTCAGTCCCTCAGAGTTCCGCCCTCACGGAAAGAGGAAATAACGTCAGAAGGTGGGACTCTGAGGGAACGAACTCGAAGGGCAGGCTAGAGACGGGCAGGGCTTTCAATGACACGGCCGCTTCAACGGAGGTAATCAGGGGAGTGAAGAGAATCGCTGGGTGGCTGGAGGGGGGGCCAATCCAGATTTCACTGCAACCACGTTTCAAGGCACGTTGGTCAGACCTTGCGGCGTCGACCTCATGGGGTTGGGGGGGTGGTAGCGGCGGCATAGTGACGCATGCGCAGCACGTCGGTCACTGTTCAATTCTATAGTAGGATTAGAGGAGGAACACAATTAAGATTCCATTATGTGCCCTTTTGTGCAACATGGTTTTTCCAGGATTTTCTAGTATAAGCACACTTTTGTTAAACCTAAGTAGTAATACTGATCAGTGGATGTAAACCACCCCACCCCAATCCCCCATGAGGAAACAGCCCATCAGCAAACTCGGGTACTTTTGGAAAAGGGTCATTATGGTGACTCAAATCCAGTTCATAATGTTACTATTATTGTGGTCCTCCAATACTAGTGTCATTATAAAGATTAAAGTCTGCCATTATTTAATGAGTATGGGAGCATGTTTCATTTGAAGTGTCTCTAATTAAGGCACAATTAGTTATGAATAAAACCCCTGTAATCTCTGAAAAGCTAAGATACTTAACTGTAGCAGGTGTTCTCTAAGGACAGCAGATATATATTCTCACATGTGTCTGACATCATCCACAGAGCCCTTGCCGGCGCAGACCCTTGCCAAGCGCACTGTCACTTTAAATCTTTGAGGCAGTGCCCCACCACGCATGCATGGGTGCCTTCGTGCCCAATCCTCGAGCATAGGACCAGCCGTACAGTTCTAAGGCTAAGAAAACAATTCCAAGGGGAGGCAGGAGGGATGTGAATATATGCCTGCAGTCCTTGGAGAACACCTGTTACAGGTAAGTATCTTAGCTTTCTCTGAGGACAAGTAGTCATAACATTCTCATATGTTGCTAGCTACCAGACTCACAATAAAAATCAATTTTGTAACTAAGTAGATAGTAAGCCTGGTGGAAAAAAAAGGGCCGGAGGGCGGAGTTGACTTTTAAGTAGTGAACAGAATCTGCAGGACCTGTAGGGACCTGCCTAGAATGTTGCTCCGGACAGTAGTGAGCAGTGAAGGTGAGGATAAGAACATAAGTGTTGCCATACTGGAACAGACTGAATCAAGCCCAATATCCTGTTTCCAACAGTGGCCAATCCAGATCACAAGTACCTGGCAAGATCCCAGAACAGTAGAACAGATTTTATGCTGCTTATCCTAGAAAAAAGCAGTGGATTTTCCCAAGTCTATGTGAATTACTTGTTTACTCATTCCAAAAAAACTACAACTAGGGGGCACACAATGAAGCTGCAAAGTAGTAAATTTAAAACAAACTGGAGAAAATATTTCTTCACTCAACGTGCAATTAAACTCTGAAATGCGTTGCCAGAGAACATGGTAAAAGCAGTTAGCTTAGCAGGGTTTAAAAAAAGAGGGAAATCCACTGTTGGTGAAAGCACCCCCGATACTGACGCACACTGCTGTAAAAACCCCAACAAGAGCTCAGGAAGCATGGCCCGGATGCACTCATTGAGAGAAGCCATCGAGAAAGGCTGGAGTGCCAGCTCAGAGACAGACTGCTGAACTGCCAGGTTTGAGGCGGGTGCCTGTTCCTGGCTGTATGAAAACCCATGCATCAGCACCACCTGTATAGAGAGGAGGTGGTCCACCCGGTGCTAATGCTTGTCGGGGACTGAATCCCTCGGTGCCCTGGAGCTCCTGGCACCATTTGTTGAGGGAGATCGATGCCGGTCATCTAATCCCCACGTCGCCTCTGTGTCAGGTCAGATTGTGACTGGCCCCTAAAGTCCTGCACAGACGTTAGGGTTGAGGCAGACCCACTCGATGTGCATCCACTCTCAGTGCCTGAAACAGCCATACAGACTGATGCACCAGATGCTGATACAACTCCCGTCAATGCCAATACCAACGCTGAGATTTCGGACTGGCTCCAAAAATCTTTTCCCTTTGAGCCTCCCTCTCTGGCCAGCTGGGTTTTTTTTCTTTATATGAAAACAAAGAACACAGCTGGATGGAGTATGTTCAGGCTCCAAACAGTGAAGATACCAAGAATGATAGTCCTATAGCCACTGGGGACCTTCAATGACATGGAAGGGAAAACAGCCGCGGCCAAATCAAATGGCTCGATGGTGACTAAAAAAGGGGCACACACCAGACAAATCGAAGTAGAAGTACCCAAACAGAGCTCAGGCCTAAGAGGGCCCACTGAGTACGTAAAAAATAAGGGAAACCTAAAAGTGGGGAAAAATAAACTAAAAGTATAAGAGAAGGGAGAGGGACCTTTCCAAAGAAAGAAAAAAAAAAAATCACGGCAGAAAAATCAGAAGGGAAAGCACAAAACCTGAAAAAAAGACGCGTGCGCACCAGATGCTGTGAGGAGCATGGGACCATTGTTTCCTCTCATCACAGCGGATGAGGAGATTGATGGTCCCGCACTGTAGTGGTGGGCAGGAAGGCACTCATGCATGCGCAGTTGGGATGCTGCATGTACTCAAAAAAGCTATTTTTATCTGTATAAGCTCCACACAGGGCAATGTAGATGATGTTACCCACATGTGAGAATATGGCCCGCTTTTCCTCGGAGAACATCATTTTCTTAAAACTATACTTCATCAAAGGGGCCTCATTTTGTCTAGCAAAGATGTTGGCTCTGTGTTGGCCTTAGTTAAGTCACTCCTCGCTGAATACACAGTTACAATTACACATCTGGAAAAACAAAAAAGTTTATCAAAAGAGAAGCAAAATATTTTGTTGAGCCTGACCAAAAACAGGATCTTCGATTTCTGCTAAAATTGAATCCGTGTCCAAAACTGGTAAATCTGTGTCTGGTTTCAGCAAAAGTTGAAGCCAAAAACAAACTGTCCTTCCCCAACAGCCCCCAATGCATTTTTGCCAGAAACTGAAACTCCCCCCCCCCCCCGCCCTTCACTTTCCACCTCTCCTCGGGCCACCCAACAGTAGAAGACATGTCTCCCCCCCCCCCCTGCAGAAAAGAAGTCCCTCTGTGCTCCTCCTTACCTTAACAAGCGCTGGGGTTCTAATGGCCTCTTCCCACTGCCAAAGCTCAATGGAAATGGATACCAAGACTGCCACGGGAGATTCTTGCAGTCATTTTGAAATTGCTCTTGCTTACGCTGGTGCCAATCTCAAGTCGCTCCTGCTTATGTCAGTGCCAATCTCAAAATAGCTGCCAGAACCTCCCACACCTGTCTTGTGAGCCTACTGCAAGAAGTCTCGGTGGCCATTTCCACTGAGCAGAAATACTGGGAAGAGGCCACTAGACCATCACGGCTTGTTAAGGTAGACCTGGAGAGGTCCTACAGGGTGTGTCTGGGGGTGTCAGGTGGCCCAAGGGACCAGGTCTCCAACAGAAGGGGACTCATTTTCTGCAGCGGGTGGGTGTATATCTTCTGCCGGGATAGGGTGTGCGTGTCTGGCCAGGCACAATATTTTTGGTTTCACTTCCAGCCAAAACAGAGTGGTGAATTCTGGCTGTGGATTCGGTTGAAACCAAAACCACTAGTTTTGTTGGCCTCTAGTTACCACCGTGGGGTGAGTTCAAGGAGGGCTGCCACCGGGGGGGGGGCTCGCACATGTTTTTGGTTCCAGGTAAAAATGCACAAACATTTTTGAATGAAACTGAAATATTAAGGCCAAACATGGATTTTAAAACCGAAATCGAAATTTAGTTGGCCTCTACTGGGTAATACACAGAACCACCTTACCTGCAAGATTCTTTAGCTGGTCTAGTGTTGGAATAATAGGAGGGTTCCTTTTTTGCAAGAAAAACAAGACCATCATGGTGAGTGAGAAGTTAGTAATCCAAGATCCAGGAATAGTGCTTGTGATTCCATGCACACGGGCCCAGCAGCGTATACTGAACACAAGCGCCCTCACACGTGGATCAAGGCTACCATAGATGTACAGCAGCTCCGAGCTCCTCATTGCAACCCTATGGAGAGTGGGGAAGTATAAGAAGTTCAATAGCATTTTTGTTTCTTGAATTCTTTGTTCTCATTAATTTTATTAGATTTTTAGACTTAAGAGGCCAATTTTTATGGTCCTCACAATGTTGGCTTCGTACCTATGAACTTGAAAGCCAATTTTCAAAGAGAAACTATCAGTTGCATTCCTGTTTGAAAATCCTGCAAGAGCCAGTACCATGGGGATGCTTTACACCATGTAATTTGCTAGTGTACAGTACACAGAGGAAATCATGTATGCAGATTACAAAATGAAATCCTCGCATGCTCACCTTTCCCTAATCCCATGTAATTTTCCCACATCTGGAGGAGGGGGGTGAGGACAATTCCATAAGGAGTGTTTTTCAACATCTATTACCCAGTGGAAAGTCTTTTGAAAATTGCCCCCTTCTGATAAATACCTTTCATTATGGTCCTGCCCTCTTTTTAAAAATCTCTTGTTGGGAATATAGTGCAAAGAACTGAAGGAGACTGCCCTACTGATAAATACATCATATGAACAAATAAATATTGGACTGTTTGCAGATTCTTTTAATCATGTTCTTGCCACACAATAGACTGCACACCTTCAGTGAGATATTCAGTTAATTATTCAGGATATATATGATACAAAATGTTCCCTACTCTACACGAGTTTAAGCAGCAGCTGAAAAGAAAAACAAACAAACCCTACACACACCCACTTTGGATTCTTTCAGCAACACACTGGGCTGGACATAAAGAAATGGTTCATTCATGCTTTCATTAACTCAAACAAGCTTTCCTTTAATTGCCTGAAAGGAAGCAAGTCAAAAAAACAGCATCAGACAATGACTGAGAATAGGCGATACCAAGGATGCCATGAATGTTACTGAGTATGCTCAATGGCCCAGTCACATCCCACTGTAAGTGTTGCAATCCGTGCTACACTTGATTTGCTGGCACTCAGGAAGGGTAAGAAATGCCTGAAGGATTTCAAACAACTTTAACAAGGAACACTTAAGCGGTATGTGTGTGTATGTGGGAGAGGGGGTCTTGGTTTTGTGGTGGTTAATCAACAGATTCACACCCAGGGCCCTCACAGAACAATGTTCTGCTCCCAGTTCTCTCAGGGGATGCACATTTGTATCCAAGGGAGCAACTTTTTTTTTTTTGGAGGGGGGGGAGAAGATTTCCCTTCAAGGTCCTGGCATAGAGGTTCTTTAAAACAAGCAAAGACAGATATGGAGTTCTGAAGCTCACCTTAACGAAGATCAGTGCAAATCAAATGCTATTTTAAGACAGTCTGTCCTGAGGTTGTACAGCATTAAGTAAACACTCATACTCTAATCTGTGTCTGTGATCCCTTTCATTAAATATCAATCTTGTTGCTGGGCAAAACTATTCCCTTCTGCCTACCTTCTCTGTCTCTTTGGAAGGTAGGGGTTTCCTAAGTTACATAAACCTTTTCCCTTCTGGACAGATATTTCAGTCTTTTTTTTTTTTTTTTTTAGGGATCCTCTTCCACATAGATGTTTCCAAATAAGAATTGTCTTGCACACAATTCCAATAGTCCAGCTCCTGAGTGGGGCTTCTATCTACTTATCCCTTCAAATCTGAGGGTGACGCTGCAACTCCTTAATTCAACAAAAGACAAGAGGGATGGGAAAAACCTCCATTTTTTTTTTTACACACACTTCACACAATATCAACACTCAAGGGAGGCTTCATAATGGATATAAACTAAACAGACCAAAAGGCTGAGCCTTAAGCACACTGCTTGAATCACCGAATTCAGACAAATCTATCAACAAAAATTCACATATAATTCACCAAGCACATCCTACAGGTCTCTGGTTTATACATAAAGAGTGGGCAGAACCAATTAGCCATCCCAGAAGGGAATGCTATAGCAGTCGTAGTGAGTACATGGATAATAGAGAAAGCCACCACAAATAGCGATCACAATAACAGAGACGAAGAGAAGCATAGAAGTTCAATAGCGGGAGTGAAGAAACACTGAAAATCATGTGATCAGCATTGGAAGGTTTTGATTGCCCCGATTCGAATGAAGGTGTCTAGTAGTAGTAGTAGTTAAAGAAAGGCCGCCATGTTGAGTCATAAACATGTTCAAAGTAGCTGAGTATGGAAAAGGGGCATTGTAAGTTTCAAACACATGTGAAATCAACTCCAACATACTAGTACTAGGAGACATTAACCTCCACTTAGAAGATCCAAACTCTAACAGCGCACGCACGAGACTGTAAGGAATTCCTCTGCTTATGGGATCTTAAATGGCCATAATTGCAAGCAACCCACATCAAAGGGCACACACTTGACCTCATCTCACACAAGCTCTCAACAGACCAGAATTTCAAAATAACAGATGTCAAATGGACATAAACACCCTGGACTGACCACTACAAACTCAACTTGTCCCTACATTGGAGGAAGAAGGGTTCACAATGAACACAAGAACATACATCTAACAGCACAAGAGGTCAAGTTGACACAAAAACATTCCGGCAAATGATGTACAATAACGAATGGTCAGCACAAACAGAATCCACAGACTACCTCATAGAATGGGACAATACATTCAAAAACATACTAGATAAAATAGCACCCTTACAAACAAGAACCTCACGCAGGCACAACTCAATACCATGGTTCAACGACGAACTGAAAAAACTAAAAACACACTCAAGGAAACTTGAACGAGCATGGAAAACCCCCCAAAGATGAACACACACTCAACACATGGAAACAAATACAAGGAAAATACAAATATGATATAAGGCAAACCAAAAGATCTTACTATAAAACTAAAATAGGGACAGATTACAAAAAGACAAAGAAATTATACCAACTCGTGAACAAAACTCCTTGACACCAACCCGGTCACTACAACAAACACAGACATCCCATCGGCAGATGAACTTGCCAAGTATTTCAATGAAAAAATCATAAACCTATGCAATACACTACCTCAAGCCACCATTGACATCAATCACTTCCTTGATGAGTTGGACCCCACTGCTGGAGCATACCCGGCTGACCGGATTTGGCTAAACTTCGCCCTCCTTACCGTCGAAACAGTTAACCAGGCGATTAGCAGGTTCTCCAAGTACCTAATGAAATCTGCCCCTGACTGCTTCATAGAAGACCTTACATCCCACCAAAATTACATGCTTCAGAAAGGTCTCTTCACCAAGGAAAATGGAAATAGCCTACTCACCCCGATACCAAAAGACACTAAGAAATAGCAACAGGCAAAAACATCCTTCTCCTCCAATTCGACATGTCTAGTGCATTCGACATGGTAAATCACAATATATTAATAAGATTATTAGACAACTTCAGGATTGGTGGAAACATACTTAATTGGATCAAGGACTTCCTAACTACAAGAACCTACCAAGTAAAATCAAACTCTAGCATATCATCACCGTGGAAAGCAGACTGTGGAGTTTGACAAGGATCACCGCTATCACCAATCCTCTTCAACCTAATGACCCCCGCTAGCCAAATCCTTATCCACTTATCCACCCTAGGCCTTAACCCACTCATATATGCAGACAATGTCATAATATACATCCCATACAAATCCAAATTGACTGAAATCACCAACGAAATCAAACTCAGCTTAAACATCATGGACTCATGGGCAAATGAATTTCAGCTAAAACTCAACAAAGAAAACACACATTGTCTCGTCCTCTCATCCCAACACAGCGTTGATAGTTGTGGGGTTGTCCGTGCTGTGGGATACAAATGCAAAAAATAAATAAGTGCAGACAAAGATTTCTGTTTGCTTGCAGATATTGATTTCTCCTTTTATATTTTAGAGAGAATTTTGAAGGTACACCCCTGAGAGAGAAATGGCAGGCCGCCACCGGGTTACAAGTTTCATTTAATGTTTCTTTGAAAAAATGATCAAGTAAACTAAAGCAGTAAAAAATAAAAATGTCAAAATTATATAAAAGGAGATTGTAAGAGGCTTCCAAGGTCATATCCGTCACATAATAGATTGATGTTTATGAACCTACCATAGAAAATTCTTTTGTTCAATTTGATAGATATCACATTGTTTGGAGCAAAGGTTAATCTTTGTTTTAAACATTAATGTATATTACATATATAGTTCCATGCTAGCCTAGGGTCCATAACTATCTGTAACAAATTGTATTTCCAACATTCAACTCATATTGTAAGCCACACTGAACCCGCAAAAAGGTGGGAAAATGTGGGATACAAACGCAATAAATAAATAAATAAATAATACATCACACCTCCCTCAGTGGCAGGAACTGAATAAAGGATAAGGTTTGCCCAGTCTTCTGGTGTACGCCCCACCCCAGTTTCTGTGCTTGGGATCTCATACTAGACTTTTTCCTACAACTGTTTATCATCAGACTGAACACTGGGTGGCACATTTAAAGCCTGCAGTCTCAGTGTGATGCCATTTGCAGGCTCCACACTGCTCAGTATTTTCTGAACTTAAAAGTAAATGTTTTCTGTAATGCAGGCTGAAGTGCTGCCAAGCACCTGGCAGATATTCAAATATTTTGTCCTATTTTTCTCTCAGCAGCAGCTCACACCTTTTCATTAAGGAGTGCACAACCAACCCCCCCCCCCCCCCCACCAAAAAAAAAAAAATTGGTTTGTGCTTGTTTAAAATGATTTTTTCCCTAATTGTCAGGCAATGTTTTAGATCATTTAACCTATTTTCTTTTTTAGGTGCACATTTTATGTAAGCGATTTGCATACATGAAAGCATACCCCTACTTTTCATTAGTAGTTCAAGATCCATTACATTCAAGTACAAGAGGTATTTCTCTATCCCCAGGAGACTCACAATCTTGGGAGGAAGGGGTAAGAGAACAAACACTGACCTCTAAAAAAACAAAAACAACCCAGTCATATCAGGGCTTGACACATCCTGGGTGCCAGATTGCCATTCTAACTAGAAACTTTCTTCTTGAGATTTTTGTGGCCCTTTAAAAAATAAATAAATAAATAAGAATTTAAAAAAAAACATTTTTCCTCTTTCAGTTACCAACAGAAAAGCTCTTTTCTCACTGCACCATGTGGCTCTCTGTGAGTTTGAACCATGTGACACAGAACTCATGCTAGCCTAGCAAGAATTAAGACTCAAGACCAAGAGTTCCTGCACCGCATGGCTCAAACTCACAGGGCGCTGTGAAGTACATGGGACTAACCAGTGAGGTTAATATAAGTTTGCTGATGACACAAAGTTATTCAAAGTAGCTAAAGCGGGTTGTGAAAAAATTGTAAGGGGACCTTATGAGACTGGGCATCCAAATAGCAGATGACATTTTATGTGAGTAAGTGCAAAATGAAGCATGTAGGAAAGAGGAACCCAAACTATAGCTACATGATGCAAGGTTCCCCATTGGGGGTCAGCACCCAAAAAAAGGATCTAGGTGTCATCGTTGATGATATGTTGAAACCCTCTGCTCTGTGTGCAGTGGTGGCTAAGAAAGCAAATAGAATGTTAGGAATTATTAGGAAAGGAATGGAAAATAAAAATGAGACTATTATAATGCCCTTGTATCACTCCATGGTGCAACTGCACTTCAAATACCGTGCGCAATTCTGGTTACCGCATCTAAAAAAAGATATAACAGACTAAGAAAAGGTACAGAGAAGGGCAACAAAAATTATAAAGGGGATGGGACGACTTTCCTATGAGGAAAGGCTAAAGCGGTTAGAGCTCCTCAGCTTGGAGGAGAGACAGCCCAGGGGATATATGATAGAGGTCTATAAAATAATGAGTGGAATAGATAGATGTGAATCACTTGTTTACTCTTTCCAAAAATATAAGCACTAGGGGGCAACTAAAAATACAAGTACTAGGGGGCAAGCAATGACGCTGAGTAGTAAATTTAAAACAAATCAGAGAAAATATTTCCTCATTTGATGTGCAACTAAACTCTGGAATTCACTGCCAGAGAATGTGGTAAAAGCAGTTAGCTTACCAGGGTTTAATGTGAAATATTTTTATTAGAATAAGAAAAGTCCATAAGCTATTATTAAGATGGAAAAATCCACCGATTATTTCTAGGATAAGCAGCATAAAATCTGTTTTACTCTTTGGGATCTTGCCAGGTTCTTGTGACCTGGATTGGCCACTGTTGTAAACAGGATGCTGGGCTTGCTAGACCTTCTGTCTGTCCCAGTATGGCAACATTTATGCTCTTATGATTACCAAAGGCTAGATAGAAATTGATTCGACGACCTAACAAAGTAAAGAAATTGATGCATTCACTTATGATCACAAACTCTACCTGTGCATCCACAATAAATGCCAGATACTGAGATGCCTCTGGGGAATACACTGATATAAGGATATCAGGACAGCCTCCTCTTCAAAATGCCTCTTTTCCATGATATCAAATGAACAAGAGGAAACATCACAAAAATTCCCCATTTACTAATCCAATGACTCAGTTACAAAGATAAACCAGACAACACTGCTTCACATGTCTGCTTTCCTACAGCCCAGCTAGATGCTTTTTTTTGCAAACATGCAGATGGTTAATACAAGAGGATATAACTTATGGCAAGTGCTTTGCGATACTTCCTCCTACATACTGGACTTTGGAATTCTAATGTTCTAAGTCTATCACATTGTTCTCATCCTAGTCCTTCGGACACACCTAACCAGCTGGGTTTTTAGGATGCCCACAATGAATATGCACATGATAGGTTTGCATACAAGAGCTAGTGTATGCAAATTTATCTCAGGCATATTCATCATTATAAATAAAACCTGACTGGCTGGGAGTATCCTGAGGAATGGGTTGAGAGCTGCTGCTCTATCAGTTTAGTAATGCTCTGCACTGTATTTGGTATTTCACTTGGAATACTACTGTACCAGCTTTTTTTTTTTTTTACATATGCATACAGTGGAGGAGACTGATAGTGGAGCTCAGTAGATAACACAATTCTGTTGCTTCAAAATGTATTGCTAAATCAAATTTGGGAGTTGCCACTATTAACAATTAGGTATCCCAGTGCTAAAAGATAACAAGTGTACAATTCAGGGCGATTCCTATTATAAGAGCCAAGGCAGGGAATAATGTCACTAACAAAGCCAAAAAAAAAGAAAAAAAATGGAAGTCATTAAATACTTCATCAATTCTACAGAATACAAAGACCTCTCCTCTCCATAAATAAGGAAATATGGCTGTCGTATTAGTCCAAGCATTAAGTAGAATGCCCAGCAAGGTCTTGCCAAAATACAAATGGAAGAAGTGTAGCTAAAATAGTTTTTATATATATGACTGATATGTTACTATGAAAAATAAATCACAAAAAATCTACAACCACTATTAAATGGATGATATAAGGATAAATATTTTCTACCCATCCAGTTTCATGTTTATCTCCTGCTCCAACATGCCTAATCTACCTAATCTAAAACAAACTGCTGAGACGCAAGCTTATAACAGATTTGCCAGGAGGAGAAAGGCACCAAACCTTACAAAAAAGCCACGATGCAAATTACAATATGTAGAGAGGTTTTGGCCGCTCCACAGACAGGTGTTACACCCCTATCTTGGCCAAATAAAAATTCCAGATACATCAGTCAGCAACCCAAGCCAATTCATCTATTGTCAAACCACCAATTTACAGACTGAAAAGTTGCCCCATGAGATAATATCCTACCAGACCAAAAGAGGTTGCACGGGAAGGATTACCACATGCTGGAGACCAAGAAACACTGGCTAATCAGGGGGGCTGCACAGGATTCTAAATTGATAATATCATAGCTCATTACTTCTCAGTCTCCACCTACTGGAAGAGGGGCATAACCCAGATCTCTGGACTGGTCTGGTGGGACTATAAGGAAGTCACCACTTACATGATCAAAACATTGAGTGATGACACTTTTTTTTTTAATGTGTTTCTTTGCAAAAGGGATGCTCCTGCTTTATGTGCTGCAAACTATATTTGTACTTCCCACAGCCTTAGAGGTATTTAAAAAAAAAAAAAAACTCCATATTTCAGGGAGCCTTTTCTAAAATACTCCACAAACTGAATGTCGACAATTCAATGTCCATTTTTCTAGGCATCACGTTTCAGATCATGGTAGACTGGCATCTCTCCCACCATTGCAGTACAGTTAGGAACACCTTTTGCTGCCAAATTGTTTTTTTTGTCTTGTTCTGTCTTTCATTTTTTTTTTTTTAAATTGGAAATTACCTTGGATGATCTCTTGAAATTGAGAAGGCAGTTAAGAAATCTTAAATAAAATAGACTTTACTAAGATACCTGTGACAGAGTACCTGCAAGGTAACTCAGGCTGAAATCATGTCTTTTGCAGCTGAATACACCATGATGAAGTTGCTGCCATGCATCAAATATGTACCAGGGGGTACATAATGCAATACACATCCACATCTGATCCATCATCCCTTTATCCAGTCAATCACACATTCAACCATGGAACTACAGTATGTACACTATATGTCTAGGTGCCTATTAATGCCCTTTTTTCTCTCATTGTCTCCTTCTAATGTCCCTATGTTGTTGTCCCACTGCTATACTACTAAGGATATTCGAATGTCTCGCACAACTCTGTTCAATGTATTCTATAACCTAGTCGTAACAAATGTATTTCCATTATTCAAGTCTTATTGTAAGCCACACTGAGCCCGCAAATAGGTGGGAAAATGTGGGATACAAATGCAACAAATAAATACCAGCTTACAGTGGGGAGTAAACATTGTATAGTGACCTGTGTAAAGACTCCTAGTAAACAAAGCAAGACAAAAACACCATACTAGCCTTCTTACCTGTTATTTGCTGTTAGATCACACTGAAACCCCGCAGGCTGGTGGGAAAACCGCACCAAGGGGCAGCGGGCATTGAGGATCTTCTGCACACTGATGCAACCCGGCCCAAAGCTGTCGAGGCATTCACTAATTACAGAGAGGATTCTCTGGGTTGCCACTCTTCCTGAAGGGACACACTTCATCTGATACTCTATGGAAAAGGTGCCTGAAGCCTAGTGCAGAGAAAGACAGGCAAAGAGGCATAAGGTAAGATCTTTGAGTGATCAGACAGCAGTGAAAAACAGCAGAAGGAATGCTTTCCTACACGAAAGTCTTATGCTTCCCTAGAATAATTTTATTTAAACTAGTGACATTAAAACATTCACACACCTGTGAGCTAGAAGAAAATGAAAGACCACATCTACTATAAAGCTTTTCTCATTTTGCGTCAATGTGAAAAATGCTCAGTATATCCAGCCATCAGACTTCCTTTTTGATTACATTTCATGTATGAGGAACAGTGAGTGTCAAAGGTTTTAAAAAGAGCTCTAATTTAGCCATTCCCACTCTATGGATTTTAGGTGGATTCGGGTACTTTTATTACATTATGATCTTATAACCTACTACAACCAACAAGTTCTAAGCGGATATCACAAGAGAAAGAGTATACTCCAGATAATTATGCAGAATAATCCGTCTAAAATTTGAGAGCAACATCTATAGGTTAGGAGACATATTTTCTAAAAAGAAAAGTCTTCAACAATTTCCTAAACTCAAGATGGTAATCCTAGTGGTTAGGGTGGTGGACTTTGGTCCTGGGGAACTGAGAACTGAGTTCGACTCCCACTTCAGGCACAGGCAGCTCCTTGTGACTCTGGGCAAGTCACTTAACCCTCCATTGCCCCATGTAAGCCGCATTGAGCCTGCCATGAGTGGGAAAGCGCGGGGTACAAATGTAACAAAAAAAAAATATGCCTTAAAGAAGAAGGGAGAGAATTACAGCTGGAAGCTGCTTGATAAGTCAGTGAGGACTGGAGAAAATGAAAAGCCTTCACTTTACGAACAAGGGAAAATCCAACAAAAAAGATTTCTAATGGCTCTATCATGATTCCTAGTTAAAAATGCAAAAATGGTCAATCAGATAGCCTGGGGAATCCCCACGAAAAGCCTTAAAGGTTAGAACCAGGACTTTAAATTGTAATCTGGCTTCCACTGGCAACCAGTGTAACTGTAACATTAAAGGAGAGAGATAGAATCATATTTATTTGTCAAAAAGATGACTAACTGCAGCAATCTGTATTCTCTGCAATTTCATTATTAAAAATTTAGTACAGCCAATACAAATGGAGTTGCAATAGTCCAATAGTAGTAATATTAATGACTGCACTACTAGGTGAAAAGTCAATGGTTCAAAATATTTACAAATGACCTAAAGCTTGAGTAGAAAGAAAGATTTACTAACTACCTTATTAACCTGAATGTTGAGAGTTGGCTATCCAATGCCATGCCTAAAAGACTGCATCAAGGGTTAGATCAAAATTACCTAACTTAATAGTGGAGTTATCTCTCAAGAAAGTCAGGGGACCAATCCAAAGAAAACTTAGTTTTTTCTTTATTTAAATTCAACCTGAAAGAACGTACCCAAGTGTCCACCGCCTGTAAACAGAGAAACACATTAGCCCCATGAAACGAATTACCTGAAGTAAAAGGTATTAACACTGTGATATCGTCGGTGTATATATAAAACTGCATGGAGCCACTGTACAGATGTATGCAAAATGAAAAAAAAGCGCAAACATTTGAAGAGCATATTTATGAGATTTTTTAAAAACAAGGTTGTGCCACACTTCATTTGGAAAACGCTTAAAAATAAAAAAGGTGGTTAGGACTGGCTCCCAAGTCGGGTTTTATCCTCCATGTAGATGCTGGGGATGTTGTGGAGATAGCATCCACAGTCCGGGAAGGAGGAAGTTATAGTTATCACTTAAAGGTGACATCTGGAGGTAGGGCTCAAAGACACAGGACCATCATTCCAATAACCACACTCGCTACAATGAAGAGAGATGATATAAAAGAAGGGAAAAAATCCTCGGGCAGCTCTGAACGAAGGCTAGAGGTTGAACAAATTTCAGATTTGGTGCCAAAACAGACCAGAAATCCAAATTCAATCTTGTTCGGTTTGGGCTGAAAAAGCAGGTGTGTGTGTTTTCGGCTGAAATTGAAACTGTACGGTATCCCTGAAATTAGTGCAGTCCCCACCCCCTCTCCCTCTGAACAGGAGCAGCCCACCCCCTCCCCTCCCCCCGAAGCTTACCTTACAAGCGTTGATGGTCCAGTGGTGCAGTCAGGGGCAGGAGAGATCCCCACTGGCTTCTGCCTCCGCTAGCTTTGTCGTCAAAATGGCTGCGCAAAGGCTAGAAGGATGCTTGGGTGCATAGGGAGAAGAATGGCCAGTAGGAAAAAAAGGAGGTGATGAAGCCTCTGTATAAGACTCTGGTAAGACCTCATTTAGAATATAGTGTACAATTCTGGAGACCGCACTTTTAAATAGATATAAACAGGATGGACACTGTTCAGATGGCAGCAACTAGTGGTCTTCGTCATAAAGCGTATGGGAACAGACTTAAGAACTCAATATGTATACTTTGGAAGAAAGGAAGGAAAGGAAAGATATGATACCAATGTTTAAATGCCTCCATGGAATACATGCACAAGAGGTGAGTCTTCTTTCAATTGAAAGGAAGCTCTGGAATGAGGGGGCATAGGTTGAAGATGAAAGGAGACAGACTCAGAATTAACATGAGGAAATACTTCTTCATGGAAAGGGTGATGAATTTGTGGAATGGTTTCCCGGTGAAGGTAGCAGAAAGGAAGACTAAATATCTGAATTCAAGAAAGCTTGGGACAAGTATATAGGATCTCTAGGGGAAAGGAAGGGATGGTAGATGGCATAGATGGGCGGGCTGGATAGCCTATATGGTCTTTATCTGTCTTAATTTTTCTATATTTCTATGGTTAGGAAAGACTGATTATTCATCCTGCCTCCAATTTCAAAATGGCTCCCAAGACTGCTGCTTGAAGTTACAGCAGCCATTTTGATAATGGAGTCAGCAGGGGAAAGAGCCAGAGCCAGTGGAGATCACTCCTGCCTTGACTGTACCACTGGATCACCAACAGTTGAAAAGCAGGCTCTGGGGAGAGGAGTTGCTCCTGTTCTTTCCGGGGGGGGGGGGGGGGGGGGGGGAGGAGCAATGATTAGGGGAGGCTAGTTCCAGTTTTGGCTGAAGCCAAGTGAAATTCAGTCACAGGTTTGATTTTGGCTACCCCCCCCCCCCCCCCTCCCCACACCAAAAAAAATTGGTTTTGGTCATCCTCTAACGAAGGCTTGCTTTATCAGAACCCCAGTAAAATCTTGTGCACTGCTTTTACTATCTTAAAAACTGTTAAAATTTATGATATTTGATTGTTTACCACTAGTCTTGGCAGAAATTAGATATCTGTGGCTTTCCTACTTAACTTTTAAAGTATTTTGTACTAGCCCTCCTGCCCCCTCCCCAACATTTTCTCTACCCATTGCTAAAGCAGTCACCTGGTTTGGTAGGCAGGGTTTGTTGCAAAGCATAGGTGTAGCGAGGTATTTTAATACAGTATTGGAGATTGTTTTCATAGCTAACACAGTCCACAGATCTTTGGTTGTTTAGGCTCACCCATGCCACTCTTCAGCCAGGCTCCAAGGGTGATATTTCCTATATAGTCTGCCTATTCCACTGCCTATCTCCTTCAATTAACTATCTAAACTGCAGCCAGTTTTGAGAGGAAATAATTTCTGATTGCAGTTACTTTTGAAATTAAAAGGGTACATATATTAGGGCAACACATTTAACACATTAATAACACAATTAGCATGTTAAATGTTTAACAAGCGTTAAAAATTGTAATGCACGTTAACGCCAGGTCTGGCTACCTTATCCACTGCTCCCTTTGTGGGCATACCTAGGCTGCAGAGACCAGCTGCTGGGTCGGCCCTGCTGCTGCTGTGCTATTCCCAAGTGATGTGGGGAAGGTAGATCAACACCCATGACCCAGAAGCAACCGCGAAGGTATAAGTCCGTGGCACTTCAGGTCCGGGGCAAGGTCAGAGGGGTTCTAAGCAGCAGCACTGCTGGGGCCCAGAAGAGGTGGGGTGTGATTATTCTCTCCTCCCTTATTCCTGCTCCTCTTGGCTCTCTGATAGTGCCTTCAGCACTGAAGGCATCCTGCTCCTTTCAGCCGCATGAAGCCTCTCTCTGTAGTGTCATGCCGGGAAACAGTAAGTTCTGTCAGAGGAAGCAGAACGCTACAGAGGCTTTGGGTGATTAGTTATTCATAAAATCTTGCATTTTAAAGCATATAAAGCACTTAGTTTAATTCTTGTGTCCAACGGGGCTCTCCGTTTCACTTTCGATTAAGCTTCTTCAGGGGACTAAGTGCTCATATTACTTTTCTTCAACCAACACCAGACTTAACTCGTGGCGCTTACTGGGTGCATGACCCCAACCTTTACCCTTATGAGGAAAACGCCAGCACTTTCAAGCACTTCAAATGTGCTTTTTCACATTCAATGATTGGCATAAAAAGCCTCCTTAAGAACATTTATTCTTTCTTTTCATATGCAACTTGCATTTACGTTAATATTGTTTTAGTTATCTGTTTTTAGATATTCATGAACTAAGAATTTAGCTGTTAATGTGTTCCATAGATCCACTCTGTACTGCAAATGCTCTCAGAATAGCCTAAACTAATAATAAAAAAAAGAGAATGAGAAGCAAAACTGATTGAAAGCATGCTCCCACTTCCCTCATTTCAGAGCAAGGTGCTGATGTTTGGTTCACTGATAATGATGGAGTTACTTCCTCAAGCAAGAAAGAAAAGTCAACAAGCCAAGTGTCTGGGAAATACCAAACATTCAGCACTACATTACATCTGTTCCCTTTTAGAAGTTAACTCCACTGATCTTTTCTCTTAAAATGGAGGCCAGTCTAATTATTCAGAAAGCCAGAACTAAGAGCATGCTGGGGGGACGAGGGCGATAACTGGAAATCAGAGATGCCAGTCCATTTTACAGAGTCCCTAAATTAATTCACTGCAGTACAAAGCAGAGTACAAGATATGATTACATTCATGTACAGCAGGTATTTCCTTGTCCCCAGAGAACGTGATCTTTTTTCTACCTGAGGCAATGGAGAGTTAAGTAACATGAGCGGTTCATGAATGGGTGCATGGAAGAGATCTGCAGGGAACACAGCTGCATTACTTCCATTTTCACCTTCCCTTAAACATCTCCCTAAATAACACAACTAAACAACTGCTGAGTTTAGACATAGGCAGCTACCTGGGGCACCAGACCATGAAGGCTGAAGAGAAGCCTGTTCCTCCTAACTTTATGGATGCATAACTATGCTACCTTAAAGGGGGCACTGATGACATTCTAATCCCACCTCCCCCCTCCCTACACAGACTTCCCTGCCTTCTTCTGTCTATCACCAACAAAATCTTAAACCTGGCCCTAACTAATCTCTCAATGACCAAGGACTGGAGAAAAGTCTTCAAGACAACCCCACGGTACCCTCACTCTCTCTTTTTTTTTTTCTTTTTTAACCAGCAGAGATCTGTTGTTGGAGCCATTGCCTTTTCTCTCATTCTGGGTCCAGAGTATATTACAAGTGCCCAAACCACACCAGATGGAAGATTTCAGCTCAAATCTACTGCACTAGGAGGCTAATTCCAGTTTTAGCAAGGAGAAAAAATACAAAAACAAACAAATAAAACTCGGTGCATGTGAGAACCTGGCCAACAGCCAATTAACTTGAACTCTTGCCTGCCTCAGACAAAAAGGCTGATTGATATGTCTACCTAACAACAGGTCAGGGAGGAGTAACTCAAGGACTGGGAACAGCCTTCCCATGCTTTGTCTTTTTTGTGTGTGTGTGTTTCAGATCAATTTCTGTGTTTGAATTTGGAAATGATCAAAGTAGATGTTAGCAGCCAGTCTCAGTCTACTTGTTTTGTGAATGCCTTCTCACCTTACCTCACTCGGGCGCTGACCTGTGCATTAGAGAGGGTCAAACTCCATCTTATTGTTTTGAATGCAGGTGTGCAGATCTTTACTTTTTCTAATGGTTGGGTCTCTACCAGTCAAAAGCAAACAGTATACTTTGTAAAAACTTTATTTCCTACGACTGACTATTTCCTATGTTATTTATTCGTTCACTCTATTATTTAGCCCGCCCTCCTGACAGCACCCAGAACGGGTTACAGAATTACGCTGGGCAGACTTATACGGTCTGTGCCCTGAAAATGACAGATACAAATCAAGGTAAGGTATACACAAAAAGTAGCACATATGAGTTTATCTTGTTGGGCAGACTGGATGGACTGTGCAGGTCTTTTTCTGCCGTCATCTACTATGTTACATTCATAGCTTAATAAAACAGTACATCATATAACAAAAAAAAAAATCAACCTAACAATTTCCATTTCAATTCATCAAATTGCTACATTAAAACAAGTTTAACAGCTTTACGAAATCCCCAAAAGATTATAAATAGAGCTCACAGAGGAAGAAACCTTGTTCCACAACCAGGTCATAAAATAAGAGGGAACTTGAATGCGAGAACACCAACTGAAAGGATCTGGCAGGAGGTAAAAGAAAACACTTCTCACTTTGAGAATATACTGATCATTTAGACGTATAAATTGGTGACTTATCGGAAACATATCTTGGTGCTCTGCCACACCATGAAACATTTTAAAGGCCAACATCTTTTTTTTTTTTCTTCTTTTTCAATGTAAAAAAGTCTTCTCTTATGAAAGGAAAGAAGAATGCTTGTTAGTTTCCCTTTAGAAATTTTATAAAAGAGCAAACAGCATACTTTGCGACAGGCACTTTCAGCGACTCTCTTAAACATCTCTCAAATTATCCTGCAAAATAAGTACTGATACAGCACTGTATAATATAACTTGGTGAACAACTGTGCTCTTGCAGCACTGTGACCTGATCCCTCCCATCCTTAACTCGTCTTAACATTCAAGGAGAGTGCATACATTGCAGTGTGCAAGAGCTGAAGCATGAAAGACACAAACAGCAAGCAGGAACATTTTGATAGATAACTTCTTTCTCTGATAAAGGCAGGCTGTGCCCTCCAGAATAGCATATTTTTGTTACAGCAGTTCCATGGCCCACTGTGTATATATAATTTGAATATTCTACTTTTTGCTGGTATCTCTTCACTAAATCCGGTTACTAGCCATATTGAACTCTTTTTCCAGTGCAAGTCTAGATTTGGCTTTTACTTCCTGCTGTATCACCTCAAATCCTTCATTTGCCTGCAATACCATTACTCTTGTCCATGGATTCATAACCTTTTTTGGTTCCCACAACCCTGTAACTAATCAATGAAAACTTCACGCCCCCTTCCTAAACCAAGTGACCACTAGTGACTCCCAACAGCTACATATGTTGCTGTTAGTGCTAACAGTGCTAACTGCTAGCATCACTAAAATTACAGTAGTACAAATTATTTTACCAAAGAAGGCACACAAAGCTGCAATGCTACATAAATTGTGCATATGTTCTTGAATAGAATGACAGTTTACAAATATGTTCGTAAATACTGCAATAGTTTTGTAATTTCAGTCATTATGTTGCAGCCTTTGTCATGAAAATATGATTTTACAACCTGGAAGTTAAGTGTGCAAATTGAAAAAAAAAAAACCTTAAGTTTCATCAACTTTAGTGAAAGCATTGATGCTGTTTACCCTCGACCAATGCTCAAAACTGGTTCAATTTTTTACAGCACAACACACATGTTTTATGACCTGGTTGTGGAAAAAGGTTCCTACCTCTGTGAGATCTATTAATGATCTTTTGGGATTTTGTAAGGCAGTTCTAGGCAAATTCATTTGAAAACGGCCCTAATAACTCTTCGCTCTGTATAGAAATTTTCAATAAATTGCTTCGGATTTCAAGACCCTTCTCTGCACCCTGTTTGAGCTCTTCCCATACCCCCAACCGATTATGAACCCCTGCTTTAGACCCTTCCAGCATGGAGATTCTTCAACTATTTCAAACTGGTACTTTGCTTTTACTGTCTGGCCATTCAATCTGTCACAATTCCAAAGAAACCATATTATGGTCTGTCAACTATATGTTCCCTCATGTAAGAGCTCTGGTATCAGTGTTACATTTTTGTGATAAAAGCTAAGAGCAGTTCCTTGTCTAGTTCACTTTTTAACCATGTGTAAAAACATGAGCACCTAAAAATCATGGTCCCTGTAACAGAACTGCAACTGTTGCTCTGTCTTTTAACGTCAAGGTAAGTCGTCCTTTACGACAACACAAACACGCAGTGCGACAGCAAAAGAGGAATAAACTCATCCATCCAGTCTGTCCACTTTCCTTCTTCCTGCAATACCGCACAGCTTACCCTCGAACTTCACCTTCACTACATCTTGTCCAAACTTTTTAAACTTCTGATATTGCTAAACAAGCCCCAACACTGGAGCAGTATGTTCATTAAAAGATGACTTTCCAGCTAGCAGTATTTAATGGTCTTTTATCAGGATCAGCCTCAGGAGCATGCAACAAAGAGGAACCAGTGGCCCCCATGCTACAAACATCTGCTTTTTTCTTCTTACAACTGTCTAGGTCAGGTTTTGAATTGGAAGTGTTCAGAGTACACCAGTATAACTTTTAAGGCTAAAAAAGCAGGCAGAAAAGACAACCTTCAATAGATTCTTAATTTTAATGGCACAATCTTAGGTCCTGTTCACTAGCAAAGATTCATAATGGAAAGGTAAACTTCAGCTTTACGGTTAGGTTAATCACAAATATGTTCACTCATTAAGGGTGCCAAGTGTTTTTAATGGATTCCGTCTAAGTTTGGGTTAGTTATTAAGGTTCAATTTTTCTTTTTAACTGATGGGAGTACAGTCTCCTGGATATGGGTTTATTTTTTTCTGCTATCAATCCCCTGCTTATAGACTGTTACATATATTCACTCTTAACCAGGGGTGTGCTGGTAAATTTTTAACAACAGGCTCTTTCTCCGGACGTAGCCAGCTCTGCAGTTGGAAGGGCCAGGGGTGGCCAGGGGGGAGCAACACTTGCCTCTCTCTCCTCCCTCCCTTCGTGCAGGCACGCTAGGCATACCTTTGCTGGCAGCCAATAAACGGACTGCCACCACTCCCAACGTCTTGCTCTGAGCAGCATGCTGGAACTTCTCTCACATGCTCCAGAAGTCCCAGCCTGCTGCTCAGAGCTGGAAACAAGGAGTGGGGAGCAGCAGCAGTCTATTTACTTGGCTGGCAGGGCTCAGCATCCCCACCAGCAAAGTAAAAGAGAATGCAGCAGGGGGCCCAAGCCCACATTTTGGGAGCCAGTTGTTAAAGTCGCCATGGAGGGCCCTACTTTAACAACCTGCTCCCAAAATTCTTAAAAACTTAACAACCAGCTCTTGCGAGCCTGTGAGAGCCTGCTCCAGCACACCACTGCTCTTAACTAAGACAAATGAATGCTCACATGAGTGAGAAGCAGCATTAAGTGTTGTCCATGCGTTCCTGTTTTTCATTCTGATGACCTGTACCATTTACATGCTGTTTACCCTCAATGGGCTTACTCATTACAGCCTAAAGCAAGAGGCAGCAACTGGACAGATGCAATCTGTCTTCTCTAGTTCCCATAATAATCTGCATAGAGGAGACTAGCTGGAACAGAAAATGAAAAAAAGGTGCTGTGCAAGGAACTGTGCAAGTGCAGGTTATCCCAACTGCCACCACTAATCAAGATGCAGAGCAGTGTGCAGCAGGATATAAAGAACTACTCCAAGCACTGACCCATGCACAAAGTGCCCTGTTGGAAGTACCAATTTATATTTTATGGAAACTATATCCTGCTCCTATGTACATGTGCAACACTGGTCCTTATGGACTTCTCTACCACAAAACACTGGGGAAACTATATATGAACAATTCTTTCCTCTTACCTTCTTCATACGGCCTCTTTCAACAGCATCAAGATCCAAAAACATGTCTAAATCACACCCCAACTTTCCAAAGGTGTTCACTGAAGAGCCAAATGGTATCACTGCCGACTCTGGAAAGTATGCTGTGGCAACATCCCTAATCAAAGAACAGACAAGAAAACGGAGCCTCAGGTTTTCGTCCGTCAGCTGGTGCTCCTCCGTCAGGATGTACAGCTGCTGCTCTATCTAGTAAACAAAATGTCAAGAGTCCACTGAAAGTTTAATGCTGAAAAGTAGGGTTAAAAAAAAAAAACCAGTCTGTTACTTTCTAAACAATTACCAATAATCAACAGATTTATCCTTAATCACTTTCAAACATAATTCAGATGAAATACCTGTCATCTATTCCTTTCCATCCTGTTGAAATGTTATTACTGTTAGATAGTAAATGTCAGCAGATAAAGACATGGTCCATCCAGTCTGCGCAACATGGTGGCCAGAGTTGTATCTGGCACCCTGCACAGGTCCCACTTCTTCATGATTAAACACTGGTATATTTAATCTCTGTCTCTCCCTGCCAATTTTGAGGGAGAGACAGAGAACCGTAGAGATCTGCCCGACACTAATTCTACTTGTAGTTAAGATGTTACTATAGGTTAGCACATAGTAATTGCTACTACTCCAGCTGATCATCATGTTTTGACTTCTCCAAGGCACAAATGATGGCTTAAGATTCATCGTGCTTTTCAATTGCTCCATTTTCTGCCACGCTTACTTCAATGCAGTGACCTTTTACTGCAGCAATACTGTGCGATAAATATAAAAACCAAAGAGAACTACTTCCAACAGTGCTCTTGGAATATGTGTAATGTAACCACAAGAACAAAAGCTAATATGTTTTCGTTAGACTTCTCTACTTTGGCAGCCTGAGGTTTGTCATAGCCTCATGGCTCTGACATGGTGGAGACTATTGCATAGAACTGTATTCATGTGGTATCCTAATACAAGTAAATCTTTCAAAGGTGATGCTTAACAATGGACTTTAAATTTACAGGATATTTAAGCCAGTGGCATAGCTAGGTGGGGCCATAGGGGGCCGCCCCCCCCCCCCCCCCAATTTCCTCTGGACCACTGGTTTTGTTGGCGGGGGTCTCCAACCCTGCCAGTTGAAGCTTTGTCCAGCGCCGCCGCATTGCCTGCCCTGTTCTGTCTTTCCCTCACATCCGGCACGCTCCTTTTAGTGAAACTGAGCATGCTCAATTTCACTAAAAGGAGCTTGCAGGACATGAGGGGAAGACAGAGCAGGGCAGGCAAGGCGGCAGCGCCGGAGACCGGCGTTGGACAACACTTCAACTGGCAAGGGTTGGGGACCCCCGCTAGCCAAGGTATTTGCTGTGGTAGTGGGTTGGGAGCGGCAGGGCGGTGGGGGGGGGGGTGACAGACCAAAATGTGCCCCCCATCTTGGGTTCTGCCCCCTCCCACCATGAGGTCTGGCGATGCCCCTGATTTAAGCACCTGCTTGTATTGCTGGCTCAACTCCTGAGACAAACTGGAAATACAGAAAGACTGTGTATATTCTTGCTCTCTAGTGAGTCTTGGGTAGGAAAGAATAGAGCAAGATCTTCTTGCAACTGAAAGTAAAACACACCAAAACCAGGAGACAGGGTATAAAAGTGAGCAAGCAGTGATTGCACTTACGCTTTCAGCAAGGCAGAGCTTCTGGATCAGCTTGTTGATGGGTATGGTTAACTGCTTCTGTAACTGAATGGACGGCTGGTTGCCAGACACTTCCAGTGCACTGGCCAACTTTAAAGCAAACAGTCTCGACTTAAATGGAACTGCACTTTCGTCATCACTACTGGGGATGCTGGCTTGGGCTTGAAGTGATTCAATGCTTTCCTTTTCTGAAAATTCAACCACTGCATGAGTGCCCTGGAACAAAAAAGCAGCACAAACTCAACTTTACATATGAAATCTTAGTCTAGCAAGGGCATTGCACAACATTAGTGACTATTATACGAGTAAACAATGTACATGGCATGCTGCAACAAATTCTATTTTACAACCCAAATCTGAGCGCACTTGCTCAATGCCGAGCTGAAACCTACAAGTGGTACAGGTAAGGTTGCACAGCTCCACTTCTAAGGTATGCTATATAAAACACAAAACTGAACTATGATACGTTAATAATTTAGTACATTGAATGAAAATTCAATAAGATTCATATGAAACTCAAAAGCTAAAAAAAATAGATGAATAAATTAAGGACTTCATAGGGGATCAGGAACCCTTCTATATCGTACAATAGAGTTTAATGGCTCCTTAGACACCCCATTTCATCATAGGTCCAATGTACCACAATGTCCAGAGTCTTTAAAAAAATAAACAAAAAAAATTTACTTTCACTTTATTATATCACTAGTAAAAAAAGACCCGTTTCTGAGAGAAATGAAACGGGTGCTAGCAAAGTTTTCCTCGGAGTATGTATGTTTGAGAGAGTGTGTGTGAGAGTGAGTGTGTGAGAGAGAGAGTGAATGTGCGAGAGTGTGTGGGTGACAGTGAGAGAGTGACTCTGGGTGCGAGTGTGTGTGTGAGAGAGAGTGTCCTGTGGTCTCAGGATCTCCTCCCCTCTGTCAGGTCTGAGGACCGCCTCCTCCCCTGTGTAGCAGAAGGTGGATTTTGAGCATGGCTTAGTTATTGTTTTGTTGGGGAGTGTGTGCGTTGCATGAGCAATCAGTGCTGCCATTTTGGTGTTGCGGGTTTGTCTGGGGGAGGGTACCGTTATTCCACATAATTGTATGTGTTTCTGTTGTTTGTGGAGGGGTTGGGGGGTCAGAGGGTGTGTGTGGGTGATTGAGGTACATAGGTGTGTGTGTGTGAGTGAGAGACATGCTGTCTGTGCATGGCACAGTGTGTGTTTGTGTGTGTGTGAGTGAGATAGATGCTTTTGGGCGGGAGGGAGGGAGTCTGGTGGAGCTGGGTAACTTGTGTGCTTTCACTGTGGGGTCTGCCATTGGAACTCAGCCTGTCCTCCTTTATAGCAAAATTTGTTTTTTGTTCTTGTAAAAAGAAGGGGGCGGGGGGAGGAAGAAGACAGTCCAGTTCAATGTATTTGACCTTTTTTTTGTTGGGGGGGGGGGGGGGGGCAGGACATCTAGATTCCCACCCTCCAGAACAAAAAACACGTATTGATAATAATTGGCTATATATTTGAACATCTCCTTCAGTCTGGTGCATGGTCTTTCTCCATTCCCTTAGGTTTTTGAAGTCAACACTGCTTCCCCAAACTTGTCCACAGTCACTGTACCAGAATTAAATTTTCTCCGTGTTGCACGAAACCCGCAAAGTTCTCGTAACCTGTAGTCGGTTGTACAGTGTAAAGTTTGCCTCCCCTGTACTGTAGCGAGCTGTCACTTTTCTTTGGCTGCAGTCCAGCATGATATGTGCGTGCGTGGGGATTCTGCCATGAACTGCGAATCGGGTTGGAAGTGCACTGCGCCCCGCTGGCAGGGCAACAGAACCGTTGGGCGAACTGAACGGAGTGGCGTGATAGGTGCGCGCGTGGGGATTCTGCCATTAACTGTGAATCGGGTTGGAAGCGCACTGCACCCCGTTGGCAGGGCAACAGAACCGTCGGGCGAACTGAATGGTGTGGCGTGATAGGTGCACGCGCGGGGGGTGTCTACCATGAACTAATCGGGTTGAAAGCGCACTGCGCCCCATTGCCAGGGCAACAGAACCGTCGGGCGAAGTGAACGGCATGGCGCGCGGTTGCCTTCAAATGCAAACTGCCTTTCTTAAAGGCTGCGGCCTTGAGAAAGTAAGGGGGGTACAAGCAAAGGAAAGGGAGTTCAACCTGGTGTCGTTCTCCTGGTGCACAGGGAGAGGCAGAAGCAGGTGGATCACGGTTTTCTGTGGTTTTCGTGCCTTGTGCCTTCCTCGCCCCGCCGTCGACGTCATGGCGTTTTGACGCGAGGGTGGAGGTACACTACAGCCCATTGGGTGTCAGTGCTCTGCCCTCGACGTCATAATTTTGTGACGCAAGAGCGGGGCACACACTCATGGGGGAACAGCAATCTACACCACCACGGAAGTTGGAGATTTTGCAGCTTCCGGCTTCATTAGAACGTTGGGGTTGTGAATTATGTCTGGATGGGGCGTGGCTGAGGGCGGGTCTATCAGTGAGAGTGAGTGGTGCTGACAGCCTAGCCTATGAACAGTACAGGGCTTCAGTGTTTCCCTGCCACACAGTGAGCTTCAGAACGTTGGAGGTGAGAATTATTTATATAGATATCTCAGTCATTCAAACAGGACCTATCTGCAAAGTAATATGCAGATACCATCCACGAGTGTAGTGTCAAACCCAGAATAACAATTCAACTAGTGGGAACGAATTGATGAACTGGGGGCAGCTCCCATTCAGGGGTGGTGGAGGGAGGAGGGGGGGGGGCTACTGGACAAAGCTCAAAGTTTCAGCTTCTGCCAAAAATACAAGAACATTTTCAGCTGAAACTGAAAACAAGCTGAAAATGGATTTTAGGCTAATTTTGATGCCAAAACCAAATTTCAGCAAGCCTCTAATGGAAAAATATGCATAGTATAAAGCTCAGAGTAATTTAAAAAAAGCAGAAATTATACAAAGGAGTAAAGAAATAATTCAGTGTCACTACAGAAAACAAGTAGAAAACTCTGTACTACCAGGAGACGTACAGATCTAGCCTATTCTTTCTCTAGGCCTTTGCTCTGAATATCAGTAGCTCACCTCTGTGGAGTACTATGCCTCAGTCTACATCCTCCTCTACTTAGGCTGCAGGACTCTCTCCTATCACAAGTACATAGCAGACAGGGGTAAAAAACAAAATTACTATGTGGGCCACGCAGTAGCCAGGCAGTAACTCAAACTGACACATGTAGGATGCATGTTCGCGGCTTAGTAAAAGGGCCCTTTGTATTGTTATTTGAATATATTTACTGCTCTGATTGTCTAATGCTCATGTTTGATTGATTCTTACTGTACATCGCCTTGAGCGAATTCCTTCAAAAAGACGGTAAATAAATCCCAATAAATAAATAAATAGCTAGCTAGCTAGCTTTGGAATACTACCTCACCCCCTCTATATCCAATTAGAGATGACCGACATCAAAAAGAGATTAGTGACGCCTAGTCTATTTCTGAACTGGCAAAACATGAATTATATTGGTTGCGGGTCTCTCTCTGAAAGTTAAGCAAAGCTAAGGTACTTACTTACCTGTAGCAGATGTTCTCTGAGGACAGAAGGCTTTATATTCTCACAAGTGGGTAACGCCGACCCATGCTGCCTGGTCCGGGATTTACAAAAGTATAAACAGAGCTTTGTGGAGCGCGAGACACACTCCACTGCACATGCGTGAGTGCCTTCCCACCGACCACACGAATGTGGTCTCTTCAGTTTTATACAACAGCAAAAAGGAGACAACTCCAAGGCAAGGTGGGAGGGATTGCGAGACTATAAAGCCTACAGTCCTCAGAGAACACCTACTACAGGTAAGTACCTTTGCTTTCTCTGAGGACAAGCAGGCTTATTAATTCTCACAAGTGGGGAATCCCTAGCATCCAGGCTCACCAAAAACAACAAACATTGGTCAACTGGGCCTCACAACGATGAGGACATAACACAGATTACCCTGAAACTATATACAATCTGAATGAGAGTGCAGCCTGAAACAGAATAAAACGAGCCTAGAAGGGTGGAGTTGGATTCTAGACCCCAGATTCTGCAACACTGTCTGCCCAAACCAACTGTCACGTCGGGTATCCTTGCAAATTTCTTCAATGGAGGCTGACTTAAAGTGAGCTACCGACGCAGCCATTACTCTGACATTATGAGCCATGACATGATCCTCTACGGCCAGCCCAGCCTGGGCATAAGTGAGGAAATGCAATCTGTCAGACAATTAGAAATGGTGCGTTTCCCGATGCGACCCCCATCCTATTGGGATCAAAAGAAACAAAAAGTTGAGGGGACTATCTGTGGGGCCTGGTCTGCTCCATGCATTAAGTCAATGCTCCCTTGCAATTTCAAAGTGTGCAAGCTGCTTTAGCTAGGATGGGCATGAGGTCGGGGAAAGCATGTTGGCAAGAGAAATCGACTGGGTTGGATGGAAATCAGATACCACTTTCAGCAGGAACTTAGGGCGAGTGCGGAGGACTACTCTGTTGTGATGAGCATAGCCAATCGTCTTTCTGAATCATTGGGAGAAGAGTGCCCAGGGAAACCATTCTGAACTTTTCACGCAAGGACTAGGAATTTGTTCAGGGCCCTTAGGTCTAGGATGGGACGCATCTCCCTGTTTTCTTCTGCACAAGAATTACCTGGAATAGAATCCCTGCCCTTCTTCCCCTGGGCGAACAGGTTTGACCATATGGGCCTTCAGAAGAGTGGAGAACTCCTCTGAAAGTACCTGCATGTGCTGAGAGCTGAATGAATGAGCTCTTGGTGGGCAATTTGGAGGTTTTTGATACCAACTGAGTACGTATCTGAGACGGACTATTTGAAGAACCCACCGGTCGGAGGTAATAAGAGGCCATCTTTCGTGGAAAAACTTCAGCCTCCCCCCGACTGGCAAGACGTCTGGGACAGACACTTTTATTGCAGCTATGTTCTGCTGCAGCCAGTCAAAAGCTTGTTCCTTGCTTTTACTGGTGAGCAGCAGGGGCCTTAGGCGCATGCTGTTGACATGAACAAGCGTGCTGGGGCTGAGCATAAACAGGCTGGCGAACCGAGGAGTTTTAATTTTATTTATTTTTGTTACATTTGTACCCCACGCTTTCCCACTCATGGCAGGCTCAATGCGGCTTACATGGGGCAATGGAGGGTTAAGTGACTTGCCCAGAGTCACAGGGAGCTGCCTGTGCCTGAAGTGGGAATCGAACTCAGTTCCTCAGTTCCCCAGGACCAAAGTTCACCACCCTAACCACAAGGCCACTCCTCCACCTCTGTAACTACGCCTCTGATAGTAGTAAGTACTCCTCCTTGGTTTGCCAAAAGTCCTCCTAGCTGAGGAGGCAGATGCAGAAGGTACCCGGTGGGAGAGAGAAGAGATGGTATCAGTATGTTTTTTGATTTGGTCAGTTACCTTCTCTACAAAAAGGTTATCCCCCCGGCATGGGGCATCCGGCAACCTCTGCTGAACAGAATGTTCCAAGGCAGAAACACGCAGCCATGAAAGTCTGCGCATTGCTATACCCTGAGTAGAGATCCTGGATGCCAGATCAAAAGTGTCTTAAGTGCCCCTGGCCAAGAACATTCAACATGCCTTCTGCTGCTTGACCAACCGGCGAAGTGACTCGGCCTGCTCGGGAGACTGCGTCTCAGCCAGGTCCAACAACTTGCGAACCGAGTTTCGTAAGTGGATGCTTGTGAAGAGCTGGTATGATTGTATTCGGGAGAAAAGCACTGAAGCCTAGAACATCTTTTTTCCAAAAGAATCCAGGGCTCTAGCTTCTCTACCTGGGGGAGTCGAGGCATAGTCCCTGGAACTCCTGGCCCTTTTGAGAGCGGACTCCACCACCATGGAATTGTGAGTCAACTGAGGCTTATCAAAAACAGGTGCGCTATGAATCCAATACTGAATGTTGACCTTCTTGGGCATGACCGGGACCAACAAAGGGGACTCCCAGTTCCTAACGACTACTTACATAAGTACATAAATATTGCCATACTGGAAGAGACCAAAGGTCCATCAAGCCCAGCATCTTGTTTCCAACAGTGGTCAATCCAGGTCACAAATACCTGGCAAGATCCCAAAAAAGTACAAAACATTCTATACTGCTAATCCCAGAAATAGTGGATTCTCCCCAAGTCCATTTAATAATGATCTATGGACCTTTTCTTTAGGAAGCCGTCCAAACCTTTCTTAAACTCCGCTAAGCTAACAAATTCCAGAGTTTAATTACACGTTGAGTGCAGAAATATTTTCTCCGATTCGTTTTAAATTTACTACATTGTAGCTTCATCGCATGCCCCCTAGTCCTAGTATTTTTGGAAAGCGTAACAGATGCTTCACATCTACCTGTTCCACTCCACTCATTATTTTATAGACCTCTATCATATCTCCCTTCAGCCGCCTTTTCCTGGAGTACTTTGTGGAGAGGAGGTGACGTGTAATCAAGGACCTCCAGCATCTTGGCCCTGGGCTCATCCTCTATTTCCAAAGGAAAGGGAACAGCATCAGTTAATTCCTTAACAAAAGAAGGGAATGAAAGGATCTCCAGAGGAGACATTCTCCTTTCAGGTGGAGGGAAGGGTTCAGAAAGAATTCCATAGGACTCATCAGAGGAAAAGTACCTTGGATCCTTCTCTGAATCCCATGAGAGCTCCTCTTCAGTGTCAGACAATACCTCCTGATGGAAGTGTCGAGACCAAACCTGTTTCAATATGAAGGAACCACGTCCTCAAGAACGACGTTAAGTCGGTTACCGCCTCGACTCCAGCAAAGCTTTCTCCACTGACGTAGAGTGCCGGCTTGGGTGGCAGTCGACACTGGAGCCACATGCGGCACTGTTGTTGGAGGTCTGATGGCCAAGCAGGGCCGCAATGATGGGCAAGGTAGGCATAAGCACCTCTGATACCGATGCAACCCATAGCATGAGGTCATCCAGCAGCTCAGGGAGCAAGGCCCAGATATGTCCATCGAGGGCTGACACTGGGAAAGGCTGGGGTACCAGCTTAGGCGCAAGTTGCAGAACTGCTGGTGTCGATACGGGAGCTGGATCTTGGCTGCTGGGAGACCAGTGCATTGGCACCTCCTGTATGGACGGGGAGCGGTCCTCCTGGCGCTAACAATTCTCAGATGCCAAACCCTTTGACACTCCGAGTAATGTGTTTGGCCTACACCCGAAGCGTCTCACCGAGGCTCCTCAGTGCCAACGAGGACGTCATAATCCACATGTCACCTTAGAGTTGGGTCCAACGACAGGTGGTCCCAGGGGCCCACAGCAGGAGGCCTTGAGGCAGGTGGAGAACCACTCGATGCTTCACTGCTCCCAGTGTCTAAGGGTCTAGCAGCAGCCATGCTTACCGAAGCTCCTGGTGCCACACTCGACGTCGATGACAACGCTTCCAACCTCGATGCTGAGGAACCGGACTTGGCTCAAAAAATGTTCGCATGCTGAGTCTCTCTGGAAATCTGGGTCCTCTTCTTCATGTGAAGACAGAGAACACAGTTAGTGGGGCTATGGTTGGGCCCAAGACACTGTAGACACCAAGAATGGGTGTCTTTCCCAGAGACTGTCCAATTGCATCAGATACAGCACTTAAAGCCATTGGGAACTTTCGTGGACATGGAAGGAAAAACTTCCTTGGCTAAATTAAACAAATCAATGGTGCCTGAAAAAGGGGCAAGGCACAACAAAAAAGAAAGGGAAAGTTCCCGGCTGAAGTCAAGGCCTAAAAGCAGCCTCATGACAACGAAAAATAAAGGAAACAAACCCGAGGAAAAAAAAAATACTAAAAAAAAAAACAAAAAACACATAAGGGAAAACAAAGAAAGGAGGTTCCACAACAGGAACACAATAATGGGAGAGAACAATGTACAAAAAAAATAGCAAAAAAGCACCAAAGAAATCTCTTTAGAACAGAGCAATATGAGGAGACAGGAAAAGCACATCCTCTCCTCACTGCGGTAGAAAACTGAGGAGACTGCGTTATCACAGCAGGCAGGAAGATACTCGTGCATGCACGGAGGAGCGTGTCTCACGCTCCACAAAACTCTGTTTATACTTTTGTAAATCTCGGACCGGGCGACACAGGTCGGTGTCACCCACTTGTGAGAATTAATAAGCCTGCTTGTCCTTGGAGAAATACATTTTTAAAGTTTTGTTTAAATGAAAAATATAATTCATATAAATACATAAAAAAAATAAAGACTCTCAGTGACCGAATCCCTCGGTAGCCTGGAGCTCCCAGCACCGTGCATTGAGGGAGATCAATGCAAATACTTTTTAGCCTTCACAGGATGCCGGTCATTGATGCTCCTCTGTGCTGACGAGGACGATGTTGAATACCCACGTCTCCTTGGGGTTTAGGTCCAATGCTGACTGGTCCCGAGGGCCCTGCACAGCAGACGGCATCTAGGCAGGTGGAGATCCACTCGATCCACGTCCACTCCCAGTGTCTAAAGCAGGCATATCAGCCATATGGACGAATGCACTGATGCAACTCTGGACGTAGATGCATACGTCAAGGTTCCGGGCCGGGCTCCAAAAATGTTTTATCTTTGAGCCTCTCTGGTCAGTTGGGTTCTTTTCTTCATACGAAGACAAAGAACACAGCAGGAAGGGGTATGTTCGGGCCCCAAACACTGAAGACACCAAGAATGAGTGTCTTTGCAAGAGATGGTCCTATTGCACTGGCTACAGCGCTTAAAGCTACTGGGAACCTTTAAGGACATGGAAGGGAAAACGGCCATGGCCAAATTAAACAGCTCGATAGTGACTGAAAAAAGGGGCAAGCACCAGAAAAAGAGTGATAAATGCCTGACTGGAGCTCAGGCCTGAGAAGGCTTACCGAGCGTGGAAAAAAAACATAAAATAAAACTTAAACGTGGGGGAAAATGAACTAAAGACAAAGGAAGGGAGAGGAAATTTTCCTAAGAAAATAAAAGAAAAATTAGAGAAAACCCCCGAACGGAAGTCAGAAAAAAAAAGCTCAAAAATGAAACACACAGCAGACGCTGTGAGAAGTGTGAGACAACACATTAAATTTACTGATGTACCCTCCTTTCAGTTAGTTCGTTTAGAGGATTACAGAGCTTCACTCTTTTACATAAGTGGACCAAAACTCTGGAATGCTTTGCCTGCCTTTTTGAGATCACTGAGAAATTTGAATCTGTTTAAAAAAAAATCTTTGAAAAACATATTTGTTTCAATGTGCTTTTAGTACAGATGCCAGATGTTGGTGAAATGCAAGAAAGGATGTCACCGAGGCTGAGAACACCGAAAGTCCTACCCCTCCCCCCTCTTCCTAAACCACACCCTCTCAAGAACCAAGTCTTAAGACCAAAGGGAGAAGAATCGTTTATGGCGATCGGCCCCTGCATCAGAAAGCCGCGACAGGCTGACAGCCAGCCACAGAGGGCTGTCGTCCTGCAGACGGATTAGATCTGCATACCATGGGCACTTGGGCCAATCCGGAACCACCAGAATAATCACAGGGAAGGAGCCCCGCTACCTTCTCTGTTGCCCGCAAGCTTTCCTTGTAGGATGACACCCGAATCAGTCATTCGTCCAGGTAGGGATGGACCTGCATGCCCTCCTTCTGCAGGAAGGCCGCAACCACCACCATGGCCTTGGAAAAGGTCCTGGGCACCATCGCAAGACTGAAGGGCATGGTCTGAAACTGAAAATGCTAAGCCAGAACTGCAAAGCGGAGAAAACACTGGTGAGAAGGCAAAATGGGGATATGCAAATAGACCTCCTTGAGGTCAAGAGAATTCCCCCAGCTGAACCGCTACGATGACGGAATGCAAAGTTTCCATTCAAAAACCCGCAGAGCTTTGTTCGCGCCCTTGAGGTCGAGAACGGAGCGAAAGGCCCCGTCCTTTTTGGGCACTATGAAGTAAATGGAGTAGACACCTAGACTGCGCTCCAACATCGGCACTGGCACAACTGCCACGATTTGGCCTAAGGCCTGGAGGTAGGACCACTGCCACCTTGGCGGCAGCTTTACAAGGTGACTCCAAGAAAATGTCTGCCAGAGGATGAGCAAACTCAAGTTTGTAACCGTCCCAGATGACCTTCAAGACCCATTTGTCTGAAGTAACCCTGGCCCATTCCCCCAGAAACCAGGACAGCCAACCCCCTATCGTTGGCAGGGGACGGACCAGGGCCCCATCACTGGGATCTTGCTGTGGGCGCCGCTCGAGAGGCAGTGGCGTCCGCATGATGCTTCCCCTGAAAGGGCTTCTGCTTCTGTTGAAAACGAGGTCGCTGAAAGGAGCCGGAACGGCCTGGCCAATAATGCTTCACCTCCAAGGATTGGGACGGACCCACGCGAAAACTGGCCTTAGGCCTATCCTCGGGCAGGTGCTGCCGCTTAGATTCACCAAGTTCCTTCAAAATCTTTTCCAGCTCTTCTCCCCAAAAAACAGCTTACCCTTAAAAGGGAACCGCGCCAGGCAAGACTTGGAGGCTGTATCAGCAGCCCAATGCCGCAGCCAAAAGCCAACAATGAGCTGTGACCGCCAAGGAAATCAATTTGGCTGATGCTTGGAGATCAAAAAGAAGGTTCGTCAAATACGCCAGACTAGCCTCAAGGGAGGGCAGGGAGCTAACCAGCTCTTCCGCCGACAGTCTTATGCACCCAAGAGAGACACGCTTGGGCCACATAAGAACCGCAAACAAGATGCCTGGAAGCACAATGCGCCACTTCGAAAGACATTTTAAGGGAAGACTCCAATTACCATCCTGGGGATCCTTAAGGGACGTGCCGCCCTCCACGGGCAAAGTTGTCTTCTTAGTGACTACCGTGATTAAGAAATCCACCATGGTTAACCGCAAGGATTCCAATTCCCCTGCTGGAAGTGGATAAAGGCACAGCACAGCCCGCGCCACCCGCAAACCGGAGTCAGGCATATCCCACTATGCCAAGATGAGGACCTTCATAGCCTCATGAATATGAAAGGATCTGGGGGGCTTCTTATTCCCCAACATAATTGATGGGAAAGAAAAAACCACAGAAGACAACTCCGGAGAAGAAATGCCCAAGCGACCGGACAATGAGGCATAAAAACTCTTTCTTCCGAAAAAAAAACGTGCCCCCGTGGGTTCCTCCTCTGGCAGAAACTCGCCCTCCTCAAGCGAGTCAGAAACTGCCGGCAAGAACCCACCACAGAACTGGCTGTCATCTACATCTGAAGCCATGGAGGCCCCTTCTAGGTCTCGCATGGGCTCAAAACATGGCTGCTTAGGCAAAAGCGGCAGTGGAAGACTAAGTGACCCTTGAGGGTCAGGGGAGAAGCGGAGGAACCTGGAACCGCCTGGCCTCTTAAGCAAAAAGGCTTTGTGCATTAAAAGCACAAATTCTGTGGAGAAAGGGCCATTTTCCACTCCCAAGCCCCTGTCAGCGTCCCCTGAAAAATCAATATCAGGGGGTCCAAAGGCAGGAGACAGCTCCAGCTGATTCACCCCCGCCAGTGCCTCAGAAGCCAGTGCCTCAGAAGCCGCCGCTGCATGTGGGGAGAAAGAAAAAATGGTGCCCACAGGAGGGCACAAAGATGAAAGGCCGGAGACGCCCACCAAAGCAGGCTCCGATGCCTCAGTGCAGTCTCCCCGCCCCAGCTCTTCGGCTCCAACACCAGAAGCAGTACTTAGCAGTCTCGGACGATGTCACCATACAAACCACGGTTAAACACCGCTGCAGAACCAAACCCCTTTCCCGCACTAGCAGTGGCAGCTGTGCGCCAATCCTGTGCTGCTTTTTTATTTTTAACCGGCAAAAGGGCTTACCTTCACTTCTCTTTTTTTTTTTTTTTTTTTTTGAGGTAGGAGAGAGAAGTTGAAGCTAGACGCTCAGGGCACACAGGGGGGCTGGCATAGGGAGGGACCTGGCACCACTAGGTGTACCCTATCTCCAAGGAAAGGAGGCCTCAAACCTCAGAAAGGCTCAATTCGACGCGGTGACGGGCCAGGAGCCTATCAATGCAGAGTTGTACAGGTATGTCCCTCCACCTGCTAGATAGAATATTGAGGTTAAGGTGGCTGCACATGACCACATATAACGAACCTCAGAAGTTCTCTCTATCTTCTCCTGCTGGTAGAGGGACATAACCCACAAGTCTCTGGATTGATCTGTTGGACGCTATGGAACGTGTGCATTATAAATCATAGAAATAAATAAAATAAAAAGTAAAATATTCCAATAGGAACCACAGTAACACATCCAACTGGTTACTTGGAAAGACAAAGACAAAAGGGATCTTTTACAAAGGCATGCTAGCGTTTTTAGCAAGTGCTAAACACTAAGACACCCATAAGAATATAATGGGTGTCTTAGCATTTAGTGCTCGCTCAAAACGCTAGCATGCCTTTGTAAAAGGGGCCCTAAGGCAGCTGTCCACATGACAGTGGCAGGAGGCAAATGAAGCTTCTCAAAAGCTTAGGTATGCATCTCAGTTAGAGCGGCTTTTCTGCATCAGGCTCAGTCAACGTCACTCGCTGGTGAATTCTTGTTATCCTCCTGGTCCTTGGAGAAACTTCAATATCCTACACAATGTTTTTGCACTTTCCTTTCAGTTTCTCCTATTTTGTTTTTTTGTAGCTAAGTTTTGTAAAATTTTCACAATTTTTTAAAAGCATTCTTTCATGCCTGTCATTACTAAAGAGGTATAATTTAAATAAATGTTTTATTGCAGCTCTATATTTGTGTACAAAAATAGGCTTGCTTTTCTGAAGTAGGTTGTGAAAACTGTAAGGCTGTTTTAGAATCTAATTTGTAATTTTTCAATTTGTATTTTGCATTTATCATCTTTTCATCACTTTTTATTCTTTAATTTTTTTAGGGCTGCAGTTCGATTAAAATTTGTAATCGTTATCACATGATTAAAAAGTACACACACACACACACCCCAGCTCCTTGCAACTCTAGGCAAGTCACTAGAATTAGAAGGAGCTGCAGAGGGGAAATTAAATAAACATACCATTAACTGTGATTACAAATTTCAATCGAAATGCAGCCCTTAAAATAAAGAAACTATGGGCCCCTTTTATAAAAGAGGTGGTAAGCCCAACGCGAGCTTACCGTTCTCTAACAGGAAGTACGGCTGGGCTACCGCAGCAGCCCGGCGGTGTTTCCCACCCCCAGTGCACCGTCATATCCGGTGCTACAAAAATATATTTATTTTTATAGCACCGGGGTGTACCCGGCAGTAATCGGGCAGTGCTGCCAGTTACCGCCACCCATTGAGGGCTCCCCCCCACCATTGAAATGGCCGCGTGGCAAATGCTTTACTTGCCACACAGCCATTTCCTGCAGAAAAGAAAGACTACCTACAGAGTGAACATTTTCAGGAACTGAGCTCACATGGATGCTACTTACATAACTTTCATAGAAGAAGTGGCTGTTAATCTTTCCATACTGCGATAAATACTTAAGAAACTTCTTCTCATTAATCTTGGAGGGGCAGTTTATCAGCACTGTATGTTGTGCCTGTTTTTGTCTTTCTTTTTGCAGTTCCTGGAACGTCTTTCTTGTGGTATTACTTTCAGAACCTGTGGGAAAAATATAGGGAGTGTATAATACCAAAGCCGCCATAAAATGCAAGGACTGCACTAAGCACACCTTCATCAGTATGCGCTGCTCAGACTGAGGGGTTAAATGGGTCAAGAGATTCTTTTCCAGGCTGACCAACTACCATTATGCAAACCAGACAGCCTCATCATCAGCAATTTGTCCTGCAGTGTGCTCCACAATCTACTGATCTATTAGAATAATTTATGAAAATTTGCACAAACATGAGTTTAACAATGATATTGCATTTTGAACTGTTATTTTGTATTACACTTTGTTTATATTCTACAATAACCTATAATGTTCTAGGTGGACTGCAAAGTTCAAGAGAAGGAATATAATAAATTCAAGAATTACAGTTCAAATAATACAGAAAATAAAATCATAAAAATCAAAAACAAATCCAAAATTACAATTTAAGTATTTACATCTTCATGTTGTTAGCATCAAATATTTGTTAAACAATCAAGTTTTTAGACAATTGCAAAATATTATATAATCAATAATTATTCGAATCGATATTGGAAGCTTGGTAGTATATTGAAGAATGAAAACTTCTCCATAATTTACACCCCGTAATAGATGGAAAAAGTAGAAGCATGCGATTATGAGTTTTATTTATCAAACTGTTAATGAGAAGAATAAGCCAGTCACACATATATAAAGCAGCTAAACCGTTCAGAATCTTAAAGATAAGAATGCATAAACTGAACCCTGGCTTCTGCTGGCAAACCAACGCAGAGTAAACAATGGGGTTATCGATTCAAACTTACCAAAAGCAAAAATTAGTCTAGTTGCTGCATTCTGAATTAACTGCACTTTTTAAAGCAAGGTGTTTGAACATCCTATATAAGGTAAAATTATGTATAATCATACCTGATAATTTTCTTTCCATTAATCATAGCTGATCAATCCATAGACTGGTGGGTTGTGTCCATCTACCAGCAGGTGGAGATAGAGAGCAAACTTTTGCCTCCCTATATGTGGTCATGTGCTGCCGGAAACTCCTCAGTATGTCGATATCAAAGCTCCATCCGCAGGACTCAGCACTTAGAGAATTACACCCACGAAGGGACACTCTGCCCAGCTCACCACCGCCGAAACGGGGGAGGGGAATTAACCCAGCTCATCCCCACACAAGTGGGGGAGGGGAATCCGTCCAGCTCATCCCCGCGGAGCGGGGGAGGGACACCACACCCGCCGATGCGGGGGGATCTGGCTTATCCTGCAACCGCAACCGCGGGAGGAGCTGACTGACCCTAACACCGCCGAAGCGGGAGGGGTACAAAGCTGCCCTACAGCCGCACGAAGCGGGAGGGAGTGCCGGCAGAATTTATGTCTCAATCCAGCCCCGTAAAACGGAGGGGAGAGGAATGCAGCAGCTCACTGTAACACAAAGTCGTCTCAACTCTTGAAGAATCCAAGTGAAAGAAGAACTTGAACACGAAGTCCTCCTGAAGTAACTGAAGGCTAAACTTGAACCTAAAATTCAACCAGAATATAAACAGTACAGATATCTGGGAGGGGCTATGGATTGATCAGCTATGATTAATGGAAAGAAAATTATCAGGTATGATTATACATAATTTTACCTTCCATATCATCAAGCTGATCAATCCATAGACTGGTGGGATGTACCGAAGCAGTACTCACCCAGGGCGGGACATAGAAATCCCTGACCTCAACACTGAAGCTCCAAACCGGGCCTCCGCCCGTGCAGCCACAGTCAAACGGTAATGCTTGGAGAATGTATGAGCCGAAGCCCACGTTGCCGCCTTGCATATCTCTTCCAAGGAGACGGATCCAGCCTCTGCCATCGAGGCCGCCTGAGCTCTCGTGGAGTGAGCCTTCAGCTGGATAGGCGGCACCTTCCCCGCGGCCACATAAGCCGCTGCAATGGCTTCCTGGACCCATCTTGCCACTGTAGGCTTAGCAGCCTGCAGACCCTTACGAGGACCTGCAAACAGGACAAACAGATGATCCGATTTCCGGAAATCATTGGTCACTTCCAAGTATCTGATGATGACTCGTCTCACATCCAGATATTCAAGAGCGGAGTACTCCTCTGGGTAGTCCTCCCTACGAAAGGAAGGGAGACAGAGCTGCTGATTCACATGGAAGCGAGAAACAATCTTGGGCAGGAAGGAAGGCACTGTGCGAATAGTCACTCCTGCCTCAGTGCACTGCAGAAAAGGCTCTCGACATGAGAGCGCCTGGAGCTCGGAAACTCTTCTGTCTGAAGTGATAGCCACCAAAAAGACTGCTTTCAACGTCAGGTCTTTCAGAGATGCCCTCGACAAGGGTTCCAAAGGCGGCTTCTGCAATGCTCTTAGCACCAGGTTGAGATTCCACGCAGGCACCACTGAGTGCAGAGGAGGGCGCAGGTGATTAACTCCCTTGAGAAAGCGCACCACATCTGGCTGCGAAGCCAGGGAAGCACCCTTCAGGCGGCCCCTGAAGCAAGCCAGAGCCGCTACCTGGACTTTAAGGGAACTGAGCGACAGGCCTTTCTCCAGACCTTCTTGCAGGAACGCCAACACTGAAGAAATTGGAGCAGTGAAGGGAGAAAGTGAGCCTGCTTCACACCATGCTGCAAAGATACGCCAAACCCTGGCGTAAGCAGTAGAAGTAGAGCGCTTCCTCGCTCTCAGCATAGTGGCGATGACCTTGTCTGAGAAGCCCTTCTTCCTCAGACGCTGCCGCTCAATAGCCAGGCCGTAAGACCAAAGGGAGAGGGATCCTCCATCACCACGGGACCCTGATGTAACAGGCCCTGCTCCACTGACAGCCGCAGAGGATCGTCGACTGAGAGCCTGAACAAGACCGCATACCAGGGACGTCTGGGCCAATCCGGACCCACCAGGATTACCCTGCCGGGATGCTTTGCCACCCGGTCTAGCACCCTGCCCAACATGGGCCAGGGCGGGAACACATAGAGGAGCTCTTGTGTCGGCCACTGTTGGAGAAGAGCATCTACTCCCAGGGATCGAGGGTCCCGTCCTCTGCTGAAAAAGCGCGGCACTTGGCCATTGGCCGATGACGCCATCAGATCTAGGCTCGGCTGGCCCCAGCGCTTCGTGATGTCCAAGAACGCCTGAGCAGATAGTTGCCACTCTCCGGGCTCCAAGGTATGGCGACTGAGAAAGTCCACCTTGACATTCATGACTCCGGCAATGTGGGCCGCTGAAAGCTGCTCCAGGTTCGCTTCCGCCCACTGGCAAAGACTCATAGCCTCCTTGGCTAGAGGGGCGCTCTGGTACCTCCCTGGCGGTTGATATAGGCCACAGCCGTGGCATTGTCCGACAGGACCCGTACAGGCTTCAACACGAGTACCGGGATGAACTCCAATAACACCAAGCGAATGGCTCTGAGTTCCAGGAGGTTGATAGACCACTTGCCTCTGCAGGAGACTAGAGCCCCTGTGCTGTCCTTCCCAAGCAGTGGGCTCCCAGCCCATCAAAGAGGCGTCTGTCGTGACGACAATCCACTCCGGGGTCACCAGAGGCAATCCTGCAGACAACTTGTCTGTCTGCGTCCACCAGCTCAGCGCCTTGCGCACTGCTGGGTCCACGGGAAGGCGCACAGCATAATCCTCCGACATCGGAGTCCAGCGCAGCAGCAGAGAAAGCTGTAGTGGTCTCATATGAGCCCTGGCCCAGGGCACTACTTCCATCGTGGCCGTCATAGAGCCCAACAGCTGCACGTAGTCCCACGCCCGAATAGGAGAGGCTACTAGGAACTAGTCCACCTGAGCCTGAAGCTTGACAATCCGATTGTCTGGCAGGAACACTCTGCCCACTTGGGTGTCGAATCGAACTCCCAGATACACCAGGGACTGAGTCGGGCGCAGCTGGCTCTTCTTCCAGTTGATGATCCATCCCAGGGAGCTCAAAAGAGCAACTACCCGGTCCATAGCTTTGCCGCACTCTGCATAAGAGGGGGCTCGGATCAACCAGTCGTCCAGATAAGGATGGACTTGTACTCCTTCCTTTAGCAGGAAGGCCGCTATGACCCCCATTACTTTGGAAAAGGTCCGCGGAGCAGTAGCCAACCCGAAAGGGAGGGCTCTGAACTGGAAGTGTCGTCTCAGGACTGTAAAACGCAGAAAGCGTTGGAGAGGAGGCCAGATGGGAATATGCAGGTACGCTTCCTTGATGTTCAAGGAAGCCAAGAACTCTCCTGCCTTCACTGCCGCTATAACAGAGCGGAGAGTCTCCATGCGAAAGTGCCTCACTTTCCAGGCCCGATTGACCCCTTTGAGGTCGAGGATAGGCCGGACAGAACCTCCTTTCTTTGGAACCACAAAGTAAATGGAGTAACGTCCCTTGCCAATCTGATTTTTTGGCACCGGAACGACCGCACCCAGGCGGATCAGGTTGTCCAAGGTCTGCTGCACTACCACAGCTTGACCGGAGACTTGCAGGGAGAGAGTACAAACCCGTCTCTTAAGGGTTGGCAGAACTCTAGCTTGTAGCCGTCTCTGATGACTTCCAGCACCCACGCGTCTGAAGTTATAGTGGTCCACTCGCCCAGAAACGAGGACAGCCGTCCTCCAATCTGCACTGGGGCGTGGACCAAGGCCCCGTCATTGGGTACAAGACCCTGGGGGAGGACCGGAGGGAGCACCTCCGGGACGGCGGTCTCTGCGAAAGGAATGCTGCTTGGGGGAGAAATTCCTCTTGAAGGAAGAGGGGGCAGAGGAACCCGACTTGCCCGGGCGGTATGGAGGTATCGGGACGAGTACTAACCCGAGCCCTGACCTCTGGTAATTTCTTGCCCTTAGACGTGCCGAGATCGGTCACGATTTTGTCCAGCTCGACCCCAAAGAGCAGCTTGCCTTTAAAAGGCAATCTAGCCAGGCGGGATTTAGAGGCGTGGTCAGCAGACCAATGTTTCAGCCAAAGCCACCGCCGCGCAGAGACTGTCTGAGCCATGCCTTTAGCTGAGGCTCTCCAGACATCATACAGCAAGTCTGCCAAATAGGCTAAGCCCGATTGCAGGGCCGGCCAATCAGCCCTCAAGGAATGATCCGAGGGGGAAGCCCGCTGCACCATAGTCCGGCACGCCCTGGCCACATAGGAGCCGCAAACTGAGGCCTGCAAACTTAAAGCAGCTGCCTCCAAGAACGACCTTAAGGCCGCCTCCAATCTTCTGTCTTGGGCGTCCTTTAGGGCCGTGCCACCTTCCACCGGCAACGCCGTTTTCTTAGTCACCGCAGTGATTAAAGAATCCACGGTAGGCCACAGATAGGCCTCACGTTCACTCACAGCCAAAGGATAGAGGCGGGACATAGCCCTAGCCACTTTAAGGCTCGTTTCCGGGACATCCCATTGAGCCGCAATTAAGGTGTGCATGGCATCATGCACGTGGAAGGTTCTAGGCGGGCGCTTCGTCCCCAGCATAATGGCAGAGCCAACAGGGGCTGAGGGAGAGACGTCCTCCGGAGAGGAAATCTTCAAAGTGTCCATGGCCTGTAACAACAGGTTGGGCAAATCCTCTGGGCTAAAAAGCCGCGCTGCAGAGGGGTCATCCGCTCCATCCGAGCGGGGATCTATCTCCTCCAAGGAATCCGCAAAGGATCGTTGGGAGACCTCAGACACGCTGCCCTCATCTACATCGGAGGAGACAAAAGTCCTCCAAGGCCTGGAAATCAACCCGAGGGCGTTTACCTCTGGGAACCTCAACCTCTTTATCAGAAGAGGGAGCAGGGGCAGCGTTTAGCATGAGGAAAGCCTGATGCAGCAGCAAAACAAACTCGGGGGAGAAACCCCCCAGACTGTGCACTTCCGCAGCCTGGGCAACAGCCCTAGACGCACTCTCAACCGGCGCTCGCAATAGCGGGGGAGAGACATGCTGCGCATCCAAAATGGCGTCCGGCGCGAAACTCCGTGAAGGAGCCGCGCGGGAAGAACGGCGCTTAACTTTAGCCGCTTTGTGCCGTCGCCCAAATTAAGGGCGTTCATGGCATTAATGTCTCCAACCTCAAGGGCGGCCCCGAAGAAGCCGTCCGAGCCGCGTGGCCGGCCAAGATGGCGGAGGCGAGGAGCGGGGGATGGGCGTTTACGGCGGGAAAAAACCGCCACGCCGGAGGAACGACCGGGACATTCATCGGTCACTAAACTATCACCCATCAAGGGCGAATCAGGTTGTAAAACCCCCGCATCCCCTCTAGAAGCGCTCCAGCGATCCGGGGAGCGACCCTTTGCGCCCTCGCCCTCCGACGCCATTGCCACGAGGAGAAGAATCGGGGAACCCCCTGCCCGCTATAAAAAGGTAAAATTACCTGCTTGCCGCTCCGAGCTGTAACGAACTGGTGTCCCAGTGAGTAGCTGCAATGAACGTTTAAAGAAACGTCGAATTAAACGCCTTTAAAGACGTTTAAAAATATTTTTTTTTTTTTTTTTTTTTTTTTTTTTTTTTTTTTAAACGGAGCCAGCGGGAGGGGGGAGAAAAGGAGGGACCTGGCACCACCAGGTTTGCACTTGCTCAAAAGAGCCCTCAACCCCAGGCCTCAACAAAACCTAAGGATTAGGCTTGGAGGCCTAGCCAGAGCTGCTGCTGTGTGTGACCACCACCTGCTGAGATAGAGAACATACTGGGGAGTTTCCGGCAGCACATGACCACATATAGGGAGGCAAAAGTTTGCTCTCTATCTCCACCTGCTGGTAGATGGACACAACCCACCAGTCTATGGATTGATCAGCTTGATGATATGGAAATAACATTACAGTAATCTATTCTAGATAAAAGCAAAGCTTGAACTAACACACTAAAATGCAAGAGGGTCAAAAAATGTACAAATCTTTCTTAATTTATTTGATAAAAAGATTTCTGAGTTTGGGTTTTAATATGCCCGGAGGTGGTCAACCAACTATTGACTTCCACACCTAGAATTTTGGAACTAGATTCAAATCTAAGAGTGAGCAGCAATACTAACATTTTGAGGAAATTCAGGCATACAGGGACCAAGCCACTACTGTATATTGTAAACCACTTGATTTCTTTTTTTAGATTAGCAGTTAATCAAGCATGGCTGATACAATTATTATTAAGCATCCTAAGTAAACCTTCAGATTTGCACCCCTTCAATTAACTTTCAGGTCCCCAAGTTCTCTTCCCCTGAGAACTTGTTAATTAAACTGAACAACCTTGAACAAACACATACACACCCTACTTGGACATCGACATGTTAATATTAAGTGTGTATATATATACATAGATGCAAAACCAACTAATTTCCACACACAGGACCTCTTTACTCAAGCCACGCTAGCAGCACCCAATACAATTATGCTAATAAAGCCCATTCACTTCCAATGGGCTCCATAAGCATTGCCACATGGCTTGAGAAAAGAGGCCCATAGAGATTATGGTTATAAATATATAGTTAAATAAATAAATATAGATACGTACACACATATGAGGGCAATTTTCAAAAGCTATTCATGCCAATAAATGTGCTATTTGAAAGTTGCTCAACAGCCCTACAGGTGAAAGTGCTGTTGGTTCTTTTGACTTAATGTGGCATCAAGACCTATTGTTTTACACTTAACTGCATTTGCTGTTTGATGCCGCAGCTCCCCCCCCCCCCCCCCCCCCCGAAACAGCCAACCTAGGCACCTGCCTATTTTATCTAAATGATGAATCTGCATAATAAATTCAATTTGCACTGGATGTTTAAATATGCATATTTCAGGCTGTATCAAGGAAACAAATCAGGAGTACAGCAAAGTAGTAGCCTAGTGGTTAGAGCACTGGGCTGACAACCAGGGAAACCTAGTTCAGATACCATTGCTGCTCCTTGTGACTTTGTGCTAGTCAGTTAGGAGCAGATGCTCAAAAGTCACCGTTAAATGCCACTGCGTTTATAGCTGCGGTTCAACTTACCGATTTCCAAACAGCGACCGATGCTCAAAAGAAATCGAATGCAAATGAGATACACAGAAATTCTGAATGTGGCACAGTAGGGAAAGAGCATAGCACAAGCGCAGAACAGTCTCTCATTAAGCATCCATGTTCTTCACATGCCTGCTCATAGGATTCCTCTCTTCTGTTGACTCTCCTCTCACCCGGATGCACTGGTGTTTACACTGCAGCTCCCTCGCGCTGATAACCTCTAGATACTCCCCCGACATGGCTTAGCTGCTCTGTCCCATGTTTGATTCTGCCCTGTGCTTGATAATATTTTTTTCCCTGCCTCTTTGCTAATGTCTTGAAATAGGCCGATATCATAGGGGCTTTCCCCAGCTGACTGTTTGCTTTTATTTCTCTGCCCCTTGCGGGAAGGATTTCTGACATCATAGGGGCTTTCCCAGCCAATTGGATGTTTGTTTTTGTTTTCCATCAGGCTGTTTGTGGGATTCCCTGCATCTACCAATTCCAACAACATTTGAATGGATCCTGGGTAAAAGACCTAAGGATACAAATATATGTACTACTCTAGAGACTGATGCTCTTGTTTGGGTAATGAAGACACTGGTCATCGGAGAATCCGGGATAGATAGACAAGACAGACAGATCCCCAGTTCAGGGTTTGAAAACCTTCAGGAGCTGTTCTCTGCTCTCTGACACTGGCTGATCAGCTGTTTTGCTTCTCCCTCTATTCCAATGCTACACACATGCAGATACCATTAAGAAATTAAAGCAGACTGCTCCTCTGAGAAATCACTCTCAAGCAATAACAGCTCCAGACCTGCTGGAAAACTTTGCATGTTAAAAGGTGCCTAAGTACATAAGTATTGCCATACTGGGACAGATCCAAGGTCCATCAAGCCCAGCATCTTTTTTCCAGCAGTGGCCAATCCAGGTTACAAGTACCTGGTAAAAACCCAAATTAGTACAACACATTTTATGCTGCTTATCCTAGGAATAAGAGTGGATTTTCCCCAAGTTATTTTAATAATGGCTTATGGACTTTTCTTTTAGGAAGCTAACTGTTTTTACTATATTCTCTGGCAACGAATTTCAGAGCTTAATTACACATTGAGTGAAGAAATATTTTCTCCGGTTCATTTTAAATTTACTACTCTGTAGCTTCATTGTGTGCCCCCTAGTCCTAGTAATTTTGGAAAGAGTAAACAAGCGATTTATGTCTACTCGTTCCATTCCACTCATTATTTTATAGACATCTATCGTATGCCGCTTTAGCCTTTCCTCATAGGGAAGGTGTCCCATCCCCTTTATCATTTTCGCCATCCTTCTCTGCACCTTTTCTAATTCCACTATATCTTTTTTGATATATGGTGAACAAAACTTGCACACAATATTCGAGGTGCGGTCATACCATGGAGTGATACAAAGGCATTACAACATTCTCATTTTTGTTTTCCATTTCTTCCCTAATAATACCTAACATTCTATTTGCTTTCTCAGCCGCCGCAGCACACTGAGCAGAGGGTTTCAAAGTATCATCAATGATGACAACTAGATCCATTTCCTGGTTGGTAACTCCTAAAGTGGAACCTTGCATTATGTAGCTATAGATGGGGTTCCTCTTTCCCACATGCATGACTCTGCACTTGGAATAGAGAGAGTGGGAAGTGGACCAATGACTCCAGGGAAACGGGATACAGGTCTACAAGGTACCACTTTATTCGATGACTCAACACAGTACTGTGTTTCGGCCACAGGCCTGCCTCAGGAGTCTCAAATGATCCTTGATATTCAAACTCACTTGCACTCTCGTAGTCGATTGGTCTTAAAAAAGACCTTTGTAAAAATCCAGTATCGCGTGACGTTCCAGTATGATCTGTCCGATCTGTATCCCGTTTCCCTGGAGTCATTGGTCCACTTCCCACTCTCTCTATTCTTCATATATTTGCGTGGCCGTCAGTGTTCATCCACCTTTGGTGGATTACGTTCTCCTTGACTCTGCACTTGCTTACACTAAACGTCTTCTGCCATTTGAATGCCAAGTTTCCCATTCTTGTAAGGTCCTCTTGTAATTTTTCACAATCCTCTTGCGATTAACAACTTTGAATAACTTTGTGTAGTCAGCAAATTTAAATTACCTCACTAGTTACTCCCATCTCTAGATAATTTATAAATATGTTAAAAAGCAACGGTCCCAGCACAGACCCCTGGGAACCCCACTATCTACCCTTCTCCATTGAGAATACTGACCATTTAACCCTACTCTTTTGTTTTTTTTAACCAGTTTTTAATCCACAGTAGTATACCACCTCCTATCCCATGCCTCTCCAATTTCCTCTGGAGTCTTTCATGAGATACACAATATCGACTGGCTCACCTTTACCCACGTTTGCTCAACCCTTCAAAGAAATGTCATAGATTGGTGAGGCAAGATTTCCCTTCACTAAATCCATGTTGGCTTTGTCTCATTAATCTATGCTTTTAATCTCTGTAATTTTGTTCTTTATAATAGTCTCTACCATTTTGCCCGGCACCGATGTCAGGCTCACCGGTCTATAATTTCCAGGATCACTTCTGGAACCTTTTTAAAAAAATTGGTATTCCATTGGCCACCCTCCAATCTTCTGGTACCATTTGATTTTAAAGATTAGTAACAATAGTTCTGCAAGTTCATTTTTCAATTCTATTAGTACTCTGGGATAAATACCATCCGGTCCAGGCGATTTGCTACTCTTCAGTTTGTCAAATTGCCCCATTACACCTTCCAAGTTTATAGAGACTTCATTCAGTTTCTCTGACTTGTCAGTTTTGAATACCATTTCTGTCACCAGTATCTCCACCACATCTTCCTCGGTGAAGATCGAAGCAAAGAATTCATTTAATCTCTCCGGTATGGCTTTGTCTTCTCTGAGTGCCCCTTTTACCCCTCGGTCATCTAGCGGTCCAACTGATTCTTTTGCCAGCTTCTTACTTTTAATAGACCTAAAAAAAAATTTACTATGTGTTTTTGCCTGCCAACACAAACTTCTGTTCAAAGTCCCTCTTTGCCTTTCTTATCAGCGCTTTGCATTTCATTTGCCATTCCTTATGCTGTTTCTTATTATTTTCAGTCAGATCCTTCTTCCATTTTCTGAAGGATTTTCTTTTAGCTGTAATAGCTTCCTTCACCTCATTTTTTAACCACGCCGGCTGTCATTTGGTCTTCCATCCTCCTTTTTTAATACGCGGAATATATTTGGCCTGGGCTTCCAGGATGGTGTTTTTGAACAGCATCCATGAATGATGTAAATTTTTTTTCACCGTTCTCCTCATTTTATCATAGTCTCCTTTTTTAAAGTTAAACGCTAACGTATTTGATTTCCTATGTATACTTATTTCAAAGCTAATATCAAATCCGATCATATTATGATCACTGTTATCAAGCGGCCCCAGCAATATTACCTCCCACAGCAGATCATGCGCTCCACTAAGGACTAGGTCTACAATTTTTCCTTCTCTCATCAGCTCCTGTACCAGCTGCTCCATAAAGCTGTCCCTGATATCATCAAGGAATTTTAACTCCCTAGTGTGCCCCGATATTACATTTACCCAGTCAATATCAGGGTAATTGAAATCACCCATTATTATTCTGTTGCCCAGATTGTTTGCGTCCCTAATTTCCTTTAACATTTCTGCATTCGTCTGTTCATTCTGGCCAGGCGGACGGTAGTACACTGCTAACACTATCCTTTTCCCCTTTACACATGGAATTTCAATCCACAGTGATTCCAAGAATTGTTTTGTTTCCTGCAGAATTTTCAATCTATTTGATTCAAGGCTCTCGTTAATATACAATGCTACCCCTTCCACCAATTCGATCCACACTATCACTACGATATAATTTGCACCCCGGTATGACAGTGTCCCACTGGTTATCCTCCTTCCACCAGGTCTCAGAGATGCCTATTATATCTAATTTTTCATTTAGTGCAATATATTCTAACTCTCCCATCTTATTTCTTAGGCTCCTGGCATTCGCATAAAGACATTTCAAACTATGTTTGTTGTTCCTATTCACATCATGCTTAGTACTTGACAGTATTAATTTGCAATCTTTTGTCTTTTTTTTATTTAAGAACACCTGATCTACTATGGTCTCTTTTGCAACCTCACTATCACTAGGTCTACAATTTTTTCTCCTCTTGTTGGCTCCTGTACCAGCTGGTCCACAAAGCAGTCCTTGATTTCGTCAAGGAATTTTACCTCCCTAGCATGCCCTGATGTTATATTTATGGCATGCTCATTTTAATACTAATGAGCTTGTGGTAATACATTCACATTTGATTATTGGTAGCTGCTATGGTTAATGGTTAAAGCCACGCAGAACCCCTTTGTGCATTAAACACTAAATAACATTTGCTTTAGACCAGTTTCAATCAGTCTAAAGCAAACGTTGCAAGCTTTGTGCATTGGGCCCTTAATCATCCATTCCATTACCTCAGGATTTAGATTACAAGCCCTCTGGGGATAGGGAAATACCTATGTACACCTCTGAATGTAACTCACCTTCAACTACTAGTGAAAAGGTATGACCTAAAACCCAATAAATTAAAAAAAATGTCCTAATGTCAGAACAATTGTCTTATCTTTCTCCAGGATCACTGCCAGTCAGCAAAGCAGCATTTTCTTAGAAGGTCAAAAACCTCAAACAAATCCTTATCCTATGTAAGCCATGTGATTGCATGTGTTCCCGCACTGATCAGCGGTGACTACTTTGACCCCAGAAAAGGTGTATTTTGTTGATGCATGTTATCATGGAAACAAGAGAACATACACTTACTTCAGTCCTTAGGAATTAAATGATTGCCCTTGACTCAGGGTAGTTACCAGCTGAAAGATGCACACTGAGTTATTCTTCAATAAGAGATGAAATGTGGTTTCTCTATTCTTTATGCAAGCTGAAACACACTGTAAAGGAGTCCTATGGTTAGAAGGACCTTTCATTCATTGCACTGCCTGCATGGATGTGACTGTATTATGAAGCTCCCCAGGTCAATATTATTATATGCTTGTCACAGCAAATGTTGCTTATGTTCCAGGGGTCAGTTAGGAAGAAGAAAATAAATATATATGCAGAAAAAGAAGAGCACAAAAAGTAGGAAAAATACATGATAAATAAAAATATCCTCCACAACCACAAAAAAACAAATTTTAAGGGTAGAAATGCTAAAGAAAATAAAAAGAACTTTGATACCTTAAGGCACAAAAGTTCTGTGTTAGCCGAGATCCTGAGAGAACACCTGAAGGAAAAGGGGTGCCAGAAGAATGAAGCATAGGACTTCAGTCTTAGGAGGGTCCACCTCAACACTGTAAAGCTATTCAGCTTAAATATGGACATCACAAAAAGTGTGAAGCGACAGAGGAAGATGAGATTACTACAAGACAAACGTGTATAACAAATTTTTAGCATTTTATTTAAAATTTTACTATTTTTCTGGCATAGTTAAACCAGATTTAATATTAATCTTTAGTTTAGATCATTTGATTCATTTTTGTCATCTCTTATATAAAATGCATATGATGCATGATTTTTATGTTTAGACGTCTACTTTTGTAATGTGCTTTGGACTTTATCAAAGGCAGTTGGCAAAATATAAATACACATACTGGACTAGACATTGTGAGTGTGAAGATAATAAGACACCGAATAGACATGGATTCACAATTACTTTCCAGGTTCTTGTGACCTGCCAAGCAAAAAAGTACCGAAAGTGGGGTTACAATAACAGAGATAAAGGCAAGTTTGGAGGGGCAACTTTCATTTTTGAAAGTTGTGTACTATAGGATCAGCAAAATGAGACTACGCAAATTTTTTTCATAACTTTGATGTTTTTCATGTTCTACACCTTAAAAGCTGCAGATACCTAAAGTGGAGTTTATGTGGTTTCTGGGGTTAATTACTTTTTTTATTAATAAACATTTCTCATTTTTTAAAGATGTAATTAGTCCATATCTGAGGATGAAATTTGGCAGGATTATGCAGTTGATATACCTCTATTTTGTGGTATAAATAAGTCATATACTCCACTTTGGGAAGAGGAGGAGGAGAGAGGAAATAAGAGTGCATGGGGACTTGGACAGTGCATTTTTTTCTGTGGTGCATGCACTCCCCACTCCTCTCTCTTCTTTTAGTCCTCCCTATGCCAGTTCTCTCTCCCTGTTCCAAGCCACCTCTCTGCCCATCCCTGCTGTTTCTTCCTAAGTCCCAATCTAACCCATAAAGGCCCCCTTTTCCCCCTACCGCAACATGACTGGAGTCCAAAGATAATGATACCAACTCTCAGGGCCGCTAAGATGTCACTGTAACGAGTCTCCCCATCATCCGGGAAAGTCAATACCACCCATGTGAGTACGCAAGTGGGTTTCCAAATCTTTGCCAATAGGGCAGTCTCATTTTTTATTTTTTTAACTTTGAATTTTTATTGAAAATCACAAACATAGTAACACTTTACATCAGGAGAAATATGCAACACCAAAATACTACGAAATATCCCTTCAATAACCACCCTCCTGATATTAAGATATAATTCCCAAACTCTTAGCTAGTCTTCCAACCCATTTTTTGTAACTCCCTTTATCCCCCCCCAAGAATTCCCCCTTGCCTTCCTGTAATCCTGAATACAAACGATAACCCCCCCCCCCCCCCACTAATCCATTAAAGTTCAGTTTCATTTTATATAGTTCAACATTTTTATTGGTGACAAAACGTAAAACACCACATGTCCAACATTATCCATTTACATATTCAGCTAAACATGTACATCTTTAAAACTGAATGATACAATCTGTCAACCATCTTTTCATATTTTCTCCCCGCCCCACCCCTCTATTCCATCTCGTCAATTATTTTATTGGGAATACTACTTATCCAGATATCTACTGGTATAAGGAACTCTGCTCCAATCTTAACATGCGCTCCCTTGCAAACTAAGTTCAGTCTCATTTTAATATTGTATCTTCAAGCAGACTGATTGTGGTCAAGCAAGTTACCTGAATAAAGAGATTTTTGCTAGCTGTTGGTGGGCAGTACGTTTCAAGAACTTAAACAGAAACGGCAAAAAGATGGAATGAGTAGGGTGAAAGTAAGATTTTTTTTTTTTAATAAAGATTAAGCTCACAGTGGTTTTAAACTAGAACAACTAGCTCAGCCTCTCACTTGTACATGAACATGACAGTACAGCATGACAGTACCTTCATAGTAACTTAAACATGTTACTAAATTTGACCTAGTTTTGCTGAAAAGAAAATTTCAAAGTAATCAGTAAGATTGTTCAAACTTACAGGAAAAAAATCCCAGTTAGTCTCAACAACATGTTTTGGCAGGAAGATCTGTCTCAAAGCAAGTAACAACCCCATTGTCAGATAGATGTCTTTGACTTGCCTGCATTTCATCAAATAATTAAAAAAAAAAAATTCTAAACATCTACTGCTCTTAGACCAACTCACTAGGGGGTTTACATCTATAATGTCCCAGATGTAAAAGTGTATTTCCATCTCAAAAATCTCACAAAGACTTATGTATTCAACTAAAGTGCTTTATTTTGACCCCAAAAAAAATCAATGCGTATACTTGGGATCATAAAGAGGTGGCCCCACGTCCTCCTGGTAGGGGTCACCACTCACCGGTGGCCGGTAACATGCGCCCCCATCCCTCTTCTTCTCTCACCTCTGACATCTTCTTGCTCAGGATACTTCTTGGTAGCTGCTGCACTCGCGCCGAGGCTTCGCAGCTTTTCGTGCGCCCCGGCACGAGCCACTCTCAGGAAGAGAGGCCAAGGCCGCAGCACAGCCATACAGCAGCATGCCATGGATCACTTCCTGCTACACTGCGCATGCTCAACGTAAAGCTCAAAGCAAGTAAGGGGCGCGCTGCGGCCCAAAACGCGCATCTCATATGAACGTGAAAAGATCGAACTCACAGCGCTGTAGACAGGGGCCATGGAAAGTGAACGTCTACTGTTACTTCTTCATCAAGGAGACCTCCCTTGGTCTTCTTCACCAATGATGGCGAAGGGTACCGATTGTGATGTCAGACACCTCAGCCAATGGCATTACTTAGATCAGGATAATGTGTTTGGGAGAGGTGGGGGAAGAATAAGATTGCGTACTGATGATCAGTGAGTGATGTTTTAGTGTAGCTGTCACTGCCAAGGAGGTTGGATTAAAACTGAAGACGGGGTGAGCCTGTCTAGTCCATTATATTGGCTCAGGCTGAAGCCAATAGGTGAAGTTTGCCACCGTTTTAGTTCATTCAAAACAATAGCAAAAGATTATTAGAAATAACCTCTTCAAAAAGGCCTACCCAATGATCCAACGTAAACCCTTCGCCCAGCAACATAGCATGACCAATGATTGTACCGGACAATATACAATCCTCATTACCTTCAACCCTCTATAACTACCTCATTCAAGCACTATATAACCATGTATTTGTTATCAACCGACCTGACAAATGCCTTGATAGTACTATGTAAGCCACATTGAGCCTGCAAATAGGTGGGAAAATGTGGGGTACAAATGTAACAAATGATAACGGACTGCCTATGCGTGGTCCATCTGTAGAAAGTCTAAAGCTCAGCTGTTCCAGTTGGATAGGCAGTGTCTTTAAAAGGTGGAAGACAATGGTTTTTTTTTTACTTAGACAGCATCCCATATCTAGCTATAAATATCATGAAATAAAAATTGAATATTACTAAAACAGCTTATAAAATCATTGTAGCTGGTGGTAGGAACAGCAGTTATAAACTCTGTATTTTGTGCTCATTTTTCTACAATGTTCTACACAATACAGATGGCCAAATTTCAGTGAGGATATCCTTGTTTCCTGATGGGTTCATCTTAACTGTTGTTGTAATCTGCCTTGGGAAGCCTGGTGTTATAAAGATGGAATAGACTGAAATTAAATGGAAGTAAAATTAAACTGTCCTTTCATTGGGGCACATGGAATCACATCTTCATCTCATCTCTTTTGTAGGAATCTTCATTTTAGATACAGAAATGAATTATACTGTTGTTTGAACATGTTTCAGGGACATGTGGTTTTATAAGTCAAAATAATAAAAATAAATATTTTGTTTCATACAGATCTCATTTGTTGAAACATAACTAAATGGGCTATAAGCCCTATGCAGTCCATTGGTTGTCTTATATTTTGTTCTTGTGATGACTTACACTGTGCCAAAAGTGGAAATGCAGTGATAGAATAATAGAATTCAGTAACATCCAAAACTTATTTTTTATGTTTTTAATCATTTTATTAAAGGCACAACATATTGGAGTGGAGAACTGGCCTAATGGTTAGAGCACCGGTCTTGCAATCCAGAGGTAGCCAGTTCAAATCCCACTGCTGCTCCTTGTGATCTTGAGCAAGTCGCTTAACCCTCCATTGCCTCAGGTACAAACCTAGATTGTGAGCCCTCCTGAGACAGAGAAATATCCAGAGTACCTGAATATAACTCACCTAGAGCTACTACTGAAAAAGGTGTGAGCAAAACCTAAATAATAATAAATATTGGTTGATAAGTTTCATACAGATCCAGAAAAACCAGTGAACCATCCAACATGGCACAATATAAACTTTTACAGAAAACGTATCCAAATAACCCATCCCCTCCCTCCCTATAAGCCCACCTGACTGTTTCCACTCACCAAAATAACACAACAGATGTACAGATCAGTAGGACCCAAAGCAGTACAAAACAAAGTCATAACACAGTTTATGCCAAATTGTTTAACCACCCTTAGGTTTTGCCTTTGGGTTTAACAAGAAATACCATGTGCATGTAAGGTGTAGATAAACAAACTTAAACAATCTATGTTTAAGGCATATGCCCTAAATATGTAATACTTGGTAGCAATAATGAAACAGTGATGGACTATTCACATAGCAGGCAGCCAACAGATTTATTTTCCACAGAAAATAATTAACTTTGTATGAACTTGGCAGCTAATACTGTGGTAATTTATGGCACTCTCATTCTCTGTCTCCTTCTCTGCTCATATTCAACAGATTGCCAAAACCTGTCGTTTCTTTCTCTATAACATTAGCAAAATCCGTCCCTTCATCTCTGAGCACTCTACCAGAACCCTTATCCACACTCTTATCACCTCTCGTCTTGATTATTGTAACCTGCTTCTCACCGGCCTCCCTCTCAGCCATTTCTCTCCTCTTCAATCAGTCCAAAACTCTGCTGCGCGACTCATTTTCCGCCAAAGTCGCTATGCTCACATTAGCCCCCTCCTTAAATCACTTCATTGGCTCCCTATCCGTTTCCGTATTCATAGTAACATAGTAGATGACGGCAGAAAAAGACCTGCACGGTCCATCCAGTCTGCCCAACAAGACAAACATATGTGTAAACCTTACCTTGATTTGTACCTGCCTTATTCAGGGCACAGACCGTTCAAGTCTGCGCAGCAGTACTTCCCGCCTCCCAACCACCAGTCCCGCCTCCCATCACCGGCTCTGGCACAGACCGTATAAGTCTGCCCTCCACTATCCTCGCCTCCCAACCACCAACCCCTCTTCCCCCCACCTGCTCCGCCACCCAATTTCGGCTAAGCTTCTGAGGATCCATTCCTTCTGCACAGGATTCCTTTATGCATATCCCACGCATGTTTGAATTCCGTTACCGTTTTCATCTCCACCACCTCCTGTGGGAGGGCATTCCAAGCATCCACCACCCTCTCTGTGAAAAAATACTTCCTCACATCTTTCCTGAGGCTGCCTCCCTTCAACTTCATTTCATGTCCTCTCGTTCTACCGCCTTCCCATCTCCGGAAAAGATTTGTTTGCGGATTAATACCTTTCAAATATTTGAACGTCTGTATCATATCACCCCTGTTCCTCCTTTCCTCCAGGGTATACATGTTCAGGTCAGCAAGTCTCTCCTCATATGTCTTGGAACGCAAATCCCGTACCATTCTCGTAGCTTTTCTTTGCACCGCTTCCATTTTTTTTTAACATCCTTCGCAAGGTACGGCCTCCAAAACTGAACACAATACTCCAGGTGGGGCCTCACCAATGACTTGTACAGGGGCATCAACACTTCCTTTCTTCTGCTGATCACACCTCTCTCTATACAGCCTAGCAACCTTCTCGCTACAGCCACCGCCTTGTCACACTGTTTCGTCGCCTTCAGATCCTCAGATACTATCACACCAAGATCCCTCTCCCCCTCAGTACCTATCAGACTCTCTCCGCCTAATATATAAGTCTCTCTTTGGTTTCTATTCCCTAAGTGCATCACTTTGCATTTCTTCGCATTGAATTTTAATTGCCAAACCTTAGACCATTCTTCTAGCTTCCTCAGATCCTTTTTCATGCTTTCCACTCCCTCCCGGGTGTCCACTCTGTTGCAAATCTTAGTATCATCCGCAAATAGGCAAACTTTACCTTCTAACCCTACGGCAATGTCACTCACAAATATATTGAACAGAATCGGCCCCAGCACCGATCCCTGAGGCACTCCACTACTCACCTTTCCCTCCTCCGAGCAAACTCCATTTACCACCACCCTCTGTCGTCTGTCCGTCAACCAGTTCCTAATCCAGTTCACCACTTCGGGACCTATCTTCAGCCCATCGAGTTTATTTAAGAGCCTCCTGTGGGGAACCGTGTCAAAAGCTTTGCTAAAATCTAAGTAGATTACGTCTATAGCATGTTGATGATTTAATTCTCCAGTTACCCAATCAAAGAATTCAATGAGATTCGTTTGGCACGATTTCCCTCTGGTAAAACCATGTTGTCTCGGATCTTGCAACTTATTGGCTTCCAGGAAATTCACTATCCTTTCCTTCAGCATGGCTTCCATTACTTTTCCAATAACCGAAGTGAGGCTTACCGGCCTGTAGTTTCCAGCTTCTTCCCTATCACCAATTTTGTGGAGAGGGACCACATCCACCGTTCTCCAATCCCTCGGAACCTCTCCCTTCTCCAAGGATTTATTAAACAAATCTTTAAGAGGACCCGCCAGAACCTCTCTGAGCTCCCTCAATATTCTGGGGTGGATCCCGTCCGGTCCACCTTTGTCCACCTTTAGCTTTCCAAGTTGTTGATACACACTCTCTTCCGTGAATGGTGCTCTATCCACTCCATTCTCAGGTGTACTTTTGCCAGTCCCTCTCGGTCCTTCTCCAGGATTTTCTTCAGTGAAAACAGAACAAAAGTACAGTGGGGGAAATAAGTATTTGATCCCTTGCTGATTTTGTAAGTTTGCCCACTGACAAAGACATGAGCAGCCCATAATTGAAGGGTAGGTTATTGGTAACAGTGAGAGATAGCACATCACAAATTAAATCCGGAAAATCACATTGTGGAAAGTATATGAATTTATTTGCATTCTGCAGAGGGAAATAAGTATTTGATCCCTCTGGCAAACAAGACCTAATACTTGGTGGCAAAACCCTTGTTGGCAAGCACAGCGGTCATACGTCTTCTGTAGTTGATGATGAGGTTTGCACACATGTCAGGAGGAATTTTGGTCCACTCCTCTTTGCAGATCATCTCTAAATCATTAAGAGTTCTGGGCTGTCGCTTGGCAACTCGCAGCTTCAGCTCCCTCCATAAGTTTTCAATGGGATTAAGGTCTGGTGACTGGCTAGGCCACTCCATGACCCTAATGTGCTTCTTCCTGAGCCACTCCTTTGTTGCCTTGGCTGTATGTTTTGGGTCATTGTCGTGCTGGAAGACCCAGCCACGACCCATTTTTAAGGCCCTGGCGGAGGGAAGGAGGTTGTCACTCAGAATTGTACGGTACATGGCCCCATCCATTCTCCCATTGATGCGGTGAAGTAGTCCTGTGCCCTTAGCAGAGAAACACCCCCAAAACATAACATTTCCGCCTCCATGCTTGACAGTGGGGACGGTGTTCTTTGGGTCATAGGCAGCATTTCTCTTCCTCCAAACACGGCAAGTTGAGTTCATGCCAAAGAGCTCAATTTTTGTCTCATCTGACCACAGCACCTTCTCCCAATCACTCTCGGCATCATCCAGGTGTTCACTGGCAAACTTCAGACGGGCCATCACATGTGCCTTCCGGAGCAGGGGGACCTTGCGGGCACTGCAGGATTGCAATCCGTTATGTCGTAATGTGTTACCAATGGTTTTCGTGGTGACAGTGGTCCCAGCTGCCTTGAGATCATTGACAAGTTCCCCCCTTGTAGTTGTAGGCTGATTTCTAACCTTCCTCATGATCAAGGATACCCCACGAGGTGAGATTTTGCGTGGAGCCCCAGATCTTTGTCGATTGACAGTCATTTTGTACTTCTTCCATTTTCTTACTATGGCACCAACAGTTGTCTCCTTCTTGCCCAGCGTCTTACTGATGGTTTTGTAGCCCATTCCAGCCTTGTGCAGGTGTATGATCTTGTCCCTGACATCCTTAGACAGCTCCTTGCTCTTGGCCATTTTGTAGAGGTTAGAGTCTGACTGATTCACTGAGTCTGTGGACAGGTGTCTTTCATACAGGTGACCATTGCCGACAGCTGTCTGTCATGCAGGTAACGAGTTGATTTGGAGCATCTACCTGGTCTGTAGGGGCCAGATCTCTTACTGGTTGGTGGGGGATCAAATACTTATTTCCCTCTGCAGAATGCAAATAAATTCATATACTTTCCACAATGTGATTTTCCGGATTTAATTTGTGATGTGCTATCTCTCACTGTTACCAATAACCTACCCTTCAATTATGGGCTGCTCATGTCTTTGTCAGTGGGCAAACTTACAAAATCAGCAAGGGATCAAATACTTATTTCCCCCACTGTATCTATTTAGCAAATTGGCTTTTTCTTCATCATTATCTACATAGCGTTTCGCAGTATCTTTTAGTCTCACAATTCCCTTTTTAATCATTCTCCTTTCACTAATATACCTGAAGAAATTTTTGTCTCCCTTCCTTACATTTCTAGCCATTTGTTCTTCCGCTTGCGCCTTCGCCAGACGTATCTCTCTCTTGGCTTCTTTCAGTTTCACCCGGTATTCATCCCCGTGTTCCTCTTCTTGAGATTTTCTATATTTCTGGAACGCTAACTCTTTAGCCTTTATTTTCTCAGCCACTTTCTTGGAGAACCATATCGGTTTCCTTTTTCTCTTGCTTTTATTTACTCTCCTTACATAAAGGTCTGTGGCCCTATTTATTACTTCTTTCAGCCTGGACCACTGTCCTTCCACTTCTTATATGTCCTCCCAGCCCATCAGCTCCTTCCTCAGGTATTCCCCCATTTTACTAAAGTCAGTTCAAGCTTCTCTTATTGACCTATAAGTGTATTCACTCTGCCGCTCCCCAGTACCTCTCCACTCTTGTCTCTCCCTACGCCCCCCCTCGGGTACTCCGTTCTGTGGATAAACCTCTCTTATCCGTCCCCTTCTCCTCTACTGCTAATTCTAGACTCCGTTCCTTTTGTCTTGCAGCACCTCATGCCTGGAATAGACTTCCCGAGCTTGTGCCTCTAGCCCCGTCTTTGGCCGTTTTCAAGTCCAAACTTAAAGCCCACCTCTTTACCACTGCTTTTGACTCCTAACCACTACTTGTTTGTCCTGCCTGTCTGTCCTGATTTAGATTGTAAGCTCTTTTGAGCAGGGACTGTCTTTTCTTCATGTTCAATTGTGAAGCGCTGCGTACGACTGGTAGCACTATAGAAATGATTTGTAGTAGTAGTAGCAGGGGTGTGCTGGTAAATTTTTAACAACAGGCTCTTTCTCCGGAGGTAGCCAGCTCTGCAGTTGGAAGGGCCAGGGATGGCCGGGGGGGGGTGGGGTGGGGAGCAACACTTGCCTCTCTCTCCTCCCTCCCTTCGTGCGGGCACGCTAGGCATACCTTTGCTGGCAGCCAATAAATGGACTGCCACCACTTCCAACGTCTTGCTCTGAGCAGCATGCTGGAACTTCTCTCACAAGCTCAAGAAGTCCCAGCCTGCTCCCCAGAGCTGGAAACAAGGAGCGGGGAGCAGCAGTAGTCTATTTACTTGGCTGGCAGGGCTCAGCATCCCCACCAGCAAAGTAAAAGATAATTCAGCAGGGGGCTCAAGCCCAAATTTTGGGAGCCAGTTGTTAAAGTAGCCATGGAGGGCCCTACTTTAACAACCGGCTCCCAAAATTCTTAAAAACTTAACAACCGGCTCTTGCGAGCCTGTGAGAGCCTGCTCCAGCACACCACTGAGTAGTAGTACATACTTGCCCTGTCCTTTAACCTCACCTTTTATTCCCTTACCCTTAATTGTTCTGTCTGTTTACCTGTCTTATCTAGATTGTAAGCTCTTTGAGCAGGGACTATCTTTTTTGTGTATGGTGTACAGCGCTGCATATGCCTTGTAGCGCTATAGAAATGATAAGTAGTAGTAGTAGTAGTAAGTGTATTGTTGGCCTGCATAATAAAATCGCACTTGCAAATATTTTTCTGCCACAGCTTTATTTAACAAAAACACATGATTTCCTACTAGATCATAATCATACATGTGATGGAGATAGTTCTATTTGAGAAGCTTGTTAACAGACTGCACTATTTCAAAACAAGAAACTTCAGAAAGGGAAACACAAAACTGCAGAAATTCAATGCTGTTGAAGAAAGAGCTCTGATGGAAACCTTAGCAAAGAACATGTAACAATTACCAAATTGTGGCCTGCAGAATTTCAGGGGCATGTCAATCTCTTGAGGGCCATATGGTGCTATACAATGATTTGGGCTAGGATGTTTTCTGTTGACAAGATGAGTTTGGGGATTGCTGTGTTGATAGATGCTTGTGGGGGAGAGGGTGTAGGCTGGGGCACTCTTTCTCTGAATTCTGTGGAGAATTTCTGGTGGGACTATAGTACTCTCTGTCCCGCATGCATCATTACCCACAGGCAACAGCTGTTTTGCATGTATACCTTTACATTTTTACAGCAATAGTATACACTGGTGAAGAAGAAAGGGAAATAGACCATGAACATCTTTGGGGAATATATACATGAGTGATGAGGCAAAGGAACCATTTGTCACATGTTAATTTTATCACAATATCAACCAGTCAGGTACTACACAGAAGGAGTTTGCCCATAGGAGCTACTAGCCTTTACTGTGGGATCAGCAGGCCACAGGCCAGGGGAATAGTGTAGGCAGCAGGCCAGAGCTGCCTGCAGCAGATGAACAGACACAACTGTTACTGAATAAGCCCTCCCCCTCAGAATATGCTGAAGGGCCTGTCGAGGGTGAGGGGCTCCACATCTGGCCCTACTGAATATGAGTTGCAGGACTAGAGAGAATTTTCAAATATGCAGGAATATGGAGGATTGTAGGAGTGAGTTCACTGTTCTGGAAATGACAATCAATATATACAATGGTCCCCCATGAACCCTGGGAATGGGGGTCACCAAAGAAATAGAGATGGAGCCAAATGAGGACAGTCATGAGATGCAAAGTTGGGGAAAAGCCACCAGATGGGGATCCCTTGACCCTGAGTCCATGGGAGAAAATGGTGCACAGATCTATTCCCAGGGCCTCCCCCCCCCCCCCCCCTTTTGCAGGCGACCACAACTGGGTGTGTCCAATAGAGAACAAGTACAACAGAGGGGGTCAGAGTATACAGCAAAAGCAGTTAGAAACAAAAGCACAAAGGGCTATCAAGAATGGAATCACTGCATTTTATCAGTGACCCGACATGGAATGTTTCGGCATATGCAAACGCCTGCCTCAGGGGTCAATACATCCAAGCAACATTTAGTGCACAAGTTGTTGCACAAAAGATAACTCCATACAATGAAAGTCCACCCTCAAAATCGGGGAAAGAGTTCCTGATATGGAGCGGAACGCCAAGAAAAGGCACCAAACATGCAGGATGTTTGTTCCAATAATTTATACAGTTTCTTTTCTGGATGATTTTCAAATGTACATGTTTCCTCCGTTATCTCACATATCTGGCAATGACTATATTTAAAATGGCCCAACCCCCACTACTGATAATCCTAGGTGTAGGTACAGAAATCTTTTTAGTAGGACACTTCTTGAACATTTCTATTTATAGAGAAAGCTGTAATTAGTTCCACATTTTCAAATTAATGATGCACTTTCAAAACATGACAGTACTTCTTAACAACTTTCGTGTATTGTCAGGCTTTTTGTGTATGTGGCAAAACACAAACAATTAAATCAGACTGCTCATCTTTCTTTTGGTACACTAATAAACAGTCACAAGGATTATATAGAGAGCCCTTTTATAGGACTGATGAATCACCGAAGGGTATCCAGTGGATGACCAGTGGTGGGAGAGTGGGCCATTTTAAATGTGGTCATTACCAGATATGTGAGATAACGGAGGAAACGTACATCTGAAAATCCTCCAGAGAAGAAACTGTATAAATTATTGGGACAAACATCCTGCATGTTGGTGGGAGTGATCTATGCAGTTTGCATTGTGGGGGAGGCCCAGCATGAGACGATGGGTCAAGGAAACCATTGCAGCGGCTTATGTGGCCGCGGGAAAGATGCCGCCTATCCAGCTGAAGGCTCACTCCACTAGAGCACAGGCGGCCTCGATGGCAGAGGCCGGGTCCGTCTCCTTGGAAGAGATTTGTAAGGCGGCAACTTGGGCATCGGCTCATACCTTCTCCAGGCATTACCGCTTGACTGTGGCTGCTCGGGCGGAGGCCCGGTTTGGAGCTTCAGTGTTGCGGTCAGGGATTTCTATGTCCCGCCCTGGGTGAGTACTGCTTCGGTACATCCCACCAGTCTATGGATTGATCAGCATGATGATATGGAAGGTAAAATTATGTTAGAAAGAATAGAAAGAAAAAAGTGAGGAGAGTGGATGAGGATACCAAAAAATATGTATTTATTCGCATAAAAAATCAAAATAAAAAATGAACAATGGTTGTATAAAATATAAACGGACCCGACACGGCCGTGTTTCGGCCCTAAGGCCTGCTTCAGGGGTCTTTGCAACCTCAGAAGGTGTATCTCAGGGTATGTACTCCAAGGCAAATATCTGAGCGGAAAATCTCTAAGATCTGTATACTCCTCTCTTCTAGAAAAACATGTATATAAAATGTGCTGAAAAGCACAACAATCGTAGACATCTCTTTGGAGAGAAGCATCACACGATTGTTGTGCTTTTCAGCACATTTTATATACATGTTTTTCTAGAAGAGAGGAGTATACAGATCTTAGAGATTTTCCGCTCAGATATTTGCCTTGGAGTACATACCCTGAGATACACCTTCTGAGGTTGCAAAGACCCCTGAAGCAGGCCTTAGGGCCGAAACACGGCCGTGTCGGGTCCGTTTATATTTTATACAACCATTGTTCATTTTTTATTTTGATTTTTTATGCGAATAAATACATATTTTTTGGTATCCTCATCCACTCTCCTCACTTTTTTCTTTCTATCTCACGGTTTCGTGAGGGTTTTTACCTCCTTTTTGTTTTTTGCTTTAGGTAAAATTATGTATCATACCTGATAATTTTCTTTCCATTAAACATAGCTGATCAATCCATAGCCCCTCCCAGATATCTGTTCTGTTTTTTATTCTGGTTGCATTTCAGGTTCAAGTTTAGTCCTCTGTTCCTGATCAGGAGGATCTTCGTGTTCAAGTTTTTTTGATTGAATTCTTCAGGAGTTGAGACGATTTTGTGTTACAGTGAGCTGCTGCATTCCTCTCCCCTCCGTTTTACGGGGCTGGATTGAGACCTAAATTCTGCCGGCGCTCCCTCCCGCTTCGTGCGGCTGTAGGGCAGCTTTGTACCCCTCCCGCTTCGGCGGCATTGGGGTCAGTCAGCTCCTCCCGCAGTTGCGGTTGCAGGATAAGCCAGATCCCCCCGCATCGGCGGGTGTGGTGTCCCTCCCCCGCTCCGCGGGGATGAGCTGGATGGATTCCCCTCCCCCACTTGTGTGGGGATGAGCTGGGTTGATTCCCCTCCCCCGTTTCGGCGGTGGTGAGCTGGGCAGAGTGTCCCTTTGTGGGTGTAATTCTCTAAGTGCTGAGTCCTGCGGATGGAGCTTTGATATCGACATACTGAGGAGTTTCCGGCAGCACATGACCACATATAGGGAGGCAAAAGGATTGCTCTCTATCTCCACCTGCTGGTAGATGGACACAACCCACCAGTCTATGGATTGATCAGCTATGATTAATGGAAAGAAAATTATCAGGTATGATACATAATTTTACCATGATGGTTAGGTGCCAAAGGCAACATTGAAGAGGTGGGTTTTGAGCAAGGCTTTGAAGATGGGCAGGGAGGGGGCCTGGCGTATGGGCTCACGGAGATTATTCCAGGCATGGGGTGAGGCGAGGCAGAAAGGGCGGAGCCTGGAGTTGGCGGTGGTGGAGAAGGGTACTGACAGGAGGGATTTGTGTTGAGAACGGAGGTTACGGGTAGGAATGTAAGGGGAGATGAGGGTAGAGAGGTAGGGAGGGGCTGTAGATCGCGTGCATTTGTAGGTTAAAAGGAGAAGCTTAAACTGTATGCGGTACCTGATCGGAAGCCAGTGAAGTGACTTGAGGAGAGGGGTGATATGAGTGTACCGGTTCAGGCGGAAGATAAGACGTGCAGCAGAGTTTTGAATGGACTGAAGGGGGGATAGGTGGCAAATTGGGAAGCCAGTGAGGAGTAGGGTACAGGGCCTGAAAACTCTGGATGTGGGTATCTCCTGCGAGGCCTTCCCTACAAACTCTCCCTCCACCATGGCATAGGCCACCACTGCATTCAGTGCATTCATAACCCACCAACCCACTAACCCCAGACAACCCACTAACCCCAGACATACCACTGTGTACACCTTTACCTACCTATCTACTATAATAAAACACACCCTCAACGTTCTGAAGACACGTTCTGAAGACATCTGACGTCACTCCCTGAAGGGTTCGTGGTGGTGAAGCCATCTCTCTCTGCCCATGTCTCCTTGGCCCGCCCTTGCGTCAAACGTTATGACGTCGAGGGCAGAGACATGGCCAGAGAGAGATGGCTTCAACCTACGAACCCTACAGTGACGTCACAGACTTACAACATTCCAAGATTCCAGCCCAGCTACCCTCCAACCACCCCTCGACGAATGGCCCCGCCACAATCGCGGTCATCGTCATCAACGCCGCTCCCCCCCTCCACTCACCCCTTTCCATCTGCCAACGGAACGCCAGCCGGCTCCTCACAACGCCACTGACCTCCGTGTCAAGGCCCTGCAGCACGCAACAGCTGATCGTTTCACTTCGCCCCTCCCTCCTTCCCTCCCTGTGGGACATGGAGGGAAGGAGGGAGGCCCGAAAGGAAACGATCAGCTGTTACCTCTGGTGCAGCGCCTTCACACGCATGTGAAAGGCGCTGTGAGGGCCCGCCCCGCCCCCCAACCAACGCTGACCCCCCTCAAAACCCCAGAACCCCCTCCAAGCCCTCACCGCCGCTGCAACACACCGTGAGCCTATTTAGCTCCCTGTAAGCAAGGAAGCCAATTTGGTTGATCTCTGTTTCCACTATCCCGCCCAGCCGTCATTTCTACACACTCAAAATAAAGCAACCAAACCTGTTCTTTATTCTTCGTCCATCTACAGCTCTTTCATTTGGACCCCTCCAAGCCCGCAGCCACTCCCTCACACTTCCACAACCGCCACCCCCCCCCCCTAAACATTCACACACAAACACATACTGTGTAGCACCAAAAAAAAAAAAATAACACACACCAAAATCATGACCAGAGGAATCCCTCACTTTCAACCCATCACCACAGGAACGCAGACCCCCCCCCCCTTCAAAACCCCCTCGCCACTCCCTCACATTTCAACATCCACACCCCCCCCCCACAAACATTCACACACACACTCTCTAGCACAACAACAAAAACACAACAACAAATGAGACAACACAAACATGACATATACGATTCCTCACTTTCACAACCTCAACCCATCTATGCAGACCCCCCTCCAAGCACCACGCCACTCCCTCACACATCACAACCCCCCCCCCCCAAATAAATACACAAGCTCTACTATGGTGAATCAGCATCTCTTACTCACAACCACACACTCCCTTCCCCATCATACACACACTCTTCCATGGAGAAACAGCATCTCTCTCACTCACACCCACACACTCCCCCACCCCCCTTAATACACAAACTATACCATGGAAAAACAAAGTCTCTCTGTCTCTCACTCACTCACACACACACCCAACATCATAAACAAACTCTGCAATGGTGAATCTGGATCTCCGTCTGCCATTTGGCACTGGAGCACCACAAGTAGGCAGTGGATGACTGCAGGGCCCTGCAGAACACCAGGACACTTATGGACAAAGTTGTGAGTTACAGGGGAGTGAGAGAGGGGAGAGAGGACGGCCTGGAACTCAGAGGGGAGGAAAGGAGGGCGTGGGAGGAGAGAGAGGGAGACAGCAACGAAGGGAGGGGGGAACCCTTGCCAGAAACGGGCCTTTTTTTACTAGTGTAGTAATAAATACCACCCAGCACTCACTCTCCCACCACTGACAAACAATGCAGTCACACACAGCAGCAGCAGCAGCAGCAGCACACAGGACAAACAGAGAAATAAGGACAGACAGAAGCCAAACATGTAAGGGGGTATAAAGGGAGGTGTGTAGGCTTGGAGGCAGTGTGTATTGGAAGAGGGAGGAGTTACAGAGGCAGTTGTGGGGGGGGGGGGGGGGGCAAGGAGCTGAGACATAGAGGAAGCAAGTCAGGGAATGTGAGGATGATAAGGTTCAGACTAGGGCAAACACACGCAGTAACGCAGTACTCAGCAAATCTGAATGTTCTCTCAAAGTAGCACTTCCTCCACTCTCCAACTCCTCAAATTTGCAAATGGGTCTAAAGACAGCTTTGCTCTTACCCTAGACACTTTTATATCAGATCTAATTCTGTACATTTTTCTTCCCGTCACTGGGAAATCATTTTGCTATGGAAATCCAAGTGCTTTGAAAATATGCCTCCACATAACTTTGTAAGTCTAAATGCTTTCAAAATGAGCCCCATAATGTCCAACTCCTGAAGAGCAATCAGAGCTGTAAGATACTCCAATACAAGGGTTATCCCTTCCAATTTTGGTTTGCTTTTACAGTGGACTAATAGGTTTCCTGCTCGACTTTATTTTGCTCAGCCTGCAATGCTTTTGTGCATGTGTATGGACTACTGTTACGGCAACCTCAGCCGTCAACTATTCAGACTGGTTGTACCATTGTACCATGATGGTTTTATTTGGATTGTACAGCCAAGAGCCAAGCGGCCCTCACAGCTGGCGTGTACAGCTCCAGGGGTCAATGGGGCAGAGTCTGGCTGACACTCAGAAGCAGGGGCGTAGCCATCTCAATTGTGGGTGGGCATGGAATTCATCCCCTTCCCCCCCCCCCCCCCGTTTGCTCCTCTCTCCACCCCTCCCTGCCCACAAACCCCAAATATGAAATACTTGAGCTGGCAGGGGTTCCCAAACCCTGCCAGCTGAAGATTTCCTCCTCCTCCTCTTGCAGCCAGCACTCTTCCAAATGGCAGCCAGCAGCACTTGCTTCAAATTGATGCTGCTGCTGGCAGGCCTTGCATGCTCATTGCTTTTGTATGTGCGAAAACTGAGCATGTGCAGAAGGGCCAGTCTCAGCCTCAGTTCAAGGCAAGTGCTGCTGGCTCACATTTGGAAGAGTGGGGACTGGCCTAAGACAGAAAATCTTCAGCCGGCAAATTTGGGGATCCCCACCAGCCACAGCAAGAGTGTCATAATTTTAGGTGGGCCTGAGTCCAAGGTGAGTGGGCCCCGGCCCACCTGTGGCTACGCCAATGCAAAAGAGCTTCTCCCCTGATGACGCACGAAAGCCGCTGGCTCTCTACAGAGCAAGTTGTGTTCTGTGGGTGGGGCTTACCTTAATGCTGAGCAGGACCCAAGGAGACGGACTGGACCAGAGCACTTAGGGGCCCTGATTTCTCAACAATGGCCCTCCCATTTATGACTAGCTTTCTAGTGGCATCGCTAAAACCTAGGGAGAGGGTAGAAATGTCTTTAGTTTGTGTGCATCAGCTGCATTTTAGTGTACTATCTGCTAATGCACTTTTTTTTTGCTTGTTTGTTTCTCAAGCACATATAATCTAGTCTAGCTGCTATGTAAAAAAATAAACAGAAATGAAAGGTGGATTCTGGAAATTCGTGGTTGCACCAATACATGATAATTTCAGTTGACCTACTAATTTTCCTGGTTCATCCTGTATACCGTAATTACTGCCCTCTCTGCAAGCTGCACTGGTGCTGGCTTTTAGCAATTTTCTTGACTGTATCCCTTTAAATATTCAGGTTAAAGCACCAGACAAGCTCTACGTTTCCTGCTCGTCTTTACTAAAAGATGCAGCTTTTTTAACTGGACTCACTACATAAAAAGGCAAAAGAAAATACAGAAATAAAGGTTAAAAGATAGCACCTTATATGTACTTTCGACTCGTTTCGGAGAGGATTAACACCGTAACCAAGCAACTTTATCTCCACGTCTGGCCCCGCAATCTGGATAAAGTGCTTGGTTCCCCTCCCCTAGTTTCCCTGCGTCTCTAGCTCCAGGGGGCGGGGCGAAAGTTTTTGCAAGTGGGACATGCTGTTCTTCTCACGCCAGCGGCAGAGGTCAGCTGTGTTGCTCTGCTCCTGCTCGCTGAGTTCAGTTTCCTTTCCCGGAAAGAAGAGAATCACAAAAGGGCAGAGCGGCAGACGGGGCTTTCCCGGGGGGTCGGCGCTTTGCCTCGGCTGCTGGAGGTCTTTGGATGCGCCGCAGTAGCGACTAGTGAGCTGTCGCCTGCGGGGTCGGGTCGTGGGCATGTCCTGGAGTACCGGGAATCAGCGGCGGCACGTTCTGCCCTGCACTTGGCTGCACAGCCACTGACTGCAGACTAGCAGCACCTGCACGGAGAAGTCGGCCAAGGAGAGGTGAGATCCACCGTAGAAAGCTGCGCGATCAGGGAGGAGTGTTTGTTTGCAGTGGAGAAGTAGCCTAGGCTAAGATGAGCTCGAATCCTAGCGAACTGAGGGTTCCATTCCCACTGCAGCTCCTTGTGACTCTGGACAAATGACTTAAATCCTCATTTACCCCAGGTACAAACAACAACTTTAAAGATTGTGAGCTCTCACTAGGCACGCAGATAAAGTACCTGCATTTAATGTGTACTGCGCCGCCTACGTCTAGTAATGGTAGTCATCATCCCAATGCACTGTATGTTTTTTTTTTTTTTTTAAACTAAGCAGAGTTGACCATTAAGTATATAAGCACTAATACCAAATCAGTTAAAAACCAGGAGTTGGTCCTAGGGGTTGAGGTATGTAAATCGGTAGAGCAGGTACTCGATATATTCATAGCTGATAGGAGTTTAGAAAGTTCTGTTCGGTTGCTCCAGCATTAAATATTAAGAACATTGCTTGGCTAAGGTACAGCAGGGGACAGGATAATGTAGAGAGGCCTTCTGTACACAGTGTTAATGCAAAAATGTCATTTAAAGCAGCAGGAGGTGCCTCGCAGTTTTGTGTCAATTTCATAGCGCTCATGCTTTGTTTCCTGGATTTATTCCTCTTTGAATACTGTTGTTTGTTTATCAGTTTGGTCTTTTGTTATGTGTGTATCCCCCCCGTGATTCTGCAAATGTTCAGCCCAAGAACATCCCGGCTTAGGTTTAGGAGAGTAAATGCTTATGTAGGAGGAACTTTTTAAATATCGTTTAAAAAAATAAACAGGGGGAGTTAATATGTTGCTTGTTTTAATTGTCAAAATATAATTAAAATATACGTTGATTAAAAGACAGAAGAAAGTAGTGCGGGTAACTTTTTTTATTAGTCACGTTCACAGTGGACTTGCCCTTCTGATGTATGTGAAAGAGATGTAATTAACTCATACTGCCACCCCTATTTGTTTTAATGTGTATTGTAGAGGGAGGGGAATTCCCTTTCCCTACTTTGAAGAGAAAACTAGCCAATGGAAGTGGTATTGGGATTCACCTCTCTTCCCTCAGCAGAAAAGGGCCAGAGGTTTCCTTCTGCAGTTCACAAACAAACCAGCTGCAGTGGGCTGGGACATTCCCAGAATAGTGGTACAGTGCTTTTCTAAAGGGAGGGGGAGGGGGGGGGGGAAGGGCTTTAACTTGAAACAGTCTCTTGTTATCCTAGTTGCATGCAAATTAAATTACCAGAAGAAAGCTCTCTTCACAGTCTGGGATCATCCCTTCAGTAGACCCTTTCACCTGCTGGACAACAACTTGAGCATGGAAAATGGTACACACAAAATTGGATGATCTTCTGAGTGCAGGTTCTATGTGCAGACATGTATTATGAAAGCTTAGTTAAAACAGGCCATTTTCAAAGCAGTAGCCTAGTGATTAGAGCAGTGGGGTTGAGAAACCAGGTGAAACCCCCCATTATATGCGAATTACTGAGGGCCCAATGAATGCACAAAACTTACCGAGCCAGCAATGTGCATTTCTGACCGGTTAAAACCGGTTTAGCGAGCAGGGAATCCAGCAATGAATGCACAGAGGGGCTCTGCGGGCTGTTTTCCATCCGCTGTAGCAGCCAACAGGAATCATATATGCTAATGTATTACAATGAGCTGAATACTATTCAAATGAGCATTCCAAGGAATGCACAGCTGTTCGCGAGCGATGCATTGAAAGGACCTACCCTTTACGATCTAAATTTTACGGGAGGTCTGGAGCAGCTGTAGCATAACAATAGCTTCTCTTGCCTCTGCTGCTGTCCACTTCACCCTCCATCGCAGCTCCATCATTTCTCGAGGGCTGGGGGGTGGGTAACTTTGTGCATGTATGTGGAAAAAAGCTACACACGGCTTTCATATACGTACAAAATAAATGAAAAAACCCTCCATACACAAATGCCTCTTGCCCAGGTCCTCTGCTGATGTCCGGTAAAGAGGCAACGGCTGCTGGTTTTCAGCTCCGGGGCACTGTCAGGCTAGTTAAATGATTGACAAGGGGGCATGAAAGAAAGAAGGGCTGTGCCGGTCCAGCTGACCTGCCTTGAGCTCTGCTTCTGCTGATCTGGTGCAGATTAAGAAAGTGCCTTTCTGTAGGCAGTGCTAGCTTCCTTCCCGGGACACACACAGCTTTCAAATCTTTTCGAAGTGCATTCTTCTGTGTGTCAGCCCTCACTTATCGGAGGACATTCTTGTGCTGCTCCAATAAATGTGTTTGTCTTTTAAAAAGGTGTAACGGCCCGGGATTCCTGATCAATAACCTCTGCTCCCAGCATCATTATTAATATAGCCTTCTTGCCCGGTGGTAATCCGTGTACAGAGCCACATGGCAACGCTTATGATTGACTGCTATGCACATGCCCTGACGCTTCCCCTTCGTAAAGTCCATGCTGCTTGTTTGCATGTGATTTTTTTTTTTAACGTGACTCGCCTTCAATTTCCACCTCTGTAATTTTTACCGTGGTGGAAATAGCGGGCAGTTGCTTCTGGGGACTGAGTAGTGTCAGTTCTGGACGTTCACTGGGGGGGGGGGTGAGCTGGGATGTCCCTGGGTGGGAGGATGGCTTAGCCCAAGGGGAATGGTGTTTGAAATAAACTGCAGAAAGAAAGTGGGTTTGTTTGATTGACAGGGGAGCTGGATGTAATGAAGGCTCCTGTTTGGGGAGGAGAAGTGGTCTTTGGTTGCCCTTAGTACCCCCACCTTGATCCTTGGAGGAGAGGGTGGGTCCTGGTATGGCAGAATAAACCTGGGCTGAATTAAGGAGAAGTTGCTGCCCCAACTGTGATAACAGTGAAGGAGTATGGTGCTCTGGGTGGGTAAAGGGAACCTAGTCCAAGAGCAGAGGAAGCCTGTTAAAGGCCAAGGTGCAGCTCAAGAAGTGCATTGCTGAAAGGAGGATGGCCAAAAGGGTCTGTGCCTGAGAGAGGTGGATTGTGATCATAGAAATACAGGAGCATCCTTGAATTATTGTTTGCCCCAAAGAGATGGGTAAAGGACAGAAGGTGATGTCAGGCGTAGCCAGACTTCGCGGTGGGAGGGGGCCAGAGCACATATTGGTCTGCTGCTCCGTCGCCACCGCCACCCTGCCACTTCCCACCCACAGTCACAGCAAATACCTTGGCTGGTGAGGGTCCCCAACCCCCGCCAGCTGAAGTGTTGTCCAGTGCCGGTCTCTGACGCTGCGCCGCAGCAATGCCTGCCCTGCTCAGTCTTCCCCTCACGTCCTGCATGCTCCTTTTAGTGAAACTGAGCATCACAGGAAATTTGAAGGGGCGCCCCCGTGGCCCCACTTAGCTACGCCACTAGGTGGCGTAAATGTGTAAACACTGAAACTGCTAAGAAGGTCAAGTTTGGAAAAGAGGGCTGAGATTGTAATATAGAGTCTTGAATGGACAGGAGGCGTTGCATTGTAAATATGGAGTTACAATATATTGGTTTGCCTGCTGGTTGCAGAAAGTTTAGTAAAGTTGAGTTTACATCAAAAAGACACTACTGGAGTGTTGTGTGATTTATTGGAAGCAGGAGTGAGGATGCTTACTCCCTGGACTAGTAAAGTAACACTGCAAAGCTTTCACTTAATTTCCCAATCCCTGGATCCTCTATTCCGGACTTTGACCCACTCCCAAGCTCGAGCTGAATGGACTGTGCTAAGCAGGGGCGTAGCCATGGGTGGGCCTTTGGGTTCAGGCCCACCCAGCAGTGGAGCACCTTCATTAGAACGGCAGCGGAGGGAGCAGGCTGAGCTCCGATCCTGCATCAGCCTCCCTCTCTCTCACGGCAACGCTTCCCAGACGCTGCCTACCTACCGCCGCCATGATCCTGCATCTACCTCCCTCTGTCTCAGCAGCAGCGGACCAGCGGTAGCGATTCATGCTGCCTCCTGCTTCATTCTAACCCGGAAGCGTCTCCTCTGCCGCGTCCCACCCCCATTATTACAACTTCCTGTTTTTGCTGGGGCAGGACACGGGCGTGTGGCAGAGGAGACGCTTCCGGGTTAGAACGAAGCAGGAGGCAGCATGAATCGCTACCGCTGGTCCGCTGCTGCTGAGACAAAGGGAGGTAGATGCAGGATCGTGGCGGCGGTAGGTAGGCAGCATCTGGGAAGCGCAGTGAGAGAGAGAGGGAGGCAGATGCAGGATCAGAGCTCAGCCTGCTTCCTCCAATACCGGGGCTGTTAAGGGTGGTGCCCCATTGAAGAGAGGGAGAGTTGGGGAGGAGGTCTCCTTTCAAAAAGATAGATGCTGCATGGGGAGGCATGAGGTGGAGAGGGGCAAGAGAGAGAGAATTGTGGGACATAGGGTAGAGAGGGGTAAGAAAGGAAAAAAATCTTGCATGGGGAGGGGAGAGGGACAAGAGAGGGAGAAATGTTGGACATAGGGGTAGTGGGAAGGGAGAGATGGTAAATGTTGGACAGGGGGTGGTGAGGAGGGGAAGATAGATGGTGAAAAATTGGACATGATGGTGGAGGGCAGGAAGAGATGTTGTAGGGGGAAGCGAGAGATGTTGGATGGGGCACAAGGGAGGGGGAGAGGCAGAAATGTTGGACATGGCAGTGGAAGGGAGGAAGAGAGAAAATGCTGCATGGGGGGACGGGGGGAAGAGAAGTGTTGGACCCATGGCACAAGAGAGGGAGAAATGGTAGAAAGTGGGAGAGAGGGAGATATATTGGACCTGGGGGTGAATGAGAGGGAGAGAGAAACACAGGAGGTGGAGCGGGGAGAAAGGAGGAGATGTTGGATTCAGGAGCAGAAGGGTGATGGAGAGATGCCGGACAGTGGGAATAAGGGAAGAGAGAGGGAGAAATGTTGGAACATGGGGGAGAGGGCAAGAGGGAGCAGATGCTAGGCTAGAAGGGTGGAGGGAAGGAAGATGGTGGAACCATGTGGGAGAGGCCAGGAGGAAGAGGGTGGCAAAGAAATAAATAAATAAAAAGTGATTACAGAGGATAGAAATATGGTAATGAAAGGGAATAGAGGGCTGAGGAAGGAGTGAGATGGGGAAATGGAAAAGCTAGTGGGTGAGAGAAAAAGATGAAAATCTGATAGGTAGCTGTAAACTAAAAAGGAGAACAGTGAGCGGGTGAAATTTGAGTTGACAGCAAGGCAGAAAGAAGAAAAAAAGAGAGGAAAGAGCTAAAAATAAGAACAGTCATATGTCAGAAGCAGGTGTAGTGAAGATAGAAGACAAATGGACAGCAGCCACTTGAAAGAGAATTAGAAGACGACAGACAGGAAGCAGAAAAGAAACTACAACCAACATGATGGAAAAATACAATGTCCAGGTCACAAAGGTAGAAAAAAACAATGTATTTTGAATGTTTTAAATGGAATATGTTGGCTTTGGGAAATCTACGTAGCAAATGTGTTTGTATCGTGTTGAGGAGAGGAAATCCATTTCTATTTTTATTTCTCCAGTGTTGCAGTACATGCTAAGTTTAACTTTTTGGGGTTCCGAGTTCAATTTTTGTCTAAATATTTTTATTTCTGATACGTGATCCATTGTTCTGTATTTGGTGAGGGTCTGTTGGTGTGACATAATGGCAGGTTGGGAAATCAGAGGGAAGGGAGGGAGGAGAGGGGATCAGGGCGGAGGCCCTAGCATGTCTAACACCAGTTCTGACCTTGCTGTATAGCTGGTAGGGATCCCAAGCCTCCCCAGCTGAGGACTTCCTCCAAAGACGGCCAGAACTTCCTTCTACCAAGCTCTGCAGTCGGTGACAGCATGCTTGAGTCACCGACAGCTAAGCACGCATAGGGTGGTGGCATCAGTGGCTTACGGATGTTGCTGCTGCCTGCCAAGTTTGGTAAAAGGGAGTTCTGGCCACCTTCAGAGAAAGTCTTCAGCTGACAGAGCTTGAGGATCCTTATTAGCTAATGTATTTATATTTTGCAGTAGGGCAGGGCATAGAAAATATTGTGCCCACCCACTTTGGGCACAGGCCCATCCAAAATTGACTGTCTGGCTACGCCACTGGTGCTGAGTGGAGTATGTGAAGTGAGTGGAGTGTGGCGTGGAGAGTAAAAAGAAAGAAAATAATCTGTTTCCCTATGACCCAGGTCTAGAGGTGTTGGAACTAAGCTAGTGAGAGATTTTGGCGGTGAGACCCGGGTTACACAGAGAAAGCAGAGCTAAAGTCCCACTTGCCTGGGCAGTATTTTGAGAGCTTCAGCAAGTTATTTCACCTTCCATCAGCTCTCTGGGGCAGAGAAATGTATACTATCTGAAAGGCAACTCAGTGAACTGGGGTTTTTGGAAAGTAGGACGTGCTAAAGGGGGCTCAGAAAAGATGAATGCAAAAACCATGAAGACGTGAGTCCAGCGCAGTAACGAGCTGAAGTGTGTCTGGTGGATATTACCCCTGTTCTTACCTACTGGTGATGTAGAGGAACAGAGGAAGTACATCAGAGAGCAGAAACTAAAATTAAATCAGCTGGGAAGGCAGTAGCAGAGCGCTTTGTTTCACTTCTGCTTTTATATTTGAGGTGTTTATAGAAGCTAAATGCAGAAGGATATTTGTGAGAACTCTTAACAGTTAGTAGCAATGATTTCTGCACATAGCTGAATACCAGTGTTGCCAGATGGAAAAAATTTCCCACGTCCAAAACCAGCCCAAAAACTGCACAGTCATTTGCATACAAATTACATCATTAATTTTTTATTATTTATTGCACTTGTATCCCACATTTTCCCACCTATTTGCAGGCTCAATATGGCTTACGTAAACCTGTTATGGCATTTCCGTTCCAGGGTAGCATTTACATAGGTGGGAAAATGTGGGGTACAAATGCAATAAATAAATTTGGTGTTACAACAATCAAGGATAACACAGATACAGTTGGTATTGCAGAGGATCAAGGATAACAAAAAGAGTTACTCGAACAATTATATAAAGAGGAGTTTCAGGGATGGTTGGAGTGGTGACGGGTTATAATTACGATATGGATTCTCAGGCTTTGTTGAAGAGGTATGTTTTCAGAGATTTGCGAAAGTTTGTTAGTTAATTGTTTTCAAGCTAGTTGGTAGTGCATTCCACAGCTGCGTGCTCGTGTAGGAGAAGCTGGTTGCATGTGTTAGATTGTATGTTACTCCTTTGTAGCTGGGGAAGTGTAGTTTGAGAAATGTGCGGGCTGCTTTTTTAGCGTTTCTGGGAGGGAGGTCTACAAGGTCTTGCATATAGGACAGGGCATCTCCGTAGATTATTTTATGAACAATCGTGCAGATCTTGAACGTGGTACATTCTTTAAGTAGGAGCCAGTGTAGTTTTTTTCTGAGGGGTTTTGCACTTTCATATTTTGTTTTCCAAAAAATGAGTCTGGCTGCGGTATTCTGGGCTGTTTGGAGTTTGACAGTCTGTTCTTTGCAGCCGGCATAGAGTGCGTTACAATAGTCTAGGTGTCTTAAGAGGCATATTTTCAAAGCACTTAGCCTTCCAAAGTGCCATAGAAACCTATGGAACTTTGGAAGGCTAAGTGCTTTGAAAATATGCCTGATAGTACCATAGATTGTACCCGTTTGCGAAAAATGAATCTTGGGAAGAAGGGTTTTACTCTTTTGAGCTTCCACATGGAATGGAACATCTTCTTCGTTTGTATTCTTCACGTGATAATCGAGTGTTAGATTTTGATCAATGGTAACTCCAAGTATTTTCAAGGTGTTTGAGACGGGGAGGGAAACATTTGGTGTGGTTATGGTAGTGAACTTATTGGTGTTATGTTGTGAGATGAGTATAAGACATTGTGTTTTCTCTGCATTGTTTTAGCTGAAATGCGTCCGCCCAGGTGTGCATAATTTGGAAGCTTTGGATGATCTCCTTTGTGATTTCCTTTAGATCATATTTAAACGAGATTTAGATCGTGACATTGCATATATGTATGGATTGAGGTTTTGATTGGCTAATAACTTAGCTAGGGGTATCATCATTAGGTTGAAGAGGGTTGATGAGAGGGGGGATCCTTGGGGAACTCCATGTTCAGGTGTCCATGGGGCTGATCTAATCGAGTTAGCTGTTGGTATGTCCTTGTGGTCAGGAATCCTCAGAACCACTTAATAAATATTAATGAGTCCATTTGCATACAAATGGCATCATTAAGCCTACCTCCGTGGGGCTTCTATTGGCCGCGGCAGCGGGAAAATGAGGCAACCTGCGGCCGTGCGAAGAAACTGCAGCCGGCGAAAAAACCGCGGCAGGGCAAAAAAAGCCGCCCAAAATCCCGCAACCCACACGCGGTGTAAAAAAGCCGCAGCGGGTGGCGGAAAGGAGCCCAATCAGGCAGGAAACCCGGAGCCCTGGCAATACTGCTGAATGGCTTCTAACTAGTCTTCAGGATATTGGAGGGAGGGGGAGTCCAAGGCTATGGAGTTTCACTCCTCCAATTTCAAAATAAAATAATAAAAAAAACAACAACATTGTAATATATGGTAAATGTATAATTTTATACTTATATATACATAGCTTTGTCCTAGATCTAAAGTTTATATTTACCAGTACTTTAGATCCAGAACAAATAATTTAAAGCCTAATATCATTCAGTATTGAAGGTTTGGTGTACTGACTCCACAGCCTTGTTTTTTCATTGATAAATCTTTTGCAGACCTGTATGTTCACAAAGCAAGTGCAGTATTTGTCCTTTGCAAAATGAGCTGTTTAGTTTTTTACAAATCTTTGGCCTCATAATTGGTTTTGCACCTGTAGTCCACCCTTACCTAACAAAACCTTCCTGTTTTTCCATCATTCTGTATTTGTCATTTATTTGCATGTGAACTGATTGTGCTTTTTTTTTTTTTTAATTCCAAGCATGCTAAAAGCTGGATCAGTCTGTCTCTGTTGGCACATCTTAATTATTTCCTTGTGTTTGTGTCATGAGGATTAGGAATTCTGAAGAAAACAGATCAGTTTGATTTTGTGTAGAAACTTGTTTGCTATATTACTGAGTCACATTCTGTTTCAAATGAGTTCATGGTAAGAGTTTTCTGTTTGATCACATACTGAATGCAGTCACAATCATTTTACACACAATTAACATTGGTATTCCCAAATCCCTTCTTTCCCCTTCTCTTCCTTCATAGCTCAAAATCTCTCCCTTTCTTGTAAGTTTCATCCACGCCTCATAGATTATCAAAGCAGTTCACAGTAAAATAATTATAATAGATATAGTAGGAAAGTAGAAATATCAATGAACTACAATTTAATTTATATAAGTTTATTTCTGATCTGACGAACAAGGGCTACCTTCGAAAGCTAATCAAAAAATGTATTTAGTCCAATAAAAAAGGTATCATCTTATTTTCTTTTCTATGTTTTATTTTATCCTATTTCTGTTGACTACCTATAAGAAAAGAGAGAGAGAGAACACTCCACTGCTGTATCCACAGGCCCTGACATATCAGCCCCCAGCCCCTATATGCTCCCCCCTCCCCAAACGATAGCCAGTGAGAGAGGGAAAGAACTTTTTGGGTCAACTTTTTAAGATAGATTTTAGAAATTTTAAATCTCCCATGTGAGATTTCCACACTCAGAAACAATAGAAAGCCATTGGAAAGCGTAGTTCCAGTGGTAGTAAATACTGAGGAGTCGATATTCAAAGCAATTTAACTGGCCAGAAATGTTCTTGGCTGGTTAAATCACCCAGGGCTAACTGCTAATTTTCAGTGGCACTTAATTGGTTACTGCTGAAATGAAAACTGGCTACTTTGGGGGGTGTTACGGGGCAGAGTTGGCACTTGGCCGGTTAAGTGCTTATACTCATTTAACCAGTCAGGCAAGCATTTCCCAAACTGTGCACCATGGCGAACTCACTGGGGTGCCGTGGAGGGAGATGGGATAAGGGCATGCACAAGCCGCAATGAATCCTGGGCCCTGCAAGAGTAGTGAATCCTGCTCGCTGCTTCTGCTGAGAAAAGTATGGCAACTGCACCCTTAACAGCACCGCTCCTGCTTCAGTGGGCTCGAGGCAGCGATTCCCACATGCTGCCTGCTGCTAATCTGGGGGCAGGACACAGCAAAGGGGGAGGCTTCTGGGTTAGCGACAGTCAACGTGTGGGAATCACTCTCGCTGCTGGGACCCAATCAAGCAGAGAGAGAATTGTGGGGGAGGGAAGGAGAGATGCTGCAGGAGGAATGAGAGGCATAAGTGTTGGACATGGGTTGGAGGGGGAGGAAGGGAGAGATACAGCAAAAGGGTGAAATCTTGTATATGAGGGGAGGGGGAGATGCTGCATGAAGAGGAAAGAGGGGCCAGAGAGGGAGAAATGTTGGGCATAGGGGTGGAAGGAAGGAAGAGATGGTGCATGGGGGAGAAATATTGGACATGATCTGGGGATGGGGGGTGGAGACCAGTGTGGCTGGGGGGGGGGGGGGGGTCAACAAAAAATAAGGGTGCCTTGAACCGAAAAAGTTTGGGAATCACGGGGCTAGGCTAACCACATAAATAGGACCACATAAAAATCAATCCTATCTTTCTTTGGTAATCCCTAGCCAGTTAAGTGCTGGTTATTGCACTTATTCAGCTGTGCGTCAGCTGACTCTGGAAACCCGGAAATTCAACGCTGGTGTTCGGACATGGCCTGGCATTGAAATTCCCTGTTTAACACCGGTGGCGGTCAGCAAAACACTGATTGCCAAGGGCTGAATATTGGACCCCGACGCTCTTATGTGGCAAAATGATGGATCTACCATAAGGTTGAGGAACAAAGAGGAAGTGAGCTGGGATATGGAGTTAGGTAATGAGATAGAAGGAGTGGCCGACCAGTGTGCTGGATTTTATGTACTAATGTCAAGGTTTTATACATTATATGTAATTCAATGGGTAGCTAGTGCTGTGCTTTCAGGAATGGGGTTACATGATCAAATGTTGTACTGCCGTTGATCAATTTGATGGCAATATTTTGCATAAGTTGTAGACGTCTAAATTCTTTCCTACATAGACCCTTAGGTTAATAGGCAGAATATAAATTAATAAACTATACTAAATAAGGCATTGCAATAATCTAAATGAGATATAAATACAGCATACACAAGAACACGCAGAGCCTTGGGAGGGGGGGGTCTGTTTACTAACCCCTTCATTGCCGACACAGCCCATTCACAGTGAATGGTCTGTGTCAGCACTAGCACACAGCCAGCTGCGCTACTGGCTTAGTAAACCCAGCCTTAGCATCAAGTATATCTCTAACTGAATGAATTTGGCATAATTATATGCTTCCTCATCTTTCTCTCTTGCTAATATGTTTAGCAAACATTGTGGGTTAAATAAGACCGCAGCTTTATTTGTGGCTATATGAAACCCAAGCCAAGTTCCAAAATGAAACCCATCAGATTTCATGCCTTCTCCCCCCCCCCCCCCCCCCCCCCCCCCACACTTTTGCCTCTGTCCCCTTTCCAGAGCTCAGGCTGTAACTGGCTACCCCCCTCTACCAGTGTGCTCATCCTTGCTTTCAACTGGAGCCCTTCCTCCCCCCCCCCCCCCCCCCCCCCACTTCCCTGCAGGGTTCCTGTGACAAACCACCTTTAGACTGGAAGCTGTTTACTCTTTATCAGCACTTGTGTTTCTCAAGCACCAGCTGCCTAGCAATGTTCTTGCCCTCCTTCTGGCCCTCCCCCTCCCTGTTTCCTGCTGTTCTCTACTGGTTCAGGTTCACCATCCCTGCATCCGCAATGATGTATATGACTTTCAAACCACCCAATTCAAGGCAACATTTAATATAATCAAATTACATGCAAAATAGGATGGGAGGGCAGGTGCTCACAATTGAGCCATTTGCTGCCACAAGAAGACAGTTCTGCTCTGGTCTGTCTCTTGCTGCTCCTGTTGGAAAAAAATGCTCTCTAATTTTATATTAATCCTTCCTTTTGCTTTTTTATATGGAAAAGTCAATTCATCTTTCTGCAGGTATGCATGTACAGTAGTCAATTCAAGTTAATCTAGTTTCAAGTAGATTTTTTTTTATAGTTGCACCATTTTTCTTTCAAATATTTTGATGTGAGCTGTATTTTAAGTGGAATTATAACTGACACAATCTTGTTTTGTTTGTTTTCCTACTTCTAGTTTAGCTACATAGATCGTAATGGAGTATATGAGCACCACAAGTGATAACAAGGATGAGATTGAGTTGATGTTGGCACATTTCAACATGGCTGACATGGTGGAGATAATGGAGAAGCTATACGTTGATGGCAAGCCTGTTACTGATGATGTCAGCATGATCAGTGAGGAGTGTTCAGAGTCCCTTTTGCTTGGTGACCAAGAGACCTTGCTGCTGTCAGCTGTCAGATATGGGACTTGCCAGGATTTACTCAATTTTGCAAATCAGGTCTCAAACACAGGAAAGAGTTTGCACAAATACCTACAGCAAGAATCCGGGATTATATTAAGCAAGGTACACTGAATCTTTTCCAGATTTTACTTTTTTATTCTGCATGATGAAGTCTTCAGTGGTGCTGGATTAACAGCACTGGAAACTGAAGTCCATTTATCTACTGAATAGGTATATTGTGGTCCATTTTATATGGAGTATTCCAGAATATTGTTCTCTTATCCTTGATTCACAGAATCCTTCCCTTTGGCCTCCAGGTGAGGTCTCCTACCCAACTCGCATCTCCAATGATGAAGTGAGTGACAGTTGAAGTATGTTCCATGGTATTTGAATAGACAGCTGAGGAGGTCCTTTTTGTTATCTTGTGATTCTAGCGCCGTTTTCCCTGTTTTGTCCTTCCACATCCCATCTTAAACTTGGTCAGATATGGCAGCGGCAGCATCCTGTGATTGAGCAGATATAGGACTGTGGCATTCCGTACCATTCATCGGTTGTCACTCAAAGTGATCCTCTTTCTCCAGAGCTTTCAGTGGTGGCTCCAGACCAGTCAGTCTGGAGCTAAAGGATGAGTCTTCTACACGTGAGCTTCAGGGCTAGCACAAGAGTATCTAACCCCCTAGGGAAACCTCCAACTATGTATGCCCCACTTTGTGTCCAGCATCTGTCCTTCCTGCCCCCCCCCCCCCCACCATGTCCAGTATCTCTCCTTTTTTTCCCCTTGCTGCCACTGTCACCACCACTCTACCTCCGTCTTGGGCCCAAGCAGGAAACGTGATGTGTCGGGTTCACTTCAGTCCTCCATTGAGTCCCACCCCTTTGATACAAAGTTCCTATAAGAAGAAGTGAGATGAAGCTGGCCTTCAGCGCATGCAGGTACTCGAAGGCCTGCTGCAGGTGAGAGACCCAGGAAGAGAGCGGGAGATGCTAGACTATGGCAGGGGGGGTTGGGGAGGAATAATTAAAAAAAGATATGCTGGGGATGCAGGAAAGAGAGGAAGAGATATGCTGGGCCCACAGGAGATGTGACTATAGAAAGCCAAACAAGTGCTCCTTTCTCAATTGTGTAGGCTGTAAACCACATTTAGCAAGCTTTCTCTTCTAGTGTGGGGTTTACTGCCTACATGGAAGGAAGACTGTATCAAAGTTTCTGTAGCAGCCTCTCTTGCTGAAGGGGTGGGTTTCCTGCAGCCACTCTCTCCCCTTGGGGCCACTGCCTTGAACATTGAAGCTGCAGTTTATTTAGGGGGAGTGGGGAGGAAAAAAGAAGGGGGACAAGAAGCTGCTGGAAAGAGGAGAAAGAAGGGACATGGTTCTGTTGGACCATAAGGGGAAAATGGGAGAGAGAGGGGGCAGGGTACTGCTGGACCATAGGGGAAGAGGAAAGAGAGAGAGAGATGTAGAGCCGTATGTGCGGGTGGAGAAAAAGAAAGGAGAGACTGGGCTACAGTGGTGTAAGAAGGGAGAGGGGAAAGGAGATACTGGGCATAGAAGAATCTTGTGTGAGAGATCATGGGTGTTGTCAAGGAGATGAATAAAAAGAGCATAGCGAGTACAAGAGGAGTAATGGGGAGTTGGATAAAAGAGGCCAGGGAAGGAGTGAGAAAGAGCTAGGGAGTGAGAGGAGGCGATGGAACGTTGATAAGTAAGTGAAATATAGGTGGAGGACTGAAGAGTGAGAGGATAAAATTTGAGTGGGCAGATAGAATAGAGAGAGCGGAAATGTGTCAACAGATGAATGTAGTGAGGAGATAGGACCATGAACAGCACACACTAGAAAGACAGCAGAAGAGAGAAACTGGGACCAGCATGCTTGGAAAAATAAAACAAAGGTAGAAAAATGTTTTATTTTGAATTTATTAACTGGGAAATGTGCACCACTGATGTGTTTGTATTTTGTTTAGTACAGGAGGAAATGCATTTCTGTTTTAGTTTCTCCCATGTTGTGGTACCTACCTGCCTAGTATGACTTCTTGGGGTTCCCAGTTCAATTTTTGCCTTCATATTTATAATTTGTATCCCCTTGTTCTGTATTTGGTGAGGGTTTTGCTTTGTGTGTGACCGAGGTGTGGTATTCTGTTTGCATGTAGCTTCTGTGTAGAACTTTGTAGCAGTCCACCTATTCTGTTTTACTAGTAGTAGTAGTAGTTGTATTGGTATTTTAGAGTGTAATATTTGTAGCTGTACCTATTCTTAAGTAGGGTTTATGTTGTTAAGAGTCACAGGAATTAGTGCTAAATCAGTTTGCTGCATCCATGTTGTGTTATTTTTCCAGGTTTTGTATTATTTCACAGTGTGCCTGGTAGTGGAGAGATTTATATTACTGTTACTCAGATGACATAAGAATCAGAATTTATTTTTTTAATAGATAAGTGGCCCTGTTTACTAATCAGCATTATAGGCACGTTAACGTTTTTATTGAACATTAACCATGTACATGCCTACAGTATCCCTACATGGGGACTGCATGGTTAGCACGCGGTAGGTGTAGGTGCACTAAAAGCACTAACGCACTTTAGTAAATGGCCCAAAATGTGCTAGTTATGATCTGCACCTATTGTTTGGGGGGAGATAGGGTATTTGTGGATGCAGAGCATGTTGATATTTAATTCATAAGAACTGCCATACTGTATTGGACCAAAGGGCCATGATGGTCATGTATGTAGTGTGTCACATATGCAGTATTATCCATCAGGTACGTCCTGACTGAAAAAAGGTTTGAGAATCACTGCTCTAGAGAATCCTGGCAACAATTATTACTACTACAACTTACTATTTCTAAAGCACTTCTGGGTGTATACAGCGCTAAATCCACGTCATAACTCTGTTATGTCCGACGACTGGGAAGGGTTGAGCTTCTGCTGGTCCTGCACTTGTGCCTTACTGTGCTCTGTCTGAGACCTTTATTAAAATAATTAACTTCCAGAGTTCAGGAGAACTAAGGTTTGTGCTTTTTCAACTCTAATACAATTTTATTTCAGAATACCAAACTAGTTTGAGCAGATTTGCTCACACAGGGGTGAGTTTCGAGAGGTTGCATGGCCATATGGAGTTTACAGTAAAAAAAATTGTATTTTTTAATATTATTTATAAATTGGTTGCTACACTGTACTTTTGTACCAATAAAATGTATAATAAAGTCATGTACATATATAACACCTTTTTTTTTTTTTTTAGAACCCATTGTTAAACATCTACCAGGACACCACTGGACTATATGCACATGCCCAAAATGAACATTTCAATCACTAAAATAGTGGAGGAACCAAGGTTCTTTTTTTAGCTAAAGGTCCTTTATTTAAAATAGTGCCCAACCACAGTTCTTATACGGAACTTGACACGGGCCGTGTTTCAGCACTCTTGCCTGCATCAGCAGTCCAAAGCAATCTAGATAAGGAAATCAAAATGCACAAGTATAATAAATACAGCAAGAAAATACAAAAATATCTATATTTAAGTAAATATAAAAAAAAACTTTTAAACCAAATATGAATTTGCATTGAAAACATAGGAACAGAAAGAAATAAAACTAAGTATATAAACTGTCATCAATGTAAATATCGGTAACCAACATAACTCTAATAAAGTAATACTTACACATGAACAAAGCATACAAATCACAGTAAATAAGGAATAATAATATATATAACACATTAAAAACATTGTGACCTCATTGTAAAAACAATAAGAAATGAAAACAAGTATATGTGGAGGGACAATTTTGATATGTCTAAAACTGATTTTGGACGTTTTGCGGAAAACGTTCAAAAATCCAATAGCAAATATGGCCATTTTCAACCAGAAAAAAAGTCTAACTTTTTTCATTGTGAAAATGGCCATTTGCTAGATGGTTTTGTGCTCAGTGTGTGTGTCTTTTTGGACCATATTTGAAAAAGGTTCAAGGGGAAAATGCACAAAAACAAGCCACTGGGATGTGCGGGGACCAGCATTCTTAGTAGACTGGCCACACACACACATCCCAGCATATCTGTGGGGCACCCTAGGGGGCACTGCAGTGGACTTCACATAAAAGGTCCCAGGTACACATCTCACAGTTACCCCCTAACCTTGTATGGGGAGCCCCCCAAAGCCTACTAAAAACATATTGTACAGCACTACAATAGCCCTTATGCCTACAGGTGTCACCTATATGTAGGTACAGTAGGTTTCTGGTGGGTTTTGAACAGCTCACACTTTCCACCACAAGTGTATCAGTTAGAATGGGATATGAGCCTGGGTCCCCTTCTCTACATTGCACTGCACCGGTCACTAGGCTACTCCAGGGACCTGCTTGCTGCTCTAATAGGACTGACCATAACATCTTAAGCTGTTATAGAAACAGTACCTACCAACCTCTTTCACATCTTTGGGGGATGGAAGGGGGTCAGTGAACACTGGAGGAGTAAGGGGGGGGGGGGGGGGGGCTCATGCCTTTAATCCATCCAGTGGTCATTTAAGGCTCCTTTTTGTGACTTAGTTTTCATTGAAACAGGTCTAGACCAAAATGTTTAACTTTTAACCCTGGACGTTTTTGCTTTGTTCTATTATGGCAGAAAAACGTCCCAAGTTTTGGGAATGCCCAAATCCTGCACCCAGCACTCCTGCTTGTGATTTGGATGCACTGCATATGAACTGCATAGAAAACTGTCTTGAAAATGGGTTAAGAAAATAGGGTTAGAATGTTTTGGCAAAGAAAAAAAAAACCAGTCCATCTGCTGCTTTGTGCCACTTGTTGGATATATTTTTTCTAAAATGAGCCCTTTGCTGTAATAAAATAATAATTATATCCTATATAATAATTTGCACGTCCGTCTGGATGCCTGGGTTCGTAACACAGTTCCCATTGGTCCGCCCTGGGGATGACATCACAGGGCGGACCAATGGGAAGTGAGAGGGAAGGGAACCCAGCGCCATCCACCAGAGGTGAGTACAGAATCGCCCCTCCCAGTTTGATGACCCCTCCCTCCCTCCTTCCTTCCACTCGCGTCCGAGTTCCACAGCCCCCCTGTCCTCTGAGTTCCACCGCCCCAAGTTCCATGCCCCTCCTTCTCCTCCGAGTTCCACCACCCCGAGCCTCCCTCCCTTTCTGTGGCCTCCGAGTGCTAGCAGGACGTGTGCGGCTGCCCCTCCGCTTCGTGAGTGCCGGCTGTTCTTGAAAACTTTTTACCCCTCCTGGTCCGCCAGCAACAGTCAAAGTCGAGCAGGCACGGCATGGCGCTTCACACTGCCTTCGCTTTCGCGTCTGTTTCAGCTGTGCCTCTTGTGCCGCCCTCATTTCCTGTTTGCGGAAGGGCGGGACCAGAGGCACAGCTGAAACAGACGCGAAGGTAGTCTGAAGCGCCGTTCCATGCCTGCTCGACTTCATTGTTGCCGGTGGACCATGAGGTAAAAAGTTTTAAAGAATGGCCAGCAATTACGAATGGCAGAGGCAGCCGCACACGTCCTGCTTTCACTCAGAGGCCCTGTTGCAGACAGGGGAACATGCAATACAGAGCACTATTAGTTCTGTTAAGCTGGCCACCCCAACCTGAAGCCAGGAATTTGGCCTGCCTTTTTCCACCCCTTGTATTCCTATAGCAGTGTCGCTAGTGAAGCCTGAGATCAGGTAGGCTTTGCAGTATTGCACCAGAAATAAGTAAATTAGATACACCGGGAGCATCAACTTCAGTGGTCACTAACTCATCTTTTTTAGCAACAGCAGGGAATATGCATGTATCTTGATATATCACATGCAAAACTGCTGGTAATGATTCCTATGCTGCATCGCTGGTCTTCCAAGTTCATACTCGTTACTGAATTTTCCACCCATCTTTTTTTTTTTTTTTTTTTTTTTTTTTTTAACAGCTCCCTCCCTTCACCCACATGACTCTATTCACATCGCCTCCCCTCCTGTACCTTATCGTTGTGCCCTGGTGGTCTAGTGGCCTCTTTGGGGCAGGAAAGAGTCCCCTCTTTCCTGCCCGGTTGCTGCATCAAAACGGCTGCTGAGAGTTTTAGCAGTGACCTTGCAAGACTTCTGCGGAAGTCTTGCGAGGCCACCGTTTGAACACTTGGCAGCTATTTTGAAGCGGTGCCAGGAGTGAGAGGTCTGCAGCTGCGCCGGACATTAAAGAGGGGTCTCTTTCCTGCCCCAAAGAGGCCACTAGACCACCAGGGCACAACAATAAGGTACAGGAGGGGAGGGGAGGGGAGGACAGAACACTCTGAGGCCCGTCCACAAACCCAGACAAACGGGCAGGCTGGCAAAACCTGCCCGAATGTCCCACAGTTTCCTCAAAAAGAGGACATGCTCAAGTAAAACCAGACATATTTTAACCCTAAGCACATCTGACAGACCCTAGTGAAAGCTGCCTGCTGGCCTGATTTCAGCAACATGTACTATTTGCCTGTTTTTAGCCTTGTTTGCACTTATTACCGTTGAAGTGAATACTCAAGGATCCTAGTAAAATATGTGCCTTATTGCTCTCGTGTTATCAGTTTCCGGATTGCTTTAATGTTTACCAATGTCTGTCTTCTGTAGGTGATTGCTGTGAAACACGGGCGCTATCAAATAGACACTGACGTACTCTTATTTCCGTGGAAGCTGACTTACAGGAATATTGGCTCAGATTTTATTCCCAGAGGAACTTTTGGGAAAGTACATTTGGCACAAGACCAGGAAACAAGAAAACGAATGGCATGCAAACTGGTATGTTGAGAAAGAGAGAGCTTAGCTTTCCAAATGAGTTCACAGACAAGCTTTCAGAACATGTTACAAGAGAAACCTGCAGCAGATTTGGGTGTGCTTGGGGGTTGCTGTTAACGTTACAGAGCTGTACATGAGGGTCACAAAGGAATGCCTTTGTACATTTTTGGGTTTTTTTGCCATGTAATCAGTGAAAGCTGTCTCTTCGATGAGGTCTTCAAAAACACATTTTTGTAGGCAAATGCACTATTGAAACACTGTCAAGAATCTAAAGAATGCAAATTTTAAAGATGTCAGGAAGATGTAGCATAAGTGAATACAGAGAATAGTTTCCTATTTATGAAAGCTATCAGATTGCTATGCCCAACCCCCAGCACGCAGTTCCATCCCCAGCGAGACAGTTCCACCCTCAGTGTGCACCATTCTGGCACTACAGAAAATCAGACCTGATTTTCTAGCGCAGGGGTTACCTGGCAGTAATCTGGCAGTGCTGCACACTACCTCAGTTACCACCGGGTTAGCACGGGGAGCCCTTACTGTCACCTCAGTAGGTGGCAGTAAGTGCTCCCCTCAGAAATGACCACACGGCCATTTTCTTTTTTTTTTTTACCTTTTTATCTGCTGTGGTAAAGGGGGCCCTGGTGCGCGGCAAAAACAGCCACCGCTGCTAGTGCCAGACCCTTTTTACCGCACTTTAGTAAAAGGGCCTCTTAATGCAATTTTCTTTCCAGTGTTGCTCGCCACTGAAATGAGTTTTGACACGAACATATCTAAACCTCCACTACCCAAACTGCAAAGGACTCAAATACAAATCAACACATGCATCCAGCTTTTCCTACATAAGCACACAACTATGGAACGCACTACCAAAAGCCCTAAAAACAACGTATAACCACCTAAACTTCCGGAAATCACTAAAAACTTACCTGTTCAAAAAGGCATATCCTACTGACCCAACTTAAATGCCTGAACCCTGTGACACCTCGAAACCAAAGAACATAATGGACGTAACGTAACTCTTCTTCTGTACGATTCCCTAATATCTCTGTTCCACATGAATCTCATTCTACCACAGCATCACTGCGAAACTGTTTATACCGGAATTGGCGAACGCCTTTAAGGTACTATGTAAGCCACATTGAGCCTGCAAATGGGTGGGAAAATGTGGGATACAAATGTAACAAATAAATGTGTAAAAATGTAAAGGGCCCTGTTTAATAAGCAGCACTAAGGGTGCGTTAGCATTTTTAGCATGCGCTATGATTAGCACGTGCTAAATGCTAAGTCGCCCATAGGAACATATGGACGACTCTATCATTTATCGCGCTAAAAACGCTAGCGCGGCTTAGTAAACAGGACCCATATTGTTTATTGCTTATATCTGGGTTATACTTACTGTATACTGTCTTGAGTGAATTTCTTCAAAAATGAAGCGAACAAGCAAATATAACATGTGCCTTTGCTCTACGCTTGTGAACTAGATATTGATGAAATGCTTAACCTGTGGCAGGAGCTCTCATCCACATATTGTTTAAATAATCAGTATTCAAAAATTTCAAAATACTTCCCAGATTAGATTTACAGATCCAGCTGTTTGTTGCAGTTAGGTGTAACAGCATCTAAGGACCGGAGAATGAAGCATTTGCCATCACTTACTGTAAGCCATTAAGCAGTGATAGCAATAGCTGCAGACAGCATATTTAATAGTGTCACAGAAGAGAGGGTAAACAGCATACAAATATAAACAGAAAAAAAGCAAACACTGGGCCTTCAGGATTGAGACAAATGTTATCCTTTTATTCTGAAAATGACCCGACACGGGCTGTGTTTCGGCATACAAACGCCTGCCTCCGGAGTCGGAAAGTTCCTAAAGGTATGTTTACAGAAATATGAGATTAATCAAACAATCAGGATATATTTCCCAGAATGTGGTGATTGTCCGTACAAGCTGAGAAACGCTGTCAGTAAAAAAAAAAAAGCGTTTTTTTTTTTTTTTTACTGACGCCGTTTCTCAGCTTATACAGACAATCGCCACGTTCTGGGAAATGTATCCTGATTGTTTGATTAATCTCATATTTCCATTAACATACCTATAGGAACTTTCTGACCCCTGAGACAGGCGTTTGTACGCTGAAACGTGGCCCGTGTTGGGTCATTTTCAGAATAAAAGAATAACATTTGTCTCAATCCTGAAGGCCCAGTGTTTGCTTTTTTTTTCTGTTTCAGCATATTTAATAGTGGCACATATCTGCTTTGTTGCTCTCTATGGTTTTAATAAAATGTATTATTTTCCACTATGTATTGCTCAATGAGAGCTGGCATGCTTGCTTCTGGCCCCTTTATTTTTATTTATTTTTGGATTTTGCTCACACCTTTTTCAGTAGTAGCTCAAGGTGAGTTACATTCAGGTACACTGGGTATTTTCCCTGTTTAAGGAGGGCTCACAATCTAAGTTTGTACCTGAAGCAATGGAGGGTTAAGTGACTTGCCTAAGATCACAAGGAGGAGCAGCGGGATTTGAACCAGGCACCACTGGATGTTAAGACGGGTACTCTAACCTCTAGGCCACTCCTCCACTTTCAGCATCTCTTGAGACCAAGTTCTCTGTCAGCGTATCTGAATGTAACTTACCTTGAGCTACTACTGAAAAAGGTGTGAGCAAAATCCAAATAAATAAATATGGGGTCCTTTTTACAAAGGCACGCTAGCGGTTTTAGTGCACGCTAGAGATGCCCATAGAAATATATGGGTGTGTCTAATATTTAGCACGTGCTTATTTTTAGCACTCACTAAAATCACTACCGTGCCTTTCTAAAAGGACCCCTGTGTGTGATCATATGCACATATATGCAACTATTCTTGTTTACACATGTATTTTGTGCCTTAATTTTGGCACTTCAGAGAATTGGTCCTTTCAAGTCTATTCCCATGTGCTCTTGAACTCTTGTAGGAATTTTAAAATCAAATTTATTTTTGTGGGGGAAGCTTTTGGACTGTAGCTACGTTGCTCCTTTCTAGCGTACCCCTGAGAGGACTTCTGTGTGTGTGTTTCTTGGAGTATAGTTTTTGCTTTTCTTGGAATTGCGGTGTTTCTTTTTATTATGTTTTTTTTAATTGAAATTTACAATTTATCAACCAAGCATCCACTCATATAGAAAAATGAAAAGTTCCAAAAGACTATAACCTTGTAGAAAGGGAAGGGGAATGGGACTTGATATACTGCCTTTCTGTGGTTTTTGCAACAACATGCAAAGCGGTTTACATAGTATATACAGGTACTTATTTGTACCTGGGGCAATGGAGGGTTAAGTGACTTGCCCAGAGTCACAAGGAGCTGCATTGGGCATCGAACTCAGTTCCCCGGGATCAAAGTCCGCTGTACTAACCACTAGGCTGCTCTTCCACTCCTTCAATTAATTCTAGTCCTCCATAAAGGGAGGAGCGCTTCAAGCTCTTAAAATATAAGAAAACTCAAAAGAGAATAAAAGGAAAAAGCTACTAACACCAAGCTCTAAATACAGAAGACAATTCAACGTAATGTGGATCTTCTACCTCTTATATGGGAGAAGAGACCCTATCAGGTCCCTCCATTATCCCTCTAGAGGAAATAAATGTGGAGAGTTGAACAGAATCAAAAAAAACACATTTGTGTGATCTGTGCTTGATCACACATTTGCATGGAAATTTAAGGAAAAACAACACTCCCATCTGCAAAACTTTAGGTCTCAACAGAAATTGTTTCTTCTTCCTTTGCGTTTTACATGAAATGTCTGTAAAGATATGAATCTTAAAATTCAAGAAATTCTTATCCTGATTCTTAAAATACAAACGCAAAACCCAATCTTTATTTAAAACCAGTGCAAAGGTAACTAAAAGAATGGCCACCTTTGTATCTGAAGTCTCAAGCAAAGCACAAATGTTCAAAGATTCCATAGATTGAATCTGTCCCAACTGAGTTCTGCCATCAGCTTATTTAAAAGCAGGAAAATATAACATTTTTACTATCAGCGATTAAAGCTCTGGTGATGCATTCAAAACTTCTTTGAGATATCTGACAAAAAGTTCTTTAGCAGAAGACGACCTTAAACGTGGAAAATTAAGTACTCTTAAATTAGAATTTCTTGCAATGTTTTTCAGCGCTTCCACCTTAGCTTTAAGATTAAATTCTCTGAGGAAGTGATGTCATCGGGCGAAATGGCAGCCTAGCTTCATAGCTCCTTCTCCCGGCACCCGATTTTAGCGCTTAATAGAGATCGCTAGCGGGGAAGAAGGTGGTAAAGGCTGACCGAACATCCCCACAAGCAGCAGTTGCCATGAGCAAAGCCTCAGCCCGAAAGAAAGACGGAGAGAAGCATGGCGGGTAGGGCTGCTAAATGCCACGAGTCCCCAGAGCGGGCCTCGCCGTCTGATTATGACTCTGCCTTTTCTTTGGCTGAGACACGATTCCCACCCTCAAAAAAAGGAATCTCCAGTGAGCTCCAAAAATTCCTGTCTAATATCTAGGACGAGATAAAGCACTCAAAAGGAAGAGATCTTGGAGCGAATGGATTCGCTGAGCTCGGACCTCCGAGAGCTGGGGGGCAGGGTGGAGGAGGCAGAACTGAAGCTCGACGAACATGCAGAAACTTTGAACAAGCAAACCAAAATGCTACAGGAGTTGGAAAGAAAGAATGCAGACTTGGAATACAAATTGGATGACTTAGAAAACAGGGGCCGACGTAACAAACTCCAGTTCCGCGGGGTCCCGGAAGGGGGAGAGACTGAGGATGTGTTGGCGATAGTGCAATCCTTGTGTGCTACATTGATGGACCCTGAGGCCGGAGAGGTATCGTTTGAGCTTGATAGAGCACACAGAGCACTGGGCGCACGGAAGGAGCAACAGGTGCGGGACATCATAGTGCGGTTCCATAAGTATGAAGTTAAAGAAAAGATCCTGACTTGTGCGCGGAAGGTACAGAACTTGGAGTATGGAGGGGTCAAGGTTCTGGTGTACCAGGACCTTTCGCAGTATACCTTGCAACAGAGGTGCCAGCTGAAGCCAGCGCTGGACATTTTAATTAAGAACCAAACGCAATATAGATGGGGCTTCCCGTTCTCCCTGAACTTTGCTTTGAAGGGCAGCAAATACAGAGTGAGGTCATTAGTGGAGGCTTGGGAAGCTTTACACACAGCAGAGCTGGTGACCTCGAATGTCCCACCAGGGGCAGTGGCGCCTACAACAAGGGCTAAGCTTCAAGGATGGCAGCTAGTTCCCGGGACTGCAAAGTGAAATAACCCGAAAAGATGAGAAGGCTGGAGAGAGTTGGACTGGGGGCACAAGGTCTGAGCTAATGGGGGAGTCGCTCTTGGTTGAAGTCTTTCATAATTCGTTTTCAGGGGTAAGAGTTTGAATGGGAAAGGTTCACCATTTGATTCAAGGTTTGTTGGGCAAGAGAACTGTATGGAGGAAGCGAAATGGGGAGAGGAGCATAGGCATACTTAGCGAAGGAAAGATGGGGAATTGGCCTGAGAAGGGGGACTAGAGTTTGCATGTAGCAAAGGCTGGAGGAATGGAAGTATGTTGGCGATAAAATGAGGGGGGTGGGGGGGGGGGGGCGTGGGGCTGGGTGCTGTGAGTGTGGTGGGTAACTTCCTCTTTTTCCACTTGGAGGTAATGAGACCTCTGATTGGTGTTACTGTCGGGGTTAGTGGGGGTCACAGCGGGGTATGATAGGGGGTTGGGGGAATGACTTGACACTAAGGATAGGAGGTACTCACAGATGGGATGATTGGTTTTTCGTGTAGTACATGTACTAAGAAATGAGTGCAGATTTAAAGATATTATCCTATAACGTTAAGGGCATGAATATGCCTCAGAAAAGACAAGTTCTGTAAGGAACTGCAGCAGTTTCAACCACACGTGGTCCTCTTGCAAGAGACACACTTGCGCCGAAAGCATGAAAAATTTCTCTCTCATTCTGGTTACCCGGGGGCATACTTTGCTTCTACCGAGGCCTTAAGAAAAAGTGGGGTGGCGATATTGATACATTCCTCGGTGGCGGCACAGGTAGTGAATGTTAAGAGGGACCCGAGAGGGCGTTTCATATTCCTACACATTAAAATTGACCAGGTGGACCTAACGGTTGCATCTATATATGCCCCCAATAGTGGTCAGGTGGAGTTCTTTGCGAGGTTAAGGAACTCCTTGGCAGCATTTGTCCAGGGTTCTCTAATATTGGGGGGTGATTTTAACGCTGTGGTGAATCCTGGTCTGGACCGAACAGGGGTCACTAGAACAGAAGGGAAAAAATAGGCATTAGCGCTGGAATCCTTGGCCTATTCCTTGGGCACGTTGGACCTGTGGAGACTGACACATATGATGGACAGGGACTATACCGTCTACTCCTCAGTACATGACTCCTATTCACGCATTGATTATATTTTTCTAGATACTGCCTTGGTAGAGAGGGGACCTGAAGCGGGAATAGGCAGTATGGCAATATCAGATCATGCCCCATTATGGGTCTCCCTGCCAAACATAAGGGCGGAAATAAAGGAAAAGAGATGGACATTAAATGCTAGTTTAATGTTATAGAAAAATGTTGAAAGAATATTTGGAGTTTAATATTGACTCGGGGCCCACGCTAAATACAGTGTGGGATGCTATGAATGCGGTATCCAGGGGTTATTTCTTGCAATTAGCCGGTAAACGATCAAGGACACGTAAGGGACAAATAGTGAACTGTCTGGAGAGAATACACTTGCTGGTGGACCAGCATAAGGTAAATAGGTCCTCTCAGATCTGGCAAGAGTTGTGCAAGGAGAGAATGCTGCTAGATTCTATATACTCGGAGCAGCTCAGTCTATTGTAGGTGAGGTATAGGGCGGGAAATTATGAGTTTGCACATAAGGCAGGTCGCCTCCTTGCTATACGGTTGCATAGACAAAAAGTTGACCGAATGGTTAAACAGGTGCGTGATGGCAGGGTAGAAGTGTTACGTAACTCAGCACATATACATAAATGCTTTGGAGAGTTTTACCAAGCACTATATTCTCAGGAGATTAGCCCTTCTCTAGATTCTATTGAGAAATATCTGGCCGAGAGTGACCTCTTTTCTTTGACTTCTTATCAACAGGCAATGTTAGACAAACCAGTTACCCCATTGGAAATACAGGAGGCCATTCGAAGCTTGCCTTCTTATAAGTCACCTGGGCTGGATGTGTTTCCTAATGAGTTCTATAAGAAGTTTGCACCTGAATTGGCGCCGCTTCTTGCGGACTTGTTTAATCAGGTGGGGGTTGGGGGGACCCTGCCTCCATCAATGATGGAGGCTTGGATAGCGGTGCTGCCCAAACCAGATAAAGATCATACTGAGTGCAGCTCATACAGGCCTATCTCTGTCCTAAATGCAGATGTTAAAATACTGGCGAAGGTCCTGGTAAGCCGGTTGGCACCCTTGCTTCCGGCTGTCATACATCCTGACCAAGTGGGCTTTTTGTCACATCGTAAGGCAATGGACAGTATAAGGTGTACATTAGACCTCATGTATCTAGCGAAGAGAAACCAGAGGCCTCTGTGTCTCCTTAGTCTGGACGCAGAAAAGCTTTCGATAGGGTCCAATTTGTTTATTGGCCCATCTGAAGGAGAAAGATGCCTTCTGAGACTCCACTACTTCCACAGAAAGCGTTACATTCAATGCCTCTGACTTTGTCATATTTACTTTGAACCCTGATACTGCTGAGTACTTGTCAATGATGCGTATGAGCTATGGGAACTTAGACAAGGGGTGAGTCACGAACAACAGGACGTCGTCCTCGAAAAGGGCCATTTTATGTGTTCTACCTGCTATTCGAGCTCCCGAGATTTCCGGGTCTACCCGCACACGTGAGGCAAACGTTCCATAACCATGGCAAATAATAAGGGAGACTGCTCTGGAAAAGGCTTCTCCTGTAACCAAATGCTGGGTATATCGGTCCATCGTTGAAGAGGAAGGTAGGTTGTGGAGGACTCTGTGGAAAAGACCCTCGTCTTCCCTTTTCCTCTTTACCATCAGTAAGAGAGAATTTTCTCAGATCTCAGCATTGGAACAGAGCAGCAGCCATCTTGGAACGCCTCCTCCCCCCCACCACCATTTTTATTGGGTATTATGAGCCATGCAGCCATTTTTGATTGGGCGTTATATCATCAAGTTTAATAAAATGGATGTCTGTTCCAGGCCATAAGTAAAAAAAAAAAAAAAGTTACTTTCCTGTGCTTCATTGAAGACTGTTAGATATTTGTTTGTTTACAATTTTATATACAGCATATACAAAATAATTGATCAAAGTTATGAGCATTTAGAACATATATAAAAATACAAAATACATACTAAAAACACACAAAAAAAGCATAAAATAAAGCAGATCTCTGAGCAGAATTGATCCCACATGGCATTTTGTATTGTATCAGGGCCATAGGAGCCAACTTTTCAAAGTGATTGTGGGTGCTAAACCCAATGGAAATGACTTAATCTCTAGACACAGTCAAGGAGTTTACTCAATATTGGGGGTGTTCAAACACTTTGGGGCGGGCAAAATTCTGTTAATACCTCTTAAGCTAGCGTTTGCATTTCATCTTGTGCTCTCAGCCTATAATTAGCATGCCTAGTGTGGGATTTTAAGAGATTTTTTTGGTGACTAGTGGAAACCACTTTTTATTTGTCTACATTAAATTTCTTCTGCCCTTTGGATGCTCAGTTTTCCAGTTTCCTAAGGTCTTCTTGCAGTTTTTTATAGTCCACATATGTTTTAACAGTTTTGAATAGTTTTGTGTCATCTGCAAATTTAATAACTTCACTTGTAGTTCCGATTTCCAGATGTTAAATAGCACCAGTCCCAGTACAGATCCCTGCGGCACTCCACGATTCACCTTCCTTCATTGAAAAAAATGGCCATGTAACCCTACCCTCTGTGTTGTGCCTAATACCCAGTTCCTAATCCACAAAAGAACATTGCCTCCTATCCCATGAGTCTTAATTTTCTCGGGAGTTTCTCATGAGGAACTTTGTCAGACGCTTTCTAAAAAATGTAAATACACTATTTCAAGCAGCTCATCTTTATCAACATGTTTATTCATTCAAAGAAATGAAGCAAGTTGGTGATGCAAGACTTCCCTTGGCTGAATCCATGCTGACTCTGTCCCATTAAACCATGTTTGTCTATGGGGCTCATTTTCAAAGCACTTAGACTTACATAGTAACCTATGGAACTTTGTAAGTCTAAGTGGTTGAAAATATGCCTCCATGTGTTGCGTAATTATATTCTTTATAATAGTTTCTACTATTTTGCCCAGCTCTGAAGTCAAGCTTTACTAGTCTGTAATTTCCTGGATCTCCCCAGAATCCTTTTGAAAAATTGATGTTACATTGGCCACCCTCCAAACTTCAGGTTCTATGGATGAATAAATGATAGGTTACAGGTCACTAACAGCAGTTCAGCAATTTCATGTTTGAGTTCTCTCAGTACTCTAGGGTGCTTGCCATCCGGTCAAGGTGATTTACTACTCTTTAAATTGTCGATTTGACTGTGTACATCTTTCAGATTCACCTAGATTTCTTTGTTTCTCCGCATCATCATCCTACTCCTGTACACTTCTACTGGCAAAGTATGTGCCATAATGTCATGGGGCATATTTATACACTGGTCAATATTTTATACATGTGTATATGATCACATACACATGACTTTATAAAATTACCCTTAACAGTGGGAGTTTCTCTCAGATGACTCTGGCTAGAGCACAGCAGTTCTCTTATAGGGTAGTACTAATACAACCTATCCATTTAAGAACAATGGCCTTTCAGTTCTAAAAATCCAAAAAGCCAAAACCAGCAATTTGAATTTCATGTGTAACACTAAAAGTGAAAGTGCACTGGCCCTCAGTGAGCTGCTTCTATGCTGTCGCATTCTGTAGTGATTGTAAATCTCTTAAAACCCTGTCTGGAAGATCAATACACAGTAAATTCCATAATTAAAACTGCTGATTACAAAAGAATGCAAAAGCACACGAAGTGCTGAGGGCTCTCATAAAGGCTTTAACTGACGTACTAGTTGCAATTCATAATAAACAGTAATAGGTGATTCCAAAGTATCATCAGAGTCTATATTTATCCCCATGCTATGTTGTTCTGAGGAAAAAAGGATCATCCATTTCACAAAGAAGGCTAATTTGTACCTCCAATACTTAGTCATTTTGATGTTCCATAGAAACATAGAAAAATGAAGGCAGATGAAGACCGGGTGGGCTCATTTTCAAAGCACTTAGCCTTCCAAAGTTCCATAGGTTTCTATAGAACTTTGGAAGGCTAAGTGCTTTGAAAATATGGCCTGATATCTGATCTGCCCATACATATCATCTTCTATCCCTTCTTTTTCCTTTGAGATCCTATGTACGAGGGGCAAACTGAGAGTGGTCTTCTCCCTTCCATCTGGCATCTATTCCCCCTCCCCACTCCATTCGCCATCCAGCTTCTGTCCCTCTCCCCCCTCCATCCAGTGGTTGTCTTTTTTTAACACCCCCCCCCCCCCCCCCACCGGACACCCCCACTACCACTGGTGCACCAGACTCTGCCCATTCCCATCCAGTACCCCCCTGCCACGGCCAGCACTGTTGCCGCCCTGCTGCTGCTTCAGCAGTGGTGACAAAAATAGAAAAAAAAAGATGGCGAGGCTGCATTGTTCCTGCTCGTGGCTGACTGGCTGTGGCGTGGAACAGGAAATTGTCAGAGGCAGGCGGGACAGGCAGCCATGAGCAGGAACAGTGCAGCTCCATGATTTTCTTTTTCTGTTTTTGCCTGTTGTAACAGCAGCAGCAGTGGTGGCCATGGTAGGAGGGTATTGTGTGGGAGTGGGGAGAGCAGCATGCATCCGGGTAGAGCCTCTGGGCCCCTGGGCCCTGCCCAGTTGCCCGAATGGTCAGGTCGCCCCTGCTATGTACTTGTCCCAAGCTTTCTTCAATTAGATACAGTTTTCGTCTCCACATACACCGGGAAGCTGTGTCACAATTTCACCACCCTTTTCATGAAGAAATATTTCCTCAGGTTACTTCTGAGTCTATCCCCTTTCACCTTCATCCTATGCCTCCTCACCAGAGCTTACTGTAAATTGAAAGAGATTTGTCTCCTTTTTCAAATGTATGCTTAAATGTTATGTTGAAATTCTAAAAATAAAAAATAAATGAAAAGAAAGAAATGTCTTGTATGCATTTACTCTATATAAAAAACTGGGAAATTCCAAACCTTCTTAATTTAAGTTCTAATTACCCAAATTAGTTTGAAATAGTAATATTAAATGGTGTGACACCTTGTAACTCCAAAATTCCACAATCGGGATCGTTTCTAATAAATCAACAAGGAACCTCAAACCTCCTCATAGGGAACACACTGCAACATTAGCTTAGTCCACTATTTTAATGAAGGAGTAGAATACTATCACTGGTTCCAGTGAGGAGGAAGAAGAGAAAAAAACCAACCGCAAAAACTCATAACTACATGAGAAAAACGGATGGCATAAAAACTCTCCTTCTCCTTCACTGACTAGTTATGAGTTTTTGCGGTTGTTTTTTTTCTCTTCTTCCTCCTCACTGGAACCAGTGATAGTATTCTACTCCTTCATTAAAATAGTGGACTAAGCTAACGTTGCAGTGTGTTCCCTATGAGGAGGTTTGAGGTTCCTTGTTGATTTATTAGAAACGATCCCGATTGTGGAATTTTGGAGTTACAAGGTGTCACACCATTTAATATTGTATGCATTTATGCCACGTAGCATTTAAATGTCAATGTTCAAAACCAAACAAAAAAATCCCTCAGACAGTTCTGCTGATTCAGCTTTTTGGAGGGACATCGACACCTATGTTCATATATCATTTGTGGAACAATAAGCTACAAATAAAAAAAAATAACCTCTCTAATATCCATAAAATATTAAATAGTAAGGAAGTGACGCACCCTGAGGGACTCATAAACTGATTCACCAACACCATAAAGCTAGCTTAGATAATTAAGAAAAGATCAAAGCCGTTGAAGAATTACTCTCCCTAAGCCCAAATATGAAAAATATTTGACAGAATATACCCCCAAAAAAAGAAATCAAATGCATAGGAAAGCTCTAAAAAAATAAGCATTCATTTCTGTCCAAAGTATAAAAAACATGATTCGTAAGTGCAGGTAGATACTGGAACATTTTTTGGATTTACTAAAGAACGCTATTGTATTAGGGCACACCATTGCTATTAACACACATTTATTGGCAGGGCCTGTTGCATAAAATGGGACCTGCAGTAAATAACTTACGTTAACTTGTTATTTATGGAGTAACTAGTAAAAAAAGGCCCGTTTCTCTGAGCAATGAAACGGGTGCTAGCAAGGTTTACCTGCGGCAGCATCGGGAGGGCGCAGGAAGGCAGCGTCGGGAGGGTGCAAGTGTTTTTTTTTTGGAGGGCGGCAGCTTCGGGGTCTCGGCAGATCAGGTGTTCGGACGGCACTCCTCCCCCTGCGTAGCTCGATGTTTGTCGCTGTGCGTCGGGGGGGTGGAGGCCCTGTGTAGGCCATTGTTTCTGGCAGTGCGTCGGGGGGGGGGTAGCGTCGGAGGGCGGTGGAACTGGCGATTGGCTGAGTGTCATAGCCCCGCCCTCCACGTCATCACGTTGTGACGCGAGGGCGGGGCAGACACTCATGGGATCTTGCAACTACAAATTTACATTTAGAATGTTGGGGTTATGAATTATGTGTGGATGGGGCGTGGCTGAGGGCGGGTCTATGAGTGAGAGTGAGTGGTGCTGACAGCCTAGAAGACTACAGGGCTTCAGTGTTTCCCTGCCACACAGTGAGGTTCAGAACGTTGGAGGTCAGAACGTTGGCGGTGAGAATTATTTATATAGATGTGATAGTGCCTGTTAGTAATTCTAGGCCTTAATTGTAAGCCCTCTTAGGGCAGGTAAATATCTAGCGTACCTGAATATAACTCACCTTGAGCTACTACTGAAAAAGTGTGAGCTAAATTAAAAAAAAAAAAAAAAAAAAAAAAAAAAGTATCTTCTCTTTCTTTTCTTACTTCCAGAGTGTGTATCTTCAAATTCCTCAGCCTCTCAGTGTAAGACTTGCAGTGCAGTCCATGTGGTTCATTAATGACATTTTCCACTATGATTTCCTAGATTCCTGTGGAACAGTTTAAGCCCGCAGATGTAGAATTCCAGGTCCACTTCCACCACGAGAACATTGCCGAGTTATATGGGGCACTGCTGTGGGACGAGACTATCCATCTCTTCATGGAAGCAGGAGAGGGCGGGTCGGTGATGGAGAAGCTGGAGACCTGTGGACCTATGAGGGAGTTTGAAATCATTTGGGTGACTAAACATGTCCTCAAAGGGCTCGACTTCCTTCACTCAAATCAAGTGATCCATCATGACATAAAACGTATGTTCATGTTTTGTTTTGTTAAATTTCCATCTCCTATCCATTGTTGGGTAATGTGCAAGAGTGAGGGTGATTCTGACATCTCCAGTTAGCTGTTCCAGTACACTTTGTTACTTTACAGATGAATCGGTCTGAAACTTTCTGTGGCTGTGATCTCATTATCATTGCCACAGAAACCATGTGACCCCACAGAGGTGTGGACTGATGACATTTCTATGAACAGCTTGCCGAGGTGTCAACCTTAAGCCCAGGTTTTGTGGCCTCGTTTGGGACTGCAGCTTACAGTTTGGGAAGCTTGCCCTAAATATATTTTACAAAAGGAAAAGTCCCCTTAAAAATGCTTTATTCATGTGAAGTCTAAAACTAAAATAAGCCCGACACTGGCCGTGTTTTGCCCACGCAAGGGCTGTGGCAGGAGCTAGATTAACTAGTGACAAAACTGCACTTTTCCTCATGTGATCAGTTCTTTCACATCACCATTTTATATTTTGTGGATTGCTTGCCGTGTTTTGTTTTTTTATTTTCTAGGATTTATTTACCACCTTTTTGAAGGAATTCACTCAAGGTGGTGTACAGCAAGAATAATTCAAACATAAGCAATAGACAATTACAGCAGTAAAAATATTCAAACAACAATACAATGTATGGCATAGTATGCTACATTACAATGCTAATACAATAAACAATAAAATATTTTAATAGACAGCATGGGGTATAACCAAAGATGGAACATATAGATAGATAAAATAGAGTAACGTGATTAAGAAAAATAAGGGACTAGTTTAAAGAAAGTTGCAAATTAGGTCAGAAAGGTGCTTGTATAGGTAGGAAAAATGTTAAATGTTAACTGCCATATGGATCCATGCCCAAACTATCTTATGAGAAAGGCCCCAGAACGATTCATTACTGAACTCACCACCCACTTAAATCTCCTACTCCTACAAGGCTCCTTCCTTGCTGAATATGGCAATATTCTACTCACACCAATAACGAAAAACCCCAAGAAACCAGCGAATGACATCACCAACTATCGACCTGTGGCCTCCATCCCTCTTCTAACCAAACTGATGGAAAATAGAGTAACCTCCCAACTTAACGAATTCATACAAAAGTTCTCCATACTACATGAATCACAATCGGGATTTTGACCTGCACAGAAACAGTATTACCCTGGTTTCCAAGTTCAAACAAGAAATTTCAATTGGCAACAAAATACTTCTTCTGCAGTTCGACCTATCAAGGGCATTTGACATGGTAGGCCATGAAATTCTCACAAAACTACTGGACAAGCTAGATAGGCGGAAACATCATTAAATGGATAAAAAGTTTCATCCACACCAGAACTTATCAGGTCAAATCAACATCTTCAATATCGCCTGCGTGGCCATCAAAATGTGGAGTCCCCCAAGGCTCACACCTATCCCCAATCCTCTTCATCCTCATGATGATTCCTCTGGCCAAATCCCTATCTAAATCTGGCCTAAATCCCTTCATCTACGCTGATGACGTCACAATATTCATCCCCTTCCAATCCAACCTCACAGAAATCTCGGATAAAATAACCACTGCCATGAACATCCTAACATCCTGGGCCAACGCTTTCAAGATGAAAATGAACAAAGAAAAAACTCAGTGTCTAATCCTTTCATCACAACACTCTACTCTGCTCCCAACTACCCTGAACACCCCAGACGTTACAATCCCAGTATCTGACAATCTAAAAATCCTAGGAGTAACATTAGACAAACACTTAACTTTAGACACTCATGCAAAAGCCACAATGAAGAAGATGTTCAACATGATGTGGGTACTGAAAAGAGTGAAACCATTCCTCCCACAGAAAACTTTCCGTAATCTAGTACAATCCACAGTACTTACCCATGCCGACTACTGCAACAGCATCTTCATCGGTTGCAAAGCCCAAACCATGAAAAAAACTCCAAACTGCCCAAAACACAGCAGCAAGACTCATTTTTGGCAAATCACGTTTCAAAAGCGCAACACCACTTCGAGAAAAGCTACATTGGCTCTCCATCAAGGAACGAATAAACTTCAAAGCCCACACTATGATCCACAAGATTCTCAATGGCGAATCTCCAAGCTACATGTCCAACCTGATCGATCTTCCAGCCATAAACCGGTCCAACTCTTCTCGAACATATCTTAATCTTCATCTTCCCAACTGTAAAGGCCTTAAATACAAAACCTACTACGCATCCAACTACTCTGTTATAGGCAGCCAACTCTGGAACGCCATACCTCGACATATCCAAAAGACCAGCGAACACCTACCCTTCCGAAAGCTGCTGAAGACTTAACTATTCAAACAAGCCTACCCAAACGACCCTACAATGTCTCGAACCTAACCCACACTACAAACAATACCCACACTTCTATCCTTTCCCCACATTGCATACTTTTGTCCCACTCTTTATAACTGTATTATCTCCATGATACTTTGTATTATCTCCGTGATACTTTGTACCATACTTTGTATTATCTCCGTGATACTTTGTACCATACTTTGTAAGTCGCACTGAACCTGCTATTGAGCGGGAAAGAGCGGGGTATAAATGCCACAGATAAATAAATAACTGAAGAAAAACGCCCTTGGTCTATCCAGTCTGCCCATTTGTACCTGCCTACTAGGTTGTCACATGCTTTATTGGATATATGGGCTCCTTCAGCCTTGTATGACGACTCCTTGTCCTTGAGCTTGTCAATCTATGAAAAATTCTGTCTTGTGGATTATTGAAGCCTCCCAGCTATTTGAATGCTTGTATTGTATCTCCCATTTCTCTTCTTTCTTCTTTCAGTGTGTCTGTGTATGGCTTTTAGTACAGGCCATGCACCATTTTGATTGCCCTCAGCTTAATTTCTTTATGTAGATGTAGTCTTAAGAACTCAACACAACTATCAAGGTGGACCCCCCCCCCCCCCCCCCGGGGCACTTATAGAGAGAGGTAGTATTACTTCATTCTTTCAACTAATGATGCCTCTCCTTTATTCACTCAAGTGTACTCTTAGCTTTCCCAACCTTATTATCACACCGCTTGCTCCCTTGAGGTCGTCAGAGATGACTCTGAGGTCTATCTTTCAATTGGTGACTGCTTGTTTTTTGTATCCAGAAAGGTATTGGTCCTTCAAATTTTGCATCCCAAATGCACGGGTAAAGCATATATACTTTTGACCATTTGTTCCAAGTTTTTAAAGCTTTCGTCATCTTACCTGCCATCCCTGGCATGTTTGTGTTGTTCATTTTATACATTGTCTGCAAGCAAGCACATCTTTATCCACTTAGGTAATTTCAGTTCTGAAGACATTGAAGAGGATAGTGACACTGTTGGCCATTTTCCATTCATCAGCATGGACGTCATTGACTAGCACTGAATCCTTTTGTTTGACTGACTCCTTACCCACTTCATAATTTTTTTTTGCTCCCAGGCTGGTTATCTTACTCACTAGTCTTCTGTGTAGAACAGTCTCAAAGTCTTCACTGAAATCCAGATAGGCCTCATTTATTTACAATCCAATGAAGAACAGAAACCCCATGTGATATATTAACTAATCACAATAACATTTCTACTATACATCAGCAATATAGCTAATATAGCTAAATGATTAAACAGTGCTCAGAACTAGGTGCAGGAGCTGAGCTATTGGCACCTTTACCTGCATCATAGCACTGCATGCCCTCCCTACCTACCACTGTTAGTAATGATTGAATTCAGTGTTCTAAAAAAGTTCAATAAGCAGGTACTTAGCTCGGGAGTGCTGGGTGCTATCCGAGTAGAATATGCTACAGCTGTAGCGTCAGCTCACTCCATAAGTGATATATCTTCTTTTTAAATATTTTTCTTCTGCTTTCATTACTCACTCTGTTAAAGAAAGCAAGTTTGGCAAAGTCTCCCCTGTGTACTGTGTTGTCAATGATCCTGTGACTTTGATTACTTTGCCACCACTCATGTAAACTTCTTATCTCCACATGTGAGGAACAGTAGTATGTCTGCTCTTCTCCAGTTTCTGAACAAACTTTCCATTTTCAATTGCTGTTGATAAGAGCCGTGAAGCTCCTCATCAGGACCTGTTTATTTTCAGTTGTGTCAGTACTTTGAGTATCACCTCTTCCATAAATGGGATTATGTTTACTATACACTAAGAAACGTCTACTGATAGTTAAACTATGCACGGACACATACAGAGAGTTTTTGACATTTCATTTTCATTGCTACTTCTGCCTTTTTGTTTCATGTCATTGAACCTTGTTTTTTGTATACATTTGCATACACACTGCATACTGAATGGCAGGCATACTTCTTATAGAGCTAAAAAGGAACCTATGTCTGTTTTTAGCCAGCAATATCGTGTTCATGTCTACTAAAGCTGTTTTGGTGGATTTTGGATTAAGTGTTCAGATGACCGAAGACATCTACTATCCCAAAGAACTACGGGGAACAGAGGTAATGTCTGAATCTCTGAGCTCATGCTTGTTTTGGAATAGCTTAAAAATTTAGTAGCCCAGAAATGTTCAATGGTATGCAATGTGTCTCTCTAAACCAAAGTGATGTTTCTAACGTTAAAGAAAAAAAATAAAAGAAACTTTGAAAGATCACCAGCCCTGGGCTTGGATTCTAATGGTTAGATGTATATTTTAGGTATCTAAAAGAGAAATTCATTTTAAAGTGTTAGATTGTGTTGAGTAGCATGGATCATTTCAGCTCATTCCTTTGCAATTAGCATGTTTTATGCCTCTCAAAAGTGTTACTAAGCTGTGTGACAGGAGCATCCATTTTACAAAGATGAACATAGATAACACCAATGGAAAAAACACAGAAATGATAATACAGACAACAGTGTGTTGGCATTAACATGTATGTGGTTATTTCAGAACTTAGACATGTATGTTCTGACACATATAGACATCTGTGCATTCCATTTTGGTAATATAACACATGTATGTACTGCCAATTAAGGACAGATCCTACAAACATTTGGGACAAATTATATTGGAGGACCAAAAAAACTTGGGGGTATAAGGGGTCAATCTCCCCTAATCCCTCCTGTGAAAGACAGCCAGAAACCAGCACGTTATGAAACTTAAGACATCCTGTGAAGCAGGTGTACATCGTGGCATTGATCTCTGTTTCAGAGATATATATTCCCCTTCTGAAATGGTGAATATCAAATGTATTTTTGGCTGCATCCCAGTTCTGCCCAACCCCAACCCTGAGAACATCTCTTGCCGTATGCATGTATTCATGATTTGAATGCGTATATTCTGGCTTTCTAAAATTGGGATTTAAATGTGTATGCAATATAAACATCCAAATTGTGAATAGGGCTTCTAAAATAACCACCTATATTTCTCTTTATAATAGTGCAGTGTTCAAAAATATACCCATAAATTAGTAGCATCTCACAAATGAGAAAAATCTGTTGTAAGAAGGTGGTGATGGTGGTTTGTTATGCTGACAGCTTCCTTAATAGACAATTATGCTTCCAGCCTAATTAGAATCTACCCTACTAAGGTTGCTGGCACCCTGAGACTTCAGTCACCACACCTCAGGGTTTTGTGTGTGTGTGCGCTTTCATTCTGTTTTGTGCCCCTCATCTACCTCAACCAATTGCAGTGAGGGTTCTCAGACTGAATAGACTCTGCCTTCTCCCCAAAGCTTAATACAAGGGTATTTAGGAGTAGCCACTAGGTGTCATCATTGAGCAATTAACACAACTGCCCGGAATCCTGAAAGACATGAATGCTATTGTCATAGCATCCCCAATCCCTGCTGGACTAAGTCAGAAGCTGGATCCGAGGATCAAATTGAAGTCACCCACATGAGGTTGTCTTAATTGGACAGCATTTCTGTGTCATCTCAAAACCTGGCTGTTCGAGATGACACGTGTGTCTTTTGATCTGTATTATTCTTGTGTGTGTATGATGTAGTTTGTTTTCTTTTCCATTTTATGGTGGAGTTCATTTTCCGATGTTTTTATTTGAATTGTAAACTGCTTTGACCTGCCAGTCAGTAAAGGTGGTATAGAAAATGCAAATTATAAACTTAGATTCAAGTAATAATTGATACCAACTTTGTTAGGGATGTACATTCATTAGTGCAAGCTAAATCAGTGTAATACACATTTAACTATGAATTAGTGTGCATTGTCAATTAGTGTGGGCTAAAATTTTCTAACATGCATTTAAAAAATTAATATGTGAAACCAACTGAAAAAAGTAGAAAAATAGGGAAAATCCCTATATGAACTGAAAACAAACTCCAAATTTTTTTCTTTTATATGTCCCTAGTAATTTTAATTCCAATGATAACATCTGTTGTGAACCAAGTAGCAAACTTTTTATTTTAACTTATTTTTAATTTTTTCAAACAACTCTAATTACTGAAGTAATGTTTAAAAATTAGCCTACCTTCTCTGTTTAAAATATTCCATTTTCTTCATGGGGAAATTATCCTTTTGATATATGTATAAGGCTTTTCTTACAGACTAAAAACCAATAGACATTGGAAATAAAATGAATACATTTTTCCCTTTAAAATTTAGGGGTCCTTTTACAAAGGTGCGCTGAAAAATGACCTGCGGTAGTGTAGGCGCGGGTTTTGGGCATGCGCAGAATCGTTTCTCAGTGCACCTGTAAAAAAGGCCTTTTTTCCCCTGTAAATGGACGTGTGGCAAAATCAAAATTGCTGCGCGCCCATTTTGGGTCTCAGACTTTACCACCAGCCATAGACCTAGTGGTAAAGAATTTGGGCGGTAATGACCTATGCGCATCAGATGCCACTTAATGCGCATCCGCTACGTGTGCCAGTAAATAAAAAAATATTTTTCAGATGTGCGTATCGGACACGAGCTTAAATGAAGAGCTACGTGGTAGTTGGGCAGTAAGTCCGTTTTGACACACGTTGGGCACACGTAGGTGCCTACATGGCTTAGTAAAAGGGGCCCTTAGTTTTTAAAATATTTACCCTTCCCCCTCCCCCATTTACTAAGCCATGCTAGCAGCTGCCGGTGCATTAATGCCGACACAGCCCATTCACTTTCAATGGGCTGTGTCGGCATTGCTGTGTGGCAGCCTCTAGCGCAGCTTAGTAAACAAGGGGTTTAGCTAGACTTAGAAATCTTGCAGCTTATTATGATAATGATAGAATGTGTATTATTTCCCCTTTTATATCATTTTGTACATGTGTACGGTCATTAAATCCTCTGGTGCAGCCAGGAGTTTTGTGGTCTGAGATACTAACCTCACCTCGGTGAGTTCAAGTGTAGAGCAGTACTGATCTAACATGGTGTGTGTACAGGAAGGAAACCTATTCATTTGCCTGGATGTCCCCTACTGACACTAGGGAGCCGATAAATGGCTGCTGGCCATTTAAATCGCTTGTTGGGGCTAATGGGTATATTCAATGGCACACATTGAATATCTGGGCATAAAACCATAGGCAGTCAGCAAAACTGCTGACTGAATACCTACCACTAGATTCTCCTGGATTTTAAAGGCATGCATATGCCATTATTATTTTTTCTGTATTTGTGTAGGGACCTGTTGCTGGGCCATTTATAAGTATTAGGCAGAGATATTCTATATGAGCTTTCGAGAGCTCCACGGGTCCCTTCTGATATCAGGCTTGTGAGGAAGAGCTTTGGACACTTATAATGCGACTTTTAGATATGTTTTATGTTGATCCTAATGAGCCATATACTATATTATCCTCTGGAGTTACCGCTGTCTAGAGTTTGTTCTTTTGTGTTAATGTCGCAGTATTCCCTGAGGTGACTTTCAGAATCACTTTTGTGCCTCTATTTAGACCCTGACCAAATTTCAGTTTCTGCACTGAAACTGACCCAAAGTCCAGGTTCGGGTTTTGGCCAAAAATGCAAGTGCATTTTTTTGCTGAAACTGAACCCCCTCCCGTGATCCGTTCTGCTCCTCCCCCACCCACTCACCCACAGGCAACTGGGAATTGCTTTTGCTCTGAAAACCCACTAGACCACCAGGAGGTTTAAAGGTAGGCACTTTCAGCAAATTTCAGCCATTTCAACAAAGCCTTTGATACGGTCCCTTACAGAAGGCTCGTGAATAAGCTGAGAGGGCTGAACTTAGGCCCAAAGTAGTAAAATGGATTGGAAACTGGTTGATCAACGGGTGACAAGGGTGGTGGTAAATGGAACCCGCTTGGAGGAAAGTAAAGTGAGCAGTGGAGTGCCTCAGGGGTTGGTGCTGGGGCTGATTCTGTTTAATATGTTTGTGAGAAACGTTGCTGGAGGATTAGAAGGAAACATTTGCTTTTGGGGGGTGGGGGGTGACACGAAGATAGCCAATAGAGTGGATACTTTGCAGGGTGTAGAAACAGGAGGAGGGATCTCCAAACACTGGAAGAATGGTCAAGGGTCTGGCAGTTAAAATTTAATGCGAAGAAGTGCAGAGTGATATACTTAGGGTGCAAAAATCTAAAAGAGATGTAACAGATAGGAGGCGAGAGATTGATAAGCTCGATTCAGGAGACGGACCTTGGAATGATGGTGTCTGAGGATCTCAAGGCAACAAAACAATGCCATGGCCAGAACGATGCTAGGTTGCATAGAGAGGGCTATAACCAATAGAAGAAAGGAGGCATTGATGCCCCTGTACAAGCCGTTGGTGAGGCCCTACTTGGAGTATTGTGTTCAGTTTTGGAGGCCGTATCTTGCTAAGGATGTAAAAAGACTGGAAGCGGTTCAAAGAAAAGTGATGAAAATGGTATGCGTTTTGCATAGCTTGATGACCTAAACGTGTATACCCTGGAGGAAAGGAGAACCAGGGGTGATGTGATACAGACATTCAAATATTGGCGGCAGTTAATCCGCAAACAAAACTTTTCCAGAAATGGGAAGGTGGTAGAACTAAAGGATATGAATTATGGTTGAAGGGAGGAAGACTCAGGAATAATGTCAGGAAGTATTTTTTTCACCGAGAGGGTGGTGGATACTTGGAATGCCCTACAACCATAATGGAATTAAAAAATGCTCGGGCTAAACATGTAGGAATCCTATTTAGAAGGAATTGATCCAAAGAAGCTTAGCAGAGACTAGGTGGCAACATTGGTAATTGGGAAGCAAAGCCAGTACTAGGCAGACTTCTGCGATCTGTGCCTTGATTGTGGCTGGATAGATTTGGATGGGCTGGAATGGAGCTTATCAAGGGCTTCAATAACAACTTCAAAAGTTTTTGAACCAGGACCGTGCCAGGCAGACTGCTACAGACTTTGCCCTGAAAATAGCATAGACAAATCAAGTTCAGGTATACATATGTTGTATCACCTTGTGGGTCCTCCATCAATGACTGGATGAACTGTACAAGTCTTTATCTGCCATTATCTACTGTGTTACTATGTTCCTATGCCCTGGGAGGATCTTTGGGTGGTGGGAGAGATGGAGGGGAGCACCAAGAGTGATCACAAGGGGTGTGGGATGCGGAGGGGTGGGAAGGGGGTTAATTTCAGTTGCTGGTTTAGTTTCCAATCCCAGTTTCAGTTGGCCTCTACCTCAATTCTTAGCTGTTAATATCTAATTAGAAATAATTAGCACAATGTTTTAAATTTTTACTTCAGTTCAGGCCACAGAGATCATAGCAGTAAACATGACCTGCACCTTCTGTTCCTTTGACTGCTTGCTCTAATGTGTTTTCTGACATTCTTTACAGCTCTATATGAGTCCAGAGGTGATTCTTTGTAGAGGTCACTCAACCAAAGCTGACATCTACAGTCTTGGAGCTACTATAATTCACATGCAAAGTGGGAGCCCTCCCTGGGTGAAACGGTACCCACGCACTTCTTATCCATCCTACCTCTACATAGTAAGTATAACAACACAGACAGCATATCACACCAGTTAATCTAGCACCATAGTCCTGCTATCCTAAATGTCTTCAGTAGGTGACTGAACCTCCATCTATCTGCTCAGATTTAAAGTGTAAATCCTTTAGGGCAAGTACATTATTCCATAGGCTGGCTGAATAGTATTTTGTAACTGTGTGAAGAGCATTAAACTGTACAAATTTGTCTCTGCATGAGGTCCTGCTATTATTAACTTTGAGGAATCTGAGACGTAGGGATACACTTTTTTGACATTGTCATGTCAGATAGTATCATATTGGTTTCCGACTTCAGAAGCTACACAGGTAGTACTCTAGTAGGACACCTTCAAAAACTACATAAGAGTGCGCATGTGCTAAATGTACATTAAAACAAACAGACATAACTTTTACTTTTTCAGTGCATTTACCTGTAGTTTGGGATCGTCCCTTTTGCTGGGTCTTTTTGCACTAGTTATGCTAGGCAACATTCACCTTTTTGAACCGAATGACCCAGTTGCTTCTGATTTTCAGACTTATCTCTGATTCTAATTGAACACAATATGTAACTTCACTCGCTCAACTGGACGTACACTAGATCATCTCATCACCTCTTCCATTTCTACAATTTTGAATATTTCTGATTTCCCAGTTACATGGTCCGATTGTCACCTTCTCACATTTGTATATCCCTTGTTAACATCTAACTCCTGGAATGACCAACCTCCCTATCAACAGATTAGAAAATTAGGACACCTCACTTTAGACCGGTTTATTTCTAACTGTAATACATCCCTTAACATTTTGTATCACTTCTCTTGGACAATCAAGATTTGACTTGGAAATCCATCACATCAACAGCTTTGGATATGGTTGCCTTTACTCTTATGGTAAAATTACACCACTTTAAATCTTGACTCCCTTTACACTTATCAGTGCTTAAACACGCAGCATTCCACTATAGGAAATTGGCTGCTTCACCCAAAAGAGACTATTTTTCATCTCCTTCAAAGAGATCCAAACCCTTCACGCCTTTTCAACATCCTTCGACAAGTTACAAATTCTTCCCAGAATCAATCTCTTTCCTCCTCACTGACTATGAACGATCTTGTGTTTTCTTTTCATAAGAAAATCTCAGATGTTAAGGTTTTTATTGGCCTTCCTCCTATACATTCATCTGTGTTCTCACAACCAGGTGATGCTGTCTCCTGCAGCTTTGCATTTGAAATGCCTTCTCATCTTGATGTTTTTTTTTGTTACATTTGTACCCCGCGCTTTCCCTCTCACGGCAGGCTCAATGCGGCTTACATGGGGCAATGGAGGGTTAAGTGACTTGCCCAGAGTCACACGGAGCTGCCTGTGCCTGAAGTGGGAATCAAACTCAGTTCCTCAGTTCCCCAGGACCAAAGTCCACCACCCTAACCACTAGGCCACTCCTCCACTCCAAAGTCATCTCCTGTTTGAGTTCATCTGTCCCTATTTACATTTTGCAGCAGATTTGTGACTCCTGCATCTCTTATTAGCACGCCATGATTGTTACTAGTCTTTCCATAAGTTTCTTCTCCCCTAAATGAAAGCTTGCTACTATATTTCTACTGATCCATTGAATTATGTCTTATTTCTCAGCTCTCGTTTTTGCCCAACAATGAACTTCTTTTCTTGAGAAGATAAATAGCTTAGTTGTTGAAGACAGGATTTTGTTAATGGTTTTCTATTGAACGTACTTTAACTCTTTCTGATTATGTCCATTATACTTTGGATGGTGGCACAGATGTCCTCCACCTTTCACTAGATCTAAGAGCTGCTTTTGACCTTGTTAATCATGCCAGTCTTCTGAACCAATGGGAGAAAATGAGTATAATGGGTAGACCTTTAGCATGATTTCAGATCCTATGTTCAAAGCATTCCCCTCTAAACCTCAATAACATCAATTATGGTCACTTCCCTACCGTGTTCCCTCCACAGCAAGATTTCATTTCACGCCAGTTTGTCTACTTCTTATCACATCTCCTTCCCTAATGTTTTATTATTAGAGATTAGGTCACCTCATGCTTCATTTCTCCTACTTTTTATTGAATTATTATTTTATGTAAACTGTTTAAATTTTATTTGTGGTATTAATGTGAGGTAGTTCTTCCCAGTTTTCAATCTGGCCTCCTTGCAGTGTGCTGTTGAACTGTTCAGCTATTTTTGGATGTAAACTGGTCAGAAATTTAGGCTGTAAACCATTCAGTTTTTGTCCAGGAGCTATCTAGTTCTTGACCTTTTTGTTACTTTTTTTTTTAAGTGGTCCAGATGTTATTACTTGCTCTTGCATAGGTTTTCCAATCACTTCAGATTCCACGTCTTTTAACCATGCAGCTTTCTGTAACCTTTCTTGTTGTCCCATTGGCTCTTCCAAAATTGAAGTTTTTTCTTTGTCAGGCTGTTCACAGTTTTGTTAGCTTGTCCGCTGATGTTCTGGTAGAAGCACTTCTGATTAATCTAGAAAAGTTGGTTCTGTTAGTACTGGATGATTCTAGCCTCATCCTGTTTGACTCTACGCCACCTTAACATATAGTGCCAACACTCCTTCACCAATTTGATTCACCCTGCCATTTTGACATAATTTGTAACCTGGTATCGTATCCTATTGATCTTGCTCCTTCTACCAGGTTCTCCCAAGATCTCCTTTCAGAATATGGTCCACCTCCCACAAAATGTTGCCCAGTTCCTAACAGATCTAAGTTCCTCCTCTCTGCACTATTCTCTCATCCATGCATTGAGAATCTGGAGCTCTGCCTGCCTCCTGAGGTCCTTTGTGCAGAACAGGGAACATGTCTGAGAATGCGGCCCTGAGGTTTCTGGAGTTTAGCTTTCTACCTTAAAGCCTAAATTTGGCTTCTATAACTTCACTCTTGCACTTTCCTGTGTCATCCACATGTATTACAATGCATGAGGTCTGCCACCTTTGCATCTGATAGGAAGGTTATCAGTTGATCCTCATGCCTACCAGCCATCTGGCTACCTATATTCATAATGATTAAATTGCCAACTACAATGGCAGCCGTAACCCTTCTGTCCTGGGCACACATCCCTGAGACATCTCCTTGGTGTGAGAGGATATTGCATCACAGGATCACTTTCTGCCACACCAAGGTGATGCTGTCCTTACAGGTGACCTTTGCTCTTTCAGAGGTTGTCAAACCAGAGGTGGGACTTCTCTGCTATGTCCTTCTAAGTCTCATCTATAAACCTCTGTTTGCTATTCTCACCTTCAGAGGTTGGACTTGTTTGCCCCCAGACTTGAAGTTCTGTTCTGAACAAGCACAGCTTTATCTTCAAAAAGTTGATGCCCTATCTGATGGGTCCTTGGCCTACCACAAGACTTATTTCTTGTATTTATTTGTACTGTGAAGAGTTTTTCTGTACAAATGATCTTAGAAGTAGAGGTGTATCATTTGTTCAAACTAGGTATCTTTGAATTGGGGTCCTGGGTGTTGGTATTTTATGGTCCAAAATTTTAGTTGAGAAACCTTCTTTTACCAGAATCTTAGAAGAGTACCAATCCAGGCTTGATGGCTGTAAAAAATAAAATAAATAACCCCTCTTCCCCCCCCCCCCCCCACCCCACCACACACGGACACTAAGAACAGCAGTACTCCAGTTGAGTTACCTGGCTGGTAGGTGATCTTCTCAATTCAGAAATCAGCCTTTTTATTAGGAAGAAATGATTTTCAGGCCCACTGCTAAGAGCAGTTGTGTGTTTTTGACAGATCCACAAGCAGGCACCACCATTGGAAGACATTGCTGAAGACTGCAGCCCAGCTATGCGAGAACTGATTGAGGCATCGTTAGAAAGGAACCCAAATAACAGACTGTCTGCTGCAGAGTTACTGAGACACGAAGCTCTCCATCCCCCTCCAGAGGAGCAACCACGCTGCCAGAGCCTGGACACTGCCCTATTTGAGAAGAAGAAGCTGCAAACAAAGGAAGTGGAACTTCCAGAGAACATCATTGGTACAATATTAGGTTGTTTTTAAAATACTTGGTTTAGAAATGCATTTTACTTTATTCTGAGACCAAAGGGAAATGTGCTTTTATCTGGGCCTATGTTCCATTAAGAGAAGACACAAGTACTTCACCTCCTATACTGTCTATGTGCTCTATACTTTTGTGCATTCAGGTACTGTCCTGGTCACCCTCTCCACCGAGAGGCTGTTCCAAACATCCAGCACTCTTTCCATAAAGAAATATTTCTTTAGATTACTCCTGAATGTATTCTGTTTCACCCTGCTCCTATGACCCTCCTTCCTTAGCTTCCTTTCAATTGAGAAACCTGTCCCCTGTGCTTTTATTTTGTGGGAATATTTAAATGTCTCTCATACCTCCCCTCTTCTGCCTTTCTTTCAAAGTATACATATTTGGATATTAAGTCAATCCCCATATGCTTAATGATGAAGACTCCTGACCGTTTTAGTAAGACCGAAGACCCAGTTTTCTTAATAGGAAGACTGATCAAGTGTTTCAATGTAAAATAGCAGTGAGGTAGGGAGGTGGAATTTGTTATGTACCTGGGGGCATTCAGAAACTTAAAACAGCAATTTTATCTCAAAGGGTAAATTAGTGGTTATGTTTGTTGGCACTGCCAGCTAATGTATTAAAAAAAATAAATAATGCCTCATTTTTTTTATAACAATGCTGTTATAAGCAGAATGTGTTCATTTTCCTGAAATCCAGAGGGTTTAACCCTGTGATGCATTTTCCTTGCAGACTCCTCTGTGTGGGTGAGTGAGGACTCGGAGATGTTGCGAAGACAGCGTTCACTGTCTCTGGACCTCGGAGCTTTGGCTGGTTATTTCAACATTGTGAAGGGACCCCCCACCGTTCAGTATAACTGACTGCAGAGCAAGCCCTGAAACAACAGCATGTCCGAGATCTGAACTCTGAATGGAAGGTTGCACGTGTAGACCGTATGATGGAAAGTGCTGCTAACTTGGAGAATGTATTTTTCCAGTGCTTAACTCTTAGCAGAACACAAAGCTGTGAGAACTCGGAGGCTCCAGTACACCAGTTACTCTGGTGCTCTGAGCACGTTTCTTCATGTTTCTGTTAGTGTGTTTTCTCGTGAACAGAGATGAACTCATACATTATCTTGTGCAGCACTGTGTGTGCTGAGGATTCTATGCAAATATTTTGCAATTAAAAGTAGATGATTATTAGTAATCATTGCATCATGTTGAAGTTGGGGGAAAAGGAGGAGAACGGAAAAGCAGAAACGAGCACATCTCTCGTCATGTTAGACTTCATCTATCCACTCCGCAATTTCTGTATATACCAGGAGTTTTGTGCAATCATTTTAATGGTATCTAATATCTTTTAAATTTACCTTGAATGTTCCTGATTTAGGAGATTCTGCAAATATCAAGCTATAGTAGCTTAGCTGTGTTGTTCACTATCACTAGGACACAATTTGTGTGACCCAAGGGCAGCTGCACAATGAACCCAAGGCCCCTGAACCCTAGTGAGTCTTGACATGTCATAAATCCCAAAAAGTTCCCATGGAAATGTAACTCCTGCCATGTGTGCTACACCTTTTGCAGGTGAAAAGCGTAGTGTTCGGAATGGCACAGACGTGAGACTGTAAAGTACACAGTTTTGTACATCCCATGGGATGAGTGTGTGAAATTCTAGAAAATGCGAGAATGCCTGGGACCGCGTGTTCTTTTGAGCATTTCTCTACAGACATGGCATATTACATTGATATGCTGTGTATCATAGGAGACATACTGTGTATGCTTGTACCTTAAAAGCCTGTTAAAGCATTTGTTTAAGAGTGCTGTTTCCAGAGTCTGACATTGCTGAATATCATAGGTAGCATATACTACGTTATTGAATCAGTTGAATAATAAAAACCAGTAATATTTCAGTATGTTGTTGTCTGCTTCGATCTGTTCACTGTAGTACCACTTGCATTTTATTCTGTTGTTGAATGCCTTGCACAGAGTGCTTGCCTGTCTGAGTCCAGTTAACCAGTCATAAGCACAAGACCAGTTCCACAAACCAAACAGTATCCAAATGAGAGAAAGTGAAAAAAAAACATTCATGGAACACATACTGTCAAAGGGACTGTGGCTCACAGATAACTGTATAAGTGAGGACAACCAGACTATAGTTACTTTGGTTATAATCATGTCTCAATAATATATATGTGAATGTGAAAAATTACGTAATTGTCTTTTAATACCAAAGATTCTTCCCCCACATTGCTGTTAAGTATTCAAGTTTCTCACACGGAATGGAAAAAATAAATGGTTACTGTATTCAACCATGTCCTTAAACTTGAGCATTTGATAAACATAAATATCCATGTAATAAAATGTTTCAGAGTATCAGGTTGTGTCTTTCAGGCGAAACTGGAGGCTTGGTGCCTTGCAGTGAATCACAGCCAAGAGTCTGTGTTCTAAATAAAAAGGTCAGGAAGTGTGGTGCTAGTGAACTAATCTGCCCTAGACTGGAAAGAGAACTAGTAAAATAACCCAGGGAGGGGCAAAAAGGTCCTGCTTAAGGGAACTCTGATGTTTGAGGAGTAGTGCCTTTTTTTTTTTTAACTTTCTGATGCTGTATTTGTTGTGACCACCCTTTTCAGTTCCTGTGTGTTATAAGAAAATGCTTAAGTGTTGTAAGAGTTTATGAAGAGTTTTGAATTGGACCAGTCAGCCAGTGAGGGTGTCAGGGCAGATGACTCTTCCAGGACTTGTGTTTTTCCCAGATGATAACCACCTCCTCCTCTCGGCATGGATAAAACTAACCTACCGAGGGAAGCGGGATTGCAGTATCTATAGAGGTATGAGCCCTTTCTGCCTCGCCTCTCCCTATGCGTGGAATAAACTTCCTGAGCCCATACGCCAAGCCCCCTCCCTGCCCATCTTCAAATCGTTGCTCAAAGCCCACCTCTTCAATGTCGCCTTCGGCACCTAACCATTATACCTCTATTCAGGAAATCTAGACTGCCCCAATTTGATTGTCTGCACATTTTGTCCATGAGATTGTAAGCTCCTTTGAGCAGGGACTGCCCTTCTTTGTTAAACTGTACAGTGCTGCGTAACCCTAGTAGCACTTTAGAAATGTTAAGTAGTAGTAATAGCTCATGGTGCACATAAAATAAACAGTACTAAAAAAAATGAGGACTAATTAAGAAAACAATACATGCAAGATCTACACAGCCACTTAGATCTGATGATATGATAAAGTCTAGTACTAGGTACCAGCATCTTATTAATTGTGCATCAGCTTTTGGGAAATGAGAGCAGAGGAGGGGCTGGATTAGATAGCAGTGTAGCTTTTCTCTGCTTAGATCTGTTTTTCAGCTTCACCCCTCCCCTGAAAGAACAGGAAAGGGAGCATAATAGCTATTCCAAGTTTTCACTGCTCCAGCCTTGTGCCTTCCCTCCTGTCTCTTGAACACTGCCTAGTATTGGACAGGCTGGAACAGGAAGCAGAGAGCTATTCTTTGCTGAATGGGATTTGGGAAATCAACTCTGTGTACTGTGTTTCCATTTCCAGGCAGCCTTTGGCTAGTGCAACTGAGGCAGTTGAGAAAGGAGGAGCTCCATACTGAGCCATGGACTCTGGGAACCATTATACATATAAGATCACTGCTGTCTGCTTCCTGTCTATATGTCCCTCCCACAAACATTTAATACAGTACTTGTCTGAAGACAGACTTCCTGTTTGCTGATCTTGTGATGCAAGGGAAGTCTGGCCATGCAAGTTTTAAACACACTCATGGAAGGGACACAGACTAAGAAAAACAGCACCAAAGGTTTGACAGTGATCTTCTTCTCACCTAACAACTGATTTACCTGGTAGATTAACTGTCCCTCTGAGCAGTGCCGTAGCGAGGGTGCCTGACACCCGGGGCGGGTCGCCGCTGCGCCACCCCCTCCGGAGCGCACCCTACCTTGAAGCGGGGGGCAGGTGGGAGGGCCGATCCGCCCCCAGTGCACGTCACTGGGAGCTGCTTCGGCTCTGCTGCTTCCCTGCTTTCTCTGCCCCGGGGCAGAAAGAGCAGAGAACCAGTGAGCCGACACCCCCCCCCCCCTCCCAGAGCGTGCACCCGGGGCGGACCGCCCCACCCTTCCTACGCCACTGCCTCTGAGCTATGTTCGACTCCTCCACCTACAGTTTTGGAGGCCGTACCTTGCGAAGGATGTAAAAAGAATTGAAGCGGTGCAAAGAAAAGCTACGAGAATGGTAAGGGATTTGCGTTACAAGACATATGAGGAGAGACTTGATGACCTGAACATGTATACTCTGGAAGAAAGGAGAAACAGGGGTGATATGATACAGACGTTAAAATATTTGAAAAGTATTAATCTGCAAACGAACCTTTTCCGGAGATGCGAAGGAGGTAGAACGAGAGGACATGAAATGAGATTGAAGGGGGGCAGACTCGAGAAAACGGTAACAGAATTCAAGCACACGTGGGATAAGCATAAAGGAATCCTGTTCAGAAGGAATGGATCCTAAGGAGCTTAGCCGAGATTGGGTGGCAGAGCCGGTGGGGATAGTGCTGGGCAGACGTTATACGGTCTGTGCCAGAACCGGTGCTGGGAAGCGGGGCTGGTGGTTGGGAGGGGGGGGGGGGGGATAGTGCTGGGCAGACTTATACGGTCTGTGCCCTGAAAAGGACAGGTACAAATCAAGGTAAGATACTCAAAAGTAGCACATGTGAGTTTATGTTGTTCGGCAGACTGGATGAACCATGCAGGTCTTTTTCTGCCGTCATCTACTATGTTACTATGTTACAGCCTTGCCTGTGGGGGGGGGGGGGGGGGGGGGGTTGTGCTGTTTCACTATTACATTTTCTATAATGAGGGGCAAGGTGTGCAACAATGTAAGTGCGGTGTTTATACACATTTTGAACCTCCAGGTCACTGTTAATACACCAAAAAAACTGAGCACAAACTAATATTATATATATTTTACACATTTTTTTTCTTTTGTGATATCAATATATCTTTACTTTGGTTTCTGTAACAGTATATCAGTTAAAATTTAATGCCAACTGATTCAAGCTTTGAAAATATCCCGAAACTCACTACACAGCCTCACACCTGCAACGTAGAAAAACAATGACTATTACAGCTGTCACCCCAAGCTTAACATAACCATGCACTCAATAGTGGAGAAAAAAGCCTCAGTAACACCACCCAGCCAGCCCGAAATTACAGACTATAAGGCGTGGGCCCGGCGCACCATCATCTGGCTCAAAAAAAACTCCACAATTCCTTAGTGTCTCAAGGTATATATTGCAACCCTTTTCTCAATACTACTAATAAGGTGACAAGTGTGTATGCATACTTCATAGAGTACTGAATGTAAATAGAATCAATTATTTTCAGTTCTATTCATGCAGTTTACATCAGTTCAATATCAAATCAATACTGCTACTTTTCTGTCCTGGTGATACAGCCTCAAATCACTTAGCTTCAATCCAATTGCTGCAGTGTTTTTTCGCTGTCCAAAGTATCACCGGCTTCAGCCCAACAGGGAATCCCCGTTTCGCTTCCGCTGCATCAGGGGTTGCAACGCTCCATCTAGGATTACAATCCTGTGTCTCGTCTTCTGTATCCAAAACCAAGCAGGTAACTTTTTCTCCACTATTGAGTGCATGGTTTTGTTAAGCCTGGGGTTACAGCTGTAATATTCATTGTTTTTCTACGCAGCAGGTGAGAGGCTGTGTTGTGAGTTTCAAGTTAAAATTTAATGCCAAGAAATGCAGAGTGATGCATTTGGGGTGTAGAAACCCAAAAGAGAGATACCAAATAGGAGGGGAGAGATAAGGAAGCTCGACTCAGGAGAGAGACCTTGGGGTGTTGGTATCGCACGATATGAAGGTGAAGAAACAATGTGACAAGGTGACGGCCATGACCAGAAGGATGCTAGGCTGCATAGAGAGGGGTATAACCAGCAGAAGAAAGGAGGTGTTGATGCCCCTCTACAAGTCGTTGGTGAGGCCCCACTTGGAGTATTGTGTTCAGTTTTGGAGGCCATAACTGGCTAAAGATATAAAAAGACTGGAAGCGGTGCAAAGAAAACCTACGAAAATGGTATGGGATTTGCGTTGCAAACCGTACGAGGAGAGACTTGCTGACCTGAACTTGTATACCTTGGAGGAAAGGACAAACAGGGGTGACATGATACAGACGTTCAACTATTTGAAAGGTATTAATCCGCATATGAACCTTTTCCAGAGATGGGAAGGTGTAAGAACTAGAGGACATAAATTGAGGTTGCAGGGGGGCAGACTCAGAAGTAATGTCAGGAAGTATTTTTTCACGGAGAGGGTGGTGGATACGTAGAATGCCCTCCCGCGGGAGATGAAAACGGTAATGGAATTCCAACATGCGTGGGATAAACACAAAGGAATCCTGTTTAGAAGGAATGGATCTATGGAATCTTAGCGGACATTGGGTGGTGACGCCGGTATTTGGAGAATAAAACTGGTGCAGGGCAGACTTCTACGGTCTGTGCCCTGAGAAAGGCAGGGACAAATCAAACTCTGATATACATATTGTAACCAGGTCACCCTTCCAGGTGGGACCGAGGCTGTCCCTGCTTAGCTTTCATCAACTCTTGCAGGCTGTGTAAATCAGTTCACCTCTCTGCCAAGACCTGCTCTTTCCCACCTGGTCTCTCCCTCCGTTAGAGCCCATCCTGCTCTTTCCCACACGACTTCAAGGATTCCAGCCAACTCAAAGTTCTTAGAAAACCACAAGGCTTTATTGCTCAAGCACTTCTAACATGGCATTAGCCATCATTTGATCCCTCTTTTTCAACAGGAAGGATCAATTTTAGCATTAACATTCACTGTTTCCACCTAGTTCAGTCCTATTTCTAATCAGCACTTGTAATCCTGCTTACAATATTATCATAACTCTCCTCAGCATTATCATCAATGAGCAGACAATTTCTGGGTTAGTTGCCTCCACCAATTTCTTCCCCACTGGCTCACTTTTGCCTCACCCACCATTCACAGTTTAGGGAATACAGAGGCCACAAAAGCTTTTACCTTCTCCCCTGGAGTTTGAGCAAAACCAGCCACCTCCATACACTCCTCCTTCTCTCCTCCCTCCACCCTCCACTTCCTCTTTATTGTATTCCATGTCCTCCTCCTCCTCCCTGAGTTCTTCCAGCTGCTGCTCATCTCTTGGATCAGAACTCATCTCCCAATCATTCACCCCTCCCTCCCCTTCCTGAGAGTCCTGCTGAAACCACAGTGGCTTCTGGGGAGAGTAGTTCTTTCCCTGAACTAGAGACGTCACCGGAGTTTGCCTAGAAGGGATGCTGACGTTTAAAGGAACAGCTACCTCCCTGTTCTCACCCCAGCACTGCAGAGTGCTCACAATATAAAGTATTACGTACCATGCAACATGAGTTTATCTTGTTGTGCAGACTGGATGGACTGTACAGGTCTTTATCTGCCGTCATTTACTATGTTACTGTGTACATATTCCTGAGAAAGCATCTCATGTGGAGCAAACACACAAACTTTAGCTGCATTGAGAGAGAGCAGATTTTAGGTAATCATTTAACGTGTGCATATCATGCTTTACCCAAGTAAATTATTTTGAAAATTGATTTCTTTGTGTTTACTAAATTACTAAATTTACTGTTTCTAAATTAGGCCAATTTACTGTGAGCCATCCAATTTCTGAGCAAAAATTAAAACGAGAAAAAATGATATATCATCTTTCACAGCCTCTCTCTCTCTATTTACCATTTCTGAAATTTGTTGTCATGCTTCTGCATCTTAAGATTTTTGGATGCTATCCATCTCAGAAAGAAAGGTTGAAACTTGATTAATCCTGTGAGCAAGATAATCTCAGCTCTTAATGTGAATCTTCCAGAGTCTCCTTCTTTAGTGGGGGATTTCCAGTTTTGGTTGCATTTTGTGATTCAGAAGCTAGAGCACACGCCTATTTTTTTTTTTTTTTTTTTTTTGCAGTTCCACTATTTGACTCTCTGATACTTTCCTGTTTGAAATTTCTGTATTGGTCTCAAAATGTGTACATTAATACACTACTAACAGTGAGTTAATGAAGATGACTCAGGGGCTCTTTTGTTAAAATGCAGTACGTTTTGCACTTACCACATATTAACAGCAAAGATTAATGTGCACTAAGTGCAAAGCCAGTGTGGTAAATGCAGGGGACATGTCCTGCATCTGCCCTGCATCGACTGTACCTAAATGAAGTAGTGTTCAAAAGGTGGTTAGAACTGCTTGATATTTGGGCTGGAACTTGCATGGAGATTCCAAGAAAAAAATCTGCAATGGAGCGGAAGAACTCCAGTTTGTAATCCTGCTTTAGTATTTCCAAGACACATTGTTCTGAGGTAATTTTGGTCCACTCATCTTGGAACCTGCTATTATAAAACCAGAAGAGTGAATCAAGACCCCATCATTGGAAGATGCAGAAGGCATTGGTAGACCTGGAGTTTGAAGCCAAGTTCTTTCTGTCAGCATGAAAGGTGGCTTGTCTTTGTTGACGTGGGAACCCTGAAAGTTAGATTTTCCTGGCCTGTAGCATCTGGCCTCAAGAAACCTAAGACGAGATAGAGAGGATTTAAAATAATCTTTAGACTTGTCCTCTGGCAAGCTCTGAGACTTGGAATCCTCTAGGTCTTTACTCAACTTCTCTAGATCTTCTCCAAACAAAAGTTTACCTCTAAAAGGTAGCTGGCGAAATGTGACTTAAAAAAGCTACTGGATCACTTTCATCCCCATGAGGAAAATGAGCTCGCATCTCTCCCACGTGGGAAACTAACGAGGCCTCCCCGAACACAGCCCCCTCTGCCAGAGGAGACCCTGCACAGCCACCCGGACACTGTCCCATAGTGGAAGCAGCTTTTAACAACTTCAGCAGCTATTGCAAAGAAAACAAAAGTAAAACTACAACTGACCCACAGGTGAAAGAGCCACCCATTGGGAGTCCTGTCTGTGCTGCTGGAAGCACACTCGCATCCTCTTCATCACTAAGCCCTTAATACTGGCCCAAGCCTGTAGGCTTTAAAGAATTATGACCCAAATTTTTTTTTCAGTGAGGAAGGAGAATGGAGGAAGGGCTGGAGAGGGGAGAAGGGTGGGGGAGGGACCTGGTATCACCAGGTGTAGCCCCTAAGGCCGACATCACTCAGCGACACACCCCAAAGCTCTACTGAACTGAGAGACCCAGAACAGGAGCCAACATCAGATGAGACCAGGAGCTTGTGAGAGACCATCCATCCTCCTGCTGGAGATAGATAATAGTAACTCATCAAGGAGCATTCCATCCTATAAGACAGTGCAGTATCTCCACCTGCTGGTAGATGGTCACAGCCCACAAGTTTCTGGATTCATCTGCTGCTGGCACTAAGGAACAGAGGTTTATACCCACCCCTCTGCCTACTATTCGATAGAGGAGCTGAGCAGTTGCTTGTCCCTCAATCCAACAGGACCAAGGATGAAGAAGCCCCACTCATGAGTGAGACATCAGAGGATGTACAGTATAGGAGATGATGATTCTTCTTGAGTCTGTATACAGGAAGAAAAGATGGTGTGTGTTGAACTTGGGATGCCTGTTATCCAAATCAATGATTATACTGTACAAAGGGGATCACTGACACAGATAGAGGAGAAGATTGGAGCTTTATAATATTTGTTCAACATTGTACAACTGCCTGCTTCACAAGTATACCTCAGAACTGTACTGTTTTGCACTTAAGATTAGTAAAGGAGTTGGGGCACCCCACATCTGTTTCTGAGTTATCTTTGGTAGAACTTCTACACCAGGGCAATGAAGGGAAACCCTATCTCCCAGGAAAAGCCAGCTTCCTTGGAGAAGAGTATGTGTACAGAAAGCAAAGTGGGGGATGGACGGAGAAGAAATAAATAATCTGTGGAGGCTCTGGGGTGTGAATACGGCCATGGACCATGCTGCATTTGGGACACTTCCCTTGCATTAAAAAAAAAACATTGGTCAAAGAGGAAAGTTTTGGATTCTTAATTTTTTGTACAGGAGCTCAGCCAAGAACTAGTAAAGGAAATTTGCAATGTTGACAGGTCTAAAGGTCAGTCACAGGTGTAATTAGATTCCAAGAGACGTCAGGCCTTATATTACTGTAGTACTGTGAGACATGCAGGAAGATTTTAGACATTGGAAAAATGTGCAAGTAAATAGTAGATTTGTGACCTGTCATTAAAATCATCCGTAGTACCTGAAGATTGGAGAGTGGCCAATGTAATGCCGATTTTTAAAAAGGGATCCAGCAGTGATCTGGGGAACTACAGACTGGTAAGCCTGATTTCAGTGCTGGGCAAAATAGTGGAAACTATTATAAAGAATAAAATTACTGAACATAGACAAACATGTTTTAATGGGATAGAGTCAACATATGGTCAGCCAAGGAATATTTTGCCTCATCAATTTGCTTCATTTCTTTGAAGGCATGAATAACCATGTGGATAAAGGTTGAAGTAGTGTATCTAGATTTTGACAAAGTTCCTCATATGAGAGACTGTCAGTGGAGGAAGTAGGATCTGAACCTTAGTTTCCTTGTTTCTTAATCCATTGCCCTAACCACTAGGCCACTTTAAGACTGGGCAGCTGTTCTGCCCCCAGCAGCCTTATACTAGTTTTATAGTGTAGACCTAAAATGGGTTTAATGCCTTTACTGTTATTCTCAATTCTAAGGATTTTCACTGCTGCAGTTATTCACTGCAAAGATATATGAGCAATGCATTGTGTGTAATGTAGTCTCACATGTACCACAGCCACTTCTGCTTGCTTGTATAAAGTTTGTTACAAGTGGTCTATTCTCCTGCAAAAGGCCTCCTCCCTTTCTCAGCAGTGCTTGGTTTCTTTGCTTACCTATTGTAATTTCCAGATTATCCCTACTATCTTTGTCCTGATGGATCTGCTAGGGTATGACCTTTCTCTCCAATCGAGGACTGCCCTCTAGGACCACCTCTGCTACCTGGTTTTAAGTTCTATCCCTATTGGTCCTTCTATCTCTCTCCCCTGGGCGTGTGGGTGCTCTTGTGGACCTCTCACTCCCATGAGCTCAGACTTTCTCCATCTTGTTTTGATGCGCATGTTCCTGCTCCCCTGAAGAGAACCTTTCTTTTTACCTCGTTCATTCTTTTTCTCAAGATATTGCATGAATCAGCATCCCATCTCCGAACCACCTTCATTTACCTATGAGCTCTCCCACTTCTGCCATAAAGCTTCTTTCTCTTCAAATTTCCATCGCCACCCTCTGTTACAGCTCTGTTAGAAAATCAAATTGGCATCTTTCTACATATAAAGTACCTAACAGACTCATAACAATATGCAGAAGAAAATCAGATGAAAAAGGTGAAACAAGCAGATAAAGTCTTAGCTTCTCAATAATAAAGGTAATACAAGCAATCATCGAAAATAATATTATATATCAAAATTACTTAAAAAATAGGCAGGGCCGGCAGAACACGGTAAGCAGGGCATGCATGGCAAGGGGCACCACCATTTGAGGGGCGCCAGCATAGGCGCCCGGTATAAGAGACTTGGACAGGCTAAGCCTCCCCGGCTGTGCTCTGAGAGGTTTAAATTGTTGATTTACCTCCATCCTCACAGCAGGAGCTGCAGTGAAAGCCCTCTAGCCTTGTGTAACCAATTGTAGAAATTGGTTTATGGTTTGTTTACCTTACTGCTGGGAGAGCAGGGGGAGGGGGGGTTGGCTGGGTTGCCAGGGAGATATTTAACTAGGATGACTTCCTGGCCTGCACTGAGAACAGATAGCAGCAGAATCGGACAACCAGACAACAAAGGTAGAAAAGATCATTTTATTTTCATTATAGTGTTTGGAATATGTCCACTTTGAGAATCAGGTGCTCAACATTAAAAGTTTATATTTATTTACTTATTTATGGCATTTTATCCCACATTAAACATGAATTAAGGTGTTTTGTGGCTCTACATGGGAATTGTGATGATATGATCCCTTGTTTCATATTGTTGACGGTCTGCATTTTCCGTATGGGTGGTATACTGGTGTATTAGGTTCTGCCCAGTGTAATATTTATGGTACAGTAAGGTTCTGAGTGTGTTTTTGCACAAAGTTGTGCTTAGTGTTTTGCAGTTGAGCGATTGTGCTTAGAATATGCTTTGAGCAACCACTTTAGTCTTTGACATATGATACATATCTAATATCTAAATTTAATAAAAGGTATTAATTGTGACTTTTATTTTTATTTATTTATTTATTTCTGTGTGTTATCAGACAATTATGGATTTAAGCTCCACACCCCTGGCCCCACCCATAACCCCGGCCCCTTTAGCCTCCCCAAACAGTTGGGCCACCGACCGCCTATGGGCGCCAGAAACTGCCATGCTACCCATTGCACTGCGCTCCAGTGGCACACTACAGCCCTCCCAAGTCCTACCTCGAAGGGCCCGCTCTGGGGGTATAGTGGACTCTGCAGCTGCGGGGGCAGGAAAGAATCCCATTCTTTCCTGCCTGCTGCCGCTGCTCCAACTGTGCTCTGCTTTTCTGTGCCACAGCACCACCGTCTTTTAAAAATGACTACAGAGGCTTCCGGCGGCAGTCTCGCCAGCCATTTTGAAAATATGGCAGTGCCGCAGCACAGAAGAGCAGATGCAGAGACGGAGCAGCGACAGCGGGCAGGAAAGAGTGGGATTCTTTCCTGCCTCCACAGCCACAGAAGCCACTACACCATGCAAGCCACATTGAACCTACCAATGGGTGGGAAAGTGTGGGATACAAATGCAATAAATAAATAAAATAAATATCAAACACCCAAAGTCCTATATGAATGTGTACAACAGTATATTCCTAACCATTTATTAATATCAACACAGAAGTCAAATGATATTTCCTGGCAAAGATGTAATGAAGGAGATGTGGAGGAGGAAGGTTTCATACTGCTTGCACCAGCCCGGTGGAATAAACTCCCTGAGGGGTTAAATGGAGATGTGTCATTACTGTTATTTAGGAGGGCTTTGAAATTCTACTTGTTTCCTCCTGATTGCTAAGATGTTTTAATTGTGAACTTTGTATTTATTGTGTTTTATTACTTATGTATAGAATCTTGATTGACTTGTCCAAGGAGAGGATATATAAAGTTAACAAATTAATGGAAATCTAACTAAAACAGATGATTGCAGTTTCTGGAATCCAAGGCAACATGATTTTACTAGAGGTAGGTCTTGTTAGATGAATCTGATCTATTTCTTTGATTAAAGAGTTGGATAGAGGGACAGCCCTAGATGCGGCAGATTTTAACAAGGCCTTTGACATGTTTCTGCATAGGCAACTTATAAATAAACTGAGCGGGGGTCACGTGATGCTGTGAGCTAGGAAGGACGTGGAACTTTCTGCTGCTGGGAACCTTGCCCGAAACTTGAACTTTAAAGGTGCCTCCGACCCCAGAAGATTGATAATCTAGGGCACATTCGCTCCCCCAGTGTATGGACAAATATTTAACAAGATTGGTGATGGCGCAAACCGGAAGAAACACTAAGAAAAAAGAAGAGAAACCGAGACTTGGCGAATCCAAGATGGCGGCCGCCTCGCCGGCGAATTCACCCTCCCGCCCAGCCTCTGATTTCACGCTGCCAGAACTCACAGAAGCAGTGGTGGGTGCACTGGCCCCCCAATTCGATCAACTCTCTGCCCAGATAACGGGTCTGTCGGCGCTCACGACGGAACTCTCACGTCGGGCCGGGGAGCTGGAGGCTCGGGTTGCGGAGGTAGAAGATGGTCAACAAAATAACTCGGGGGAGCTAGAAAGACTACAACGCCTGGTCCAGGAGAACGTGCAGCGAGTAGAAGATTTGGAAAATCGCTCGCGCCGCGATAATCTCAGATTTGTGGGGTTTGCAGAATCTTTGGCAGATAAGGATTTAAAACGTACATTGGAGACATGGCTGCAGGCGCACTTCCCAGAGGCGGGTGAAGGCCGAGCGATCCGAATTGAACGGGCACATCGCGTAGGTCCTAGGCCAACAAGAGAATCGAGGCCCAGAGTGGTGATAGCAAAATTTCACTGTTATGCTCAAAAAGCGGCAATATTGCGACAGTATAAAAACTGCAGGGAAACTACAAAGTATGATGGGACTTTAATTCGTATCTTTCAGGATTACTCTGCGGCCTTGGCAGCGCAACGACGAGCTTTTTCCACGGTTTGCACCTGCCTGGTGGAAAAAAAGTTTAAATTCACTCTGCAATATCCAGCAACGCTGAAAATCCTGGAGAACGGAACCTGGACAGCTTATACTACACCAGAAGCTGTAGCGGAGTGGTTAAATCATCATCAGACCTGATCCTGGGAGAATCCCTAATCTATTCACTAGATGGTTTGACCATGCAGTATGTGGATGGCGTACGTGGTTGGCGGTTACCGGTTGGATTCCTAATTTGATTGAGTTCCAGAAAGTTTCTGTTGGATTGTTAATGATGACAATTGACTGTGACAAAAGAGTGAGACTGAGTTGAATGGTGAACAAGATGGCAGACCGGAGACACATGGCAGAACGGTTCAGGAATGGGCCGGACGAGGAAGATATCCACCTATCCTGTACTGTGAGCTTTGCGGTTTTCTGGGATATGTGAGACACTATCTATGTAACATTCCTAAATTGAAAGAAGGGCGGGGTTCCTATGGCATCTAGACCTCTGCCTTCTGTACTCACTGGAACGGAGTGAAGTGGGTAAGATAGGCCAGACGGTTAGTGGGGGGCAGATGGGGGGAGGGCAGGGGGGGCGATAAAGAGGGGTGGGGTGGGAGGGAATAGAAGTAGGGGCGAGCAGAATGATGATGGGGAACAAAGACGAGCTGTGGGCTTAGGTAAAACATGGTATATCTCTGTGTTGTTTGATATAAGGTGCCTTTGGTTGGGGCTGGGCAACCGGGGCATTATGTTCGCTTTGTTATATGTTAATTTGGTAATTTTAGGGGATTGTCCTGACTGAACCTTTAAGATTAGTGACCTGGAATGTGGCTGGGATTACTTCTCTAATTAAGAGATCCAAAATTTTAGCACATCTGAAGCGCCTAAAGGCTTCCATAGTCTGCCTACAAGAGACTAAACTCTCAGATGAGGAACACCGAAAGCTGCGCCAACAATGGGTGGGGGAGTGTTATTACTCCTCTTCCGGAGCTAGGCGGGGAGGAGTGGCCATACTGATTAGGAGAGGGCTCCCATGCACTTCTAAATTAATAGGACAAGACCCAAAGGGAAGATATGTCCTGCTCCATCTTAACATTATGGGACAGGAATACTACCTATGTGCTGTCTATGGGCCAAATGGTTATGACGCAGATTTTTTCCAGACTCTGATAAATCTAGGTCTTAAATATGATACGGCCCCTTGGATTGTAGCGGGAGATTTTAACCAGGTGCTTGATCCGGACCTTGACCGCTCGACGGCTGGGGCATGGAGTGCACTACCCCGCAGCAAAGGATTGCCTTATCTTTGCAAATTAATGGACCTAGTGGACCCCTGGAGGTTACTATTCCCACAGAGGCGGGATTATACTCACCTGTCGAAGGCCCATAAAACCTGGTCCCGTATAGACTACCTTTTGGTTTCTACATCGCTTTTTTCTCGGGTAATTAATACAGACATGGCACCTATGGTGATCTCAGATCACACTCCAGTTTGGGCCGACATAGCACTGGGACACAATGTGGACAGATTTAAGTCCTGGAGGTTTCCATCCTACTTAGCTGGGGATAGAGACTTTGGCAATTTTCTAGTACAAAAATGGAACTTGTTTGAATCTGATAACGTAGCCCATAAAGATAATCCGACATTATTCTGGGAAACCTCTAAAGCAGTCATGAGAGGGGAAATTATTAGTTACTTAAGTGCAAGACATAAAAAGATCTCCCAAGGTATACTTTTACTAGAGCGAAAATACCAACAAGCCAAACGTGCACACATACGCTGTAGAACCCAGACAAATTACGATAGTGTGATTGCGGCACAAGTGGCTCTAGACTCACTACTCCACGAACGTGCTAAGAAGCAAGCTTTTAGTCGTAAATATCACTATTTCAAATTGGGTAACAGACCTGGGAAATTGCTAGCTAAAGTCGCAAAGGCTTGGTCAGAGAAGACATTCATTTCTACAGTGTTAGCACCTGATGGCTCCCGTAAATCTTGCCCTAAAGATATATTGACCATATTTCGAGATTATTTTTCCCAAGTGTATCAACCGGAAGCGCAGCAGGGGGGACCACAATTAGACGATTACTTGAGAGATGCAGGCCTCCCGGTGCTGCCCCCCGCAGTTAGAGATCAGTTGAATGCTCCCCTCCAGGCCCGGGAGATTCAACAAACGATCAAGGGTTTATCTTTGGGAAAATCTCCGGGCCTGGATGGGTTCTCTACAGAATATTATAAATTACTGTCGACCCAACTGAGTGTCCCCCTGACGCTTCACCTTGAGACGGCGGTGGCAGTGGGGAGGCTGCCCAGGGACTCGAATGACGCTTTAATTGTTCTTATCCCGAAGCCGGGTAAGCCAACTGACTTGCCAGGGTCTTACCGGCCAATATCCCTTCTCAATGTAGATGTAAAAATTCTAGCTAAAGTCCTTGCTGATAGGCTGGCCATACATCTTCCGGTCTTAGTGGGAGACCACCAGGTGGGGTTTGTGCGAGGGAGGCACCCAGGTCTAAATGTCCGTAGGGCCTTGATGGCGGTGGCGCACGCTGAAGCTACGGGTCACCCATTATTGTTGGCAGGCCTGGACGCTACTAAAGCATTTGACCAAGTAAATTGGGACTACCTCTTCCAGACACTTAAATACATAGGGTTGTCAGGGTGGTATTTACATGCCATAGATACATTATATACTGATCCTGGGGCCAGAGTCCTAGTGAATGGAGTGTGTACTCCACGTTTTTTGGTAAGACGGGGCACAAGACAAGGTTGTCCCCTATCCCCACTCCTGTTTTTGATTTATTTGGAGCCCCTGTTGCGCAACATCATAAAAGATCCAGAAGTGGGGGGAGTTCAGCTGCCACAGCTTCATGTTAAAGTATTGGCTTATGCGGACGACATTCTCCTAGTGCTGACACATCCTCAGACATCGCTGACAATAGCTTTAGACCACATAGCAGAGTTTGGATACTACTCGGGGTTCCAACTCAACTCACAGAAATCTGAGGCGCTGCCGGTACCCCTCTCAGTGCGGGAACGCTGGGGGGGAAGGTTCCCGTTGAAGTGGACCACTGATCACCTGGTTTACTTGGGGATTAAATTGCCAGCATCACTCACGCAACTTTACAAAATCAACTTGGCCCCCTTGTGGAAAGAGACACAGCATACCTTAGAAATGTGGCAACGCCTTCCCCTGTCTTTGTGGGGGCGCGTAGCGTTGTACAATATGGTCTTGGTTCCTAAATGGTTATACGTGGTCCAGGTACTGTCTCTCTTCTTCTTACACAAAGATGAGCGGAAACTACATAGGCTCTTAGCGAGATATCTATGGAACGGGAAAAGGCCCAGGGCTACAGTAAAACAGACGTATCTTCCAAGACATAAGGGAGGGTTAGGTGTACACAGTATTCAACGTATGTCAGTGGCGGGCTGCATGAGACACCTTACAGATTGGTTTAGGGGCACATCCTATTTTTCTTTTCCTATTCCTGAAACTAAACTGGTGAGCAAGTATCACTTTAGCTATTGGTTGCATGCACCAACGGGCAAAGCACCTAGTGCCAAAGGATACGCCCCTCTTTTTGCGCCACTGAGACGTACATGGCGATGGCTGGGCAAAACTGGAGGGTTTGAGTGCCACTCTTCCCCCTTTCTACCGATTGGTGGCAATGCGGATTTTCCAGTGGGCACGGATACCGAGACTTTTCAGACATGGAGGGAGGGGGGGACAATATTCCTGTTTCAAGTATTAACAAAAGAAGGCAAATGTAAGTCCTTCATGGACTTGTGTGAGAATGTTGGACTTCCTGCACAGGCTGCCCTTTCCTACTTACAACTGAGTCATTACATTGCCTCCCTCCCCCGAACTTCGTTGACCTCACAGAGACGGAGACAAATCACAGACTTGCTAGATTTGGAGGCGCAGCTTTCGGTTCCTCTTAAATTTTACCATTTCAAACTCAAAGAGCTTTGCCCGGAGATACCATATGACCAGATCGCTGGGGCCTGGACTAGAGAGTTGGGCTGTCCTATTACTGGCGTGATGGTACAGGCTAATTTGGCAATTGGATATAAGACCTTTAAAGATGCGACACTACAGGAATCTCTATATAAATTTAATATGAGAATATATATTTCGCCACATAGAGCGTTCAGGGCTGCCCTGAGACCTTTGGACGACTGCCCTAAGTGTGCGGGAGCTGGGGCGCATTTGGGACACATGTTCTGGTTGTGCCCTCCGGTCCGTACCTTCTGGACACAGCTTTGTGCATTTGTCTCGACTGTCTGGGGGTTGCAGTGGTGCCCCTTACCTACTCTTTTGTTTGATAAATATAAGGTGAGAGGGAACCGAAGAAAGGGCATGTTACCATTCTTACGCAGGGCGACTGCTATGGGAAAGAAAACGATTCTATTGAATTGGATCTCATCGGAACCACCTTCGGTACCACGATGGCGATCCCTTATGATTTCCCTAGGTGCCTTAGAACGTAGGGAAATAAATGACTTAGCATCCCCAAAGGGAGATCGTCTGTTACAATGTTGGTTACTGTTTTGGGATACCCTGACCCCCATGGCTCGTAGTAGAATCTTAAATGGGTAAGCTCGCAGGGAGGAGGGCGGGTGGGAGGTGGGATGGGGGGAGGTTAGATGGGTATACTATGAAAAAGTAAAATTATAGATGGCCAGTTGGACTATGTTGATGTACATCAGTTTATTGGAACACACTTGTAATGCAATGTTTTTTTCTTCATCTATTGTCACTTGTATATTTTGGTCGTCAATAAAAATGATATAAAAAAAATAAATAAATAAACTGAGCACCCTGGCTATGGGCCCTGAAGTGACTGAATAGGTCAGAAACTGGTTCTTTGGGAAATGACAAAGAGTAGTGATAAATGGAGTTCACTGTGAAGATAGGAGTGTTACCAGTGGTATGTCACAGGGATGGGTGCTTAGTTTAGGTTTTTCAACATTTCTGTAAGTAATATTGTGGAAGGGCTGTTAGGAAAGGTTTGCCGTTTTGCAGCAAAATCTGCAAGCAGGGTAGACTTCGTGGAAAGTGTGGATAACATAAGAAGGAATCTAGCAAAGCCTCAGGAATAGTCTATAGGGTATTAGAGCTAATATTTAATGCTAAAAAGTACAGGGTCATGCATTTGGGCTGCAAAAACACTGGGGAGCTTATAAAGTCCAGGGGGGGGGGGGGGGGTTATTATTTCTGTGCATAAAAGACGAGTTGGAGTGTATCTGACAATCCTAAAAAGGCCAATCAAGTAGAAGAAGTGACAGAAAAAGCCAGAAGGATGCTTAGGTTCTCTCAGGGAGAAGAATGGGCAGCAGGAGAAAGGAGATGATAATCCCTAGATATAAATTTCATATGATCTCATTTGGAGCACTGGATACAATTCTGGAAACCACTCTTACAAAAGAATATAAATAGAATGGGATCAGTCCAGAGGGTGGCTTTTAAAATAGCTATTGGTCTTTGCCATAAATCACATGGGGACAGACTTAAAGATCTAAGGGGTCCTTTTACTAAGGTGTGCTGAAAAATGGCCTGCGGTAGTGTAGACATGTGTTTTGGGCACGCACAGAATTATTTTTTTAGCACACCTACAAAAAATACCTTTTTTAAAATTTTTGCCGAAAACGGGCATGCAGCAAAATGAAAATTTCCGCGTGTCCAGTTTGGGTCTGAGACCTTACCGCAAGCCATTGACCTAGTGGTAAGGTCTCAAGCGGTAACCGGGAGGTAATGGTCTACGTGCGTCAAATGCCACTTGATGGGCGTAGCTGCCGCACGCCAGACAATAAAAAATATTTTTCAGATGTATGTAGCGGACAAGCACCAAAATTGAAATTAATGCAAGAGCCACACAGTAATTAGGTGGTAACTCTAATTTGGCGTGTGTTGGGCCCGTGTAGGCGCCTACATGGTTTAGTAAAAGGGCCCCTAAATATGTATACTTTGGAAGAAATGTGAAAGAAGGGAAACATGATAGCGGCATTTAAATTCCTCCATGGCATAAATGTGCAGGAGCTGGGCTTCTTTCATGTGAAAGGAAACTCGAAGAATGAAAGGATGAGGGTCTAAAGAGGAAGACTCGGGAGTAATCTAAGGAAATATTTCTTTACAGAAAGGGTGTTGGCTGCATGCCCCAGTGGATATGAAGAAGGTATCTGAATTTGGAAAAGTAAAGAGGATCTCTGATGGAGCCTGTGGAATTATATAGCTTAGTTATTGGTGTAAATTGGCAGACTGGAAAATTCTATATTTTTATATCTGTCCAGCATGCCCAAAATCTGTCACAGTGGTGACCTTCAAACCTATTCTGGTTGGCCATTTCAGGCCATGCCATCTTCAGCTTTCATTATCACAACAGACCCTATTCTATGCCTTACTACTAAGGCCCTCATGATCAAAAGCAAACTCTGGCGCTAGAGGCTGTTAACGCCATACTAGCGCCAGAGTTTGCAGCCGATCCATGATCAGAGCCCTCGAGCACCTGAAACAGCGCACTCGAGGGCTCTCAGCGCAAGTAGCATGCAAATGCATGCTAAACAGGGCTTCTAGCGCAATTAGCTTGCAAATGCATGCTAATTGGCGCTTAACGCATTCATCCCCAATGATCAGCGACCAGCGCGCCAAAGATTGGGTCGCTGGCCCCAGCAAAATCAATGCCAGCTCCGAGCTGGCGTTAGATTTTGTGGATCATTGGGGAGGAATGGTGAGCCCTGTCCAGCATGCAGTTGCATGCTGGCAGGCCCCCCTTCCCCCCCAAGGCAAACGTGACCGGGGGGCTGGAGGTCCGGTGGACCTCCGGTCCCCCCGACGATCCCCCCCCCCCCCATGTTCACAGAGGGCTGGAGATCCAGTGGGTCTCAAGCCCCTGAAACCCCCAGAAATTGTTGATTGGCCGCCTCCGGCCAAAGGATCTCCTACTGTGATCCATCGATGAGGGGGGGGGGGTGGGGCTGGAGGTCTGGTGGACTTCCAGCCCACCCCAAATCCTCCCCCCAGCATTGTCCTTAGATTCCCTGGTGGTCCGTGGTGTGCTGTGACGTCGTGCCGGCCCCCCTCCAAGCCCCCTACCTTTTGTCGGAGGAGGGACGCGCTGGGCGGGGCTACAGACCATGTAAGGGAATCGCTCCCTTACATGGTCTGTAGCCCCGCCTAGTGCATCCCAGGAAGAGGAGGGAGGCTGCGTCCCTCCGCCAACAAAAGGTAGGGGGGCCGGGAGGGGGCCGGCACGATGTCACAGCACACCACACCATGGACCACCAGGGAATCTAAGGACAACGCTTGGGGGAGGATTTGGGGTGGGCTGGAGGTCCACCGGACCTCCAGCCCCACCCCCCCCCTCGTCGATGGATCACAGTAGGAGATCCTTTGGCCGGAGGTGGCCAATCAACGATTTCTGGGGGTTTCGGGGGCTGGAGACCCACCGATCCTCCAGCCCACCCCCCCCACCCCCATCGGTGGGTGGGTGGGAGGGTGGGAGAGGGTTTGGCCGGCGGCGGCCACGACGTTTTCTGGGGGTTTGGGGGGGGGGGGCCTCATTGTTCGGGCCTCGGGGCAGGCTGTTTGACAGGTTTGGGCTTTTGATAGCCCAGACCTGTCAAACAAGTGCAGGAGGATTGTGCTGAGCGCATGCTCGGCACAATTCTCCCGCACTTTAAACATGATAATCAAAGATAATAGCACTGCTTAGATTTGCATGCATTATCTTTGATCATCGATGCAGAAAAGCCCTGCGCTGTCCCGGTGCTATTTTAGGGCGCTGTTTGGAACAGCGCAGGGCTTTTGATCATCTGCCTGTAAGTCCTGTAACATCCCCACAACCTTTGTAAAAAAAAAAAAAAAAAATCTGGCCTGACTGTGCTCATTGAGGTTTTGGTTTCAAGCATACAAGAAGCCTAAAGCTATTGTGACATTGCTTCTTTGGAGTACTGTTCTAAGCAGGATATACCCAGTGCTCTCCTGGAAACCCATTAGGAAGATGGAGGAAGGAACTGGAGTCAACAGTTAATGGATGAAGGAGACAAAAGCATGAAAAACAGAGCAGGACATGGTTAGGACACTTTAAAAGTGATATGGAAAAAGGAAGAAGAAAGACTACAGTTGTAGATAGGAAGGATGGTACTCCGTATTTTTTTGCTTTGGCTCTAGACAAACTATGTGTTCACTCACTTTTTACGAAGAAAATATGTCATAAGTAAACTTTTTTTATTAACTGCTTGCTGTACTCTTAGTCAAAATTTCAGTGAAGCTAGTGCAGGCTGCAATGATACCAAAAACTTCATGCATCATTTGCTTTCAGGTTATCTCTTCATAAATATTTGAATAGTATTTTCTGCAGACATTGGTGTCATGATCTATGATTTACCACAGCTCTTTTGGGAACAGAACAAAGCTGTTTCCTACTTCTGCTAGGAAGTGGTTTAAGGGAGCTCAAAACCAGCTGCAGTTGTCCACAAACCTGCTGTTTTAAAATTAGACTGCTTCAACAGAGCAGAATACACAACTGTTCCTTCAACTTATCCCACTTGTCGAGGAATACAACTGTTAATATTTCATTAGTAGAAATTGCCAGAAATGAAATTCATCTGCTTGCAAACAGAAACCAATATAAGCACAAATTTGCATTGTTTGCATTTAAAATATATAGGGACCAGTGGCGTGCGGTGACATTTATAGCAGGGGATTCAGTAGATGTGCTAAACCAGGGGTGCCCAACTTCAGCCTTCACTAGGTTGTGTTTTCAGGATTTATACAATTAATATGCACGATAGCTATCTGCATACAATGGAGGCAGTGCATGCAAATAGATCTCATGCATATTCATTGGGGAAATCCTGAAAACCCTACTGCATTGCGGCCTGGTTATCCCTGTGCTAAACATTATTGCAATGCATACCCTTAACCAAAGTTAATGTACTCACTGTTTGTGCTGACGATGTTACGTCTTAGTCTTTTTCTGAGAGTCACCTATAACATTTGTCACTTCTCCTTTTAACTTCTGTGTTGATGTGAAGAAATGGAGGTTCTGTATCACACCTACCTTTCTGAAATCTGTTCTTCAGAGCTATACACGGACTGACTTTGTGTTGTAGAACTTCAGATTTCATGTACAAATGTGAGAGCAATACAGACTTTCTGTGATATTCTGAGGCTGAAGCAGCAAGTTGTTGTGTACCCACAAACAAGACACAACAGTAGAGAGCCGCAGACACATAACCTCCAGGGTGTATGAAAAATAAAATAAAATTAAGCTTTGCCTTGTTACCCATTCCTTCATCAGGGCTTACTCAAATAGGAGCGACAGTAGACAAAGCAAAGTCTTTGTCACTTTGGGCCAAACCAATGGCACAGCTGCCTGAAACATTAATGAAAATGTCTTTTACACTGGAAACAGAACCAGTTAACAAGACTGCAGATACTGTGGCTTTGGACCAAACTGATAGTACAGCTACCTGCAGCATCCGTGAAAATTTCCTTAACACATGACACTGAACCAGTTAGCAAGATCGCAAACACTGTGGCTTTGGGCCGAATAGATGGTACAGCAGCCTGGAACATCCATGAAAATGCCCTTAACATTTGAACCAGAACCAGTTAACAAGTTTTCAGTCAATGATAGCTTGGGCTGAAGTATGTGTTGAGCTAAGTGTTTTCTGGAAATGCTCATTTAAACTGAATCTCCATCCTTCTTTCCTTTTCTACAAAATGCTCAGTGAAATCATCGTAGAATTTGGTATTTGACTATAAAGTCAGGAGTAGCTCTTTTTCAATTGATAGTTTTGTGGGATGAAAGTTTCTCCTGCCTTTTTGTATTCATGCAATAATTTGTACAAAAGAACATAAGAATATAAGTATTGCCATACTGGGACAAAAGTCCATCGTCCAGCATCCTATTTGCAACAGTGGCCAATCTAGGTTACAAATACCTGGCAAGATCCCAAAACAGTATAATACATTTTATGCTGTTTATCCTAGAAATAAGCAGTGGATTTTCCCCATTTTAATAATGGCTTATGGAATTTTTTCTTTTAGGAAGCTAGCCAAACCTTTTTTAAACCCCTCTAAGCTAACTGCTTTTGCTACATTCTCTGGCAAAGAATTCCAGAGTTCAATTACACATTGAATGAAGAAATAGTCTCTCTGATTTGTTTTAAATTTACTACTTTATAGATTCATTGCGTGCCCCCTAGTCCTAGTATTTTTGGAAAGCGTAAACAAAAGATTCACGTCTACCCACTCCACTCCACTCATTTCTTTATAGACCTATATCATATCTCCCCTCAGATGTCTTTTCTCCAAGCTGAAGAGCCCTAGCTGCTTCAGCCTTCCCTCATAGGGAATTCATCCCATCACCTTTATCATTTTTGTTGCCCTTCTCTGTACCTTTTCTAATTCTATTATATCTTTTTTGAGATGCGGTGACCAGAATTGCATACAGTATTCGAGGTGCAGTCACACCATGGAGTGATACAAAGGCATTATAACATCCTCATTTTTGTTTTCCATTTCTTTCCAAATAATACCTAACATTCTATTTGCTTTCTTAGCCGCCGCACACTGAGCAGAGGGTTTCAACGTATCATCAACGATGACACCTAGATCCCTTTCCTGGTCGGTGACTCCTAATGTGGAACCATGCATTACGTAGTTATAGTTTGTGTTCCTCTTTCCCACACGCATCACTTTGCACTTGCTCACATTAAATGTCATCTGCCCTTTAGATGCCCAGTTTCTCAGTCTCGTATGGTCTTGTAATTTTTCACAATCCTCTTGAAATTTAACAACTTTGAATAACTTACGTGTCATCAGCAAATTTAATTACCTCACTAGTTACTCCCATCTCTAGGCCATTTATAAATATGTTAAAAAGCAGCGGTCCCAGCACAGACCCCTGGGGAACCCCACTAACTACCCTTCTCCATTGAGAATACTGACCATTTAACCCTACTCTCTGTTTTCTATCTTTTAACCAGTTTTTAATCCACAATAGAACACTACCTTCTATCCCATGACTCTCCAATTTCCTCTGGAGCCTTTCATGGGGTACTTTGTCAAATGCCTTTTGAAAATCCAGATACACAATATCAACCGGCTCACCTTTGTTCACCCGTTCAAAGAAATGTAATAGATTGGTGAGGCAAGATTTCCCATCACTAAATCCATGTTGGCTTTTTCTCATTAATCCATGCTTTTGAATATGTTTTGTAATTTTGTTCTTTATATTAGTCAGGCTCATCAGTCTATAATTTCCCGGATCACCTCTGGAACCTTTTAAAAAAATCTGCGTTACATTGGCCACCCTCCAATCTTCTGGTGCCATGCTTGATTTTAAAGATAAATTATATATTACTAACAATAGTTCTGCAAGTTTATTTTTCAATACGGTGCAATGTTATAGAATACTATTAGTTGCATGCCCGTCTGCCATAAATTGGGCACCAGCCTTTACAAGTATAAATGCTGGTGCAAGATTGCAAAGCTAGTATTCTGCAAAGCGTGCATGCCCTTCAGAATACTATCCTATTTATTAATTTGGATTTTGCTCACAACTTTTCTATAGTAGATCAAGGTGAGTTACATTCAGGTATACTGGGTATTTCTCTGATCCTGGAGAGCTCACAATCTAAGTTTGTGCCTGAGGCAATAGAGAGTTAAGTGACTTGCCTAAGATCACAAGAAGCAGCAGTGGAATTTGAATTGGCCAACTCTGGATGTCAAGACTGGTACTCTAACCACTAGGCCAACCCTCACACAAATCTTGTCAGTACCTAATTTTGGACTCCATTTATAGAATTTCCCCCATTGTGATTTGTATGAGCAAAATTTAAATTTTTAGCATAGAGAAAATTTTTGAAACCCACTTATGAAGTCAGCATCTGCTACTGACCGTGTAAGTGCTTTTAAATATCAAACCTACAGCATCTGTGGAAAAACTGCTTAATACATAGAGCAACATGGCTTTTTAAAAAACATTGAGAGATGATTCTTTTACCGGCTCCAGGAGCTGCATCACTGTCAAGAGTACCTCCACCCTCCTTGACATTGCATGTCAATAAAGGCCACTGGGAGGCCATTCTGATTCTTCCTCCCAAGGGCAGGGAAGGCTTCATCCATGTCCTAGTCAACACTGAGGGATTCTGATGCCATGCCTTGGGTAGAAGCCCTTAACATACAGCATCAAGAGCATTGAAGCATTGAGATAATACCTTCACATTGGGGGTGTTTCAAGGATCGCTCACCCTCTGGGGAACTAGTACATATTGTGTTGTCATTGCAAGTAGTATACCATGCCATACTTTGTATTGTTTGAATATTTTTACTGCTCTAATTGCCTCCTGCTCATGTGATCTATTCTTACTGTACTCCGCCTTGAGTGAATTCCTTCAAAAAGGCGGTAAATAAATAAATCTTAATAAATTTTAACGTAAAGTTCATTAAATCCTGTACCATGAAAGATGAGCAATATTGAATTCTGAGTCATGAAAGACATCAGTGATAACAGAAACGTACATATGGCACATCATTACTAATATGTATTGTTATAGATCACCATCTAGTGGCTGAACTGTACATAGCAGAAAATATACTTAATTTTACTTAAATATAGAACATCCTAACTCAGTGGTTCCCAGACCTGATCCTGGAGGTTCCAGTGTACCTAGGGCGGGGCGGTGGGGCAGTCAGTATATCTACAACAAACATTCATGATATAGATTTGTATGCAGTGGAAGCAGTTCATGCAAATCTCCCTCATGAATATTCATTGTGGGTATCCTAAAACCTGACTGGCTGGGGTGCCTCCAGGACCAGGTATAGGAACCACTGTCCTAACTTGTTTTGACAACAATATGCCCTCCCCCCCCCCCTCCTGCAACTATAAAGGAAAACTATTGAACTAAACTGCACTGATATAAGCCAGTCAGCCGTGAAACAAATTAATCAGGAATGAGACTACATTTTTGCCTTAAAAGTGAGGCTATTACAAAACCATGTCACTCAGACTATTAGTCATTCCCTTGATTCTGGAGATGGACCCTATAAAAAATAAACAAATTGCTCTGAGTTACTGGAGTGATCATTTGTGACTCCTGTTCTCAATGACATGATATGTTTTTTTAGTCTTTCAAAACCCTCTAGGCTTCTTACCAAGTGCAGCCTACCCTCTTCAGTCACTTCAAATCAAGTCTTGGTAGGGAACTTTGGGGTGAGCAACTTTGGGTGCGCCATGAAGGAGAGGATGCTTTCATTTAAAAACGGACAGGAAGATGTAAAAAAAGAGGGGGGGTGAACTAAAATAGGACACTCAAGAGAAGAAAATGTAAAGGAATATGAAGACTATTTAAACATACATACAGAGAATGGCTGGTGACACAACATAGCTGAAGCATTCTGACACCCACCAGCCCTCTGCACATGTATGGAATGGCAGTGAATTAGAACATAACTGCCATAATAGTTTAACTAAAGATCTGTGAAGCCCAATATCCTATTTCCAACAGTGGTCAATCCAGTTCACAAGTATCTGGCAGGATCCCAACAAGAAGCAAGATTCCATGCTACTTACCCCAGGGATAAACAATGGTATCCCCCAAGTGTACCTTAATAAAGTCCCTTCAGGTACTTGACCAAACCCTTTTTTTTAAACACAGCTGTACTCACTGCTTTTACCATATCCTCTGACATCAAATTCCTCAACTTAGTTATGCTTTGAGTGAAAATATATTCCAGCTGATATTCAAAGCTATTTAAACAGCCAGAAATGGCTGCTGACCAGTTAAATAGCTTGTTTGCCGCTAACTGCGAATAATCAGCGGGACTTAACCGGTTATCTCCACTAAATATTCGCGGTTAGTGCCTACCATGAAACCAACTAACTCGGGGGGGGGGGGGGGGGTCTTATGCAGTTAGGAGCCAATATTCAGCGCCTGACCGCATAAGATAACCAGTTAAATCGGGCCACAAAAATAAGTCTTATTTTGATTGGTTTAACTTAAGTGGTCAGGCGCTGAATATTGCCTTAACCGGTTAAGTTTTAGCGGCCAAAAATAAAACTGAATGTTCAATGCCGGTGATTGGATATGGCCCAGAACTGATTATTTTGGTTTAACGCCAGCAGCGGACATTAAAAACGCTGCTTGCTGCTAGCTGAATATCGGGCATATTATCTTTAATTTGTTTTAAAAATACCTCTGTTACTATGCATTTTCATGGAGTGTCCCATAGTCTTTGTACTTTTTGAAAGAGTAAACAGTCATTTTGCATTTACCTGTTCCACTCCCCTCAGGATTTTATAGACCTCTATCATATCTCCCCTCAGTTGTCTCTTCTCCAAGCTGAAGATCTCTAACCTCTTTAGCCCTTCCTCATAGATGAGTCATTCCATCATTTGGTTTGCCCTTTTCTATGCCTTTTCTAATTCCACTATATCTTTTTTTGAGATGTAAAGACCAGAATTGCACATTACACTCAAGGTGCAGTCATGTCACTAAGCAATACAGAGGCATTATGATATTTTCTCTTCTTATTCTTCATTCCTTTCCTAATGATTCTTAACATTCTGTTTTGCCACACACTTACAGAGGATTTCAGTGTATTGTCCACAGTGACACTTAGATCCTTCTCCTTGGTGGTGATGATTCTGAAACTGGAAACTAGCATCACTTTGCCCTTAGTCTACATTAAATTCTATCTACTATATGGAGTCCCAGTCTTTCAGTCTTATAAGGTATTCCTGCAATTTTTCAGAAACTCTGGATGATTTGCTGCAGAGCTAATTCACCCTGATTGCTAATTCTAAAGGGAAGCATGTTGTTGATTCTCCTCCTCTAGTTTTGCCTTTAACGTAGCCTTCAGTGTGAAAGAAGTATTTCATTGGTGAAATTAAAGTCCTTGTATTTTCCATATTTTGTGGTCTGATGTTTGTTTTGCTGTCTCCTGCCTCTGGTTGATTCCAGCCTTCCAGTCTAACAAAGGCTGCCTGCAGTTTTTTTCAGAATCCTCTTGTAATTTAACAACTTTGAGCAATTTTGTGTCATCTGCTAATGGATCACCTCACTCTTGTTCCCATTTCCAGATCATTTAGGGGCCCTTTTACTAAGTGATATATGAGGCATACAAATATAACACTCTTTTGGGGTGTTATTGGGAACGTGACACTTACTATAGATCACCAAAAGAATATGTCTCTGCCACATTCTGGCATTAGACTATGTAGTGTGTGGAAGCAATTGTGTTCCCTTTTATCTATAGACCCAAATTTATAATGCCCAAACAATAGCAGAACTAACTCCACACCCGAGGGTATTATAAAAATAGATTGCTTATTTATTTACAATAGCAGCAAGAACAAAATAAAAAGGCAAGAATGAGACAATGAAGATCTTATCATAAAAACAGCTCAGAATAAACGCACATTACCCTAGACAGACTTATAATTCAGTCAGTTACTCTAAACCCACAGCACTTACAAAACAACTATTCGTGGCAACTATACAGCCTGGTGCAGATGGTAGAATGCTCCTCAGTCAGATGCAAAGCAGGGGCTGCACTTCAAATGGAATGCAAAACAGCAGCCGCCTTTTGCCTCAGGTATGAGCCTCTTTTATACAGAAATCATGAGCCGCAGCTGGGTTAGTGGCGCACATTCTGGCTTTGTTTTCGATGCACAAATAACTTTGTTTATCCCAAGTGTTGTGACTTCAAGGGACACAATATTTTCTCACTGGCACCATGTTGAAGGGGTCACCTTGACAATGAGTTGAGGTTTCAAAAACAATGTGCAGTTTTGCAAGCCACAGTGCCTCTCCGGCTGCAAGGGAAATTCCAAGAGTCCTTGGCTGGTCTGGCAAGGATGTCGGTGCTGATAACAGCATTGTTATTCTGGTACATTGGCACCCTTGGCAGTGTTCTCTTGTCTGTATGCAACAAGTTTTAGCAGTGAAAGTTTAAATAAGTCAAAGTCTGTATTTTAAAGTCAGGTTGTTAGTGCTGGACAGTGCCATGTATTATAATCCCATATATATCTTTGTTATATAGGAACATACAGGGCTGTATATAGTGGTTTATATAGTGCTTATTTTGTTTCTACATTCCTCCTTTTCAAGCTCTAAAAGGAGCTAAGCAACTTGAAAAACTAGCTAGAAATACACAATAGTGAATGTTTACTCACACAATAAATGTTATTACAATGTTTCACATGTTAATGAAACATAGCTAAGAATGGTAGACTGCATTCATGCATCTAGGCTTAATAAACGAGTAACAGACAACATAGTAACAAGCTTTAAACCTCAGCTTAAAATAGTAATAGGTATACAAGCATGAAAATGTACAATACCTGAACACATGACTATGTGTATCACTTAGAATATATAACATTGTCAGTAAAATAAGACAACCGATGTGAAATTATTGTTGGTATCAAGAAGTATATACAACAAGATATGGAAACACTCAGATATATGATATGAAAGTAAATTAAGCCATTCTACTACCTAATACTGACTACATATATGTGATCTAATATAACACAAGAAAAAAGAAAAAGTTTTCGTTAGGAAAAACTAAATGTAAATATCATAGGTAAAGACATATATGTAGAAGTAAAGAAAGCCTGTATAATACCTAAGAAAACAGATGTAAAGGGGTTTGTGTACCTGAGCTAAACCTGGTATGATGGTATATACAATAGATGTAGAAAAGAAACTGGTACTTTATGCTATCCTTTGTTTAGGAGGAATATATGTGCATACACATTTATAACAATAGAACTGTTTCCACAAAGTTTGGTACTTGAAACCAAATTTGAAATGCATGCATAAGACTTTGAAACTGAATTGGAATTTACATTTTAAAAGGTGCACAACAATTTAAACGAAGGTATTTTGTGTTATTGCTTTTAGACCTTAAGGTATAAAAGTAAGTCATGACTTGATTATAAAACCAAAAGTCAATGCGCAGGGCAAAGGACTCTATGATCAGAGACAAAAGCACAAATATTCTTTGATATAGCGTAATAAAACAAGTGCTTGGTATAACAGGTGAATGGGTAGTGTCATCTCCTTACCCATCATCTTAAATGGTGACAGTCCTGTGAAATGATGAGGTGTTGACCTAATAGCTATTAAAACCAATGGTAACTTAACATCCCAATCTCTACCAGAGGTGGAGGCATATTTTTTTAAATATACCAATAACCATTTGGTTTACTCTTTCTACCTGACCTGAGGATTGAGGATGGTAAGCAATATGATATCTATTCTCAACACCTAAAATTTTCCACATATGTTGAATTACCTTACCTGTGAAATGGGGTCCCTGTTTGGAGTCTACCCGCATCAGTGTACTTCTGCTTTTTAATTTTCTTTGGCCTCTTCTCTAAGCTTGTGTGTTCTATTTCATCTAGTAGACTATCCATTCTTATCTATGCTCCCAGAATAATTTAGTTTGGCTTTTTTTTTTGTTACATTTGTACCCTGCGCTTTCCCACTCATGGCAGGCTCAATGCGGCTTACATGGGGCAATGGAGGGTTAAGTGACTTGCCTCACAAGGAGTTGCCTGTGCCTGAAGTGGGAATCGAACTCAGTTCCTCAGTTCCCCAGGACCAAAGTCCAGCACCCTAACCACTAGGCCACTCCTTTTTTTGTTCATTCTACTTAGTTACTTCCCTCTCTGACACAATAGAATCTGCCATTACATTGTACTTCCCTTTTCACTTTTTTTTCTTGTCTTAGAACACCCTCTCAGTGACTGTGAATCTTGTCTCTATGCCAGAATCGTTACTTTTTTTTTGTTACAGCAAGATGGAGAATGTGCAGTAGCTTCTTCCTCTGCTAGTACTCAGCACCTTAGTTAATTATATATGTAGTTTTGAACTCTCTGTGCATAGAAGCTGGATCTTAAAAGTCTGGAGCTGCAGGTGAGAGATACAACTTGTTAAAAATGGCTCTTAGAGGTTTTATAATTCTCAGTTATTCACACATTGAATGCCTTAAGACAATATCATTTTTAGCCTTGATAAAACTTCCTCAGAGAGAATTCTTTCTTGACTGTGTATTGAACTGAACTGGATTCAGAGCTAATTAAGTATGCATCTTCTGAAAGCAGCATACACTGTGTAAACTAATGATAGCACTTCTCTGTAAATGCACTGAGACTTTATTAAACTGAAGTCCACTGAAGAATCCCAAGACTTTCACTGAGACCCATAAGATTTCACTGTAACTCACAAGATTTTACTGTTCTGCTTTTTCATTGGGTGTGATTGGCATAGAACATCACTATGAGAAGACTTAGAACTCTTGTACCAAAATGTTCTTTAATGCAGTAATCAAACAAGGAAAATAACTTACAGGTCAGAAGTGCTGGACAAAGGTTTTTGCCTTGCAACTGGAAGTCTTGAATTACTCCCAGCTTCTCTCTTGCATGGAGAGAGAGCTGGTTGAGAAATCTGTTCTCAACCAGCTCTTTCTCCATGAGTGTGTTTTGGGCAGGACTAGGGAGGGTTCAAAATATGGACATTGTGGTGTACAGGATTCCCTCTCCTGGTCTCCCTGTTGTCTTTTGCATACCTGATTGCCACTATGAATAATGTTTGAGAGGGAAAGAAATTACCTTGGTAGCTGATTATTTGCCCCTTAAATGGTTGCAGCAGGACAAGGGGGAGATTGTAATTACCACGAAGGAAGATTCTCAAGGTTCTAAACCCTTCACAAGAGTGCTTAGCTCCAATCTTCTCCAGGAGAGGCATAGAACACCTGAAAGAGAAAAAAAACCTGGCACATCCTCAGGAAGGTAGGAGGCATTACATCTGCAGTGCCTTTCTAGAGGGAAAGGAGTCAATCCTTAAGGAGGGGTCAGTGTTTAGAACCAGCCCAGTTCCCCTGGCTAACTAAATAGTATAGCTGAGAATAAAAGCAAGGCTGAGGAGAGGGGAGGGACTGGCTCATCCTAGTGAGTAATGTGCTTAATAATGAACTTGCTTTTATGAACCTTTTTGGCTTTTTCTTTTTGAGTCCTAAGCCAACATGTTTTAAGGACTTGTGCTGTGTTTTGAGACTCAGGGGTGAGTGCTTTTAAGCTATACCTGATGCTTGGGGAGGCAAAAACAGCACGAGCAGCCATTTAACAGAGATTCCTTTTGGAGGTTTTTTTGAGCCTATGATGAATAGAGGACAGCTTTGCGTTCGTTTTAGCTCCAATAGACAGTTTTTCGTCTAGGAGCTCTGTGAGGCTCTTTTTCCTCCTTTCAAAATCATTGGAAATTACTATAATGATTTTAATGATTTAGTTGTGGGCGGCACTGATCTGTGCACCATTTTCATTTCAGTGGAAAAGACAATATTGTGGTATTATTTTTTTTTCAGGAGATTTTTCCACATCCTATCAGTTAGTGTTTAGCTGACTGGGATGTCCACATTCTGAGTTGGATGTCCTTTCTAAAATGCCACTCCACGTTAATATTCTCTCCTCATTTCTCCTTCATAACAGTTTTGCAGATAGTACAAATATGTTTCAGTCTTAGTTGATAGAGATGTTGAGAGAGATTCTGAGGCTCCAAAACAATGCTTAGGTGACTTAGTCCTAGTGACAAGTATGCTAAAGAGGTAATGTAATAAAACCATTCAATGCACAGTTTGGCTAGTTTCTAATGTACACTTCCTGTCAAGGGTGGTGTGGACAAAATCTCTATATCTTCAGGCCATGAGCACTCTAGGTCCTGGGATTAGGATTCTAAGACTAGAACCAGCAAAGGCTGGGAGGCTGTTGAAGAGCAGATTTAATTGGACTATTGCATTTGTGATATGCTCCTCAGGTAAATGCAATGTGCCACAAGCTCTCCTGGGCCCCTCTGTAATAATTGCAAGCACCAGTCTGTATGCAGTGTTCAACAGCAAAACACAATTTTGCTTGGCAGCTACTAGGTAAACATACAAAAAACCTCCAAAAAACAGTATACATTATTATTTACAGAAAACAAAATAGTTAGATATCAAACAACCAAGTATATACTGTACATAAACACTTGAACCTGGCCAGAATATTATTGTATGAATTTAATTATGGTTCTAGGCCTATTAGATGAGGTACCTTTTTGAAAGAAAGAGAGAGAGAGAAAATCCAGCTCAGTGATGCAGATTAGGAAAGAAGAAAAACACAGCAGTGTTAACCTAGTTTGTTCATGGCCACAGGCTGAATTCCTGCTTTTAGTTTCTGAATTGGAGTTGTCACTGAACATTTCAGGTGACAATAGGGAATGGTTTCAGCTCTTGGAAGGAAACTTTCTCTGACAATTCTCTTCTTTTATGGCAGATTGAATCCTAGTGGTAGTACTGTGAGACTACCACTAGGGGTCAATGCTAATACAACTGCTCCTGCCCTAGCCCACTAGACCACTGGTTTTCAACCCAGTCCTCAGGAATCACCTGGCCAGTTGGGTTTTCAGGACATCCACAATAACTATGCATGAGAGAGACTTGGATACCAAGAATGTAGTGCATGCAAATCTATCTCATACAATCTTGAACTCTTAAAAGAGATACAAAATCACTAAACTACTTTATTTACGGCTTTATTTACCATCAGAAAAACATTGACAAAGCACAATCCATCATTTTGTAATAATTATTTCTAATTTAGGAATTAAATTTTTTGCAGACACATGGGGTTGCCATGGATACAGCCATGGCCCCCAGCATGGCCAATTTGTATGTTTCTGCTTTTGAAGAACGTTATTTGTTTCATTGGTGGAAACACATAAAAATCTGGCTACATTTTATTGATTATATCTTGTTTATTTGGTCATCTACAAGCCTTAAATTAAATCAGTTTGTACAATGGTTAAATGCCAGAGATGATCATCTTTATTTTGAGCAACACCATCATTTGACTCACATCATATTCTTGGATGTTCATGTTTTTAAAGAACAAAGTGCATTGACTACCACAATATATAGAAAGAACACTGATCGATACAATTATATACAATACTCCAGTTGTCATCCATGTAAGCTTAAGGATTCTTTCCCCATCAGCCAGTTTTTACAAATTAGACAGATCTGTTCTCCATGGAGCAATTTAAAGAGCAAGCTCAAATTTCATTTGAATGCTTTTTTGAGTCTGGGGTACCCCAGAACAACTATTAAGAAAGCTTACTTTAAAGCGTTGTACACCAATAGATTTTTATTGCTTCAACTGTCTTCTCAGCAGGATACAGATAGGACAGTTCGTGTTCTTAACCATTCTGTCAATGCGGCCAAAGTTGCTAAAATTATTCGTAGAAATTGGCATATTTTACAACTTCATGAAGTGCTTCAATCTGGCTCATGTATAGTTTTCAAGCGGGGTCCTAATATTAAAGATCCTGTGGTATGAACCAGATTGTCATTGGCCACTTTTCAGAGTCAGGGAGCACACAAGTCTTGTGGAAAATGCTCTTTTTGTAGTACTTCTCTCATCCTGTGACTCAGAAAAAAAATATCATTTGAGACACCAGATGGACTGTAATTCTGTTTTTGTTGTATATCTTATTTTGTGCCCCTGCAATAAGTTCTACATAGGTCATCAAGAAAAGTGAGGACACGTCTAACAGAACACCGGAGTTGGGTGAAAACTCAAACTCTTACTGCTCCTATGATTCAACACTTTATGCAGCTGAATCATCAATTTTCTCAGATTAAACGGCTGATTTTGGACCATGTTAAGGAATGCTCAAATGGGGGGGGGGGGAGGGAATAGAGCAAAGAAGATATTAGAAAAAGAACAATGGTGGATTTACTCTATGAAAGCAGAAACAGAGTGGGGTTTAAATGATATGATTGAATGGAATGCTATAATTTGATATGTTTTTATAACTGAAGGGTATGTGCATTAACTTGACTGTTGAATCTCATTTTTTTCTAATAATTCTAGTGATTGACACATAATGACATCATCTTTTGTGGAGCTGTGGTCTAGATAGTGGCGAAGATTCAAGAAGGTGTCCTCTGTTTGGTGCTCATTAGCCCACAAGGAATTTGGATATTTGCAGGGATTTGGGATAGTGGATTGACTTTTATTTATGGACTCCTGAAGAAGAATCAAAACAAGGCTCATTCTATACATTCCACTTTTCATTGTAATTATTTCTCTGAACTGAGGATAGGGATGAAAACCACTGCAGTAGACTACCAAGGAAGTTGCCAGATGAGTCCTGAGGAAAGTACCTCTTGGGAGGGGGGTCTTTATTGGGGTATGTGGGACCTTGATCAGGGTGGGGGCTTGATCAGGTTGGGGACCTTGTATGGGCTGGGGGTCGTATCAAGAGAGCCATGCTACACATGGTTGTTGTTGTTTTAAATTAGAGCATGGGGCAGTGTCTGTGCTATGGGGCTGCTAGTAGCATGGCAGAACTTGAGGTGGTGTTAAATGCAACTAGCTATTGGCAAAACAGCAAAAGTAGAGGCTTACAAATGCACAAACCAATAGGGAGATAATCTCAAAAAACAGTTTATTCAGAATATTCATATCAATATCAAGGACCCGACACGGTCTGTGTTTCGGCGCCAAAGCGCCTGCCTCAGGGGTCACAATCAACTTTCTACAAAAAAACAGGACAAATTAAAAACATAATATTAAGAGATTTCAAATAAAATATATCCGCCTTAATAAAATATGTAGCCAAACATATACGGACATTCATAATGGTATTGCAAATTTGTAAATGTATACTGATAAATTATGTAAAAAAAAATGTTAATATATTATAATTATATATATGTAGATATGTTGATGTTTCATCAGCCTGACCTATGCCTTTCATTTATCAGTTCATTTATTTGATAGTTATCACTTTTCATTGTTTGGTGTTTCTCTGTCCACAATATCTGCTCACATAATTATAATATATTAACATTTTTTTACATAATTTATCAGTATACATTTACAAATTTGCAATACCATTATGAATGTCCGTATATGTTTGGCTACATATTTTATTAAGGCGGATATATTTTATTTGAAATCTCTTAATATTATGTTTTTAATTTGTCCTGTTTTTTGTAGAAAGTTGATTGTGACCCCTGAGGCAGGCGCTTTGGCGCCGAAACACGGACTGTGTCGGGTCCTTGATATTGATATGAATATTCTGAATAAACTGTTTTTTGAGATTATCTCCCTATTGGTTTGCGCATTTGTCAGCCTCTACTTTTGCTGTTTTGCTTTGACTTTCCGTGGAGGCTCCTCCTGTCTTCTTGGACTAGCTATTGGCAGTCATGATAGTCCCATATGCTAGCTATCCCACATTGTCCTGTTGGTGCCCATGTCCTCCACTCATCCTGCCCTTACTCATATTAAACGGCTAGCATGGGAGTTTGTACTGCGCTGGCTGATTTTATCAAAAGGTAGTTGTTAGCACAGGTTCACGCTAAGAGCTACCACATACTATCACGCATGCTAGCTGCTTAACACAGTTTAGTAAAAAAAAAAAAGCCTCTTAAAGTATTTGTAAAATAATACCAAAAAAGGAAAACTAGTTTACTCATATTCAGTACAACGTTTATTTATTTATTTATTGCATTTGTATCCCACATTTTCCCACCTTTTTGCAGGCTCAATGTGGCTTACAATACATCATGAGTTGTGGAAATCTGTCTGAGAAAATACATTTAGTATAGCAAAAGGATCTAAGGGTAAGGTGATAATAATAAAACATGATAATATCTTGCTTCCATCAATACAAAATATGATGTTTCATTACAGTTTCTTCATTATAGACTCAACTACCAACGAGAATGAAAAAGTGCAAAGAAATCCAATTGCCATCGGGAATCATCTGATGGGTTCACAGAAAACTATTAAGCAATTCTTTAAGGCTACATTTAGTTGACTTGGACATGCTTGCTGAAAATGATGTGGATTTTTCAGAACATTCTATTCTCAAGAGATGTCACCATAATAATGAAGGTACATATATTTGCTAACTGAACAAAGTACTGTACATGTTTCTGTGCCAAACTCTAAGAAGAGGGTTGCTCTAAAGACCTTGCTTTGCTCCTTGGCACCAGGTTCATAGCAGCCATTCCTTTGCTCTTGAATTGGCGAGAGCGTCAACCATCTTGGCTAAAGTAACTGTGCTTGATTCTGTTTACCAGCTGGATGTCTGGGTGAGGTCTAAGTTTCCATTTTCTCTATGCTGTGTCTCTAAACCCTTGACCTTGCAGGAAGAAGAGAAAAAAAACAAGGGCTCATTTTGTGTCTATCTCCGGTTCCTCCAGCTGCCAATTTTCAACCACAGTCAATACAGTACTGCATTATGTATGTAAAGACAGATTTTCCACCTCATGCATGTTTCTTAATATAAGTGGTCATATTTAGATTCAACAAAACTTCCCTTTACTTGAACCTTGTTGGATTTCTGGAAATATTTAATTTGGGTTACTGTGCTGGAAGCTTGTGTTTTGTTTTTCACAGTACTCTTTATGAAACAACTTCAGTGTGTCTCAAAAGTCATGAATTCACACTAACTAAATCAGACTTTTATGTTCTGAAATGATATTTATTTTAAATAAATAAAAGTAGGATTGAAGGGGAAGGTGAACTGAATGCATGACCCCTTGACACACTGTGAACTTAAAGCAAAGCACTGGATTCCTCAAAGTTTCAACATAACATGACTGTTCTGATCTGGGAAGGGGCAGTGATTGGTCTTACCATTAGCTTTTCTGTTTTTTTGTCCTAATATATATATGTGTGTGTGTATTTTTCTGAACTTGAAATACATGTATTTTAATTTATAATAAAGGAAATGGATACAGGAAATACAAGGAAATTAAGGGGTCCTTTTACTAGGATGCACCAAAAAATGGCCTGCGCTGTTGTAGGCGCGTGTATTGGACGCGTGCAGGTCCATTTTTCAGTGCGCCTTCAAAAAAGGACTTTTTTGGGCAAAAAATGGATGTGCATCAAAATAAAAATTGGTGCGCGTCCATTGTGGGCCTGAGACCTTACCACCACCCATTGAGTTGGCGGTAAGGCCTCATGAATTAACCGGGTGGTAATGGTCAGCGTGCATACACTGCTGATTACCACCCGATTAGCGCCATGTGGTAGAAAATAAAAAATACTTTCTGCCACTCCTATCGGACACACATAAAAAATGGAATTACCGCACGAGGCACACGATAGCCAGGTGGTAGTTCCAAATTGATGCACGTTGGACACGCGTAGGCACTTACACGCCTTCATGATTTACTGTGGGAGCTACTTCTCGAGGGCGTGTAGGATTTAATGAAGGAAATTTCACTAGACTGTCAGTCTCTCTCAATAGCAATATACATCCATATGCCTGGGATAGCATCAAGACAACTGATGCAACTTCTGCTACCTCTCTGTCAAACAAACATCCATGTCATCCTTCACATTTTAGCACTACTGACTTTATCCTCTGCTATTAGATCCTCATCCACACATTGACTCTTTCCATATGGGAATTTCCCACACAATACATTTTTTCCTCTTTTGCTAAACTCTGATATGGGGCTTTCTCTCTCTTTCATTCCTCTTCTACTTGTAGTCTGAGCTTCTCAGTTCACTTCTTGTTTTGCAGTCAGGTAGAGGGGTTGGTATAATCCTCTGTCTTCTTATGAAGGAGGCTTCTTCACCTAAGGGTAACAATGAAAAAAAAATGCACACTGCCTCAATAAGAGACCATAGAACAACCACACTGCCCTTAGGCATCTCTGGTTTATGTAAGTTTAGGCAGAATCATTGTAGCCAGCCTACACTGGATGATGTAGCATAATGGTTTATACCTTTTAGAGGTCAACTGAATTTTGGTTTCGGTTTCAGTGCTAAAACTGGCCCAAAATTGTTTTGCCTTATCTCGGTTTCAGCCAAAAATACTTGTGCTTTTTCGACTGGAACCAAAACTATGTGCACAACCCCCACTCTCTCCCAACTCCGCCTTCCCCGACCAATGAAAGTCCCCCTCCCGAGCCCACCCATCTGGTGGAAGCCACTTCCTGGGCCTACCTTGTCGTTAGAGGGTAGTGAGCAAGGAGCATCCCCACTAGCTCCTACACATGACCGACTCCAGGTACAAATGTGCCCATTACCTACCAATGATAAGGTAGGCCCAGGAGAGGCTGCCACCAGGGGTGGGTGAGTTCAGGAAGGGGATGTCATCGGCCAGTGGGTACAGGAGGGGCCTTTTTGGTTTGGTAGGGGGAGGGAGTAGGGGCTGTTGGGGGGGACCAGTTTCATTTTTGGCTTCGGTTTCTGCCAAAAGCAAGTGGTCAATTTTGGTCACAGATTCAGTTTGGTTAGAAATCGAAGATCCTGTTTTCAGTCAGGCTCTAATACCTCCTCACTACACTAAGATGGTAGGATCCTATTGCTAGGAGCATCCTTATGAATTGAAAGCAGAGCAGGTCTATATAATATAACATAATTTCTTGTTAAAAATCTATTTACTGTATTATTTAAACTAAATTATGTTCACTTAAAGTCTTCAATCAATATTGTCAAAATATTTAGTTTGATGGTACCAAACTGTCAATAATAATACCTCTTCAGGGCTCTCTGCATTAATTTCTCTATCTCCCATATTTCATTCTTCTATTACTCCCTTAACTTCTTTTTGCACAAAATCACTAATATGAAATCCCTCTAAGCAGTCATGCAAATGTTCTCATTTTTATCATGTCTGATTTTTAAAAAGCAGACAATTCCCTGTGGTGCCTGAGCATTCACGAAAGTCTGTCTGTTAACTACTTCCCACATTAGATCTCACCTCGAATCCCAGTCCAACAGCTAACCTTTTCCCTCTTCTTTTTTCTCAATAAAAACCGTGAGACACCATAGAATGTATCATAGAGTTGTCACTTGAAGGCCAGATTTCTCTTGCTTTTCTGTTTGTGTATTCACCCTTATATTATATGGTGAGCCCTCCAAAACCTACTGTACCCAACTATACACCACTACAATAGCCCTTATGCCTGCAGTTGTCACCTATATGAAGGTACAGTAGGTATTTAGAATTTTTTGGAGGGCTAACACATTCCACCACAAGTGTACCAGTTAGAATGGGATATGGGCCTGGGTCCCCTTCTCTACACTCTACTGCACTGACCACTAGGCTACTCCTAGGTCCTGTTTGCTGCTCTAATAGGAATGGCCATCATATCTGAAGCTGTCACAGAGCCTGGTATGTATTGCCACTGTCATATGTTAGAGGGTTGGGAGAGGGTCAGTAACCACAGAGGGAATAAGGGGGGGGGGGGGGGCTATGTCTTAATCTCTCTAGTGGTCCTTTGGTAATTTAGGGCATCTTTTGGTCACTTAGTTGTGATTGAAACAGGTTTAGCCAAAAACATCTTAATTTTGGCCTTAGGCATTTTCGTTTTGTTCCATTATTGCAGAAAAAGTCTATCTTTTGGTATTGCCCATGTCCCACCCAAAACACACCCCCTTGAAATTTGGACGAACTGTAGAGCCAAATGTGTAAAAAATTGGGCTGTTGACAATGGCAACTTGGACATTTTTGAGAGAAATATGTCGTTCTGCCACCTTATGACTTTTCTGGAGTGTGTGTGTGTATGTGTGTGTGTGTGTGTGTTGAAAATAAACCTCATAGCCTATTGTTCTGGCTTCCAGTTTTAATGTGAAAGGTGTGATGCCTAGAACAGTATATAACTTAGGTAGATTAGGGTCCCTACCAGTTTTCAGCTGTAAGGAATGAAGTCTGTATGGTTCAGTTAGCTTAAATAAGAAATACATGCCTCCTACAATGGAAAGACAAAACCCAAGGCTGTTAAAGCAGTGACATTTTTGAGGCTTCAGGTTCAAACGCTTCTGACTTTCAAGTTGTATTTGGGTAGAATTGAAAGTAAAAGTTCAAAACCTCTTGAGCAAGCAAGTGGCAGGAAGGAAATGTTTGTGTTTGACTAAATTGCAGAATAAATTAATTCAGCCATTAGTAAAGAGCATTTGAAGGAAATTATTTTTTCCATGGTTTCTAACATGAGACGTTTCATTGAAGCTGTGATGGTATATGCCATCCTCAGTAATAAATCAAATAGCTGAATCAAGAATGAGGTTAAATTTAGCATGTTTCTCCAGCTTCACAAAAACAGGGGGGAAAGGGTGATAGGTCAAGTAGAGGACAATTTTAAAAGCCATTTCTCTGTGTAAATTGTTTTATGCACTGGCATAGGTATTTATAAAATTGCCTGTCCAATATGCATATAAAGTTACTTTCATACAGCCTGTACATGTGTGAGTTTACCATGACTGAGCAGAGGCATTCCCGGTGGGTGGGGTTGGAGAGGTATTTGCATTTATGCAGATATTTTATGAAATATTTGGCAGATATTCTAACTGGCTTATCAATGGATTTTCAAACCTTGCATGGATAGTATCATATCAACCATCCAAAGAAACTGCCCAATATTATCGGTATAATACGGGACCAAGTTAAGGGTAGATAGAGTGCAGGATGAAAGTTATCCAGACAACAGTGATAGTCAGCAGCTATCCAAATAACTTATATATTTAGGGCGTGATATTCAGACCAGCCTAGCTAATTCCTGTAGTCGTTTCTGAGCCCAGATATTCAATGCCAGGCCGTTTCCAGGACCGGCACTGAATACCCTGTTTATTTTTGGCTGGTACAAACTTAACTGAACAAGCCGATATTCAGCTCTGGCCGGTTAAGTTTGAACCAGCCAAACATATTCCAGGTATTGCCATGGCCAAATATGGCTGCCAAACTCATGCTGAAAATTGGCGAACAGCTGGTTATATCATGCAAACATAGATTTAAAGCCTATACAGGACTGTTTCAGCAAGGTTGCCAGCTGGCTAAGCACCACCTGCTACTAAATCCTGAAAAGACAATAGCTTGTTGGATAACAGGTTTATAGTTTGATACCAACACTAATCCCTACATTGTTTGACAGGCAAATTGTTCCGGTACAATCTGTCAAATATTTAGGTGTGATCATGGACTCAGCTCTATCTTTCAATGATCAGATATCAGAAGTAGTAAAAAAGTTTCTATCATCTAAGACAATTACGTTCTATTAGAAATACAATAGATAATAACTCACTGCGTACTTTAGCCTATGCTTACATTGTGACACATCTTGATTATTGTAATATCATTTATGCAGGCATTACTAAATTCAATTTGAAACGTTTACAAACTATTCAAAATACAGCTGTTTGTATAATTTGTCAAGCCTCAAGATATGATAAGGCTACACCTTTGTTACGGCAGCTTCATTGGATCTCGATCTATCTGAGAATTTCATTTAAGGTTCTATCCTTACATATAAAGTGCTTTATTTAGCCACACCATCCTATCTTGCGACCTTAACTATTCCGTACACACCATCGCAAACTTTACGTTCACTTACTGACAATAGATTGGTAATTGCACCTCCCTCTAGAACTAGGTGGGAATCAACCCGAGCCTCAGCTTTTTTCTTTTTGTCAGCATCACTGTGGAATTCCCTCCCAAAATTTATCAGGGCGGAAGAATCATTTACACTTTTTCGTAAGGCCTTGAAAACCTATTTTTTTAAAGGCTTTTGAAATATAACATTATCTATCTAGAGAACCACTCAGGAAAGAAAATATCTCAATTAAATAGGGGATATGTATTACCAAAGGAAATAGTATGACTGATGTGATGTGTACGATTGATATAATTAATTGTTTTTGTCCTCTTTGGTATGGAAGTTTTTGTTAGTGCTGTCCTATCATAAAATGGATTTCTTAATTTTATAAGTTGGAATTTCATTGTATGTTATTTGTATATTTTTAAGATGTAAACCGTTCTGATTTGCTACGCAATAAGTGATGGTATAGTAAATAAATAAACGATAAACGGTAGCTATCCACTAGCCGCCAACTGCAAATTATTAGCAGGACATGGCCCGTTGAAAATTTGTGGATAGCCCATGCCAATCCTGGCCGGTTAAATGCTTTTGAATATTGGGGAGGGGGGGGGGGTTATTCTTTATTCTGTTGCTAGACCGCTACATGCTGCAAAGACATTAGATTAACAATACCTTCCAATTCTATGTTGAAAATCCGCTACTAGGAAGAGATCATTCGTAGGCAGTGGCTCTGATTCTTGGAACAAATTACCATGCAGTTTAAGGTATCACACATTTAGAAGGTGTATGAAAGCCTATCTATTCGATCACTATTTGTCCAGCAGATAATAGGGCTGTACCGATTATTCATATTCAATTCAATTTGGCCCCGAATACATTATTCGTATTCAGCCGAACAGAGATTTAAATTCAAATACAAAAAATCCGGGGCTCTACTGTGCTAAATCCTACCGAAATAAACAATTGATCTCTGATTTCACATTGCTTCTTTCATAATTTATTATGTTAAAGCTCAATGCCCATTATTCGTATTCGGCCAAATAATATTTCTTATTATTCGCAGCCAAATAGTAAAATGTGCTATTCAGAATACCTGTAGCAGATAGGTTAGATGTAAAGTTAGCTTTTAGTCACTCTCTGCATATCATTATAGTGTTATAAATTGGGAGGATGGCCTACTCTTCTGTGATCTGCCTTGAGCTGCATTTGAGTTAAGCAGAATAGAAGTGATCATGTTAGATTAGATTTATTTATTTGTTTGTTGCATATGTACCCCACATTTTCCCACCTATATGCAGGCTCAATGTGGCTTACATAGTACCGTCAAAGGCCTTTGCCCAGTTGGTGGATAACAAATACAAAGTTGTATAGTGATCGTATGAGGTATAAGTGGAGGGTCGGAATGGATGAAGATTGTGTGATGTCCTGTTTGATCATAGTCATGCTGTGTTGGTAGGTGAAGAGGCCTGATAGCAGGCCTAAATTAAATGGATAGTGCCTGTAACTTTATTGGCTGTGGTGATAAATATCCAGATTAGGTTAACCATAGGCACCAATCTTTAAATTAAGCTTATGAGTAAGCCAGTTTAATATTGGGCGCAGAAATTAATCTGGGAAATCTATGTGTCATGAAATATAGATGTAAATATCAACATATAAATTCTCTGGAGCAATTTTCAAAGCAGAAGTACCTTTCCCTAAGAACTGTGATGGTAAATCGTCTTGATATGATCACATCTAAAATAAATAATTTTGTAAAAATGTGCTGAGACCCACACAGAATGCACATACTGTTTTCATATCTGTCTAGTTATATAATTATCCCCTAAAACACTGGTATAGTTACAGGTGAGCCTGGGTGGCCAGGGGCCCACCAACTTTGGACTCATACGCACCCAGTATGTAGTGGCACATCCTTGCAGTAGCTGGCAGTGATCCTCAAGCCCTGCCAGCTGACAGGGCCACCAAGGGGGGTGGGGCAGGGGGGATAAAATTCCCTGGTCCCGATCTCCAAGGGGGGCCAGGTGACGTGGTCAGGCTGCCAGCGCTGCAGTCCCCGGTCTCACCTGCCTGCCTCCTTGGCTCCGGGCCCCCTGCATTCGACGCGGCAGTCACAGATCGCCTCCCTTCAGGCGGGACACAGGGAGGGAAGGCCAGAAGAGAGGCGATCTGTGACTGCCGCTTTGAATGCAGGGGGCCCGGAGCTGTGGAGGCAGGCAGGTGAGACGGGGGTGGCAGCAGCGGGGGGAGTGACAGGGGGCGGCAGCAGAAGGGGGAGCGATGGGGGGTGGCAGCGGCAGGGGGCGGAGGCGGGGCGCCCTTGCCCCGGGCCCGGCCTAGTCTCTCGGCGGCCCTGCCAGCTGAAGACCTCCTCTGAAGGTGCCCAGAACTCTGCTACCTAGCTTGGCAGACAGCTGCAACTTCCTGAGCCACCAACACCAGCATGTGCAAATGCTCAGTTTTCACGTCTGTGGAAAATTATGGACATCTTCTAATCTAACCCAAGACTTGTACATCACACTAATTCCAGCAAGAGGTTCAAGGTGGTTTATATCATAAGAGACTCACACACAAAAAATGAGGAATTACATCAGAAATCAGCAGGAAAAGGAAATATAAAAATACTAAAATTTATCACACAAAAAAGTTTTCAACTTTCTTTGTAATTGCATATAATTTACTTCTAATCGAATGCATGAAGGAAGTTTGTTCCAGATAGTGATAGCCTGGAAAGGGAACATAGTGTCAAACTGACATTTCAACCATAAACCATTAAATGATGGAAATTTCAATATAAGGCTATCATGTACCTGAGAATAAGTATAAAATGACTGTAAGAAGAATTGAATTAGTAATTCCGAAGTACTGCTATACAATACATGAAAAATCAAGCAAACAACCTTAAAAACAATACGCGCTTTCAAAGAAGCCAATTAAGTCTTTTTACATATTCAGAAATACTTTCATATTTTTTCAAGCGAAAAAACTAATCACACCACTGTGTTTTGTATCAGTTGCAATTGGTACAGTAATTAACCTTTGTATCACTCCATGGTGCGTCCATACCTTGAATATTGCGTTCAGTTCTGGTTGCCGTATGTCAGGAGCAGAGATAGCAAAGGAATTGAGGATAGAGGGACACATGCCAAGTGGCATTTGACGTGCGTAGGTCATTACCGCCCAGATTCTTTACCACTAGGTCAATGGCTGGCAGTAAGGTCTCAGACCCAAAACGGATGCACGGCAATTTTGATTTTGCTGCACATCCATTTTCGGCAAAAAGAAAAGGCCTTTTTTACAGGCGTGCTAAAAAATGGATTGGCACGTGCCCAAAACCCGCATCTGCACTACCACAAGTCAATTTTCAGAGCATGTTAGTAAAAGGACCCCCTAGGTTCTTTGGGTGATCAGGGGATGAAAACTTCACACTGGACATTTGATTTATAATTTTCATGAGTACAATTGTACCTGCTTCATGGCAGGTGCAAATGTAAATAGGTATTAATTGTCCACTCTTCCCTTGATGGTCCTTTTGAGAATGTGTTTGCAATGTCATGGGTACAATGTATGCAAGCACTGCATGTAGTTTAAAAATTGCTCACCCACTGGTTCTCACAAGACTAAGCTATGCATTTGTTTCCTTGTATAGGTTCCACCATGCCTCCTTCTAGCCAGCAGATGCTGGTGTCTCTTGCCCTTACTGGAGTCTCTAACCCACTAGGATAATTAGAAGTTGACTCCAAAATCAAGGTGTAAAAGAAGGGACTGTACACTTGGTATATTTTTGTCAGACTAAAGTTAAGCCAGTCCTGTTTTTTTTTTGTTCTGATTGCAAATCCATAAATGCAATGGGAAGGAAAACAAGAGCTGGTTCAACATAAGTATCCCATGACCTGCCTTCATCAGGATACACAAATTAGAGAAGATCCAGAGAAGCACATACTAGTTGATGAACACCACAATGAAGACAAAAACAGCAGTTATCCTGCTACTCTAATCTGATGTCAGTACAGTTTGCTTTTGTGATACTTTATGTATTCCCTGGCATCTGACTGGACAATTTAGACCTTTTACTATTTGAGTGTTTTTAACCTCTGACCTGTCAGCTGTCAGATTAGAATGAACTAAGACACATTGGCCTGTACAGGAATGTAAACCAAACCCTGAAGGCAAGAGGCCAGAATCTGAAAGAGATCACATTAATTGACAAGGTCTTTTTATCTTTTCTGAGTACAAACCATATGCCTTTGGACCTTTAAACCTATTTTCAAAATCAGTAACTAGTAATGAAAACTTTAATTGCAACTTGGGAACAGAACAACTCATTTAAGAAAGCTGCATTAATGTTATTTCTCATGCCTTGTTCTGACCCCTACTCTAATGCAGTAAGAATCAGCAAGACAGTCTCAGGCTACCATTTGCGATACTGAAGTGTATGTCTCATGTCTGTATGTGTTTTAATAATCTTACTAGTAAAAAAGGCCCATTTCGTTATGAAATGAAACGGGCGCTAGCAAGGCAATCCCCCACCCTCCCTCACTGTCTCGCTCTGTCCCCTCCGAGTTCCAGACCCCCCCCCCACCCTCCCTCCCTCCCTCCCTCCCTCCCTCCCTCCCAGTTCAAGGCCTTAAAACTTAATATACTGCCTTTCAGTGAAATCAAAGTGGTTTACAATGTTTATAACAAACAATAAAATCAGCTGGAGAAAGGAACTACAACTTATAAAGAAAAAGAGAAATTAGAGGAAAGAAGGATAAATAGAAAGAGTAGAGATAAACCACTCACTGCCGTCCAGTCGCCAGCCCAACCGCTTTAAGGACCTTCAGAAAAGTTTTCACATATCCAGGTATTAATCTAATCCCCATTTATGGAACTATTTCCATTAATAAAATATGATGACTGTAAATGAGAATCAAGATCTTTATGAGCTTGTGATAAAGATAATACTGTGCAAAATCAGAGATGAAGGCTGCAGGATATCCAAGGGGCTAGTGAACATTAATGGAAAATAGGAGCAGGAACTAAAAACAAAAAAGTCACTTTAGGAAAACAAAGAGTTCTGGGAGATAGAGTCCTATAGAGAGGAAGGGCATCAGGGCCGGTCTTAGCAATTGCGGGGCCCTGTGCAGACCAGTTCGGTGGGACCCCCCATCCCACCTAGCCCCGCCCCTTGTTGACAAGATGTGTCAAACATTTTTTTTATTTCAAATAAAGACAAATCAAGCAAAACTTGTACAGAAAAACTAATTCAAATATGTAAAATGCTATCATAGGAAACCTTTGGGTTTAAAAAGCAAAACCATGTGCATGTAAGGACTGGATAAATGAATTAAAATGAATCCCCTTAATATGTAATACTTGGTAGCAATAATGAAACAGTGATTCAATATTCACATAGCAAGCAGATTGAGCCAACCTATTTATTTTCAACTGTGACTGAACATAATTAACTTTGTATGAACTTGGCTGCTAGTAGTGTGCTGGACTGGACAATGTTGGCTTGGCACATTTAGCTACACCGCTTTTACCAGCCATGGTGCATATAAACAGTAATCACTGAAAATATTACACCAGTGCAGGAGAAGAAAAATAACTTTTTTTTTTGTTATAAATAATTTCTGTAAGCTGTTACAACTCCAGTATACCCAAAATGACACAAACCAAATTAGCATACAGACTCTACATGCAGCACAATATCAGAAAAACAGAAACACGTTGCTAAACATTGCAAATAAGACAGCAGATGTAAATTCTCAAATTGGACATAATCCAAACACTAAAATGAAAATAAAATGAATTTTTTCTACCTTTGTTGTCTGGTGACTTTGTTTTTCTGATCATGTTGGTCTATTCTGCTGCTCTCTATCTGTTCGCTTAACTCCATTTCCAGGGCTTCTTTTCCATTTATTTCTTTACTTTCCTCCTTTCTTCTTCATTTCTTGCCGTACATTCATAGGTAAAAGCTGGATCCTCCGTGGACTTGACTGGAGGAGATATTAGAGTGGATCCAGCTTTTGCCTATTTTCTCCATTCACGTGCAGTTTTTCTCCTCTTTTCCCTTTCCTTCATCTCCATCAGTATGCATTTCCTTCCTCTTTCTTCTCTCCCCTCCATCCCATATGCATCTCTGTCCTCTCTCTTCCCTCTCCTCCATCCATGTCCAGCATTTTTCCTCTCCCCCTCCATCGATATCCAGCATTTCTCCTCTCTCTCCTCCCTTCCATCCATGTTCATCTCACGTCATTTCACTTCCTCTCTCTTCCCTCCCCTCTATCCATGTCCAGCATTTCAATTCTCTCCCTTCCCCTCTATCCGTGTCCAGCATTTTTCCTCTCTCCTTTCCCCTCCATCCGTGTGTATCTCCTTCCTCTGTCTTTCCTTCCCTCCAACCTTTGTCCTCTCTTCCCTGCTCTCCATTCCATCCATGTCCAGTATTTCTACTCTCTCCCCTCCCCTCCCATCCATGTCCAGCGATTCTTCTCTGCCCTCTCCTTCCATCCATGTCCAGTGATTCTCCTTTGCCCCCTTTCCTTCCCTCCCATCCATGTCCAGCGAGTCTCCTCTCTCTCTCCCCTGACCTCCCCTCCATAGGCGCCTTGTATAAGAGGCTTGGAGAGGCTAAGCCTCCCCCTGCTGCAGCAGAATGGATCAGCTGTGGAGTCCAGCTGCTCTGAGGGGATTAAATTGTTGATTTACCTCCATCCTCACAGCAGGAGCTGCAGTGAAAGCCCTCTAGTAGTTGTAGAAATTGGTTTATGGTTTGTTTACCTTACTGCTGGGAAAGCAGGGGGGGTTGGCTGGAGGTGTCCTGGGTTGCCAGGGAGATATTTAACGAGGATTACTTCCTGACCTGCACTGAGGACAGATAGCAGCAGAACGGATACTGGGCCAGCATGATCAGAAAAAGTCACCAGACAACAAAGGTAGAAAAGATCATTTTATTTTCATTATAGTGTTTGGAATATGTCCACTTTGAGAATCAGGTGCTCAACATTAAAAGTTTATATTTATTTACTTATTTATGACATTTTATCCCACATTAAACATGAATTAGGGTGTTTTGTGATGAGAATTGTGATGATATGATCCCTTATTTCATATTGTTGACAATCTGCATTTTCCGTATGGGTGGTATATTGGTGTATTAGGTCTGCCCAGTGTAATATTTATGGTACAGTAAGGTTCTGAGTGTGTTTTTGGACAAAATTGTGCATAGTGTTTTGCAGTTGAGCGATTGTGGTTAGAATATGCTTTGAGCAACCACTTTATTCTTTGACATATGATACATATCTAATATCTAAATTTAATAAAAGGTATTAATTGTGACTTTTATTTTTATTTATTTTTTCTGCGTGTTATCAGATAATTATGGATTTAAGCTCCACCCCTGGCCCCACCCCTAACCCCGCCCCCTTAGCCTCCCCAAACAGTTGGGCCACCGACCGCCTATGCTCCTCTCCCATCTATGTCCAGCGATTCTCTTCTGCCCTCCCCTAACCATCCATGTCCAGTGACTTGCCCCAGCCCCCACCTGCCCCTCTTTTCAGCCCCCGAGTTCCAGTTCCAACCCCAACTGCCTACCCTCTTCTCCCACAACATCTCCCTTTTTTTTCCTGCTGCCCTGCGTTTAAATCTTTTATTTTACCTCAAGTCGCAGTGGTGGCGGTGGCAGTGAAAGCAGCAGGCTCGCCTCCAGCCTTCCCTTCCCTCTCAGTGTCCCGCTTTCCTCTGATGTAATTTCCTGTTTCTGCGAGAGCGAGACACTGAGAAGGAAGGGAAGGCTGGAGGCGAGCCTGCTGCTTTCACTGCCACCGTCATCGCCGCTGCTGCAACTTGAGGTAAAATAAAAGATTTAAATGCAGGTCGGCAGGAATGAAAGGAGGACTGTCGGGAAGCTGAGGGTGGGCAGGTGAGGACTGAAAGCTGCCTGCAGCTGGGGCTGGAAATGTGAGGCGTCAGGCGGCGTTAAGCATGGCTTGTGGCACCCTCCAGAGGTCGGCGCCCCTCTTCCATGCTTACTGGGTTGTGCCGGCCCTGCAATGGTGGGGAGTGGGAGGGAGCACTGCAGGGCCCCTGGAGGCACGGGGCCCTATGCGACCGCTCCTGTCGCTCCTGCCTAAGACCAGACCTGAATGGCAAGGACTCCAAACCATGGCATAAACAGACCATACAATAAAAAGGGGAGGCTGTAGAACCCAGGTGATAAATCTGAAAAGATAATGCCTTTAGCCACAGAAAATTGGAGTTAGTATGGGACAAAGTTTAGACCAAATCTGACTGGCCTTATTCTACCTGAATATTCAGATCAAATGAATCCCAGTTGTGGATTTCAGGGAGATTGGTACCATTATCAGCTCGCCAGATTACTCAAGTGAAAGGGAGCTTCATGACATGATTGCAGAAGAAGAAGATGAAGAACCTACTGGATACATCCATTAAAAAAATTCCTTCCAATGATGACAAGAGTCTTACTTGAGAGGAGGTATCGCCCAAGCATAGAAGATGTCCTTCTGCATGCATTTCAGGTGTTAGAAAACCAGTAAGGGTTTTTTTTTTTTTTTTTTTACCAAAGAGGAGCCGATTAAGTACATGACTTAAAAAGGAGATGATATCTGCTGTTGTGGATCCAGACAAGCAAGTTCTTCATTACTGGGATTATATCTCCACAATGGTTGTAGAAGAACGTTGATGACAATACAGTGGTAAGTACAGAAAAACTTTGGCCACACATAAGCAGCTCAATGTAATGCCCTAAGAACTCTTTGGGATTCTCCCAGGCACTTATGACTTGGACTGGTCCATGGCAATTCTTATATACTCTTAACTTTTATTGTTTATGCACATCAGTTTTCAAAAACCAGTTGAGCAGGAAAGATAAACACATACAACCGGACAGTCTGCAGTAGTGAGCATGATTTTATTTGAAATGATGTTCATGATATTTAAAATACTATAATCTCCTTGATGTTCAGCCTGCAGAAGTCACTGATTGTGAAAAAGTTGACTGCTGCAGGCTAAGTGGATACTTGGCACCAGGCCAAATCCAAGTACTGGTACTAAATATTTGGGACTTGTGGCCACTGGAAGCTACCTGGGTCCATTCAAAATTCAGTGCCCGTACCCGTATAACTATTCAGGAAAGACAGGACTTCAATTTTTGTGGACTTACTTGCTTCAATAGGTACCTGGGCACCTGCATTGAATATTGGTGGTGCCCAGGTAACTTCTGGGCCTGCTCTGACTCTGCTCCTCTATCACCCGGAGGATCATGGCAGTCAGAGCAAATATGCAGTGGTATGCTCTGGTTAAGAGCTGCTGAATATCTGTTTCTGACCCTCTCCTGTCCTGTTAAACCAGGAGTTCTTAACCAGTAGTACCCACATCCACAAAGGGCGTGGAAAGACGTCAAATAGGGTGTGGAGAAGGATCTTGAATTTTTTTGAGACCTTTCTAGATAGAGTGAAGACAGTTATTAAGACAGTTATGCCTGTCAGATTTAGATATAATAAGTTCTAGTCATTAAGCCAGTAGAGTTTCTGTGAATAAAGAGTGCTAGAAACAGTCATTGAAGGAGTGAATGCTGTGGCGCCTTGCCTCTGGACATATGACAAATGTTATTCTTAGGATTTCTTTTCCCCGTGAATGATGTTCTCTGACACATTGTTCATCTTTCTCATGAAGCTAATATTCCACCAGTGCCTGGCACTGCAAACAAGATGCTTTCCCCTCTACAAGAATAATATCTATGTTTTCTGGTCCCCAGTGGTTTCTTTTCCAGTCTTTGAGAGCCATTGACTTACAGAAAGCTCAGTAATTATTAAGGTGAAGTTGGCACCAGCCACAAAGGGGCTCCAGATGCAGAGAAGACACTAAAGTACTGTAACTCGAAAGAAAACTAAAATCCTTGGCAGAGTTTAATCCTGTCAGTTACGATTTGTCTTCCAATTTTATCTCACTACCGTTGCATCTTCGAAGCGAATGCCATGCAGAGAAGTTGTATCTCTGGATTTAATTGTTCCTTTTTATAAAAAAACCTGTAACATTAGATGAATTCAAAGGATCTCCTTGAAGCACTGTGACTGTACATCGGCACTTTGTTCATCCCTGTGGCACAGTCATTAGCCTCTTAAAATCCATACCAGAATCTTAATTCCTAAATGAGTCTCATCTCATCAGCATTTTTCCCAAGCACATAATGGTGCTATTGTACAAAAGTATGTTATTTTTTTTAAACTTTGGAAAGCAGCAGTAAGTTACATATCATAAAGGCAAGCGTCCGCTTTGATATGCTGTCAGCAAAAGTTGAATACTGTAATTTTAAACTATTTTCTGTACTCTCTCATCTTTCCCTGTGCTTTCTTTCCCCTGCTTGTTTTGCATAATTCTTGCTTCAAATTAAAGTAAGTGTTGTCCATGAGAGACAGTGGGTCACTGTGAATGTCCGCCTCTCACATCTCTTCCTTTTTACACCCCTGGCAACTTCAAAGGTTTAGTTATCCCATCTCCATCTTCCCTTGGGCCTTCTTGGCCTGATTCAAATGCACAGTTCAAAAGTGCAAGCTTAGGAGACTGGCGGCAGTTACTGTACTCCTGGAGTGTGAGATCACAACTGACCTGTGACAAGATTGGAGACGCTGGGTCAGTGCTATGGCATTTCTGTCTCTGTTCCCAAAGTTTATTACTCCACTGCAAAGATAATGCTCTTGTGGTCTTTATTCACTGCTAAGGCTGTTCTCTGTGGCGTTCATGTTTTTTAAAATCCAAATATTTGATCTTTCTCGGTCTGCCCTGTGCACTGCCTGCCAGGTCCTCTGGCTATATCTGCTTTGTTTATTTTAACTCATAACAGGGTCCATTGAGTGACCATCCTCCTCCCCTCACCAGTGATACAGGATTTTGCAAAATTATGAATTTATCATTTGTTTTATTCTGACCCCTTCATGGAGCAGGAGCAAATTACTAATAAGAGTAAGTCCTCTGTACAGGAATTATTAACCAAGGATTCTGTCTGGTGGATATTTAAATTCTTGAAATTAAGTCCTTTAGGAATGGGCAGAGAGCTTTTAGACTGAGGATTAGCTGGTTTAACATGGACTGATTTTTTTCATGTAATTGAAAATATGACTATATTTTGGTATCTCATAGTTGTTTGAGTTTAGTAAGGTAAATATTTTTTAAAATGATGTGTGTTTGGTGAACATAGGCCCCTGCTTACTAAAATGCATGAAGGTTTTGCTGCTGTTGTGTAGTAATTGCCCAAATTAACACACAATAACTATAAAACCTTGGTGTTTACTGTTGGGGGCTTTCCCGGTATTTATGGAAGGGCTGCTGTACAGCTAATGCAGAGAATGAACTTGCCCAGAGATACTACTGAAAAGGCAGGGCTAAATCCAAATTTATATAATACCCCAATATATTGAGGATTACTAAAAGTAATGAGAGGCCCCCTCCTCCAGAGTTACTGGGGGGGGGGGGGGGGGAGGGAGCGGGTTGGAAAGGGAGAGTGAGAAGCCCAGCCCAAAGGGGAGTGTTTATGGGAACATTGCTCAGGGAAATGTTTGTGGGTTTAGATGGACGGATAGATATCATAGAGGGGTGGAGTTAAGAATTAGTAAAAGCTGTTGTTGTGCAGAGCACATGGTCTTTGGTTGCCTTGACCCCACCAGGACCCGTGAGGAGAGGGGAGGTAGTGGCGTACCTAGCATACTTGACACCCGGGGCCGACCTTTTTTTTTTTTAACACCCTCCCCCCTCATGAAAAAATTATTTTTAGGAATAATCACGAAATGAGATAAATGGTCAGAAAAGAAATAGACAGTGAACATTTTCTTTTATTGAAACTCACACATGTAATCATCATGCTAGACCAGTAAAAACAAACAAAAGAAATATTACAATACAAAAAAGGGAAAAAGTAAAGGATTAATACTTTTTAATTACATTAATCTATTTTTTTGAAAAAAAGATGTGAAAAACCTACATATTGGTCTCAAAAAAGATATAAAGCAATTAGAGAAAGTGCAGCGAAGGGCGATGAAAATGATAAAGGGAATGGAACGACTTCCCTATGAGGAAAGGCTGAGAAGGTTAGGGCTCTTCAGCTTGGAGAAAAGGCGGCTGAGGGGTGATATGATAGAAGTCTACAAGATAATGAGCGGAGTAGGGCGGACAGATGTGAAGCGTTTGTTTACACTTTCAAACAACAACAAAACCAGGGGACACAAGATGAAGCTAGAATATGGTAGATTTAAAATAAATAGGAGAAAACGTTTCTTTACACAGCGTGTAGTTAGACTCTGGAACTCGTTGCTGGAAAATGTAGTGACAGCAGCTGGCCTTACGGAATTTAAAGGGGGTTTGGACAGATTCCTGAGGGAAAAGCCCATTGAACATTATTAAGAATATGTTTTTTTTTTTTGGGGGGGGGGGGGGGTTGCTGGGTTCTTGAAGCCTGGATTGGCCACTGTTGGAGACAGGATGCTGGGCTTGATGGACCCTTGGTCTTTTCCCAGTATGGCGGTGCTTATGTACTTATTATAGTTTCTGTTTTCAAGCCTTAACTTCTGCAAATTTGTCAATGACATCAAAATTGATCTCCTTTGCATATTCATGTTTAATGGACAGTAAAGCCAGATTTGTCAATCTATCTTCACTCATAGTTGATCGAAGAACACTTTTTATTAATTTTAATTTTGAAAAGTTTCTTTCACATGAAGCAACAGTATACATATAGTTAGGAAAAGTCTTAAACATAAGGATAAGTTTGGCACAGATTCATAAAAATCCCATTTCACAATAAATACTAATATAAATAAAACATGGAAAAGAAAATAAGATGATACCTTTTTTATTGGACATAACTTAATACATTTCTTGATTAGCTTTCGAAGGTTGCCCTTCTTCGTCAGATCGGAAATAAGCAAATGTTGGTAGATGACAGTATATATGAGCGAAACATCAAAGCATTTCAGTGACAGTACAAACAAAGATGTCACGCCTATGGGACAGCACTTTACAAAACCAGAACACTGTACCAGTGATTTCATGGTAAGGATCCTGAAAGGGAACTGTAAAACAATGCAGGAATGTAAGTCCTTTGAAGTCAAAATGATTAAATATTTTGACACCCACCAGACAGGACTTAACAAATATCTGGGTTTTCTAGCCCATTACAAAGCATAAAATTGTATTGCTATGTAAATTGTAGTGCTCTCCTATCTCCCTGACTCTCACCTATGCACCCCCATCCTGTTAGACTGTCACTGAAATGCTTTGATGTTTCGCTCATATATACTGTCATCTACCAACATTTGCTTATTTCCGATCTGACGAAGAAGGGCAACCTTCGAAAGCTAATCAAGAAATGTATTAAGTTATGTGTCCCACTCTAAACATGTAAAGGATAATTCTTTGTTCAGAAAAAAGTGAGCCCCCCCAAATATGTTGCGATAACAACCACAAACCCACACCGAATTAATTAAAATTTTATGTGCACTAACTGACATCTATTTCAAACAATGTTGTTTGGTTTTGTATATATCCATCTTAATGTTACTGAGATGTCAAATTTTAAATAACACTATCCAAAAGTTGGAGTTTCCAACACAGTTAGGATTAGATTTTATATATGGCGCCAAAAATATTTCTGGTGCCTAAGTAAGGTGCAGAACAGGTGTATTCTATAACCATGTGCAAATATTTTCAAAACACCCACAGCCCGCCCATTCCACGCCTGTAGCCATAGGAGTCAACTTTTCAAAATAATTGGGGGTGCTGAAATTTTTTTTTACAGGTGGTACATTCCCCCCTCCTCCTCATCCCCCTCCCTCGTCCTCCCATCCCCCTCTCTTTCCCCATCCCTCTCCCTCCGAGTTCCAGGCTCCTCCTCTCTCCCTCCCAGTTCCAGGCTCCCTCCCTCCGAGTTCCAGGGTCCCTCTCCCTCCCTCTGAGTTCCAGGGTCATCCCCCCTGCCCCCTCCGAGTTCCAGGGTCCCCCTCCCTCCGAGTTCCAGGGTCCCCCCTCCTCCCTCCCTCCCGAGTTCCAAGGCCCCCCTCTTCCCTTCCTCCCTTCGAGTTCCAGGCCCCATCCCTCCGAATTTTAAAAGTCATCATCTTACCTCGTCGGGGGTTACGGCGGCAGCAGCAGTGAAAAGTGTGCAGGCTCGGCGCTTAGTTCAGTCTTCCCTTCTCTCTCTCTCAGCTCTGGTCCCGCCGGGTGCCGTGAACTGAAAAAAGTTTGGGAACCACTGTTCTAGCCTAAGTTTCTCGAGTTCTATGGCTGCTTCTTGTTAACTATGAAGAATCTTTGATTTTGCAGCCTCAGCCTTAGCTCGGACCTGGAGAGATGCTGCACTGGTTGTAGACTGACTGGAATGACTAGTCTTATGTGATTTTAAAGACCTATATCTTCTAGAAGTACTAGTGCTGTGTTTAGAGTTTCCAGAGTGTTGGGACTGATTCTCCTCTGAAGGAGCTGTTTCTTTTTCTGTGCCTTTAATTGCCTCTGTCACCATGGCCTGGCATGTGAGGTCAGTCTGCTGCCTCTCTTTCTGTGCAAAACTATCTGTTCTATTTGTTCTCCTTAGAAATTGACAATACTCTTGTGATGTTTGCTGATACTGATTATGAATGGCTTGCAATTGCCCTGCATGGTGGCTCTCAGAGCTTGCCTAAAAGAAAGATATATTTTCCTGCTTTAGTTTCATACTGCTCTCTGGCTTTCTCTGTAAGCTTATGTGTTCTTTTGGATTTTTTAGAGCCTTTCTCACTGCCATAGCTGGTTTGTGCTGCACCTGGACTGCTATATAATTCAGCCTGTATTTTTTTATTCACTCAATTCAGTGATCTCACTCTCTTCTATCGAATGGGCCATGTTTTCAATTGCACTGGCAGAAATAACCTTTCTTTTTTACTGTATAGCTGCAAACCTTGGCTCTATGCCAAAGGCGTTAGTTTTTTGTAATAGCAGGTGGAGAAGCTGAAATGGATACTTTTGCTTACTAGGAACAAAGATGGGGGAAGGTTGCTCAGCTCTTTGCTCTGTGCACAGCACCTGGCTTAATTAATTGCTTATGCAGCTCTACACTGAAGCTCTGTGTAGAATCTATAGCTTCAGGATGTCGGTATTAAGAAGCCACAGAACAACTTCTTGCTAGGATGGCCAGAGCAATTCACAACCTCCAGATAAACTTTCTTAAAATACTGCTTAGCAGCTCCTGACTTCATTAGAGTTGAAGCTGGCTTCAGTGTCAATTATATGCATTCTCAAACTTCTGCATATACTTGAATGAAAGTAGCATTCCAAGTCTTTTTACTGTAAAGTTTCAGGCAAGCCTTATCACTCCCAGAATTATTAGCATACAGTTTAAACCCAATACTGTAAGCATACAATATCACCAGGATAGAGTCTCAATTCTTAAGCAAATCTTTTTTAATGTAGTAACTTTAACAAGGATAAAATAACCTACAGTTTGTTGCTTGAAATGTATGTAGCCTCTGCTACCAGAGTCTACTCTGAACCAGTCTACTCCAGACTCATGGACTGGGAGAGTGACTTCAGCACACCCTGAGAGATAATGCTGTACAGTACAGTAGGAGTGGTTAAAAGACTTGATGAAATTACCGTAATTTTTGGAGGCATGCACTTCTTGCTAAGTCAGAGGGCTGCTTCCACCATTCTCTAAGGGGGAAAAAAGAAAGAAAGAAGTGTGTGTGTGTGTGTGGGGGGGGGGGGGGGGGGGGGGGGGCACAACAAGCCCAACATACTAGAAGGCAAACAACCAATAGGAAGCTTCCCACAAACCACAGGGAACTGTACATGTGCTCAAAAGGAGCCCATCAGAGACAACTACAAAATTACATAGATTTGTAGTCCAAGGAAACGCTTTCATTTCTTAAAGGTACAAGCACTGGATACTCTATACAAACAACATACAATTGCCTCCATGAATTTTGGGCCAGAACAAGCATGCCTCCAGAAGACACAACTTAACCTTACTATGTCTTACTAGCTGGAGTATGGGATCTAGGAAAATCTCCACTAAAGGTGTTAGCACTGGTCCACTGACATCATCCTTGTGGGCTGGACAGCCAAGATAAGACAGATCACGTTGAGTAGCATTAAGTTGTGTTGCACCCTCTCAGTGGAATTCTCTTCCAGTGGAGCTCAGAAAGGATGTGTCATATAGAAAATTTAAGGCAGGCCTTAAGGCCTAATTGTCAGATCAATTTAACTAGGCAAACTGAGAAAGATGACTTAGATCATTTTTATCTTCTTTTTTTTTAAATCAAAACCCTCCCCATATGTTCAATATAACTGTGTTTTAGGTTTAAATTGTTGTGCTATACACTACCCTTACCTTCTGTGTTTATAAAGATTTATATTTATAGTTTATAATGATTTACTGCTGGATTCTATTTAGGTTGCTGAAAGTTGAGCACGCACATTTGGGCATGGATCGTAGATCTGTGTATAAACTAATTAGCCAATTAGGTGCTATCAATTATTGGCATTAATAAGCATTTAATTGGCAGTAATTAGAGTTATGGATAGATCTGCCCTATGCCATATTCTATAACATGCACATCTAAATTTCATACAGAGCAATTCCATAGGGGGCGTGGTCATGGGAGGGGCATGGGTGGATCAGGGGCATTCTCATAAAATCTCATAAAAGAAATTTCCAATGACATCAACCAAAGTCTCAAAATCATGCATTCATGGGCGGATGCATTTCGGCTGAAACTCAATGCAGAAAAGACCCAATGCCTAATACTAACCTCCCAACACAACAAGAAAGAATACACCGCCATCAACACACCAACTCTAAACCTTCCTATTTCAGAAACCCTAAAAATTCTTGGAGTCACCATTGATCGACACCTAACACTAGAGAACCACGTGAAAAACACAACCAAGAAGATGTTCCACTCAATGTGGAAATTAAAAAGAATAAGACCTTTCTTCCCAAGGAGTGTTTTCCGTAACCTGGTACAATCAATGGTGCTCAGTCATCTAGACTATTGCAACGCACTATACGCCGGCTGCAAAGAACAAATAATCAAGAAACTCCAGACAGCCCAGAACACTGCAGCTAGACTCATATTTGGCAAACCAAAATTTGAAAGTGCCAAGCCCTTACGAGAAAAATTACACTGGCTCCCACTTAAGGAACGCATCACGTTCAAAATATGTTCACTAGTTCACAAAATTATCCATGGAGATGCACCAGCTTACATGTCTGACCTAATAGACCTACCACCTAGGAATGCCAAAAGATCATCCCGCACATTCCTTGATCTGCACTTCCCCAGTTGCAAAGGAATGAAATACAAACTAATGCATGCGTCAAACTTCACCTACCTGAGCATACAGATATGGAATGCACTGCCGCGCAGCTTGAAATTGATCCACGAAAGAACGAACTTCCGCATATTACTGAAGACCCATCTCTTTGATAGAGCATATCAAAAAGATCAACCCATGTGATTATGCATAATTCGCCTATCTAATTTCAGAACTGTTTCTTAACATCTGCTTGTATACTATTACTTTGTTTTTTATCATCATGCTAACCAAGATCATGCAATGCTAAATGTTTATTTACTAACATTCTTCCACTTTTCATGATATATTGTAAGCCACTTTGAGCCTGCAAAGAGGTGGGATAAGGTGGGATACAAATGCAACAAATAAATAAATTTAGGCGCGATGTTATAGAATACCAGCATTTGAGTTCCTGTCATCATTTGGGCATGAGCATTTACACCAGCTTTTGGCAGGCATAAATACTTATACTCAAGGTTAGGTGTAAAATGCATGCTAAGCTAGTATTCTGTACAGGTCATTCCATGCAGACTGCCCCTTTACAGAATACTGGCTTAGCATGGATCATCCTGACGCCTAACTTTCAGCACCATTTATTGAATTTCCCCTTTAATGTCTGTGTCCGATTATTTGTGTTGGATGTGACTTACTTCATTCTATATATTATTTACTGCCTTGATGTAATCAGTGAAATATAGTATAACAAATATTGCAAAACAAACAAATGACTGCTTGGGAGTTGGAAGCAGTGTACCTTCTTATATTCTTACCTTGGAAAGTGCTCTTTCCAAGGTAAGAATATAAGAAGGAGCAGTTCTAGAGTTTCAAAAAGAGGTATCAAGAGCATTGCAAGGACTAGAATTAAGTCTCAAGGTACAGAGTTGCTCTTCCAGGGGTCCTTTTACTAAGGTGCACTAAAAAGTGGCCTGCGCTGGTGTAGACGTGTGTATTGGACATGCGCAGGTCCATTTTTCAGTGCACCTGCAAAAAAAAGCCTTTTTTTTTTTTAGCTGAAAATGGGCATGTGCCAAAATAAAAATTGGCACATCTTCGTTTTGGGCCTGAGACCTTACCGCCACCCTCTGACCTAGCGGTAAAGTCTCACACGTTAACCAGCAGTAATTGTCAGTGTGCGGACAATGCTGATTACCGCCTGGTTAGTGCTGCATGCCAGTAATCTTCCGGGGCGCACAGTGGGCGCTCGTAGAAAATTAAAGTACCGCCCTGGCCACGCAGTACTTGGATGGTATTTCAAAATTGACGCAGCTTAGTAAAAGCTACCAAACCCACATACCTCCTTTGTTGATTCTGATACTACAGATTGTATTCTTTTGTTACTATGTAAGCCGCATTGAGCCTGCGATGAGTGGGAAAGCACGGGGTACAAATGTAATAAATAAATAAAAGAACCGCCTAATTTGCAATCATATCTGTTAGAAGAGTTAGGGAACTTCAAGCAGATGTGCAAACTATATACACAATTCTGTCATCACAAGATCATCCTTTGGACATACCCCAAGTTTCTTAGGTTGTCACATCTTTCCATTTTTAATGAAGAAATAATGCTTCCCACCTTCTGTCTTTATTTTATATTTTCCTTTTCTATTGCCTAGTCTGTACATTGCTTTGCCCTGCCTATCAGATAAGACAGTATAGTAATACCATACATGAACCTCGTTCTACCATAATATCACCTTGTATTTGTTCATACCGGAACTGGCTAACGCCGATACGGTACTATGTAAGCCACATTGAGCCTGCAAATAGGTGGGAAAATGTGGGATACAAATGTAACAAATAAATAATATAGTAAATATAAAAAACTATAAACTTTTCATCATTCTTCTTTTGTACATAATATTCATTACTGGAATGCCCATTAAAGGGAGTTTTTACTTTAAAGACTACTATTGCCTCCAGCATTCTTTCTGCCTGTTTCCTTATCGTGCTTATTATAAATATTCATAGGAGTATTCGCTCACCACAGTCTGTGTGCCGTGAGTTAAAATTAAGAGGGTAGAAGTGTAAATTTGGCCAAAGACACCACAGATTGACTATGTACCCAGCTTTGGGGTACCCCTCAAACTCAACTAATGAAAATGGCTGCCACATAAGGATAAAACCAAAGGGTATATACTCTTCCCAAGGCAATAGCTAGCCCTAGGAATAAGCACATGATGGTCGCTAATGGGGTGACTGACTTACAATTTAGTGAATGCTCAATGTCAGCATTACCTTATGCTGTGCAAGGCCCTAACCCCCCAAATTAGCCTAACTAAGGCTCCAGGGCCTATTTAGAATGTCAGCTAAAGACTTCTGGGAGAGCAGCTCTGACATTTCCCCCTCCCTTCCTAGTCTGATCCCTGGGAATGTCAGTGAAAGACAGGAGGTCTCAGAACACTTATGCTTTCGAGCAATAAAACAAACCAGCACCAATGCTCAGGAAAAACAATAGAAATAAATTACTGTCTCCATAAACTGTGCCTTCACAGGAATTCACACCTCTTTGGTAAAACTAACTAAATTATATGACAGGCCGGTGCATGGGAAATTTCTAGATAAAATACCTTTTTCCAAGTCACACTTGTGTGTTGTATTATTATGCTACCAAACCCACTGCCCCTAAGAAGTGGACTTGGACCAGAAGAAAGGGACTCAGAACCAGACCAAAGACAAGGCTGACGACTGACCTCTGGGCCATAACAGACACTCATCTGTGTCAGGATTGAGACTGAGCACTGGGGGATGATCTACCCTGCCTCTACTTCCTACCTATCCTGATCCCCTGTGTTACTTCCAGGGGAGGAGTCTTCTTTGGTCAGTTCCCCAGTTCCTGGATGTTTGGATAAATTGTAGCTGGTGCTGTCTTCTAGTCTGGCACAGTGGCGTAGCCATAGGTGGGCCTGGGTGGGCCGGGGCCCATCCACTTAGAGCTCAGGCCCACCCAACAATAGTACATATTTAGTGGTAGCTGGTGGGGATTCCAAGCTCCGTCAGCTGAAGACTTCCCCCTGATGGTAACGAAAGCGCTGCTCTCCATGATACCAGCACCTGTGCATGCTCAGTTTTCAGCGCATGCCTGCTGCAGACTGCCAAGGTGGAAAGAAGCATTTTCCTGCCAGCTGAGATATATTTGTGGTGGTGGTGGGGGGAGGGGGGACAGAACACTTGGTGCCCACTCACTTCTTGCCTAGGCCCATCCAAAATCTGTTGTCTGGCTATGCCCCTGGTCTGGCAAGCCAAGTTAAAGTACCTTTCCCTGTTCATGTGACAAGTTTTGTTCCAGTGGATGGACTACAGTCTCCGCAGGACTCAAAACACAAGATATGTTTGGGAGATATTTGAACTGCAGTAACTAAGATTAAGAGAATATTAAAGATCAGCACGATTTGCTGATTTTTCTAAGCAGACTGCAGATACATTGGTGGACAGGATGACTACTGTTGGAAGGTAGATATCTCTGATTGAACCTTAGGTTTCTACATTACAGGCTGCAGGAGTGTCAGGGATAAAAGATGGCCTCATATTACATCAAAAGATAGAGGCATTGGAAAATCAAATTATAGCTAATAATTTGAGGTCTCTAAATGTTCCCATGTCGCCATCTTTTGTCTAGTGAAATTCTGCTTCATAAATATTTCAAGGAGGTTGTGATGTTACCCACAGCTGGGATATTTCTCTTCTTAAATGTTATTACCTTCCTGTTAGAAAGATTAGTCAAAATGATGAACAGAATACTCGATGATGTGGTTTTAATCTTACAAAATTTCTAGAATCATCTCAGGATAACATTGACACCAGAGCTAACCTTTTGATATAATTTATATCTGATCAGGATAAATTAGTGGTTATGAGATCCCACTTTAAGAAAGAGGTTTGTTGTTTTGTGGACAATGTGTGCAGATTTTTCCTGATGTGGCTAGGTCAGACAATTATGTCATAAATCAATTCTTCATTTGAAATCTAGCTTCATTTATTTAACGTAGTGTTCTTTTTGAAGATTCCCTGTCATATGTTTAGTTAGATATGAAAAAGTAGAATCTATTTTCTTTGATCCTTCACAGTTGGAAACATTTTTACTGGGTAGGCAGAATTAATTTCTTTTTCTTTTTTTTTCACTGTGGATAGCAAAATATTTAGTGTCAGCAAGGTTGGTTATTCCAGTTGGCATGTTGGAAGAATGTGAACAATTTTATGCATGTAAATTAGATTTTGTAAATGTAATATATTATGTAGCTGAATGCAAGCACATTCCTATAAGTTAAAACACCAGAACTATTTTTACTCTGTGATGTACATAACATATCCAGAGGATGCTTTTAAAGCAGCATGGGAACTGTACAGGTTTAAGAAAAGAGAGTGAAGGAAACTATAATAGTGCATTAACTGAGTCATTTACTAACAATTATGTGCCTAATGCAGCAAAAAAAGACAAGGGCCTTGTTTACAAAGCTGCTCTGTAGGTGTGCTAACGTTTTAGTGCACGCTAACGCTAGAGACACCCATGTATGGGAGGTGGTGGAGATGAAAACGGTAATGGAATTCAAACATGCATGGGATAAATACAAAGGAATCCTGTTTAGAAGGAATTGTTCCGTGAATCTTAGCAGAGATTGGGTGGCGACGCCAGTAATTGGAAACAAAACGGGAGCTGGGCAGACTTCTACGGTCTACGCCCTGATCGTGACTGAATAGATAGGGATGGGCTGGAGTGTAAATTTTAAGGGGCTTCAATGTTAGCTTCAAAATTTACTACAAGAACAGTACTGGGCAGACTTCTACGGTCTGTGCCCTGAGAAAGGCAAGGACAAATCAAACTCGGGTATACATATAAAGTATCACATACCATGTAAAATGAGTTTATCTTGTTGGGCAGACTGGATGGACCGTACAGGTCTTTTTCTGCCATCATTTACTATGCTACTATATGTTACTATATATTCCTATGGGTGTCTCTAGCATTAGCAGATGCTAATTTTTAGTGTGCGCTAAAAAGTTAACACGCCTACAGCACGGCTTAGTAAACAGGGCCCCAAATGTAGAATATGCTAATATGTTCTGTGTTTGTTCTGAGATGTGTGCATGCTAATCATGTGCTAATAATGTTTTTGTATTTTTTGGGAGGTGGTGTGTCAGGGTGGAGAGTGGGCATTCCTGCGCTATCCATTTAGCACATCTACATTACCATTAAAAAAAAAACTTTAAATTTTTTTTTATTTATAACCTGCTATATCTCATCAATCTAAGGGCCCTATTTACTAAGCAGTGTTATAGGCACGTTAACATTTTTAACGTGTGTTAACCATGTACACGCATTAACCATGTACATACCGCAGCTTAGTAAAAGGACCCCCATAGTCCGCATAATGCTGTTAGGGGTGAATTCTATATATTGCAGCAACAAAAATGCTATTCTATAAGCTGCACTTAAAAGTTAGGCGTGGTTTATAGAATAGCGCTTACACCCACGAATCGCGCCTAACTTTAGATGTGGTCATTTGCACCAACTGAAATGTTGCGCAACTGTACGTGTAAAATTACATTCTATAACAACGAGCGTAAATGTAAAGAATGCCCCTGTTCCACCCATGACCCTTTTTCAACTCATTTGTAGAATTCAGGTAAAGATCCTGCACCTAAATTTATGTATATATATTCCAAATTAATCTAATTAGTGCAAATAATTGCTTGTTAAAAGGCCAAGTATTTGCACTAATTAGCTTGTTAGTTAATTAAATTGTGCTTGCAAATTAGACCCACGCTCAAATTTGTGCCTGCAATTTTTGGCAACTTTTATAGAATTAGGGGGTTAATGTGCATGATTCGTAACAGAGACCATTGCATAAAATTGGTCTGGTAGCAAAAATTACTACTACTTACTACTACTACTTAACATTTCTAAAGTGCTGCTAGGGTTACGCAGCGCTGTACAATTTAACATAGAGGGACAGTCCCTGCTCAAAGAGCTTACAATCTAAAAGACAAGTGAACAGTCAGTCCGATAGGGGCAGTCTGGATTTCCTGAACAGTAAGAGTTAGGTGCCGAATGCAGCATTGAAGAGGTGGGCTTTAAGCAAAGACTTGAAGATGGGCAGGGAGGGGGCTTGACGTAAGGGCTCAGGAAGGTTGTTTCAAGCATAGGGTGAAGCGAGGCAAAATGAGCGGAGCCTGGAGTTGGCGGTGGTGGAGAAGGGTACTGAGAGGAGGGATTTGTCCTGTGAACGGAGGTTTCAGGCGGGAACGTAAGGGGAGATGAGGGTAGAGAGGTAGTGAGGGGCAGCAGAGTGAGTGCATTTGTAGGTAAGAAGGAGAAGCTTGAATTGAATGCGATATCTGATTGGAAGCCAGTGAAGTGACCTGAGGAGAGGGGTGATATGCAGTGGCGTACCAAGGGGGGAGGCGGAGGGGACGGTCCGCCCTGGGTGCACGCCGCTGGGGGGTGCCGCGGCGCGCGCCTGCTGCGAGAGTTCGCTAACTTCTCTCGTTCGCTGCAGCTCCCTCTGCCCCAGAACAGGTTACTTCCTGTTTCGGGGCAGAGGGAGCTGCAGCGAACGAGCAAAGTTAGTAAACTCGCAGCATGCACACGGGGGGGGGGGGGGGGGGGGGGGGGGGGGGGCTCTTTCGCCAGGGGGGGGGGGTTCGCGCTGCATCGGGGGGCACTGTACCCGGGGGGCGGGGCACCACCCCGGGTGTCCGCCGCCCTAGGAACGCCACTGGTGATATGAGTATATTGGTTCTGGCGGAATATAAGACGTGCAGCAGAGTTCTGAACGGATTGAAGGGGGGATAGATGGCTAAGTGGGAGGCCGGTGAGGAGTAAGTTGCAGTAATCAAGGCGAGAAGTAATGAGAGCATGGACGAGAGTTCGGGTGGTGTGTTCAGAGAGGAAAGGGCAAATTTTGCTGATGTTAAAGAGGAAGAAGCGACAGGTCTTGGCTATCTGCTGGATATGCGCAGAGAAGGAGAGGGAGGAGTCAAAGATGACTCCGAGGTTGCGGGCGGAGGAGACGGGGAGGATGAGGGTGTTATCAACTGAGATAGAAAGTGGAGGAAGAGGAGAAGTGGGTTTAGGTGGAAAGACGATGAGCTCGGTCTTGGACATGTTCAGTTTCAGGTGGCGGTTGGACATCCAGGCAGCAATGTCGGATGAGCAGGCTGATACCTTTGCCTGGGTCTCCGCGGTGATGTCTGGTGTGGAGAGATACAGCTGGGTGTCATCAGCATAGAGATGATACTGGAAACCATGAGATGAGATCAGGGAGCCCAGGGAAGAGGTGTAGTTTGAGAAGTGAAGGGGTCCAAGGACAGATCCCTGGGGAACTCCGACAGATAGCGGGATGGGGGTGGAGGAAGATCCATGAGAGTGAACTCTGAAGGTGCGGTGGGAGAGATAGGAGGAGAACCAGGAGAGGACAGAGCCCTGGAACCCAAATGAGGACAGTGTGGCAAGAAGTAAATCATGATTGACAGTGTCAAAAGCGGCAGATAGATCGAGGAGGATGAAGATGGAGTAGTGGCCTCTGGATTTGGCAAGGAACAGGTCATTACAGACTTTAGAGAGTGCTGTTTCTGTCGAGTGTAGAGGGCGAAAACCGGATTGAAGTGGATCGAGGATGGCATGAGAGGAGAGAAAATCAAGGCAGCGGCTGTGAACGGCACGCTCAAGTATTTTGGAGAGGAAGGGTAGGAGGGAGATGGGACGGTAGTTGGAGGGACAGGTAGGGTCAAGTGATGTTTTTTTGAGGAAGGGTGTGACTACGGCGTGCTTGAAGGTGTCAAGGACAGTTGCAGTGGAGAGAGAGAGGTTGAGGATATGACAGATGGAGGGGGTAACAGTATGAGAGATGATGTTAAGTAAGTTGGTGGGGATGGGATCAGAAGAGCAGGTGGTGCATTTCGAGGAGGAAAGAAGGCGAGCGGTTTCCTCCTCGGTGATGTCAGGAAAGGAGGAGAAAGAGGCCTGGGTTGGTTGGTTGAGGGAGAGGATTGAAGGGTGAAGAGGAGGAGATGGCTTGGTAGTGAACTCAAGGTTGATCTTTTGCACCTTGACGCGAAAGTAGCCCACCTCTTCAATGTTGCTTTCGGCACCTAATCTTTATACCTTTCAGGAAATCTAGACTGCCCCTATTTGACTGACTGTACATTTGTCCTTTAGATTGTAAGCTCTTTTGAGCAGGGACTGTCCTTCTATGTTAAATTGTACAGCGCTGTGTAACCCTAGTAGCGCTTTAGAAATGTCAAGTAGTAGTAGTAGTAGTAAGTAATCGGCCAGTGATTGAGGTAACTGAACATTAATGCCGTTAGTAATGGCTATTGCAATGTATAAATCTAAGAAGATGTACATTTAGGGGTCCTTTTATGAAGCTGCAACAAAAGGAGGCCTGCGCTGGCTTTGGCACATGTTTTTGATGCACCCGAGGCCCCCCTTTTACCACAGCGGGTAAAAGGGAGGTCTTTCTTTTTTTAAAGAAATGGCAGCTTTCCAAAAATAGTAGGACTAGGGGGCATGCGATGAAACTACAGTGTAGTACATTTAAAACAAATAGGAGAAAATGTTTCTTCACCCAACGCGTAATTAAACTCTGGAATTCGTTGCCGGAGAATGTGGTGAAGGCGGTTAGCTTGGCAGAGTTTAAAAAGGGTTTGGACGGCTTCCTAAAGGACAAGTCCATAGACCGCTACTAAATGGACTTGGAAACATCCACAATTTCGGGAATAACATGTATAGAATGTTTGTACGTTTGGGAAGCGGCCAGGTGCCCTTTACCTGGATTGGCCGCTGTCAGGGACAGGATGCTGGGCTTGATGGGCCTTTGGTCTGTTCCCAGTATGGCATTACTTATGTACTTATGCACTTGCCGCGTGGCTATTTCAGAGGGGAGCACTTACTTGTGCGCATTGAGGTGGCAGTAAGGGCTCCTGTGCTAACCTGGCGGTAACTGGGCAGCGTGCAGCACTGCCTGATTACTGCCGGGTACACACCAGCATTATAAAAATACAAATATTTTTGTAGCACCAGAAATGGTGCATGCTGGGGGTGGGAACTACCACCGGGCTGCTGCAGTAGCCTGGCGGTACTTCCGTTTTAGCAAGCAGTAAGCCTGTGTTAGGCTTACTGTCACTTTGTAAAAAGACCCTTTAGTAAATAGATGGCATCCTGCCAAAACAAATCATTTATAACCTTGGTGTACAAAACATTCACCTAATTTGACTTAGGATGTAGTACTGCCTTTAGTTCACAAGAAATATGTCCCTTTTCAGATAATATTGAGTTTCTATTGTATTTTACAAGAGCAGTAAAAACTGTTTATTTTTCCTCACAACAAATAGTATGATATGTAGGGAAAGGACTCTTGTCATTACCACAGCCAACCACTGCGTGTCACTATTACTCCTTTGAAGCACAGAAGAAGAGGTTTTGGAGAGTAGGAGAAATGGCTGGGTTTCAAAGGAAGATGCTGAATGTTGGCTTCAGATAATCAGGTCATCAAGAAGTGTCCTCCGTGTTAGTACATTTTTTTTTAGCTTTGTTTTCCACACAGAGGACTGTAATCTAACAGCACAGCATTTTACAAGTGATGATCACATTTCCTGACAATCCCTGTTGTAAAACTCCCAGCCATGGAGGAGCGTGATAGGGCTCCTACAGCCTGTGTCCTGCCCTGCTCGATCCCTATACTTTTACAGTCAGGGAGTTTTCTTTTTACCCTCTGCTTTCTGGGGGTTTGGAATTCCACAAGGTCCTTTGCAATCCACCAGACCACAGGGAGAGCTATATTGTAATCCACAGTCAGGGCTATCCCGCTCAACATCTTCGCTTTTACAGTCTGGAGGTTTCCCCCTTAGCTGTTCCCTGCTTGGAACTAAGGCTCCTAGATGGGTGTGCACCCCCCCACTCAGCTTCAAACTCCCTCTGAAACAATCCCTCTCTCTCACCCTTTTCCTTTCCTACAGAAGAGAAGGACAGTCTCTGTGTGCTCCCTTCTCCCCCCCCCCCTTTTCTCTCAGGTTCCTTCAACTTTCCTGATTAGGGAGAGAGTCAGTGTTGCAGCACAAACCCCAGTTTAAACAGTTCACTTTTATCACAGCACAAACCCCAATTTAAACAGTTCACTTTTCCGCTTCAACTTTTTCCCCCCCTGTCCACCTATTACCAGGCCAGGGGAATGTAAGGGTCCCACCCTTTCACTGTCAGCACCAACTCCTGACAACCTCCCACTTGACCCAGGTTGAAACATTTGTTCCTTAATCCCACCTCTGATGCAGCCACCTTTTGCCTCCCTGCATCAAGCCCGAGAACCAGGCTGCCACCTGCCCTCTTAACTCTCTACCTTTAGCTTTGGCAAGAGCCGAGATATTCATGGGTTCCTCTTCCAGGTTCTCCTCTCTCTCTTTCTCCCCACCGTCCCCTGATTGCCAATCCGTGGGTTCTTCTACCCGGCCCTCTCCCAGCTGCTCTTCATTCCCCTGATTGAATTTACTCAGAGTCTCCGCCTTCCCCTTAGCCCTCTGGGACTGGTAGTGTGAATAATTCTTACTTGCTCTACTCTGTGTCTCCCTCAGGGGCTGCTGGGAAATGTAGTCCCTGGCTCTACTTGGTGTCTCCCTCAGGGGCTGCTGGGAAGGGTAGTCCCTGGCTCTACTCTGTGTCTCTCTCAGGGGCTGCTGGGAATTGTAGTCTTTGGCTCTCACTATTTCCTCTGAGGAAGGTGACCAACGGCAGTCCCTAACATGCTGGATCCTTGGGGACAGAATCTATGGCGACCACACCTACGGGCGGACTCAGGCCACCCCTAAGGAGCCCTTCTCTCCTCTTCCCTGGCCATTTCCCACTCCATGTCCTCGTACTCTTCACACTGTTTAATTTTAAACACCAAGATAAGCAATCAGTGCAATCAGCAAACTCCTCATAGAAGATGATGGAGCCCATTCCACATTGTTTCCAGAGATAGATACTTTTGGATTCCAAATCAAGAGCTGATTATGGCAATCTATAAAACTGGGTTTAGAAAAATGAGGGCCAGAATTTTTCCCATTGACACAAAGGGATAAAGTTTTAGTAGGGCAGCTAATTGGTAATGAACACACATATGTTTCAGTTCATACAGAAAAGTTTCCTGTGTATGCCAAGAAGGCAGTGTATGCAAAGCTATCTCAGGCATATTCATTGTGGATATCCTGAAAACCTGACCCGCCTAAGGCTCTCAAGGAGTGGAATTGCCTACCCCTGCTTTTACTCAGGGGTCGTTTTACAAAGGCTTGCTGAAAAATAGCTTGCGGTACTGTAGGCGCGGGTTTTGGGCGTGCGCTGATCCATTTTTTAGCGCGTGGTAAAAAAGACCTCTTTTTTGGGGGGCCGAAAATGGACGTGCGACAAACTCAAAATTGCCGCACGTCCTTTTTGGGTCTGAGACCTTACCGCCAGCCATAGACCTAGCGGTAAAGAATCTGGGCGTAATGACCTACGTGCATCAAATGCAACTTGGCATGCGTCCATTACGCACACCAGAAAATAAAAAATTTATTTTAGATGTGCGTAGCGGACGCGCACCAAAATTGAAATTACCGCAAGGGCCACATGGTAACCAGGCGGTAACTCTAATTTGGCTTGTGTTTGGCACGTTTAGGCACCTATGCGACTTTGTAAAAGGGGCCTTCAATATCCAAAGTAGCAGAATTCAAAATATCATCACTGAGGAATCACTCTATTTAATGAAATGTTCCTAAATCCTATAAATTAGGAGGAAAGTGAGCCTCAGTCCATGCTGGATAACTTTTTTTGGTGAGTCAGAAAATATCACTGACCACTTCCAGCTACTTTCTATCATCGGTTTAAAAAAACCCAAAAACAAACCTCCAAATAATAGTATCTCAATTCAAATTTTGTTTATTTTAATCTTTTGTATTTTTTCATTTGTCTTTCAATAACCAGTCATCTTTTCTCGAAGATTCCTCAATGAATACAATGAATTCAAATCATATTTGAGTGCAGGAAAAGAAAAAGCACTTAACTTGCCAATGATAGAAAGTAGCAGGAAGTGGTCAGTGATATTGTCTGACTCACCAAAGAAAGTTATCCAGCATGGACTTTTTCTTCCGAATTTATAGGATTTAGGAACATTTGATTAAATAGAGTGATTTCTCAGTGAAGATATTTTGCATTCTGCTACTTTGGATATTCAGTAAAGACTATTTCATAGCGGAATAAATTCTTCATTCATAGAGTATATTTCTATCCATGCTTTTAACCATTAGGCTAATCCTCTATTCTGCTTATGGGGAGTAGGTGGAAGTTTGATTCACTGTTATATTTCATTCTATTTATGTTTCTATGTTACAGAAGCTGGAACTGCTTCTTTTATAGAAATGCATTCGACCATCTGGGGGGAAGGGGGCTTACATCTCTAAAATACTCCTTTAGAACTCTATGGGGTCAATATTCAATGCAATTTAACCAGTCTGAAATGGCTCCTGGCTGGTTAAATCACCTATTTGGGGTTAACCAGTCATTTTCAGTGGCACTTAACCAGTTAGTGCTGTTGAAAATAACTGGTAAATGCCAAACACAAAAATCCAAATATTTTGGGGGTGGAGTCAGCACTTGACCACTTAAGTGTCGATATTTAGAACTTATTCTGCCAGGTTAACCACATAAAAATTAGTCCTATCTTTATGTGGTAACCCATTACTGGGTAAGTACTGAATATTTGACCTAACCAATGTGTTAGCTGGCTCTGCAAACCTGGAAATTCAGTGACAGTGCCCGGACATGGCCTGGCATTGAATTTCTGGGTTTATTGCCAGTGGCAGCCAGGAAAACGCTGATTGCTGCCAGCTGAATATCAGGCTCTATGTGTCTTTTCACCAGTTTTTCCCACATGGCAATTCAATTTATGTAGGTATTAAGTGGAGTCTCCTAAGAAAAGTACAAACTTGCCAAACACGGCTGCCTGCCTTATACTGTATATAGATCGCTGTGTTACGTTAAAGCATCTCCACTTCTTAAGGATCTACATTGATTACCTATCAATATATGGAAGGTATATGTGTCATGAGGGTGGCTTTAGGGTTTGGAACACCTAGAGTAGAAACTAGAAAATGCTCACTTTCCAAGATGTATGGACCAAAGAGCTGATGTCTGAATGAAGAAGTCAGTCCTCTTTTGCAGTGATTGGTGCTAGAAACTGGAGTAGCCTTCAAGTTTGTAGAACTGTGAGTCTGTATAGGCGAGGGAGCCAATTCTAATGAGTTCCTCACCCTCAGTTTGAGGAATCTGTAGTCAGGACTAACTGATGCTGCTTCAGTGGAAAGGGAACACCTACTGTTAGGTTGGACAGTCATCAACATAACAGGAGACAAAGCCAGGAATGTGCATATAGTATGACAGAGAGACAATGGGAGCATTGATTCTACTGGAACTTGAGATCCCACTGAAGATGTTGTATTTTGAGATGACCTAAGGTTTGCCATATGATTCAGCATCTCTAAGGAAGCCCCGGCAAGGACCTTGTATACTGATTGTACGAGATGAACATGGGCCATGAGTATTTGGATCCTGTCCTTTGGAAAAAGCTTGAATAATATTTAAAAGCAATAATATTTACCGGATGCAGCATGAACTTCTGAAAATTGACCATGAATTGTAGAGACTGTAGAAGTACAATTGTCTTCTGTTGAACTGAGTCAATCATCTGATTACCAAAATACCAGATGCCATTTTTGTTAAGTGTATACTCTGGTTGTCAAGGAAAGGCCAAAAGAGAAGACTTTTTGTTCTGGAAATGATTGAATTGAAGAGTATACCTGAGGTACTTCTTGTAAGAAAGATTAATTGGAATACATCTTTGAGATCCAGAGTACACATTCAGTCCCCTTTGTTGAGTAGAGGAAAAATAGAGGGAAGGATGGTTATTCTGAATTTCTCTTTGAGCAGATAGTGATTGAAGTCCCTGTGATAGAGTATAGAGTGCAAACCTTCTACCATCTTTGGAATGAGAAAGTATCTTGAATAACAACTTTGATTCTTCCCCTAAGGCAGGACCGGTTCTATGGTAATGGCTTGGAGAAGTAAGTGGACTTCCTCCTGCAACATAGTGAGGTTTCTGAAAGGAGGTTGGTCCCTGGTAGAGGTTGATCTGTGTAACAGCTGGTGAATCTGAGCTGATAGCTGTCACAGATAATGAAAGGAACCCGTATGTCTTTAGTGATTTTAGTGGGTCCCCTTTGATTGTTTATGGAAGACTAGCCATTAAGCCCGTAAAAACGGGCGAGTATTGCAGCCCTCCTTTCTCCCCTGGCCTCACCCCGTCCACTGATCCTCCCCCCCCATATCCAGTGACCCTCCTCTTTCCCTTGGCCTCCCCCCCTCCCCCCATGTCCAGCAACCCTCCTCTGTGCCCTGCTCTCACCCCAAGTCCAGCAACCATGGCCTCTCCCCCCTGCCCTCCCCCCATGTCCAGCTACCCTCATCGCCGCCGCTCCCCCCCCCCCCCCCGTGCCGGGCCCCCTGCACTGACCTGACAGCGTCTCTCACCTCCGTGTGGAAGCGCTGAGATGTGCTGTCAGGTCAGTGCAGGGGGCCCGATACGGAGGGGGGGGGGGCGGCAGCAGGGATGGGGAGAGTGGAGGTTGTTTCGCACGATGTTCCTTTCCAGGCAGCAGCGGCATCGTCCGACAATTCGACTCCGTTTCCCTCTCTGTTCCGCCCTCTGACGTCATGACATCTTGATGCGAGGGCGGGACAGAGAGGGAAGTCTGTACTGCGCATTTGCAAGTGAGTACGGTCACTTGCCGTTAAAGGTTTGATTGTTTAATAAAGATTCCTCCTGGACACCATCTGCGAGAGGTTCCTCTTTCTTCTCTACTGTTTGATGCTTGGTGCTTTCCTTCAGTGGAGGTTTTCTTCTGTTTAGTGATTTTCTGCCAGTTTGGTAGGAAAATTTGAACTCTGCCTTCTACAGTAGGGCAGGATGAATTGTTTGATGATACTGGATGTGAAGATCATAGTCAAAAGAAAAGCTGTTGCTTAGGTTGGGTAAGGGTTACCTGCGTAAGCTGAGCCCTCTCTCTTTGCCAGCTTTAGGGGCTACCCTATATTGAGCCTGCTGAGGTAGTTCTGATCATAAAATCTGTCATATTAATAACCACACCTATACTGGTTGAATGAAGCGCACCTAGAGGAGGTGGTCAAAGTGGAGATTGATGCAGTGCCCCCTTTTGGTTATCCCTGGGTCCAGGGCCGGCTCAGCTGGAGTCTCCCTCAGGCAGGCTCCATCAGGCCCTGGAGTAGTTGGCGCTTGGTAACTCTACCAGGGGATGAAAGGTGTTAGAGGATGAGATTTCCTTCCATTCCCCTCCCACAAGTAATTCAAAAAGACCTCTTTGATCAAGTCTGGCTGAAATGTTAAACAGTTTATAGAACTTTTTAATTTATAGTACATGAAAGCATTAAGACATTTGCAGTGACGATCCTAGGTCGGCTGCCACCCGGGGTGGATCGCCGATGCGCACCCCCCCCCCCGGGTGCAGCACAACCCCCCCTGGTGAAATGACCCCTCCCTGTGCATCAACCCCCCCCCCCCCCAGGTGCATCTTTAGCTGCGGGGAACAGCTGCGCGGCTCTCGGCTCCGCTGGCTCCCTGCTCCCTCTGCCCCGGAACAGGAAGTAAGCTGTTCTGAGGCAGAGGGAAAAGGGAACCAGCGGAGCCGACAGGCACGCAGCACCCCCCCCCCCAGTAGCATGCACCCGGGACAGACTGCCCCCACCGCCCCGCCCTTGGTACGCCGCTGGACATTTGCTATTGAGAAGTATTTGTGATAATCAACTTATTAAGTTTTCTGAGTGAATGGTATTCAATAAGCAAACTACTAAACAACCTTTAAACAGTGCTGTTGAACCCGATTAATCTCCTTGCCAATATGGCAGCTTTAAACACATCTTCCTGGTCCTCAATTAAGTCTTTTTATTGGAGTGGTAGTATTATCTATGTTCTCTTTGCTCCTTCACTGACTCTTCCTCTGTCCATCTCTACCTAATCCCCCACATCTCACCCTCCTGCTAGAACACTCTGGACTGGTGGCTGCTGGGCGTTCTCAAAGGGCTGAGTCAGTTTGGCTTGGCCAGGGTCTGCTGCTGAGCTCCAAATGCTGATTGAGCTCCAAGTGCTGATTGCACTCCCAGGAGCATCTGCCTTCTTAGAACTCAGAGTGCTGATTGCACTCCCATGAGTCTTCACCTCCTCTAGGCTCCAAGTACTGATTGCAGTCCTAGGAACCTCCACCAGGGCTCTGAGCACCATTTGCACTCCCAGGAGCATTTGCCTCCTCCAGGCTCTCTAAGTGCTGATTATACTCCCTTGAGCACTGACTTGCTCCTGAAGATCTTCCCCTGTCCAAAGCATAATCCTAAGAGTCCCCTTTGCTCTGAGCATGCTCCCAAGAGCTGCTCTGCTCTGACCATGTTTCCAAAGGCTGTTCCACTGCTGGGCCCCTTCTTCTTCCTGATGGGCCAGTCAGCTACCCTCAGGAGGTTTCTCCAGGAGTCACTCCCCTACCATCTCTTTTTGTGAGTCTAGCTCTCTCTCTCTCTCTCTCTGATTCCAGGCCTTCAGAGCCTGCGACCTGCAGCTCCGTGTTTCCCCTCATAGAGGGAAGCCTCCCTCTCAGCAAAAAGGCCAAGAGGGAGAAACCCTAAACAGAATCTTTATATATCAGAGGAAGATGATCTGTGAGTCTGAAACCCAGGTAAGGTCATGACTAGCCTACCCCACATATTCTGGTGAGAAGTTTCCCTCACCCTCTACCTAGCTTCAGTTACTTTTTCTTAGTGTGTGCGCATTATATTAACTCCAACTTTATTTATATGTATATATAGACTATTTGTCTGCTTGTTCGCCCAGTGAGGAATTTGCATATTGTGCTGTTCACCTCCTTTTTTAGCTGGCAATGTAACAATTTTCAAATGGTTACATTTCACTCACAAGGCTGATTACTGCCAGAGCAGAATGTCAGTTATAATGCTTACTTTCTTTCCCAATTTACCTCAGCCAGACAGAATAATCTGATTTCCAAAATAATTTCAACCAAAGATTTTTGTACAGCGCTGCGTACGTCTAGTAGCGCTTTAGAAATGATAAGTAGTAGTAGTAGTGTGTGTGGGGGGTGGGGCAGAGTTCATTGAGTTTACAGTACAAGGAGTCGATGTCACACAAGCCTGAAGCATATAACTATGCTAAGCATTGGGCTGCAATCACTGAAGCAGAGATTCTAGCCTAAGGAATCATAATTAGTCCTAGTGAGATAAGTACCACATTCATCAGTCTGTACTGGTATGCGAGCTAACTGCTCAATGAGTTTGCATAGAAAGAGCCTGGAAAAGACTTGCACCTTGTGAAAGATGGTATTGCACCATAAGAACTTAAGAATAGCCATACTGGGTCAGACCAGTGGCCACAGTGGCCAATCTAGGTCACAAGTACCTGGCAGAAATCCAAATAGTAGCAATATATATGTTACCAATCCCGGGGCAAGCAGTGACTTCCCCATGTCCATCTCAATTAACCATTGTTTCCACATCTTCAGGCAACGAGTTCCAGAGCTTCAAGTGAAAAAATATTTTCTCCTGTTTGTTTTAAAAGTATTTCCATGTAGTTTCATTGAGTGTTCCCTAGTCTTTGTACTTTTTGAAAAATCGATTCACTTCTACCTGTTCTACACCACTCAGGATTTTATAGACCTCAATCATGTCCCCCCGCCTTAGCCATCTCTTTTCCAAGCTGAAAAGCCCTAACCTTTTTAGCCTTACCTCACATGAGAGGAGTTCCATCCTCTTTATCATGTTGGCCACTCTTCTTTGAACCTTTTCTAATTCCACTATATCTTTTTTGAGATATGGCAACCAGAGTTGAATACAATACTCAAGGTGAGGTTGTACCATAGAGCAATACAGAGGCATTATAATATTCTTGGTCTTATTTTGCATCCCTTTCCTAATAATTCCTAGCATCCTGTTTGTTTTTTTGACCACCGCCACACACTAAGCAGAAGATTTCAGCGTATTTTCTACAATGACACCTAGATCTTTTTCTTGAGTACTGATTCCTAAGGTGGACCCTATCATCAGGTAACTATGATTTGGATTATTCTTCCCAATGTGCATAAGGAGCTGGTGAGCAGCAATCCTTAAAATCGGCATATTTCCTTGAAATTCCTTCTTTCCAACATGGCCAATCAATCTTGAATCTTTTCCAGGGGGAGTATGAGAAAAATCTCTGCAGTTCTTTACTTTGAGAATAGCTGTCTCCATGACTATTGAAGATGGTGACAACTGGATATTAAATCCTGGAAATGGTTGGACTTTATACTTCATATTCTACCATTTAGAGACAGGTTGAATAGAGAGGGGATTTTGCCACATATAGAATTGTTGATCCTTAAGTATATAATCGGTGTCTAGATTTAGGTGCCGATCATAGAATACGCTTAGTTGATATTTCAGCAACAAAATCTACGTGCATCCATTTACACCATATTCTATAACTAGGCACATAAATTTTAGAAAGTCCACAGAATGACCATTTCCCCACCCATAACCATGTCCCATTTTGCTTGTGTGCATTAGAAGTTCGACGTACATTGTTACAGAATACACTTAGAGGGCATTTTCGAAAGAAACGTCTAAGTTGGAATTTGGAAGTCTTTGTAAAACGTCCAAATTCAGAGGCGGGGAAAAGGTCATTTTTGAAAAAAAGATGGACGTCCATCTTTGTGTTCGAAAATACCATGGACATCCCTAGATTTGGATGTCCTTGGATTTGGACGTCTTTGATTTTTGGCCATTTTCAAACGCAAAGACATCCAAGTCTAAAAAGTCCAAAGTCAAGCCATTTGGACATGGGAAGAGCCAGAATTTTTAGTAGACTGGTCCCCCTGACATGCCAGGACAGCAATCGGGCACCCTAGGGGGCACTGCAGTGGACTTCATAAAATGCTCCCAGGTACACAGCTCCCTTACCTTGTGTGTTGAGCCCCCCCAAACCCCACTACCCCCAACTGTACACTGCTACCATAGCCCTTATGGGTGAAGGGGGGCACCTATATGTGGCTACAGAGGGTTTCTGGTGGGTTTTGGAGGGCTCGCTGTTTCCTCCACAAATGTAACAGGTAGGGGGGTATGGGCCTGGGTCCACCTGTCTGAAGTGCGTTGCACCTACTACTAAACTACTCCAGGGACCTGCATGCACTGTCAAGGACCTGAGTATGACATCTGAGGCTGGCAAGTAATATTTTTAATCATGTTTTTTGAGGGTGGGAGGGGGTTAGTGACCATTGGGGGAGTAACGGGAGGTCATCCCCGATTCCCTCCAGTGGTCATCTGATCATTTCGGCACCTTTTTCTGTCTTATTCGTAATAAAAACAGGTTTGGGTGAAAATGTCCAAGTTTTAGTCCTGGACGTCTTTGCTTTGTTCCATTATGACTCAAAAACGTACAAGTCTTAGGAACGCCCAAGTCCCGCTTTGAACATGTTTCCGATACGCCCTGTTGAGTTTTGGACATCCTTGCAACGGACTTCCGAGAAAGACGTCCAAAATCGGGTTTCAGTTATACCGATTTGGACGTCTCTGTGAGATGGACGTCCAAGTGCCATTGCTTGTTAAGTGCTGTTAAAAGCACTCATTAGCTTGTTAAGCTTGTTAATTTACACACATTGTTATAGAATCCATGCCGATTTCTGCGCAGATCTCTAGGCCCGCTATATAAAATCTGGGGGACTGTGTACAGGTACAGCTACTGTTGTCTAGGGAGTGTCTATATATTTTAAAAGGACAAAGACACTTGATCCAGGTTCTGTTTCCCCATTTGAAGGGGAAAGGGGACCTCATTAGCCATTTTGCAGACAAATTTTTTTATATAAAATGGCCTTGTGTGGGGGACAAATTTCTTGATAGTAGAGCAGAAGGGTATCTGAATATCAAAAGGCACTTATTAATACCTGTTTTATAAAGACAATATAGGCACCTGTGTGCTGTTATAAAATAGGTTTGTATGATGATCCCAACAGAACACAAATTCTCTTGCAAAAATTTACACCAGCTCCAACCCCCCAATTAAATATATATGGCTCTCAAAATTGTGTGCACAAATTTAGGCATGCACCTAATTTACGCTCACAATTTAATTGAATGAGGCAATTAGTGCCAATAATTGGGTGCCAACAATCAATTATTGGCACTAATTGGCAACAATTAGAATTTACACACAATGTAGTCGGTATTCTATAAAGATGCACGCACAAATTTTTCCGCGCAGATCCAAAGGGGACATGGACATGGAAAGGTATAGGCAGATCAGGGGCATTCCTAGAATTTTCACGCAGTGTTATAGAATATGGCAGATCCATGTCTAATTTAGGTGCAAGGAATTACACCACATTTCAGTTGGTGTAAATCTTCGCACCCAAAATTGGGCGCAAATCCCAGCTCTAAGCGCTATTCTATAAATGACACTCGTTTATAGAATAGCACTTAGTGCTCATTTTTTTTCAATGCCCACATTTGAGCACCATTTACAGAATCTAGTCCCAAATGTGTACGTGTACTCTATGCATGCACATATATAGTAAACTCATGTACATTGCAACTCTGCTCCCAGCTCTACCCCTAACTACATTCCTGCGTGTTTTGTAAAAGTAGATACTATCTTTCAGTGCATCTACTTTCTACACATGTATAGCCCTGTGTAATTACCCCCAAATGCATTTTCACCTTCTTTTGGAGCAGATGAAATTTGCACATGAGAATGTCTGCACTACCGGTTCTGGTTTTGGGTGTGTTAGTTTAAACGTACTGTATATAGGCATCTATGTTGCCTTTCTAAAATAGGCACCATATTGGAACTTTGACATATTCACCCTGTTAGAAAATGACCCCCTAAGAGGTAGATAGCTGGTTTCTGCACAGAGGCAATTTGATGACCTATCAGCTTATCTTCCTGCGGATTTTCACTCACACTATCTGCCCCTGGAATGCCTTTGTTGATGCCTTATGATACTGAACAGATAAGTTCTTTCAAACTTGGACTTCTAACAGTCTAGGGGCCTTGCTGCAAGCAAAACTGTTTCCTTGCAGTCAGAAAGCTCTTATCTATATTAATCTGTTTATTTTCTCTTCTCTTTAATTTGCTTAATGGACTTCGGTCCCAGTCTGCCCTGACACTCAGAGGAAAATAAAGTCTGGAATTCTTGAGGGACTTTATAGGTATTTTGTCTAAGTTTTATGTTCACTGCTGTTACTAAGCTGATGAGTACAGAATGCTCCACACCGCGCCCTGACCTCTGAGTCCAGAAATGGATTAGCTGAAGATATTTCTTGTCTTCCTTCTCTGGCTCTGCTGTTCTGCCATTTGAAATGTTTTAGATGAAAAATTGCACAGAAATCTATAGTTTTAGAAAATAGAAACGGTACAGCTCTTCTCACCGGCTTGATGTTCACTGCAGACGGCAGTTCCTCCCAGATCTGGGGATTTCTCTGATAATTTACCGTGCTGTCAGTTTTCAGCATCCTGTTTCCCAGAAAAAAAGACACAGTGGTTTTTGTTGCTTACTCTTTTGATAAACACAGGGAATGCATTTTTGTCACGATCAGTTATTTTGACGTAAAAGTAGAAAAAATGTAAACCACTGCAGAAAGTAGTTTGTTGAGAAAATTCTCCTGGAAGCTGTTTGTGGGACTGTAGCACACAACATGGCACTCACAAGTTTCTCTCTCCTCCTTTCTCCTCCCTCCTCCTAGCTCCTTTGTGAAAGTGGCAAAAGCCCACTAAAAGCAGATGCACATGAAAGGAATTGGGTAGAGAAGGTGCCTTGTTTTGCTGACCCACAACAAACTGCAGAACCATGGAAAAATGGCAGAACTCAGTGGTGGCAGTGGTTGCAGTGAGCCAGCAGCACTCAGGGTGAGCTATGACTTGAGTCCAGGGTTGCCAGGTGGAAAATTTTTTTCCAGCCCGATGGAGCCCAAAAAACAGCCCAAAACCCGCCCAAACACAAACCCCGCCCCTGACACCCCCACCCCCGCGTCATCAACCCCGCCCCCGCCGTCATCAACCCCGCCCCCGCCGTCACCGGCCCCGCCTCCCACGTCACCGGCCCCGCCTCCCCGTCATCGCCCCCGCCTCCCACGTCATCGGCCCCGCCTCCATGTCATCGGCCCCGCCTCCCCGTCATCGGCCCCGCCTCCCACGTCATCGGCCCCGCCTCCCACGTCACTAACCCCGCCCAAAACGTCATTAACCCCACCCAAAAACGTCACTAACCCCGCCCCCCCGCGGCCCGAAAAAACCGCCCTGAAGGCCAAAAACAGCCCAAAAAACCGCAACCCGCCGCGGGCAAAAATTTCCCGCGGCGGGTCGCGGAAAACCGCCCAATTGGGCGGTAAAACCGCCCACCTGGCAACACTGCTTGAGTCAGCAGAGCACTAATTCATCAGTGTTTTGAGAAACTGAGCTTCTGCAACTGGTCAGCCTTTGGAAGAAGCAGATTAGTCATGATACTACAGACGGAAAGTGATGGATGGGCAGTAAATGGTAGCAATAGTGAAATATTTCTGCTTCCAGTTGAGGCCAGATCCAAATTCAAAGTTTTAAGCATCACTTTTCATGCTTTATACACAGGGGAGCCCCAGTGTTTGGTGCATGAGTTGAAAGAGTATGTTTCAGGGATCCTTTACAATCATAGGTAGGATTACTCTGATTGAGGGCCAGTGAAACACAGTAACTAAGGTAAGCATGGAAGGCGGTACTAATGTTTGGGGGACAACAGGGGAAAGGGAAAGGGGATGAGATTTGATATACCACCTTTCTGTGGTTACAACCAAAGCGGTTTACTATGTCATCACAGGGCAGCACTCAAGCCACACCGTGTTGTGTCCTTGCATCATGAGGTTGTTGGAGGGAGTGTGACATGGCAACACTAGAGCATGGGGCCAGTGATAGATTGTAAGCTCTTCTGAGCAGGCACCGTCCTTATTTGTTAATTTGTACAGCGCTGCGTAACCCTAGTAGCGCTCTAGAAATGTTAAGTAGTAGTAGTGATAGAAGGCACCCACTGTACTGAGTAGTTCCAGGCCTTGATGGAGGTAGGGCAATAGCAGCAGCAGGCCAAGTGGGTGTTCGGGGAGGAGTAATGAGAGGCTGGATATGGGAGGAGGGAGAGGTGCCAACCTGAAAAGGGAAGGAAAATGGGACTTGATATACTGCCTTTCTGTGGTTTTTCCTACTACATTCAAGGCAGTTTACATGGTATATACAGGTACTTATTTGTACCTGGGGCAATGGAGGGTTAAATGACTCGACCAGAGTCACAAGGAATCGAACCCAGTTCCCCAAGATCAAAGTCCACTGCACTAACTTCTAGGCTACTCCTCCACTCCAATATATCTCCAGGAGGATGCTAGAAAGCCTAGAACTGTGCCTTCTTATCTGAAATTCCTTTTGGTCTCCACTTGCTCTAGAACATCTTATTTTTATCCTCAACTGTGGAATTCTAGTCCTCAAGAATTAAGAACTTTCACTAACAACTTATAATCTAGGAAATAGATAAAAGTATGGTTATTTTCCCAGTATTTTGGGGACTAACCCCCCAAATTCTATATTCTGGCACACATAATTTGACACTGTGGGACCTTTTCACTAAAACGTAACATGTGTTAAATGCTTTGTGTCCTATTTTACACATATGAGCCATGTGGCACTTAGTGCACTCTAATGTCCATTAATGCACGCTAAGTTTTAGTAAAAGGGCCCCTTTGCATGCAAAGTTGTTTGATAGGAAGTTGTTCCTATCCTATCAACTGATGCAAAAAAATATCATGAACAGGGGTCAAATGATGCTCTCAAGCTGATCGGATGTTCCCATGACCAGCTCTGGGGACCCATCAGCTTTTAACATGTCAAAAATGCTCCATTTCATCACTGTTTTCAACCTACATTAATTGCGACAACTCTCTGCACACCAGAATATAGTTGCCTGGCGTTATTATCAAGCTATCACTACCAAAGTCCCACGGGGAGCTAAAGACAAAATCAATGCACAGGAATCCAAGATGGCCAACATTTAACCAGGCACGATCGTCACCCTTCACAACGCTGTGGTGTAGGAACTGACCAAAACCGTAACTGCAGTTATGGAGGATAAACTATTTAAAATTCATGCAGCAATTGAAAAGATAAAAGAGGGGTTCAAACTCTATGCAAACAGGATTCAAAGGGTGGAGGACCGCATTGTACAGCAAGAAGACTGAGCCGACAACTTCGAGGAACAGATTTATAGTTTGGAGACATAAGAATAGCCATTCTGGGACAGAACAATGGTCCGCCTAGCCCAGTATCCTGTTTCTAACAGTGACCAATCCAGGTCATAAGTACCACAGAAACCCAAATAGTAGCAACATTCCATGCTACCAATCCCAGGTCAAGCAGTGGCTTCTCCCATATCTTTCTCAATAACAGACTATGGACTTTTCCTCCAGGAACTTGTCCAAACCTTTTTTAAACATAGATACACTAACCGCTGTTACCATATCCTCTGACAATGAGTTTCAGATCTTAACTATTCTTTGAGTGAAAAAACATTTCCTCCTATTTGTTTTAAAAATATTTTAATGTAATTTCATTTTATGTCCCCTGGTCTTTGTACTTTTTGAAAGAGTGAAAAATGGATTAATTTTTACCTGTTCTACACCACTCAGGATTTTGTAGACCTCAATCATATCCCCCCTCAGAATTGAAAAGCATTCTCTTTAGCCTTTTCTCATATGAGAGGAGTTCCATCCCCTTTATCATTTTGGTCGCTTCTCTTTCAACTTTTTCTAATTCAGCTATGTAGTTTTAGAGATATGGTGACCAAAATTGGCACTATTGGATCAAGTAGAAGACCAAAAAACCTGAGGACAATGCAACAACTGAGGCTTATTGGCATACCTTTCATGGTGAAGGACCAGGATCTCAGGGAAACACTGGAAAAATGGTTCCTGGGTGCCTTGTAGAAACTTCTGGAGGCATCAAAATTGAATGTGTCCATTGGCTTGGTCAGCACCAGGATGAAGAAAGATGGTTGTGAACAGTGATAGCTCGGTTCCTCAATTATGCAGACAAAAATGAGATAATGGGGAAATATCACCTACAAAAAGAACTGAAATTTCATGATGCAAAAATTCTACTTTTTCAATACTTTGCACATGAAGTCTCAGTGAAATGCAGGGCTATGGCAATGCTATGCACCAAACTCTTCCAGCAGAAGATAAAAATTTCCCCTACTTTATCCTGCTTATGCAAGGGTTCAACAAGCTACCAAAATCCTTTACTTGGATACTGTGCGAGAGTAGGAGCAGTTTATTCACAGTCTAACACCACTCATTCCATCACCACAGAATAGCCCTTGAATCTTCTTGAGTGGCTATCCTGGCCATCCCTAATGGATGACCTTGTGATATGTCAGACATTGGTGCCTTCTTATTCGCCCGACTGATTGTTATATACTTTTTATTGTTGCTATATCCTAGGACCATGGCGGACATCTATATTTCTCAGATGCCCACATACACATTAGTGGGCCTGGGAGCCCAGGCCTCTACTTTCCTTACAGTGTTCATGGTGACCTTACATTACAAAGTGGCAAGTACAGTCCGGGTTCTAAATCAACATTTGCTCAACTCGCTCCCGAGGTATATGTTCCTGTTTTTGAACATCGAGATTGACAGAACAGCAAACACAGATGTTAAACATCCCAATCATGTTGGAGAGATTGCTCAGGCAATCAAAACCCTGAAACTTGCAAAATCCCTAAGCCCCAACAGTTTGGGCCCAGAGTACTATTTTTAGCACTTGTGCCATGATTTGTTACAGGAATCCCATGTGGATCCCAATTGAAATAAGGCACATTTTGTTATGCTGCCTAAACCTAGAAGGGCATTGAATCAGCTTCGCTCATACCAGCTTATATTGCTTCTCAATCAGGAGAATAAATTTCACCCAACATCTTGGCAATGAGATTGAACAGTTTTCTACCCCTACTCATTCTTGATATTTAAATAAAAAAAGATATTATGCCCAACTAAGTCGAAAGCCCCATAACAAAAACGTGTTAATTTTTATTACACTTGATATCCTGCTTTCCTTTGACTGAAAAGAACAGTTTACAATCCAAATATAAAAGATAAAAACAATAAAATAAATAAAAATAAGAATAAAAAACAAAACAAAAAAGGAACTCCATTCTTAATAGAAAAACCTATCCCAATCACTCAAGAACATACAAACATACACACTATCAATTCGTTTATGATATATATTGTGAATTGCAGCAACATGTAGAGATGATATATATCATCATATTCCTATAAAAGCCTATCCACCCTTATCAATGTATAGTTTTAATTCAGTTAGAAAAATATTTATTGCATTTGTATCCCACATTTCCCCACCTATTTGCAGACTCAATGTGGCTTACATAGTTTAGTTATCAATAGAAATCAAACAAAATAAAACATGGAAAAGAAAATAAGATGATACCTTTTTTATTGGACATAACTTAATACATTTCTTGATTAGCTTTCGAAGGTTGCCCTTCTTCGTCAAATCGGAAATAAGCAAATGTGCTAGCTGACAGTGTATATAAATGAAAACATTCAAGCATTACTATGACAGTCTGACAGGGTGGGAGGATGGGGGTGGGTACGAGGTATGCATGGGGACATCAAAGCATATCATTGATATTCTAACAGGATAGGTGTGGATAGGTGAGGGGAGGGTGATCAACAGAGAAATACAGCTTTATGGTTTATAATGGGCTAGGAACCCCAGATCCTTGTTAAGTCTGGGGTTCCTAGCCCATTATAAACCATAAAGTCAGAAGAAGGCGGGACACTGAGCGAAGGGAAGGCTAGACACGTCGGGAGCGCCGCCTCCTTCACTGACGCTGTGCCTGCGCTGCCGGACGGAGGTAAATTTAAAAGAAAAAAAAAGGAAAGGGATGTTGGGGGGGGGAGAAGAGGGCAGGCAGTTGGGACATGGGAGCGGAAGGGCAGGGGAGCGAGGAGCATGGATGCGAGGGCAGGGTTCATGGGAGAGAGGGGAATTGCTGGATAGGGATGAATGGAGGGGGCAGGGGACAGAGGAGCATGGTTGGGAGGGCAGGGCTGAGGGAGAGAGGTGAATTGCTGGATAGGGATGAATGGAGGGGACAGAGGAGCATGGATGGGAGGGCAGGGCTCAGGGAGAGAGGGGAATTGCTGGATAGGGATGAATGGAGGGGCAGGGGACAGAGGAGCATGGATGGGCATGGGTGGGAGGGCAGGGCTCAGGGAGAGAGGGGAATTGCTGGATATGAATGAATGGAGGGGCAGGGGACAGAGGAGCATGGATGGGCATGGATGGGAGGGCAGGGCTCAGGGAAAGAGGAGAAATTGCTGGACATAGAGGGGAGGGGAAGAGAGATGAAGGAGATAAAATGAGGGAAAAGGAAGAGAGGAGAAAAACTGCACATGGATGAAGAAAATAGGCAGAAGCTGAGGACCAGAAATGAAGAAGAGAGGAGGAAAGGAAAGAAATAAATGGAAAGGAAGCCCTGGAAACGGAGATAAGAGGACAGATAGCAGCAGAATCCGATACTGGGCCAGCATGATCAGAAAAAGAAAGTCACCAGACAACAAAGGTAGAAAAAAAATCATTTTATTTTCATTTTAGTGTTTGGAATATGTCCACTTTGAGAATTTACATCTGCTGTCTTATTTTGCAATGTATAGCAATTTGTTTCTAAGAATATTGCTGACAATTCCTGTCAGTGTGGCAAGTGGTGAGTGATCATTTTCACGGGGGGGGGGGGGGGGGGGGGGGGCCAACTGATAGTCTGCAGGGGGGCACCAGAGACCCTAGGCACGGCCCTGCTTACAAAGACCTGTTATGGCATCGCCATTCCAGGGTAGCAGATACAGTTGGTGTTACAAAAAGATCAAGGATGAGAAATAAGATCTAAGCAGACAGTTATAGAAAGGTGACTTTCAGAATAAGGGTGGAGTGGTGAGGTGTTATAATTAAGCTATGGATTTTCGTTGTAGGCCTTGTTGAAGAGATAGGTTTTCAGAGATTTGCGAAAGTTGGTTATTTCGTTAATTGTTTTCAAGTCAGTTGGTAGTGCATTCCACAGTTGCGTGCTCATGTAAGAGAAGCTAGTCGCATGTGTTAGCTTGTATTTTAATCATTTACAGCTGGGGAAGTGTAGATTAAGAAATTTGTGGGCTGATCTTTTAGCATTTCTGGGAGGGAGGTCTTTGAGGTCTAGCATGTAGGTCGGGGCATCTCCGTGGATGATTTTGTGAACAATCGTGCAGATCTTGAACGCGATACGTTCTTTGAGTGGGAGCCAGTGAAGTTTCTCTCTTAGGGGCTTTGCACTGTCATATTTTGTTTTTCCAAATATAAGTCTGGCTGCGGTATTCTGGGCTGTTTCTTGATAGTCTGTTCTTTGCAGCCAGCGTACAGTGCATTGTAGTAGTACAAGTGACTTAGCACCATTGACTATACCAGGTTTCGGAAAATGGATCTCGGGAAGAAAGGTTTTACTCTTTTGAGTTTCCACATGGAGTGGAACATCTTTTTTGTTGTATTCTTCACGTGGGTTTCTAGTGTGAGATTTCGATCAATGGTAACTCCAAGAATTTTCAGATTGTTTGAGACGGGAAGAGAAAAGTTTGGTGTGGTTATGGTAGTGAAGTTATTTGTGTTATGTTGTGAGGTGAGTATAAGACATTGTGTTTTTTCTGCGTTAAGTTTTAGCTGGAATGCATCCGCCCAGGAGTGCATGATTTGGAGGCTTTGGTGGATCTCATTGGAGATTTCCTTTAGATCATGTTTGAACGGGATATAAATCGTGACATCATCTGCATATATGTAGGGGTTGAGGTTTTGATTGGCTAGTAGCTTGGCTAATGGTATCATCATTAGGTTGAAGAGGGTTGGTGAGAGGGGGGATCCTTAGGGGACTCCACATTCAGGTGTCCATGGGGCTGATTTATCCGCGTTCACTATTACTTGGTATGATCTTGTGGTCAAGAGTCCTCTGAACCAGTTAAGAACATTACCTCCAACTCCAAAGTATTCTAGAATATGTAGTAATATTCCATGATTGCCCATGTCGAAGGCACTGAACATGTCGAATTGTAGGAGGAGTATATTGTTGCCAGTTGCAATTGTTTGTTTAAATGAGTTCATTAAAGTCACTAGTACAGTTTCAGTGCTGTGGTTCGACCGAAATCCTTATTGAGACTCATGCGGAATTGAGTGTTTATTTAGGTAGTCAGTGAGTTGTTTCATCACTATGCCTTCCATGAGTTTGGTTATTAGTGGGATAGATGCTACTGATTAGCTTAGCAGAGTTTAAAAAAAAGGTTTGGACGGCTTCCTAAAGGAAAGTCCATAGACCATTATTAAATTAGACTTGGGGAAAATCCACTATTTCTGGGATAAGCAGCATAAAATGTTTTGTACTTTTTTGGGGATCTTGCCAGGTATTTGTGACCTGGATTGGCCACTGTTGGAAACAGGATGTTGGGCTTGATGGATCCAGTGGTGTGCTGGAGCTGGCTCGGTCTGGCTCGCAAGAGCCGCTTGTTAAATTTTGACAGCTCTTGCGAGCCGGTTGTTCTTGGGGGCGAGCCGGCTCCATTACGGGAGGTAAGCATGGCAGGAGGGCGCCATCACAGGCCATGCTTACTTCCCCTCCTGCTCCCAAACATGTCCAGCGATTGTCCTTCGCCCCCACCATCCCCTCCTGCTCTCATCCATCTTTTTTATTACCTCTCCGTTGAAGCACGCGTTATTTAAAGCCCTGCTGCCCGTCTCCAGCCTTCCCTGTTTGCTTCGATGAGTTCGTTTGTGCCCTTAGTCATACGTCAGACGTCAGAAGGCAGGACTAAGGGCATGAACGAACTAATCAAAGCAAACAGGGAAGGCTGGAGATGGACAGCAGAGCTTTAAATAACGCGCGCTTCAACGGAGAGGTAATAAAAAAGATGGATGGGAGCTGGAGGGGACGGTGGGGGCAAAGGACAATCGCTGGACATGTTTGGGAGGGGCGGGGAGGGAGGACAATCGCTAGACATGTTTGGGAGTGGAAGGGGAGGGCAGGGGAGGGAGGAGAATTGCTGGGCATGGATGGGTAGAGGGGGGCAGGGGAGAGAAGACAATTGCTGGGCAGGGATGGGTAGAGGGGCAGGGGAGAGAAGACAATTGCTGGGCAGGGATGGGTAGGGGGGGCAGAGGAGAGAAGACAATTGCTGGGCATGGAGGGCAGGGGAGAGAAGACAATTGCTGGGCATGGATGGGTAGGGGGGCAGGGGAGAGAGGAGAGTTTCAGGACATGGATGGAGGGGAGGGCAGGGAGAGAGAAGAAATGCTGGACATGGAGGGAAGATAAAGGAAGGAGATTAGATGAGGGAAAAGGAAGTGAGGAGAGAAGCTGCACATGGATGGAGAAAATAGGCAGAAGCTGGATCCACTGTACAGTCAAGTCTGCGGAGGACCAGAAATGAAGAAGAAAGGAGGAAAGAAAAGAAATAAATGGAAAGGAAGCCCTGGAAACGGAGTCAAGGGAACAGATAGAGAGCAGCAGAATCAGATACTGGGCCAGCATGATCAGAGAAACAAAGTCACCAGACAACAAAGGTAGAAAAAATAATTTTATTTTCATTATAGTGTTTGGAATATGTCCACTTTGAGAATCAGGTGCTGAACGTTAAAAGTTTATATTTATTTACTTATTTATGGCATTTTATCCCATATTAAACATGAATTAGATTGGAACCTAGGATCATTTCATTTTTTTTTTCCTGGAGAGAGTAATGCATTGCCCCCCCCTGGCTATAGCCAGCTCTGCAATTTGGGGAGGGGGCGTAGAGGTGGATAGGGGGAGCACAGAGGTGGACGGGGGGTGCAGAGGTGGATGGGGGGGCGCAGTGGTGGACGGGGGGGGGGGGGGGGGGGCGCTGAGGTGGACCGGGGAGAGAGCCTGTTGTTAAAAATTTACCAGCACACTACTGGATGGACCTTTGGTCTGTCCCAGTATGGCAATATTTATGTACTTATGTAGTGGCCAGTGTCCTCCTGTTATCAGCCACCTCTTCCGTATCAACATTCTCCTCTTGATTTGATTTATTAATTTAATATACCACTTAATATAAGAATATAAGTTTTAAAGTGATTTACAATATATATATATATATATATATATATATATATATATATATATATATATATATATATATATCACCTTACTTTCTAATTCTTCCTACTCTCTTACTCACCTATATGTTACAACTTTGCCTTAACCTTCACTACCAATTATAATATTCTAGTACATGATAGTGTTGTCATTGCAAGTAGTATACCATGCCATACTTTGTATTATTGTTTGAATAGTTTTACTATTCTAATTGCCTCCTGCTCATGTTTGATCTATTCTTACTGTACACCTGAGTGAATTCCTTCAAAAAGGCGGTAAATAAATACTAATAAATAAATACAATAAAACACTTTCAAAAGCCAAGTTTGTAACACCTAGCAAAAAACAGAATAACACAAAATACTGCTTAATTTTCCCAGTAAAGAATTTCAGAACCTGCATAATGAACACTCTTTTTCTGGTAGATATCAATTTGACAGAGTTTAGAGAGGGCAGTTGTAGTAACCCTTTCTGAGATAGATGTAATTACAGGTATGAACATATTTTTGCAATTTCTCAGAAAGATATTTCAGAGGTCTCAAGCGAAAAGCCTTATAAACTAACATAATAGTTTACATGAAATACGTGCCTCTACTGGTAAGAAGTACAAATCTATTCTTGGTTTGTTGACCCACTCAACCTACAATTCCTTTGAGCCCTCCTGAAGGATCTATTGAAAAAAAAAGTTCCAATACCAAAAACCTGGACCTTCTTTCTCTAACCTAAGGCCTTTCTAGCCTTTGTTTCTCATTCCTTGAACCCCAGCACTTCCAAGAAAGGTCAAAAGGGAACGATCCAGTCTACTCCTTTATAGTCACCTGTCCCTCTGGACAGTTCCTGAAAAATATCCTTCTATTGCTTTCAATCACTGTTAGCAAAACCTGTTAAACCTGTGAAGCCACTGCTAATACAAGCATTTTATACCCTTCTTACACTGATAGTTGTTTAACCTTTGCACTCTGATTCTACAAATTCCACATGTCTTGAACGGTGCCTCACATTAATCTTAGTAAGGTCCTCAGTACTGCTAATATTTCCTCAATTAACCTTCAGTTCTACAGTGACAGTCATAGTTCCTTCACATTTGATAAATAGCTGCCCCATTCCACAGAAACGTTTTGTGAGCTAGCTAAATCAGTGTGCAGCCCTGTCAAGTTTGACCAGAATTTTAAAGATATTTCAAATATAGAATCCTTAAGAGGCCTGTTTCTAAAATGTCCATATTGGAACAATGAAAGATTTCAACATGCACATAATTTTCAACATGAAAGTACATACATACTTTCACTTTGAAACTGGATATGGGTGCAAAATATCGCTGTGATCACATCTGGAGGAAGATTTTTACTGGAATTTTATGAGCAATGATTTGATAATGCATTCTACTGTATGGTGTTATTTGATAAAGCTTTTTCCTGTGATAAGTAAAGAATGTTTTACACATGGATAAGGGACCCTGTAATATTACACAGGCATATATTATACGAGAGCATTTGTGCGCTAATGGGTAGGGTTACCATATGGCTCCAGAAAAAGGAGGACGGATTGAGCCAGCCGGGTTTTACTTCCATTGCTTTCCAAGCAATGGAAGTAAAACCCGGCTGGCTCAATTACTTCCATTGAAAGCAATTGCTTTTCACTGAAAGCAATGGAAGTAAAACCCGGCTGGCTCAATCCGTCCTCCTTTTTCTGGAGCCATATGGTAACCCTACTAATGGGAGTCTGTGTGCGAGCTTATTTTATAAAGGCACTTAGACACTAGCGAAATGACAGGAAATGAAAATTTTCTGGCTGCCCATTCCATGACAATTTTTGTTTTATTTGTTTTTGTTTGGCTAGTTTATCACTTTCAATAGATAAATGGAATTACTACTGTAAGGCAGGAAAAAGAGAAAACACACACAAAAAAATTGATCGTTAACATAATAATTAATGTGTTCATATTTGTTGAAATTGATAGTGTTCAACACTTAGGGGGTCTTTTACTAAGGTGCGCTAGCATTTTTAGCATGCGCTAATGATTAGGATGTGCTAAATGCTAGAGATGCCCATAGGAATATATGGGAGTCTCTAGTGTTTAGTGCGTCCTATTTATTAGCGTGCGCTAAAAATGCTAATGTGCCTTAGTAAAAGACACCCTTAATGTTTGTGCTTATTAGCTCTCAACATAATATTTATTTATTTATTTATTTATGTATTGCATTTGTACCCCACATTTTCCCACCTATTTGCAGGTTCAATGTGGCTTACATAGTACTGCCAAAGGCGCTTGCCTAGTCGGTTGATAAGTACATGAGTAATGCTGCACTGGGAAAGACCAAGGGTCCATCGAGCCCAGCATCCTGTCCACGACAGCGGCCAATCCAGGCCAAGGGCACCTGGCAAACTTCCCAAACGTACAAACATTCTATTCATGTTATTCCCGAAATTGTGGATGTTTCCAAGTCCATTTAGTAGTGGTTTATGGACTTGTCGTTTAGGAAACTGTCTAACCCCTTTTTAAACTCTGCTAAGCTAACTGCCTTCACCACATTCTCCAGAAACGAATTCCAGAGTTTACTTATGCGTTGGGTGAAGAAACATTTTCTCCGATTTGTTTTAAATTTACTACACTGTAGTTTCATCGCATGCCCCCTAGTCCTAGTATTTTTGGAAAGCGTGAACAGACGCTTCACATCCACCTGTTCCATTCCACTCATTATTTTATATACCTCTATCATGTCTCCCCTCTGCCGTCTCTTCTCCAAGCTGAAAAGCCCTTGCCTCCTTAGTCTTTTTTCATAGGGAAGTCGTCCCATCCCCGCTATCATTTAGTCGCCCTTCGATGCACCTTTTCCAATTCTACTATATCTTTCTTGAGATGTGGCGACCAGAATTGAACACAATACTCAAGGTGCGGTCGCACCATGGAGCAATATAACAACATTATAACATCCTCACACTTGTTTTCCATACCTTTCCTAATAATACTCAACATTCTATTCGCTTTCCTAGCCGCAGCAGCACACTGAGCAGAAGGTTTCAGTGTATTATCAACGACGACACCCAGATCCCTTTCTTGGTCTGTAACTCCTAACGTGGACCTTGCATGACTTAGCTATAATTCGGGTTCTTTTTTCCCACATGCATCACCTTGCACTTGCTCACATTAAACGTCATCTGCCATTTAGCCGCCCAGTCTCCCAGTCTCATAAGGTCCTTCTGTAATTTTTCACAATCCTGTCGCTAGTTAACGACTTTGAATAACTTTGTGTCATCAGAGAATTTAATTACCTCGCTAGTTACTCCCATCTCTAAATCATTTATAAATATATTAAAAAGCAGCGGTCCTAGCACAGACCCCTGAGGAACCCCACTAACTACCCTTCTCCATTGTGATAACAAATACAAGGTTGTATAGTGATCGTATAAGTTATAATTGGAGGGTCGGAAGGGATGAAGATTGCGTGTTGTCCAGTATGATTATAGTCTCGTTGTGTTGCTGGGTGGGAGGTTTACGTGGGGTCATTAATATAGTCATTGCATCAAGTCAATTGTTCACCATTTTTTTATTATTTATTTAAAATATTTCTAACCTGTCTTTGACTAGGTGAGGTACAATAGAACACACACATAATGGAAACATTTATATCTGCATGTTAAAAACTCCTCTGAGAAAGCAATTGTGATAAAACTTAACTTGTTTTATTTTCCATCTGACTGCAAATCAGTGTTACTGTACAGGCTCCAACACAGACTATGTTTTGCACAGCTTCTTCAGTTCAATGTGGGTTACAGTACGAAGATGCTGACAAAGATAGGTTAGGAATTACATATTGCAAAATAATTTAAATCGCTTAATTGAGTCAAAAAATTCTGTGCACCATTGTCATGTCCCCTACCTCAACGCAAGAGGCATCCTCAGGCTGTGCGGGGTCCCGTCGACATGCACACTTGACTGGCACAGCCCTGAGCCATGTGTGTGCAGTTCTTCTCTGGCTGCAGGCTCCTTGATTGCTTTGTGTCCATGCACCTGGCTCTGCTGTCTCTCTGCCTGGCTTCCAGGCTCCTTGATTGCTTTGCTTCCACCCACCCACCCACCTGTGTCTGCTCTGCCTGGCTTCCCTTGCTTCTCTCCTATTGGTCTTCCGGTTCCTCCTTCTCCTGCTCTTGTCCTATGGCTATGCTCCTTCTCCCTGCTGGTCCCTGCTGATGTCAGACGCCAGCACTTTATCAGCTGAGCTCTTCCTGGACTCCATACTTCGGCTTCTACTTTGGTAGGTGTTACTTGCTGTGGTACAAAGTTTTTAAAACTAAGTGGAAAAGACTATGGAGATTAGTTGATAAAATTAGCTTTTTCTATTTTTATTTTGCCTAACACTAACCTACAATTCCTCCTTTAAACCCCCAATCTTTAAGTTCCCAAAGCACAAAGCAAAATATAATTGGAGGCAGAACTATTTTAGCCATCCTAGAAGGGGATGCTGTATAGCAGAATGTTATACACCTCCTTACTACACTAAGGAGGGCCGTTGTCAAGGTAAAAGGCACAGGATTTGCCACAGGAGTCAGACCTGTGACATAGCAGTCCTGCAGGTTACTGACTACCATGGTAAATGAATAACGTTGCTTGTCAGCCACATCACAAGCAGCGTTATTCCACTGACCCAGGAGCATTGAGCCTCATAGCTACGGGTTGATGCCCCCAGGCCAGAGCCTGCAGGGCCTGTGCCCTTCCCCCCCCCCCAATCACAGCCCCTATCCCCTTGGTCAAGCCTCACCCACCTCCCCAGTCAAGGCTCCCCAAAAGGGCTCCCCACCATCTTAGAGGGCCTACCATCATTTTCCCTGGTGGTCCAATGGTCTTTGGTAGGAACGATCTCCAGTTCCTCCTGACCTACATACACCATCTCCAAAATGGCACCCCTAGCAGAAGGCTTGTGAGACGACCACTAGGGATGCCATTTGGAATTGACAGTGGCAAGGCAGGAGGGATCGTTCCTGCCAGAAGACCTTTGGACCACGAGGGAAAATGATAGTATGTTCTCTAAGATGGGGGAGGCCCTTGGGGGGGGGGGGGGATGATTGTGGGGGTGGGGTGGGTATGACACAGGCTCTGCAGGCTCCAGCCCAGGAGCATCAGGCCATGGTTTTGAGACCCAGTGGTCCTAGCAGAACAAAATAACCCTGGCTTTTGCCTGGGGTTATTTTACCATATAATGTGACTTCCAGTGTGCACTGCAAGTCTTTTTTTTGTTGTTGTTAATTTTTACATAGTAATGAACTGCTTTAAATGCATATATATGTTTTGCATCTCATTACTATATAACCCTCAGTAACCTAAATATCACTGTGGTAAGGCAAGACATGCTACGTTAGAGCCCTTTAAAGTTGCATGAAGGGGCAAATAACGAGACTTAAGGCCCTAAAGTAATATGAGCTCAAGAACATCCCAGACTATTGATGGTCCTGAAAGCCATATTAGGATATAAAATGAGCACAATGAATAACAGTGAAAGAATAGGGACAAGAAACATCAAACTTGATATTTTGAGTCTTTTGATAATGTCGGACTGCTTTACCAGTGCAGCATAATCTTCGAAGTTATATTTTTCAGCTTGGCTGCCTCTTTTTGTCTAAACAAGGACTTTCCTTTTTTGGAAACACAGCACACTGGAGGTTTGTGATAAAGCTACTTGATACTACCATAAGTGTAAAAGTTAAACTAGCAAAAAATAATTCCTAATTTCCGTCATCACTGAGCACTGTAATCTATGAGAAATGCAAGAGTAGTTTGTAATCTTAGTTATGCAGACTTCAGTGCACTTTCTTTATGACTCTAAGCATATCTTATCTTCCCAGTGCTCAAGGGTACTATAGATAGTAAACTATTTGTAGAAGAGGCCTTGTAACCATGTGATTTATCTTATAGAGCTGATGTCCTGTGCATAACAACACATTACACACTTTAAAGATATGATCCCAAAAGTTCTGTAGAGATCCTGATTGCAGATGTTATTAATAGCTTAATATTTATTTCCAAGCTTGCAAAAATGATATCCTCTTTTACAAAAAGAAGCCATCTTTAAATTCCAGGAACATGAGCTTATTTTTTCCTTTCATCTGTCTTTCTTTCAACAGAACATGGCATAAGTCCCCACTGCATAATTATAAAAGCACTCCTGAGCACGTAGGTAGGATGGCAGCATAAACCAAAACATCTAGCCAATTCAAAAAATATTTTAAAATAGAACTCAGAATATAAGTGGTCAATATTGAGCTGGCTCAGTCACCCTATTAATTCTACAATAGGTTGTCTTCATTTAGGTGCCTCAAGGATGCTCCTATTCTATAACATAGTAACATAGTAGATGACGGCAGAAAAAGACACGCACGGTCCATCCAGTCTGCCCAACAAGACAACTCATATGTGCTACTTTTTGTGTATACCCTATTTTGATTTGTACCTGTGCTCTTCAGGGCACAGACTGTATAAGTCTGCCCAGCACTATCCCCGCCTCCCAACCACCAGCCCCGCCTCCCAACTACCGGCTCTGGCACAGACCGTATAAGTCTGCCCAGCACTATCTCTGCCTCCCAACCACCAGTCCCGCCTCCCACCACCAGCTCTGGCACAGACCGTATAAGTCTGCCCAGCACTATCCCCGCCTCCCACCACCAACCCCGCCTCCCGATCTCGACTAAGCTCCTGAGGATCCATTCCTTCTGCACAGGATTCCTTTATGCTTATCCCACGCATGTTTGAATTCCGTTACCGTTTTCATTTCCATCACCTCCCGCAGAAGGGCATTCCAAGCATCCACTGCTCTCTCCGTGAAAAAATACTTCCTGACATTTTTCTTGAGTCTGCCCCCCTTCAATCTCATTTCATGTCCTCTCGTTCTACCACCTTCGCATCTCCGGAAAAGGTTCATTTGCAGATTAATACCTTTCAAATATTTGAACGTCTGTATCATATCACCCGTTTCTCCTTTCCTCCAGAGTATACATGTTTAGTTCAGCAAGTCTCTCCTCATACGTCTTGTAACGCAAATCCCATACCATTCTTGTAGCTTTTCTTTGCACTGCTTCAATTCCTTTTACATCCTTAGCAAGATATGGCCTCCAAAACTGAACACAATACTCCAGGTGGGGCCTCACCAACGACTTATACAGGGGCATCAACACCCCCTTTCTTCTGCTGGTCATACCTCTCTCTATACAGCCTAACAACTTTCTAGCTACGGCCACCGCCTTGTCACACTGTTTCGTCGCCTTCAAATCCTCAGATACTATCATCCCAAGATCCCTCTCCCCGTCCGTACCTATCAGACTCTCCCCGCCTAACACATATGTCTCCCGTGAATTTCTATTCCCTTAGTGCATCTATGCAGCCAGGTTCCATTATAGAGCACTAGTATAACGCGATATCAGCATGCCTAATGTACATCAGCCAGACCACACATAACTGTGGGCACCTAAATGTATTTATTTATTTAACAATATTTATACCGCACAATCCAAAAGTCCTCAGCGGTTCACAAGATATACATACATAAAATCAAAATATAATTCTTCACACCAACATAACATTACTGAACTGAAATTACAAAAAACAATCAACATAAAAATCTTTTAAAACTCCATTCTAATCACTCAATCTGATTTCTTCCACCTTCTCAAATCAGATCATCTTCAGCCCCATATGCTTGTATAAAAAAGTAGCAGCAGAAAACAAGTGGGAAATCGACCGTGGACTCCAGAAATGGGAAGGACAACCTTGATACTTTAAAGAAGATTTATTGATAAAACGACTCGACACAGCACCATGTTTCGGTCTATGGCCTGCCTCAGGAGTCTGTTGATGACAACTAGATGACAAAATCTCCATTGTAGTATCTTTTTCAATGCAAAAAACATTAAAGATGGGTCCACAGAAATGTCCTCTTCTCTCAAGGCAGTGTACAGTAAAAATAAATCAAACATGAGCAATAGATAATTACAGCAGTAAAAATTTTCAAATCGAATGTCAACACAATACATAATGGAACATTTTAATTGATAGTGTAGGATATAAGAAAAGATGGAACATATAGATAGGTAAGAGAGTAAGAGGAATAGAAAGTAAGATGACTAATTTAAAGAAAGGTGCACATGAGGTTAGAGAGATGGTTAAATATTATCTCAGCTAGAGTAGGAGTGGATTGCTGCAGTATGTGCAGCCTGTGTCACTCCTTGTGTGTGTGAGTGAGACTAACAAGCTAGTTACTTCTTCCATTAAAGGCCTGGTTGAAGAGCCAAGCTTTCACCTGCTTCCTGAAGTAGAGATAGTCTTGTGTTAAGCGGAGCCTTTCAGGGAGTGCATTCCAGAGTGTTGGGGTACTCTGGAGAAGTCTCCTTTGCGGGTATCACATTGTGCAATGTCTTTGGAGAGGGTGTGGATAGTGGTAGTCCTTGAGAGGACCTTAGTGTCCTTGGAGGTGTGTAGAGGATCATCCTATTCTTCAGTTATTCAGGGCCATTTCCTTTAAGGGCCTTTAAAATCAGACATACAGTTCTAAATTTATCCTTGTATTGTACTGGTAGCCAGTGAAGTTTTTGCAAAAATGGTGTGATGTGGTCATGTCACTTGCAATCTTCTATTAATCTTGCTGCAGCACTCTGAATCAATTGGGGCTGGTGCAGGCCCTTTGTAGTCAGACCATTGTAGAGTGCATTACAGTAATCCAGTAGTGAGGCTACAATTTTAACTTATTTCATTTTGGAGGTGGAAATAAACTGCATGGGATTAAGGAGAATGACCCTCTTAATAACTCATGTAAAGCCCTGGTCAACTTTTTGAAAACCTATGTTTGCCTTTGAGCTGGTGTAAAAACTGATGGGGTAATTTATCATTTACAATCCATTTTATTACTCATCAGCTTATCTTCCTTGTTCCTTTCCTCCTGCCTTGGTCTCCCCTCCTCCCCCCCCACACACAGAAATTTCCTCCTTGTTTTTCCGATCTTCCTCTTTGCCTTTCTGTTCCATCAGTTCTTATTTTCCTTTCCTTACTCTCCCCTCCTTCGTTCCTCCCTGATTCTAGCTTGTTCTCCACCTCCCACCACAGAAATTTCCTTGCCTGCCTTGTCTTTCTTTTCTTCTTCCCCAGCTGGCCTGGTGGTTCCAGTTCCCCCACCCAACCTGCAGCCTCAAATGTACTTAAAGTAGGCCCACCACGCCATGCCACGCCACGCCACGCCAGCCAGCAGCCATTATAATGAAAAGTACAACAACAAGGGCAGGCAAAACCACAATGATGTCCAGTCCACGCCACTGCCACAGAACAGCAGCGGATCCAAGCAGCGCGGTGCCGGCTCTCCTCACCTCTGCAGGGCAGCACTAACGCGGCGTCGGCACTCGGCTCGGCAACACCCCCCCAAGTCCTCCAGAGTTGGACTGCCTGCGAGGCTTCAGCGCGTGCGTTGAAGAGCTGGGGGGCGGTGCTAATAGTCACGAATGGAACGAGGCAGCGCTGCGCATGGGAAGGCAGCAACCAGAGCCAGCAGCGGCGCATGCGCATATAGGCGCCAACGCGACTACGCGAGAGAGGTGAGGTTTAAATTTATATTTTTTAATTGACTCGGCCGGCGGCGGCGGCGCCCCTGAAAGGCAGGCGCCCCCCTGCCATGCTTACCCCGCTGAGTGGGTTAGCACGGCCCTGGTCAGAGAGAGAGAGAGAGAGAGTGTGTGTGTGTTTGAGTGCTGGTGGTGGGAGGTGGGGCTGGTGGTTGGGAGGCGGGGATAGTGCTGGGCAGACTTATACGGTCTGTGGCAGAGCCGGTGGTGGGAGGCGGGGCTGGTGGTTGGGAGACAGGGATAGGGCTGGGCAGACTTATACGGTCTGTGCCAGAGCCGGTGGTGGGAGGCGGGGCTGGTGGTTGGGAGGTGGGGATAGTGCTGGGCAGACTTGTAAGGTCTGTGCCCTGAAAATGACAGTTACAAATCAAGGTAACATATACACAAAAAGTAAGCACATATGAGTTTGTCTTGTGGGCAGACTGGATGGACCGTGCAGGTCTTTTTCTGCCGTCATCTACTAAATGTTACTAAATGGTACCCTCATCATCCCCATCTCTGCCCGCAACCTTGGTGTCATCTTCGACTCCTCCCTCTCCTTCTCTGCCCATATCCAGCAGATAGCCAAGACCTGTCGCTTCTTCCTCTACAACATTAGCAAAATTCGCCCCTTCCTCTCTGAGCACACCACCCAAACTCTCATCCACTCTCTCATTACCTCTCGCCTTGACTACTGCAACCTACTCCTCACCGGCCTCACACTTAGCCACCTATCCCCGCTTCAGTCCATCCAGAACTCTGCCGCACGTCTTATCTTCCGCCTTGACCGATATACTCATACCACCCCTCTCCTCAAGTCACTGCACTGGCTTCCGATCAGATACCGCATACAGTTCAAGCTTCTCCTACTAATCTACAAATGCACTCGATCTGCAGCCCCTCCTTACCTCTCTACCCTCATCTCCCCTTACGTCCCTACTCGTAACCTCTGCTCTCAAGACAAATCCCTCCTTTCAGTACCCTTCTCCACCACCGCCAACTCTAGGCTCTGCCCTTTCTGCCTCGCCTCACCCCATGCTTGGAACAAACTCCCTGAGCCCATACGCCAGGCCCCCTCCCTACCCATTGCTCAAAGCCCACCTCTTCAATGTCGCTTTCGGCACTTAATCACAACACCTCTACTCAGGAAATCTAGACTACCCCAACTTGACATTTCGTCCTTTAGATTGTAAGCTCTTCTGAGCAGGGACTGTCCATAGTTATTAATTTGTACAGCGCTGCGTAACCCTAATAGCGCTCTAGAAGTGTTAAGTAGTAGTAGTGGGTATGTATGGAAAAATATTTTGCTTTGCATAAGTATTATTTTTGTTTGACCTTTTCTGTTTCATTCATTTTACCTTTAGTATTTTTTTTCATTATGTCATCAATTTAATTTCCAATAAAGTCAATGGGGAAAGCACTGCATCCTAATTTTGACTCTCACATTGGGCTTTCCAGCCAAGCTTTGTAAAACTCAAAAGCAGGTAGACAACAACAGCAGAGGCAATAGAAACCAAGGACTATTAGATTGGGGAAAAGCAGTCCCAAAAGTAGCATGAACATCCCAAACCGCACAGTGCGAAAGCACACAGGAAGAAGGGTGTTATCAACACAGCCAGTTGCTGAACCAAGAAAGCAACAGGACAGCAGCAGGAACAGCAAGAGTGGCAGGGAAAAACCTTTTTTTTAATTTTCTAACTTTTTTTTGTCTGTCTTTTTTTTCTTTGCATTTGCTTTTAGGGCCAGACACCCCAGTATTGTCAGGTTGATATTATAGCAGCAGATTCAGGCCATACAGACATGGCATCAAGAGTGGCATAGAGAGGTACTGATGTAACTGCAACACTTGTATGATTATATAAAAACCATTACCAAATTTCAGTAACTTTTTTATAAAACCCATTTCAATGTATATTCCTTAGGTAATACAAGAATTTGGAAATGGGTCAGTTTAGGTGGTAGCTTTGTTATAAAATCCACTACTTTATATAATCCTTAGGTAACCAACTAAGCCTAGATCTAGAAGCCAAGGAATAATGTGATAAAAACAGGACTGTCCTGCCCTGAGGAGGCAGCCAGAGGGCGCTGTCCTAGGGAAAATTCTGGAAAATGCCTTGATTTGCTCACTAGAGGGAGCCGAAAGGGGTATGTCCATGTAATGACCTGAAGGGACAGCTGAGGGGTGCTCATGGTATAGGACCTGCCCTTCCCTGAAGAGGCCACCAGGGGAAGCTCTCAGAATAGGAGATGGAAAGGCGGAGAGAGTTCTGGTTCTGGACCTTTCTGGAACCAGGGGGAGGGGCCTAAGAGGTGGGGAGGATTAGTAACCACCCTATAAAGAGCACCCTCCAAGGAGAGGAATACAGGGAGACCTGAACAGAAAGAGGCCTTCAGGAGGAGCTGAGGAGGAAGCCTGCAGGAGAGCTGGTGCTGGAGTGGGAGATGGCCAAGGGACCTCCAGGAAGCTAGAAGTGAAGGGAGCCTACAGAGAAGGAAAAGGGACCTCCATAAAACATGAGAAAAAAGGTACTTACCTTGATATGATGCTAAGGAAGCCAATGTGAAAGGAACATTGGGTCAGATGGAACTGAATACTAGTTAAACTGGACTAACAGCCGTGGGGTGGAGGACAGGACTGTAAAGTTACAGTGAGAGTGGAAAATCCTGTCCAGGGGAGGAGGCTGTTTTAAACTGAGACCCAGGTCTCCCAAATAAGTGGGCTCAGTGGAGAAGAAACAGGAGGAACTGTGGGTGGAAAGAAGTTGTTCCCCACAAAAGTGGATCAGAAATGCTAATAGAGTGCTGATTAATTTGCATATCTGGTAAAGCTGAGAAACCAGGGTTATATTACCAAGGAAGGCGACAGGGGCATCAGGGGTACCAGAAATGTGATAGGTTACCTGAGGATACATCAGGGAAGGATTCACAGGAAGAATGATAATTGAGGAACAGTCACCCTGAGTTGAAAGAGGAGCCAAAACGATGAGACTGGGATTACAGGCGGCAATAGAAGAGAGCTGTGGCTGAGCCTTTCTTAGAGGCAAAGCTTTAGTGAGCCCTGGCTATGGGTGGGTGATGCTGGACAGAAGCCACAAGGGGGACCTCAACACATAAGAGTACCCCTGGGAGATTACAACAGCAATGAATTTTAACATTGTCCAGATAGAGGGACCAATGCAGAAAGCAGCTGTGGGCTGAATATGGGTTGTATGTGCCAAGCAATGCACAGAGGAATTGTGTTAGCTCACTCAGGAAGACACAGCACAGTTTGTATTAAAATGTATGCCAACAAGGTAATCAAGGTATTCTGTGCAATGGCGAAAGTACACTGCCCACTTTTGACACGTGCATAATGTGAGAATGTTTCCACGAGGGTCTGGGGTGGAATAGAAGGTTTTATGGAGAGGATTTCTTGTCAAGCTTTCTCATTTAAGTGCTGGCTTTGTCCTGTTATGCAAGCGGAAGGAAGCCCATTCAAATTTTAAAGTGGATGGTAAGTAACAAATGTGTGCGTCTCCAAACATAGCTGAAATTGAAAGCACACACTGGTGCCTGTTTTTCTGTATTTAAATACGAACATTGCAAAAATTTCAAGTACAAATAATCTGTGCAAGGCTCATATTTAGGCGCAGAAAAACAAGAGCTGATGTGTGCTGACACTTTCCTTTTTGATTTGAATATGGTGCACAGGAAGCAACGTTTACTGTGAAACCTTGTGTTCATGCATCTGGCATATCCCTCCCCATCCCATTTTTGCAGTAGGTTTTCCCTACATAAAATTTGTATACAGTATTCTTCATGTATTCTGCGGTATTACTGCAGGTATTTCTGCATTGGGTCCTGAGTCCTTCCACTGTTTTCCTTCTGAATGTGCTGCAGAAGATCAGTGATGTTGTAATATTTTGATGGTTCCTGCTGAATTCTTCTTCTCCCAGGGCCTGAACAAGCTATTTAGGCCCTTCTTTGATCTCAGCTATCAATCATTATTTTTTTGTGACATGGTGCCACTATTTACAGACTAATCTTGTCACTCCAGTTATCAAAGGATCTATATGTGTCCCAACTTCAGCCTGCAGATTGTTTGCTTAGCTTGCATTGTTTTTGGAATGATGAAAGTTAAACTTTATTTGTTTACTTTTGCTTTCTGATTTAATTTGTTTTCTACTGTCTGTCTATTGTATGGTTTTAATAGTTTATGCTGATCCTGTAATCTTGCTTGAACTGTTTTGACTGGATTTGCAGAATAAAATAAATACGTAAAGATCATGCTAGCCTACTTGCCGTACTGCATCATTGTATATTCACAGATTGAAACAGTTGGTTCTGTCGAGGGTGAACCTTCAAAGCTCTGGTCATAGGTGTTCATAGTGAGCAGAAATTCTCAAAGATATCATGTACTCAGTCTTCTTGGTGTGATACTTGAGTGGAGGAGTGGCCTAGTGTTTAGAGCACCAGTTTTGACATCCAGAGGTGGCCAATTCAAATCCCACTGCTATTCCTTGTGACCTTGGGCAAGTCACTTAACCCTCCATTGCCTCAGGTAGAAAATTAGATTGTGAACCTTCCAGGGACAGAGAAATACCTAGTGTACCTGAATGTAACTCACCTTAAGCTACTACTGAAAAAGGTGTGAGCAAAATCCAAATAAATAATAATAATAAAGTAATAATATTTCTTGTCAGTAGAAGAGAACCCAGAGTAATAAGTGAACTAGATTCACAGACAGGTTCCCCACAGAGTATGGACACCATATACAGGGGAAGATAAGAGCAGGGTCTTTCACCTGTGGCAACCACTTGTTCTTTGGGTTGAGTTCTCCTATGCTGCTGGCCGTCAGGTCCTTGTTGCCCAAGCCCAGAACCTAAGGAGAAAACTAGAAAGCACAGGAACCCCAACAGGCACACAAGTGGAGAGCATTCATTGATGAGGAGTAAGGCAGGCATAAGAGCGTGGGTCTAGCAGAGACTGGAGCAGGATCAAGAAGCATCCAATACTGAATAGGATCCAGGGAGAAGCAGACAGCTAAGGCACTGGATGACACCAAGCAGTGCAGACCAATCTCTGGAAAGAAAACCAAATAATGATTATGTCTATATAGGAGTCCAAACAGGAACAAGATGGTCTCTGGCAGGAAACAGCATCCATAGTGGGAACAGACATGGCCAGCCTGTCAGGTGAGGCACACTGACACCAATTGGTAGGAGGTAGGAGGTTCACCCCAGCAAAGCTCTCCCAGGAGCTGAGCCTCCTGCAGGCTAGTGGTAGAGCCTCACATTTGCTGCTCACATGCAAATTTGATGAAACACAGCAGAGGAAGATTTATTTTAATAAAGACCAGCTTTTATTTATTTAAAATCATTTAGAACCTGCAAATCCAAGGTTCTCAGTACGTAAAATAAAATTTGGGGGTAATTCTATATAGATCACTCTGGTAACATGAGCATGGGTGGGCCGTGAAGCCAGGTAAGACAAGCTACACACACTCAGCAAATTAAGGTGGAAGCAAATAATATTTATTAAGGTGTATTTTAAGGGTTCCTGTTCACTTCACAATAGAGGAGGAAGCAATACTCAAAGCTAGTTCTGTAAACATAACAGTGTTCTCAGGTGGCATACTTCTGCAGGGCCACAACATACATGAATGTATCTCAGCTCAACTGCAACTCTTACTGCTCTCTGGCCTCATCCCTGGATTCAGAGTAGAGAGCTACATGGGAACAGGGATAGTGGGAATCCTGTGGGGATCCTCTCCAGGACCACGTGGATCCCATGGGGATGGACCGAGGTTCACGGAGATCCTGCGGGATGGACCTGGGTCTTGCGGGGTTCCCATGGAACCATAAAACTGTCGGAGCTTTGCTTTCCCTCCCTCCACATACCTCAGATTACCCTGGTGGTCTAGTGGCTTGTTTCAGGGCAGGAAAGGTCCCCACTCTTTCCTGCCCGGTGCTGGTGATCCTTTCACTGCTGCTGCTTGTTTAAAACGGCTGCTGAAACTTGAAGTCTCGGCAGCCATTTTAAACAAGCGGCGGCAGTGGTGGCGAGAGGATCAGCAGGTAGGAAAGCATGGGGACCTTTTCTACCCCAAAGCAAGCCACTAGACCACCAGGGTGATCTGAGGTATGTGCAGGGAGAACATCCAGGGCTGGAGGAGAGGTGGATGTATGGTGTTGTGTGTGGAAGGAAAAGGAGGGAGGGAGGAAGTTGAAGCCAGTTAGGGTAGTTTCTGTTTCCCCTTCCTCACGTTGCCATCATCACTGTATATTCAAAACAAAGCAAACAAACCTATGAGCTGCTGCATCCACGTTGTTGTTCTCTATTGTTGGTAGCACAACTGCTAGGGTCTCTGGAAGGTTTAATGAAAATATGTGGTAACTGTTTATGAGATTCTTAATGTACTGCCTTTCTGTGATATAACCACAGCAGTCACATATTATATACAGGCACAGTAGGTATTTTCCCTATCTTTAGTGGGCTCACAATCTAAGTTTTGTACTTGGGCCAATAGAGGGTTAAGTGACCTGCCCAACCAAGGTCACAAGGAGCCACTCGTCCTTGGCCCACTGCACTAACCACTAGGCTATTCCTCTACTCAAAATTAGTGCATGGTAGCTACAAAACCTCTGTGTTTTTTGCTGGGGACCTTGACAATATTTTCCTATTCAGTTAACAAAGAGTACATTTCTTCACTGATAACGCAGTGCAATCAGCTATGCTTCTTGAGGTGGTGTTCATTGCTTTGCATTATCTGCCACCTGATATTTAACATGCTAACATGAGGTAACTACCTCTGAATTAATTGTAAGGCACAGACCATACCCTGCTCATTCCATGCTCCTTCCACGCTAGCTGTTTCCTGCATCACTTAATACATGCTAATGGTTAATATGATGCAGTAACTGTTAGCACAGTGCCCATGCTGTTACTGTGTGTTAACTGCGGCATTAGTAGTAACACATCTTAGTAACTAGGCCCCTGTATGTTTATGTGCAATTTCTTTCTTTCGTTCCTTCTTTCGTTCCTTTTTTCTTTCTTTCGTTCCTTCTCTCGTTCCTTTTTTCTTTCTTTCTTTCCTTCTTTCTTTCTTTCGTTCCTTCTTTCTTTCTTTCTCAGAGAGAAAGTGGTGGAGGATTAAATAACTTTGTGAAAGCAAGGTGTGCCTCACCAAATGAAATAGGTCAAATAAGAACACTTTGATAAGAACCTGACAGCACCTCAGGTATCATGTAAGATTCAGCCACTAGGGTGCAGCCTCTTGCTTCTTCCTGTGTTTTGGCTCTTCTAGGGGTCTTTTACTAAGGTGCGCTGAAAAATGGCTTGTGGTAGTGAAGGCGTGTGTTTGGGGTGTGCGCCGATCCATTTTTCAGCATGCTTGTAAAAAAGGCCTTTTTAAAATTTGTGCCAAAAATGGACGTGCGGCAAAATCAAAATTGCCGTGTGTCCATTTTTGGTCTGCGACTTTACTGCCAGCCATTGACCTAGCAGTAAAGTCTCACTTGGTAAATGGGTGGTAATGACCTATGCGTGTCAAATGCCATTTGGCGCGCGTCCAATAATAAAATTTTTCAGCCACGCGTATCGGACACGCACCAAAAATAAAATTACCACGAGAGCCACATGGTAACCTGGTGGTAACTCCATTTTGGCATGCATTGGACACGCATGGACGCTTACGTGGCTTAGTAAAAGGGTCTCCTAGTGTAGTTGGTGCTGATTGTTTTAAACTGTCCCCTAAGCAGAATATCGGTAACATTAGTGGTCTATGTTTTTACAGAATCATTCTCAGGGTAGGGAGAAGGCAGAGAGAGCTGATTGAAAGCCAATCTAATTATCACAGTATTGGTAGTTAACAGTATGGGCTCATATCCTGAGGCTTCTAAGTTTCTAGCAGTGGTTCTGTCTAGGAGACACATTTTTAGGTATAGTGAAAAGTATTAGATGATTGATTGAATATCTTTATCTTTGGCTGAAATATCTAATTTTCTGGCAGTTGATATCCGGTTAAACCTATCTTCAGCTATTTGCCCTCTTTAGGACACCAATAATTTGGGTGACTCAAGCCTGGAGTCGTTACGTAGTAATATCTCAAACTGTGGTTTCCAATATGCTGCACATTTATGCAAATCTAGTGATGTTCTGTTTCTTCAGGTCAATTGAGTTTGTATTTGGATTTACTTACTTTACTGTAGGAATCGGGAAAACATTACATGTTTGATGTCCATTTGGGCAAAATCCATTTTATTTATTTATTTGTTGCATTTGTATCACATATTTTCCCACCTTTTTGCAGGCTCAATGTGGCTTACAGTATGCCGTAGTGGAGATCGCCATTTCCGGAATGAGAAATACAAAGTGGTATTGCATTAAGTTCATAAATGTTAGAGTAAATTAGATAATCAGTTCATTTCCGGCATGAGAAATAAGGTGGTAGTGTGTTAACGTTCGTTAGTGACAGAGTGACTGAAGCAGTCAGGTATAGAGTGGAGGAGTGGCCTAGTGGTTAGAGTGGTGGACTTTGGTCCTGAGGAGCTGAGTTCAATTCCCACTTCAGGCACAGGCAGCTCCTTGTGACTCTGGATAAGTCACTTAACCCTCCATTGCCCCATGTAAGTCGCATTGAGCCTGTCAGGAGTGGGAAAGTGCAGGGTACAAATGTAACAAACAAAAAAACATTGTGGTACGCCTTTTTGAACAGGTTGGTTTTTAATAATTTTCGGAAGATTTTATTTTATTTTAAAACTCTTTGCACACATCAAAGGCCACCTCCAATAAAATGTCAATTTCTTTATCTTCTGTAGGGTTTCGTATTTGTATATGATTAAGAAAAGGATTATCATAAAAAATAGGTATTCAGTGAATTAAGGGGTCCTATGGTCCAATTATTTTTTTAACTAAAATCTTTTGCTGAAACAATATTATCACACAGAGGCTTAACAGCAACAAGTACCGTGATTTTTCATTTGAGAATGACTGATGGTTTCTGTCATAAATGAATGCTGACCTTTCCCGATTAGAGTTTTCTGGAAACCTTCATCATCAACTGTCAGTTTCCCAGAGTCTGTGGCCTTCCTGCAGCACTCTGGCTAGACTGCCTGGCTGATACAGTGTCCATGGCAACACATACTTTGAGGCACTCAAACACTTCTGGATCGGTCAACATTTTTTTTTTCTTTTTTTTCTCTGTTTTCTTACAAACTGGCATTTTTAATATATGTTTTTTTGTGTTTCTGTTTTCCTTCTTACCTTGGAAGCTCTAGTTGCAGACAATAGTAAGTTTGATGGATTGCCTGCTGCACAGTACATTCCTACTATTGACATTATTTTCAATACACTATGGCGGCCTCTTTGTTATGTTTTATCATTATGATCCATACCATATACTGAATTCTAATGTCTGACCAATACACCCAAAAGCAAACGTACTAAAATAATTTTCATTGTGTCTTAATCTTGTTTTATTTAGGAGACTTAAAATTGCAATAAAACTTTATGGTAGTGCCAGGGAAAACACAAAGAACCATATTGACTGCTACTACTGGATTTCCAAATATTTGGAAGCTGATATGACAGCAATCTGAATTTGAGATTACTTTACTGCAGCTAGCGCCAGACTACATTTTACCAGTAAGTTAAATATAGTGGCTATATTCCACGTGGTATGTGTCTGTGCTCATGATGTTCTCTAAAGAGCACTGTCATTTGTTGTTTAGTAAGTCTGATACCTTATTGCATCATTTTTGGAAAGGCAGAAAGTTTGAATGCCGTACTTCCTTTTGTTCACTTTAGTCATTAGCATATTGCAGAAGAATTTGTTTTAATCTATTAAAACATTTGTCTGAAAATATTTCAAAAAACCGAGCATTCTAGACTTTCACCAGCATTTAGGGCTATATTTACTATTGTGCAGTATGGTTTTGCAGCTAGCATGCAATAATTGCCAAAATTAATGTGCGGTAACTTTAAAACTACTGCACTAACTGTTGGGGGTAATCCCAGTATCTTCCCATACAGTTAATACAGAGGGAATATATGGTGCCCAAAGCGAGGCACTGGGATGATGTGCACTAAGCGTGAATTCTATAAAGGTAGCTCCGCGTGGAACTGTCTTTATAAAATACTAGGTTAAGTCATGTTTGTGCCAAGGCTTGAGAGAGAATCCACGCGTGTGGAGAACTCAATAGATCCCACGGAGCATAAAATGAAAATAAAAAAGGTGGGACTATGAGCCAGGCTTATCCAAAAACTGGAACCAAATTGAAGTTTTAAAATAAACCGTATTTAATAATTTTCAAATAAATGATAATAAAATAATTTCACATAAATAATGACTCGACACAACGTTGTGTTTCGGCCAAACAGCCTACATCAGGATTCTTCTGCTTCTGCCTTCTTCTTCTTCCAGAGTCGCTGCAGTTTGCTGCTTCAGGAGGTTTCAATACTTTAGGGACTTCTCACACCCAAGGGATTTTCCCTGCAACTGCTTCTCTCTCACTTCTTCTCTCCTCCTGAACTGAACTCTCCCAAGGCTTGAGCATTTATAACTCTGCGCCGGAATCCTGGGAATGCCTATGACCCTTCTTTGGCCACATTCCTTTTGGAGTTGCTCACAAACAGGGCCGGTCTTAGCAAGTGCTGACTGAGGCGCGCCGCGCGGGGCCCTATGCGGCCGCCTCGGCCTAAGACCGGCCCTGCTCACAAGAGAAGTTAGGCACTCAGTTTATAGCAGTGGTTCCCAAACCTTTTCCTGGAGGCACCTCAGCCAGTCAGGTTTTCAGGATACCCGCAATGAATATTCATGAGAGAGATTTGTATGCACTGCCTCCACTGCATACAAATCTTTCTCGTGAATATTCATTGTGGGTATCCTGAAAACTTGACTGGCTGAGGTGCCTTAAGGCCAGGTTTGGGAGCCACTGGTTTACAGGATAGGGGTGTAAGTTGGGTACATGCTCAACTGCTAGGGTCCCTGGAAGATTTAATAAAAATATTATGCTGAATTCAATCTGAAAATTAAACGTTTTTGATATGGATGGAAGAAGCTGATGTGTTCTTTGGTTAATGAGGGTTGTTGTGGGGTCAGCCCTCATTGGGTGTGAGCTCACTGCATACATGTTTTTGAAGTTGGGATTTTTTTCATAGATTTTTTTCAAAGAAGATATGTGTTTTAGATGTTTTGAATTAGTTGTATCCCCACAGTTTTTTTAAATTATTATTTTCATATTTTCCTGTGCAGGTTTTTTTCTTTTTAAATTTTTGTCCTTATATATTTTTTTGCAACTGCTAATTAATGCCAATTAGTGCTTGTTAACATCAATTATTGGTACTTAAGTGCCAATTAGCACCAATTAGTTAATTATGGGGGTCTTTTACAAAGGTGCACTAGCATTTTAGCATGCGCTAAAAATTAGCATGCGCTCACCATGTAGATGCCAATAATATTCCTATGGGCATCTGCATGGTTAAGGTCTTATTCTATAAAGCTTATGCTCATAAATTTAGGAGTGTAATTTATTTAATTCAAATGAGGTCTTATATACCGCTAAACTCCTTTTCCAGGGTTCAGTGTGGTTTACATCAATTAGTTTACATTAATCAATACAGTGCAAGAGAAAACAGACCAATAATCAGTTAGAAGATACAAAAACAAAGGAAAAAGTCCTGTAAGAAGTTCAAGCGTACAATATGGTAATGGTTAATCATATAACAGTCTTTGGGAATAAAAACGTTTTTAACTTCTTCCTAAAGCTAGGGTAATTGTCTTCTGTCCTTATAACAATGGGAAGGGAGTTCCATAGAGAAGTTCCTGATACAAAGAAGAGAAAGCTAAAAGTCTTCTGAAGTCTAATTCCCTTGCAAGTCAGAGATGGAAGGAATAATTGTTCTTTTAGTCTACTGGATCGATCCAGACATGATGATATATTAATCAACAGACAAGATGTGATGCCATATGAAATTTGAAAAACTATACAAGTGGCTTAAAACCTTTCAGCTATGGGAATCCAGTGCAATTTAACCAGATATAGGGGCCCTTTTACTAAGCTGCATAAGGGCCTATACACATACAGCATGCGTCAAATCAGCACTACTGCTTGGCTAGTGTGTGAGCCAGGCGGTAATTCCGAATTTGGCATGTGTCGAATCCAGCGGTATAAAATAATTTTCTTTTTCTACCGCAGGCTGCTTAGCCAGTGGTAAACAGCAGTTGGTGTGCACTGCATGCTTACTGCGCATGTAGTGTGTGAGACCTGACCACTAGGTCAATGGGTGGCGGTAAGATCTCAGGCTGAAAATGGACGTGCACTGGTTTCAATTTTAGCGATTGTCCATTTTCCAGCCCCTTAAAAAAAGGCCCTTTTTCCTAGACATGTTAAAAAATGGCCCAGCGTGCATCCAAAAGATGCACTTGTACTACCATAAGTCACTTTTTACCGTGGCTTAGTAAAAGGACCCCATAATGAGACACTCTATATCTGTTTAATTTGAACATCAATCTTGCTGCAATATTCTATATTATTTGCAATTTCTTCAGATATTGAGACTTAATACAAAAAAATAAGATGTTACAGTAGTCTAGATGTGGCAAGATCAGCATTTGGACCAGCAGCGTGAAGGCCTTCTGGTCAAAAAATGGCCAAACTAGTCGTAGCTGCCTTATTTTAAACAGTGTGGTAAGGAAATCACACACCACTCCTTATCACCCTAAGGGAGATTCCCAACCTGAAAAGCTTAACAGGCCATGCTAGGCACACTACAAACAATGCAGAAACAAGACTGGAGTCAGTATATTTGGTACATGCATACAACTGTACTTGTAATGATGCTACAGGATACTCACCATAATTTATGCTCCTAAATGTATACTAAATCTATAAGAGTAATAGGCCCTAAATTAGGCGCATAAATTTAGGAGCATAGATTACGCTCGTAATTTAGGAGAATAAATGTTAGAGCTTAAATTTAGGAGTGTAAACTTAGGAGCATAGCATGTATAGAATAAAGCCCTTAGTGTGCGCTAAAAATGCTAGCGCACCTTTGTAAAATGGGCCCTATGTTATGCATGTAACTGACCCTATTCTATAACTGGTCGTGCATTTGCACGCCCAAATTTAAGCGCCATTTATAGAATTTGGGAGTGACTGTACTGCAGCTAACGCAATACAGTTAGGGATACCTGTTCAAAGGTGTTAACTGTGTCAACCCACTGAATTCACTACATTGCTTGCAGTAGTTAACAGTACAATAGTAAAATGACCAAATACAAGCATGGTAAACCTGGGTAAACTTGGAGATGACAACTTGAATCCAAACAATAGGAATAACAAGATACCATATCATAAATATACACTTTCTTTAGTGATATGATTTTTATTGATAATCCAACAAAACAATGAAACATATAAACAGCAGTAAACATTTTGTTTTCCAAATATCTCCCCTCGCCTGTAGAGAAACTGTGACTTATAGACTAGGTGGACTCTTATCCAAGTCTGAAAGTATTTAGGAGCTTGAGGGTCAAAGATAAAATATTAATTTAAGTAACAGATATGATGCTAATGCTGTTTATATAACACAATGAAACATTTGATGATTTTTGTTTTTATACGTCTGTTCTTTGCAACACCACAGAAAAATAGTCCCTTCGACCCTTTCATTTCTTGTTTGACTTCTGCAAGAGCATCACAGATGTTTTTTAAAAGATATTTAACTGACAGAAATTCTTGCACTAACAATTGTAAGGTGATTTATGGCTGTCTCGGTGATGCCATTTTCTGTGGAGATGGGGCTTCTGATTAGAATGGTTTACTCCTTGTGATATAGCAGTAAAGTCCATTTTAGTGAGTAGAATGGGTGGGTCATGGGCGTTTCTAAAATCCCGCTCTGTGCCTAATTTATGCATTGGGATTTACACCAGGCTTTAGTTGGCGTATTTGACTGCAACTAAATTTAGTCATGCGGCACAGCACTTGGTGTATTCTATAACATACACCTAAATTAAATTGTACTTTATAGAATGTGCTTTGATTTCCTTGTGAAAATCGAGGCGCAATATATAGAATCTATCCCAAAATGCATGAATTAGCTAATCTGAAAGGAGACTTTGGATGGCTAAAGATCTGATTGCTCAGAATTCTTCTCAGTTGTTCTTTGAAGCAGCCATTTTGTAATAAACTCACTAGCACCCCACCCTCCACCCAATAAAGGTGATGTTTGTTTCTGAACTGTTTTGTTTTTAGGGGGGGGGGGGCAGTGTAAAAAAGATGTGTTTGTGCTATCAGGCACTAAAGGTCTTGGGGAAGTAGCCTCCCTCTCCTCACACCAGGACCCCATCTCTTTTTCCTTCCCAGTAAGCCCCACACCATAGACAAAATGCACACTCATAGGATCTGACGTACATTAGCATGTTTGTACATTCATAATCGATAGATCTATGCAAAATATATATACACTTATGAATATGGCTGCAATTCCACATTTTTTCCATCCCTCCACCCTTCTGTTTCGCTCCAATCTCACACATGGCCAGCTGCAGAAATAACTTCTGCCTCCCCCTCTCCTTGGCTACATTCTAAAAGTCAAACAGGACAGAACAACAGTTTGCAAAGCTTTCTTTCCCAATCAGTTTCTCTTGGACCAATTTCTCCTATCTTGAAGGTCTGGTTTGTATATGTTTTTCAAAAATAAAAATAAATATATGTATTTACAGTTATGACTCAATTCTGTAAATGGCTTTCAAATTTGGGCACTGATAAAAAATTAGATCTAAGCGTTATTCTATAAACAGCACTCAGAGTTATCTGCTGTTTATAGAATAGTGCTTAGTGCAGGGATCTACACCTGAAACTGGGTGCAAGAATTTATATCAACTGAAACCTGATGTGAATTCTCATGCCTAAATTTAGCTGCACATCCCCCGAATTCTATAACAGTGCGCACAAACAGAAATCCTCTGGTCAACCATCTGCACGAGCACTTCCAAAGATAGCAGGTTATCCAATTAAATCGGCTAATCCAGAGAGCCAGTTTTCATTTAGATGAGAATGACAAAAACACCAAGAACCATTTTAAAGAACTTTAAAATGTTTCTAGAAAGCATAAACATGAAGATAATTCTAGCCCAAGGAACACATCAATGAGGCCACCAACTAGACTTTGTAGCATGGTGTACAGATTCTGAGACCCAAATAAGGATAGAGGCTGGTCACCCCTAATTTGGTCTGACCACTACCAATCACATGCAGTAGTATATTGGCAAGAAGACCCCTTAGGGAGAAAGAATAAGATAACCAAACAGGAATTAAGAGAAGTATGCAAAAAAAAGACAACAAACTCTTCTGGTCCAAAGTGGAGGAAAATTTGAAAGAAACAGATCATCAAGTAACCATCACCCAGTGGAACAGCTTTATAGAGTCAACACTAAATGAAATAGTCCCTAAAAAAAATTGAAAGGTCACAAAAAGGAAGTAAGGAGCATTGGGTTAATGAAACCTTACTAAAACTGAAACAATCCTGTAGGAAACTGGAGGAAATAAGGTGCAAATCCCAGAGTAAAACAGCTAGAGAGGACTGGAGAAGAATGGTAAATGTATACAAATTTCAAAATAAAGTACCGAAACAATAGTACTTTTCTGAAAGGTTAGGGAAAGGTATCTCTCTCTCTCTCATCCAAAAGAATTAATACCCACTGCAAACTGTTTAGTGCAACATTTTGAGGGCAAAATAAAAAATGTAAGAAATACAGTAAAATGGAAGGCAATAAATTATCTCCAGTGGAAAGGTCAAAAGACAGAAGAAAAGAGAATGTGCAGCTGATAGAAACTGGTCAAACTTTTCACCTATTGGGACAAGTTTTCAAGAATTTAATGCTAAAATACTCAGGGGTCCTTTTACTAAGGTGCTCCGAAAAATGGCCTGTGCTGTTGTAGGCGTGTATATTGGATGCATGCACGTCCATTTTTCAGTGCGCCTGCAAGAAAGGCCTTTTTTGCCGAAAATGGACGTGCAACAAAATAAAAATTAGCACACGTCCATTTTGGGCCTGATTACTGCCCGGTTAGCGCCACACGGTAGAAAATAAATATTTTTGGACATGCGTATCAACACGTGTAGAAAATGGAATTACTACCCTGGGCACACGGTAGCTGGGCGGTAGTTCCAAATTGATGTGTAATGGATGCATGTAGGTACCTACGTGCCTTACTAAAAGGGCACCTCAAAGTCCCAATGCCAATTAGATACCTGTCCAATCTATTTACTGAAAAACTCCTCAGAAAGTTATCTTGTTCTAGGAATGACATGGATAAAGGAATCCTTAAATACAGGCTCTTTTCCAAGACAACTTGGCAAAATTATACTTACCCTTATCCCAAAAAATCAGAAAGGAGACCTAGGAGATATCACCAACTATAGACCAGTAGCTTCAATACTATTACATGTCAAAATCTTAGAAGGTATAGTGGGGCATTTTCAAAAGGGACGTCCAAGTTGCGATGTAGACGTCCTCACAAAACGGCAAAATCTAGGGGCGAAGAAACCCATATTTTCAAAACAAGATGGATGTCCATCTTTCGTTTCGAAAATACCATCAGGGACGCCCAAATCCTTAAATTTCGCCGTCCCTAGATTTGGACGTCCCTAGACATGGATGTTTCTGAATTTCGGCGATTTTCAAAACCAAAGATGTCCATGTCAGAAACGACCAAATGCAAGCCATTTGTTCGTGGTAGGAGCCAGCATTTGTAGTGCACTAGTCCCCCTGACATGCCAGGACACCAACTGGGCACCCTAGGGGGCACTGCAGTGTACTTCATAAATTGCTCCCAGGAACATAGCTCCCTTACCTTGTGTGCTGAGCCCCCCAAAACCCCTCAAACCCCACTACGCCCAACTGTACACCACTACTATAGCCCTTACGGGTGAAGGGGCACTTAGATGTGGGTACAGTGGGTTTGTGGTGGGTTTTTGTAGGCTGTGCAACATCAGTTATAGATAGTACATAATGATGCAGCTAGACTGATCTTTTCTAAATCAAAATAGGGGAAAGCAACTCCTTTGTACATCACATTACACTGGCTACCATTTGAAGCGAGAGGGATTTTTAAACTGCCATGTGTGCACCATGATACACTCATTTCTACATGGCAAAATGCCAGAATATATAAATCGTTGGATAATACTACCTGAACAGAGACTGAGAAGAATGAAAAGAAATCTCCTGGACCTAGTATTTCCATCAACAAAAGGTGTCAGATTTAAGACAGTACACTCAACAACCATATCCTATCTATCGGCAAAATGGTGGAACAATATGCCAGTAACAATAAGATCAATATCAGAGTACGAAATTTTCCGTACACAGTTGACGACTCATATATTCAGAAAATGTGTTAGGGAATGAGATGATAATGTATACAGCATCCCAATACCCCCCAACAACAACCATTATGACCCTAAAATGTACCAATGTTTTTCTTCTTAAATGTGTCCAGTCTAAAATGTAACAATGTACTAGATCTCTTCATGTAAGTCACACTGATCTCAGTCTGGGAACACTTGTGACTAAAGTAAAGTAAAAAGTAAAATTCCAGAATGCCCCTAATCTGCCAATGCTCTGCCCCCTCCACGCCCATTTTTTGGATCTGTGCAATCCAGGCGCCTAAAGACATGCATGCAAATTTTAATTAATGACGATTAGCACTGATAATTGAATATTAGCGCCCAATTATCAGTGATAGCTTGTTTATCAATTAAATTATGAGCTCAAATTGGATGTGTGTCCAAATTTGCTAACATAATTTTGAGTGTGATATATAGAATTAGGGTGTAAATGTAAGAACATAAGAATAGCCATACTAGGTCAGACCAATGGTCCATCTAGCCCAGTATCCTGCTTCCAACAGTGACCAATCCAGGTCACAATTACCGCAGAAGCCCAAATAGTAGCAACATCCCATGCTATCAATCCCGGAGCAAGCAGTGGCTTCCCCCTTGGCCATCTCAATAGCAGACTATGGACCTTTCCTCAAAGAACTTGTCCAAACCTGCTTTATACCCAGATATGCTAACCGCTGTTACCACAGCCTCCAAAAATGAGTCCCAGAGCTTAAATATTTCCACCTTATTTGTTTTAAAAGTATTTCTATGTAATTTCATTGTATGTCCCCTGGTCTTTGTACTTTCTGAAAATGAAAATTTAATTCACTTCTACACCACTCAGGATTTTATAGACCTCACTCATGTTTCCCCTCAGCCGTCTCGTTTCCAAGCTGAAGAGCACTAACTTCTTTAGGCTTTCCTCATATGGGAGGAGTTCCATCCCTTTTATCATTTTGCCTGCTCTTCTTGGAACCTTTTCTAATTCTGCTATATCTTTTTTGAGATACGGTGACCAGAATTGAACTCAATACTCAAGGTGAGGTCGTATCATGGAGCAATACAGAGGCATTATAATATTCTTGGTCTTATTTTGCATCCCTTTCCTAATAATTCCTAGCATCCTGTTTGATTCCCCTCTTTTTGGTTCTTGGACCAGTTGCTCCAAGCAGCAGTCATTTATTACATCTAAGAATTTTACCTCCCTAGCACTCCCTGATGTTCAGTCAATATTGGGGTAATTGAAATCACTGAAAAAAAAAAGAGGAATCTGTAGAATTCAATCACCCAATGCTAAATAATAATTCTACACCACTTTATTCTGTCAGAAGAGTTGTTATACACTAACAATTAGTGGAGAAAAAGACCTCAGTGTGAAACAGACACCTCTATTTGAAAGATGTACCTTCGTTTATAAAGAGGGCTCTTAATAATCATAAGTCTAAAAAACTCCATTTTATTATAGATAAAGTCTCTCCAAGACACAGAAATAAGAAGAGACTGCAACTGATTAATTCAAGGTTAAACACTTATTTTGGATGCAGCTTTCAATAAACAGCGAAAAAGGTGCCGGTACTCAAATGCCAGGCCACCCTTCAGGGATGGGGTGATCACTGAGGGATCTACCCCATAATAGCCAGGCCCCCCGCAACCAGTCACAGGACCTATGACAAGGCAGAATTGTTGTGTAGAGCCTGTGGTCTTTCATTAAAACTTCGGGGACCATGGGTCAATTTTAGTAGACAATGGAAAAGGTGACGGTACCCAGTACCCCCTCAAAAAAGCCCTGGATTTATTTAGTGTAAGTAAACATCCTTAGTTTCATGTATTTATTGTGTGTATCATGCTTCTACCAAGGGCATTTCATCAAGGACTGCTTTTGATGTCCTCTTCCCTTTCATATGTGCATGCATGCATGCAGACCAGCAGACTTACTGTAAAGATGGTACCCCCTTCTGTCATATAATTTAGAACTCTTGGTTTTCATCCTTTTTTCCCCTCTTCTTCTGAAAATCACCCCCTCCTTCTTCAGGGAGTGGGCACAAGGTATATTTTTTTTCTATATTTTTTAGACTGGTTTTACAGAATTTATGAATTGGATCACTAACTGGACAACTAGGATGTGGAGTAAGCATGGTAAAAGTTCCTGATAGAGTACTAACAGTAAATTTCACACGAGGATTCAGGATTATAAGTAAAAGAATTCAACAAGAAAATTTTTTTAACAAGGGTTCCAGAATACTTACCCCTGAACTTTCAGTGCTAACAAGTTCCTGGCTCAGGCTGGAGACGTTTTGGGCAATTCTGGTTGTGAACTTATATCTCAATGGAGTGAGGGATCTGTAATGCCTGATTTTGCCCATTGAAATCAGTGCTGCAAGCCCCATAAAGCACCATGATGGGGTGATCAGAAGTCCAGGACTGTCCCAAAAGCTCCTTCCTGGAACTGGGCATCTGTTTGGCACAAGAAAAGTCTTTAGAGGAAGTTTGTAAAGCAATTCCACGAAGGAAATTGTAGGAAGTCCTAGATTTCCAACAAGCTTATTCTAGTGCATTACGGGACCTGCAGCACTTCAGCAGCAAGATTACTTTATGAAGTTAAATCATATGCACATGTTACAACTCTCTGGTTACCAGTGCTGTTCTGTAGTAGGGATAAGATACTGCTGTTGGCACATCAAGCTTTTAATACAGGGACACCACTTTATTTACACTCAGTTCTTATTCTCTGTTGTCCATCTTGAGTACTACCCTCCTCTCAGGTAAACCTATTATTGGTTCAGTCCTTCAAAAGAATCTGGTTATACGGTTCTTGTAATACTGCCTTTAGCTGTATTGTGCCAGCATCGTGGAATTCTCTTCCTCTTGAACTGAGACTGGAAACCTCAATTAGAAAAATTAAAGCTGGCCTTAAAACCTAGTTATTCCAAAGTGCTTTTTAAGTATTTGTAAGTTAAAACAATGCAAACTAATGATGGCTCTAGAGCAGGGGTAGGCAATTCCGGTTCTCAAGAGCCACAGGTAGGTCAGGTTTTTAGGTATCGACAATGAATATGCAGGAGATGGATTTGCAGTGCTTGCAAATCCATCTCCTACATATTGTGAAGATGAGGCTATTGTGAAGATGAAGCTCCCACCTCAGGATCCCAGCTCCCTCTTTCACTCAGGGTGAGCTGGTTCACAGTATGCAGATTTTATGCAAATTATTCTACTACCCCTTTCTGCTCAGGGTGACCTGCTTCTCAAAAGACAAACACAGTCAGGTCTCACCAACAGGATATTTCTCATACAAATCTTTTATTCCCCCTTCCTGGGGCACACTTCTTCCAGCTTAAAACAAACACTTTTACAAGCTTAAACAGTCCTTCCAGCTTAAACATTTCTTCCTACTCAGTTCAATCTTCCAGCTTAAGCACCTGGACACTCAGTCCTTCCTTGTAACATGGACACCCAGTCCTTCCTTGTAACCTGGACACACAGTCCTTCCTTGTAACACACAGTTCTTATACCTGACAATCTAGGGCCTTCTTACCCCAGCCAGCTTCCTTGCTTTGTACACAGTTCACCACCAGTCCAAAGGGCTCAGCCAGTACTTCTCATGGGGATCCTCCTGCTTCAGTTACCAGCTCTCTTCTTCAGCTGCTAGCTCTCCTCTCTCCCTCACACTCTGGTGGGGTCTTAAGTGGTTAATGGCTAAACAGGACCCAGCCCATAACCTGCTGCACCTGTTTCCTCCCCAGGACTCTCCCCGGTCCTAGCGACCTCCAGCTATACATCCCCTTACTGGCTCCCTTTAGTGACTCACCCAGCCCTTCTCCCTAGACATTTTAGGGGAACAGCGCCCTCTAGGGGCCTAACCAGGGTAGGACAGCCTCTTCCTTCTCACAATATTCATTGTGGATATCCTGAAAACCTGACCTGCCTACGGCTCTCGAGGACCGGAGTTGCCTACCCCTGCTCTAGAGCAAGGGTTCTTAACCCAGTCCTTGGGATATACCTAGCCGGTCAGGTTTTCAGCATATCCACAATTAATATGCATAAGATAAATTTGCATTCATTATAAATCTCCCATATGGAATAACTATACCACAACCTCAGCGGTGCCACTCACTGATGCATATCTCAAGTCAGTGAGAATTACACACCCACCTCGTCACTGGTATGTGGTAATAATTATTATTATCCAATATTTTGCTGACTACTATTATGTAATTTATATCAAAAAAAGTTTTTTTTTTTTTACTTATTTTCTATTTAGGATTCAATACTCATCTTTAAGAAGTAATGAGAAATGATTTGTAGTAGTAGTAGTAATGCTTCCCCCTTTCTTAAGTGTTTAGCTATTATCATAGGAGCCGACTCTATGGGTGCTGTGGGTGCTTGAGCACCCCCATTGTGTTCCTGCTTGTGTCTGCAATACCTTTGGATTTTATTGTAAACCGCCTAGATCCTATGATTGGAAAAGATGGTATAACAAATGTTCCTAAATGAATAAAGTAATTTCAATTCAATGGGTAGAATCAGGAACTACAAATTCCACTCTGCTCTGGGACCTAAGGACTGGCCAAAAAAAAGTTCACCCTGTAGGAGCTGTATAACTTGGCAGCTCTGCAGCTGCTGTAGGCACTCAAATAAAACCGATTCCTTCCATCAGCATTTTTATTTAGATGTCTGAGTCAGTGGAAGTACCTTTATTTTGGCTAGTTCATTCTGTCACAGTCTTTAGCCAGGGTGTGGGCAGCGACTGCACAGGGATTTCCAAGGTTTGTGCACTGGATCAGAACAAGATGAGAACTAGGATTGCTCAAGGGAAGTTTTAATGTCACTGTACCTGGAAGAAATGCATCCAACACAAAAGGACAAACAAGGATTATTGAAAGCAAAGAGCTTCACAAAACAATTGGAATCCTGAGGCATCAGGAAGCAAGGAATAAACAGGAACCAAATGCATGGCAAGAAAACAAGACTGAAGCAGCAGGGAATAACTGCTGCATAGGCAGGACAGAAATACCCAAACCTGCTTTGGGCGGGACAATCAGGATGCAGGAGCCAAGATTACCACAAATACAGTTAGGAATAGGCTGGCTACTGAGTTCCTCTGGAAGACAAGTGCTCTTTAACCTAAGGGTGACTGGTTTGAGGTTGGTTCATGCCTGGAAGCTATTAACAATACCGGAAGGGGGGGAGAGGGGGGAAGAGAACAGAAATTTAATGACATTGGAATCAAACAAAATAAAACATGGAAAAGAAAATAAGATGATACCTTTTTTATTGGACATAACTTAATACATTTCTTGATTAGCTTTCGAAGGTTGCCCTTCTTCCTCAGATCGGAAATAAGCAAATGTGCTAGCTGACAGTGTATATACACTGTCAGCTAGCACATTTGCTTATTTCCATGTTTTATTTTGTTTGATTTCTATTGATAACCTTAAGAGTGGACTAACACGGCTACCACACTCCTCTACTTAATGACATTGGAAAAAATTACATTTATTTTCCCCCTATAATTTCAGGGTAGAAACTTGATATTTACATTTCTCAAGTCATTTCAAATGAATGCACATGCCTACCATAATCTGCCCATTATTGACCTATCTTTCATAGGATGATGTCATGGATTGGGTGGAATTGGCATGCACATTAAAAAATGGCATTTTCAAAGCTCTGTTTACAACTTCTGTTTTTAGAATTGTACTTTTTTTTGTAACTTGATTTTTATTGAAAAAGTTATGAACACATACAACTAGCACAGTGAAGCAACTAGTGTAATCCCACCCTCCCCTCCCCTTTAACAAACAGACAAAGGACCACAAGATTACGAATCTAAATAACTCTGCAAAAGTGTGCACATGTGGCCAAGTTTATCCATTTGATTCCAACAAAGAGCTGTCAGGTGTTGCATGAGATATACAAAGCGCAGTCTCTGAAGCCATCACCCCAAAGATAGGGGTCCACAGAACTTCCACTCAGCCACTATTGCAAATCGAGCTGCATAAATACACCACCTGATCAATAGCTTTAAGGCAATTTCTTTAAAGCGAGCTGATACGGAAGAAGAGTGAGAAAACCTCACAGTGTGCTGTCACTGTTGTTCAGTAAAAGTAAGTGAAAGGTCCAAGGACCACACTTCCATATATGAAAGCATCCCGAATCCATAGTCTCAAATGATTTTATAAAGTGCAGATGTTAAACCTCTAGAGAGACCAGGCTGCCACCAGAGGTCCTTTAAAGGGTGCAGATTGAGAGACACCACAGCCCTATAGAGTTCTGAAGACAAACAGTGTCTGATACATAAATGCAAGTAAAAGCCAGTTTTACTTAAGGCAAACTTAGAACACAACCATTGAAAAGATTTGAGGTGGCCACTGGCATAAAGTTGCATGGGGAGAACCAACCACTTACCCTCCCAGGAAGCCAAAGCCACATCAAATTGAGGCACATCCCCCCCCCCCCCCCCCCCCCCCCAGGATCAAGGAGAGAGGAGTCACCCAAGGCCGCCATCTGTCTCCCATCAGGCTATGAGTCACCATCCTCCACATCTACAGGACATGACAAGCAGCAGGATTAGCAAACCCATGAGGCCAAACTGAGGCCCACAATCCCCACAGTATGCCACACACTGACAGAGGATGCAGACTAGAAGACTATTTGCACACAAGGTTTCATGAGAAGTCCACCCTTCCAGTCCCAGAAATGCCTAACCTGGCCAGCTAAATAATAACATTTGAGATCAGGAACACCCATATCCCCAAGCACTTTATGAGTACACATAACTGCACGTGAGACATGAGGCCTACGACCTCTCCAAATAAGTTGAGAGAATTATTGCACTACGCATCTTAAAAGGAACAGGTATGGGTAGTGCCTGAAACAAATAGAGCACTCTGAGAAGGACATTCATTTTCAAATTAGTAATGCGACCCACCCATGAATATGTCCCTCCCCCTGTTCTACTCTCTGAGATAAATATGTATCTGCTTAAGAAGTGGAGTGAAATTAGCAGAGTACAGGTCTTCTAACCTTCGAGTAACCTTGATTCCCAGGTATTTAACATGTGAGGAGACCCATTTAAATGGAAAATTAGCTTTAATTTGCTCTAATCCCAGGGGACCCACTGATACATTCAAAGCTTCGGTCTTGTCTATATTTGCCTTAAATCCTGACAGGTAAGGTTGAGTCAGAGATAAAATCACGTCATCCGCAAAGAGCAAACTTTTGTGACTCCCTGTGCTAAGCGAAACTTCCCGAATACTGGGCAAAGGATTCCATCAATAAAACAAATAACAATGGAGAAAGGGGGCACCCTTGCCGAGTACCCCTCCCCAGATCAAAGCAAGCAGTATAGCCCCCATTAATTTTGATATAGGCTCTCGGATTAGTATATAAGGTGCTCAACTGTGCACAAAAGCCCTCACTGACTCCAAACTGCTGCAAAAACATGAACACAACCTTCTCCACATCCATCATCACCAATAGTACAGGGATCCCATGCTTGTGCACTGCCCAGTTAATATGTAATACGTACTTAATATTATCAAATGTTTGACAAAACCTGCCTGATCAGCTTGTACAACAGCAAGGAGCCAAGGAGCCATCTTATTAGCCAAGGAGCTTAGTTGAGATCTTCAGATCTACATTAATCAATGAAATAGGCCTATAAGACCCACACATGGTATTGTCCCGACCTGGTTTGTACAAAATAGTGATCCCAGCTGTATTAGCATGAGGAGGTAGCACAGACCCAGCCCTCAAAGCATTGAAAAATCAAGCTCACATAGGATCCAGCTTCTCAAGATAAGCTTTATAAAATGAGTTTGTAAACCTATCCATCCCCAGAGATTTACCACAGGGAAGTCCTTTAATAATAAGTTCCACTTCCCTCTCCATGATATTTGCCTCTAAAGAATGAACAGCCTCCTTAGAGAAGCTAGACAAATTCACCTCCCCTAAGTAAGTCTGTATATCTGCATCAAGTATAGTTGAATCAGCATAAAGTTTTGTGTAAAAACCCCAAACCCTAGCATTAATCAATTCTTGTTTATAATTGAGGTTACCCCTATCATGTCTGATTTTAGCTATCTGAGCTTGAGCTTCCCTCTTCTTAAGACGCCTAGCCAGGAGCTTCCCAAACTTATCCCCATACTCATAAAACAGCTGCTGAGATTGCCTTAGTTTATATTCAGAGTCAGGAAGGCGCAACGTCTAAAGATCTAGCCTCAGTTTACCCAACAAATTATCCTGTCTGGAATCCCTGCCTTGCAATATGTGCTCAAGGTCTGATATGCTGGCAAGTAACTGAGTCTCTGTAGCCATCCTCTTTTTTTTTTTTTACCCAAACTCCCCACTTAATAAAAGTCCACCTTAACACTGTCTTCAGCCCTTCCCACAAAAATAGGGTCAGAAACCTCACCATTATCATTTATCTCCATATACTGATCCATTTCACGGAGAATCTCGTCCCTGACACACTTATCCTGTAGAAGACTCTCATTGAAGAGCCAGCATGTACGACTCTGAGGTTGGGCCTTTAACTTAAAAATACCCTACATGGGGGAATGGTCAGGCCTAGTAGGGGCCTCAATATGGGCATCCACCACTTGATCTAACTAATGAGGGTCAGCCAAAAATACATCCAGCCGTGTGTATCTATCATGAAAAGGTAAATTGCTTACCCTTAGGATGTTTAATACGCCAACTATATGACAATTTATTATCCTGGAGCAATTTGATATAAAACCGGGGAGCCTCCCTTTTTCCCCAAACTCGACCTGGCAGACTATCCAGACTAGAGTTAGAGACAAAATTAAAGTCCCCGCCTACCAATAAATGTCCCTGATCCTCTGCATCAATCAAGGTGTAAACCCTTCCCCAAAAGGCATTCTGGTGTTCACTATAGTAACCTGTTCCCCATATAACTCCCCCACCACCAAAAGTAGTCTCCCCTCCTCATCACATTTGTAATCTGAAATTGTAAAAGGCAAATGTTTAGATATTAGTATAGACACCCCACAATGCTTTTCTCTATCCTTCACACTATAACGGTAAATCTGGGAATATGAATGATGCTTAAGGAGTTTCTCTCCTTTCTTATCAAAGTAGGTCTCCTGGATCACAATAATATCCAAATTAAATCTACTCAATTCCTTAAATAATAAACTCCGCTTCTGTGGGGAATTTAGCCTTCACACATTGAAAGTCCCAACCCTCAGGTGTCTGTTAACCAGCAGCCCGGCGGTAGTTCCCACCCTCAGCACGTGCCATTTCTGGTGCTACAAAAGTATTTTTATTTTTGTAGTGCAAGTGTTTACCGGGCACTACATGAACCAACCTTTTTTTTTCCTGTGCATATCCCTATACTGGTCCATGTAATACATTGCTTGCAAGTTTGCTAGTGACTGGTGTTACATATAGATTTTGGGAGCAGATGGGGTTCTCCAGCTTTAACTTTGATAAATTAGAACATAAATTATTGTCGGGAAGGAGTGGGATGCAAATTTCTTCTTCCACATATTCTTTTGAAGGTGACATTTGATTTGCTGTTTTTCGGTCTGGTGGTTCATTCCCCCCCCTCCCCCAACACACATGCTCTCATGCCCAGCTAGTGCGGTGACATAAACTGAAGATCTCTTCAGAACCCAGCTTCGGTCATTGCATGATGACTGAAACTTCCTCCTATAGGGAACAGCTGTCATTTGAAACAACTGTTGTTCATCAATAAAGCTCCACACTAGCTCACGGATTCCATATCTGGTGCCTGAAATTCCTTGTGGAAACCAAAGCGTATTCTATAACAATGCACATAACTTAATTGGTTAACAAGTTAATTAGTGCTGTTAATTGGATGTTAACATGCAATTAGCATTAATTGAGATTTACACACACAACTTGCTAAGTGTATTCTAGAACGTGGTGCACCTAAATTCTAAGTCCTGTAGCTGAAAAGGTGTCATGGCCATGGGCGGGGCATGGACATTTTTTAAATTTGTGCATATTATTATAGAATACATCTGGTCTACACCTAAATTATGCATGGGGATTTACACCAAGTAAAATGTGGCATAAATGATTGTGACCAAATTTGGTCACATGGCGAGTCACTTGGCGTATTCTATATAGTGCATGGAACTTTAACATTCTATAAAATTAAGGCGTACTTTAGAGAATACACCCAGGCATAATTTTTCTCTGTGTGGGTTTTTCAGGTGCCATATATAGAATCTCTCCCTATTTGCATATAGGGGTGGATTCTATAAATGGTGGTCAAAAATGGGCACTGGAAAAGATCGGCACTAAGCACAATTCTATAAAATGTACAAGCCATTTATAGAATCGCATTCAGCACCAATTCCCGTACCTTAACTTTGGGCGCCAAACCTACATCTGCTGAAACCTACTGTAAATGTTGGCATCCAAGTTGGGTGTGTTGACTCATCATTCAGTAACAACATGTACAACTTTTTGGAACTCCCTGACATGCCCATGCCCCTCCCATGTTTATGTTTCTTAATTAAGATGATATTCCGCCAATTCTAAGATAGGTCTCAGCGGATTACAAAGTAGTTAAAATTAAAACAGACAGGAAAAGAACGACATAATTAATAGTAAAGGAACACAAACACACTACACTCATAAGAAAATAAAATCAAGAAAACTATTACTCCAACTCAACTCAAACTCTGATCAGTGAGGTGCAGCAGACCTATTGGAATAAGTCATGCTAGAAGGGAGTGAAATGGAAAAAGAGTGTTAAAAAAATAAACTTCTAAGAGGGCCTGAAATTTACCAAAAGCAAGTTCACCATGAAGGTATGGGGCAAGTTATAAGAAAGGTTGCACATTTGGCTGCACCCCATTTTGAGATGCACATTATGGGATGTAGGCACCTAGCATTATAGAATGGAGCACAGTCAGATGTGCAACAAATCCTAATCGGTGCCAATCAACATCAACAATTAGTTGTTAGCACTCAAATATTGATGGTTAAGAGCTGGATAGCATGCACATCTTGGGAGTGCGTCTGAATGTGGGCACCCGAATGTGAGCATCATATATAGAATCTGAGGTAGTGTGTACTTTTCTTAGATTGCATGTTATATACACATAGGGCCAGATTCTATATTTGATGCCTAAACAATCTGTGTGTTAAAGATTTCTGGCTAAATGTATTCTATAGGTGGTGCCTAGATTTTGGTGCGGTGCATATAGAATATGCTTAGGCAGAAATCCTAGTGTCTAAAACTACATGCTTCCATTTAGGCCAATGAAAACATGGCCTAAATCCCCGTACGTAGATTTACACACATTGGGCCATATTCTATAACTGCATGCATACATTTTGGAACGCCTACAAAACACCAGTTTCCACACCCATAGCTACACCCCTTTTGAACTGCACACATTAGAATTTAGGCACAGTTCATTACAGAATACGCTTAGTCAATTGTGCATGTAAATTCTAATTATTGCCAATTAGTTCTCATTATTGCTTAAGTGCTGTTATCAACACTGATTAGCTTGTTAAGCAAATTCAGTTATGTGCATTATTATAGAATATGCCAAGATTTTGGCTCGGATCTGTAGGTGCAGTATGGAATCCGGGGGTTATTGTATCCTTTGGGTCCCAATAGTGCTCACATGCACAATGGTTTGCACGTGTGCACTGTAAGAAAATAATGTGCACTATCCCCTGAATTCAATAAATGGGGTACAGACTTGTGCATGCAAATTTGGGTGCGCACCCAACTTGCATGTGCTATTTAATTGAGTAACGAGCCAATCAGCACCAATAATTGGGTGCTAACAATCAGTTATTGGCATTAATTGGCAACCATTTGGATTTCCACGTGTATCCTGCTATGTGTTAGTCTATAATGATGCACACACAAATTTTTTAGCGCTTAATTGAATAGGGGTTGTGGCCATGAGAGGGGCATGGGTGAGTCAGGGGTGTTCACTAAAGATGAACGAAGTACTATACAATTCAGGGATCTGCGCCTAATTTACACATGAGGATTTACATATCAATTTCAGTGGGTGTAAATCATCGTACCCAAAGTTGAGCTAGGATCCGGGCATTATGCAGTGTTCTATACATGGTGCCCAACTCAGAGCACCATTTATAGAATATTACTCGGCGCTCATTTTTTTTTCAGCACTCAAATTTTGGCACCGTTTACTGAATCTAGTCCTACATGTATATTTTATTTCAAATTATTTTTATTGATGTTATCAATAGAAATCAAACAAAATATTTTTATTGATGAAAAGTCAAAACAATGTACAAAACTCCAGAAACAGTAGCAACATTTGAACAGTATACGTGGAGGGGCATTTTCGATAAGATGTTTAAGTCCAACTTTGGATGTTTTGCAAAAAAAAAATCCAAAATTCAAGTGGGGAATATAGCCATTTTCAAAACATAAAAATATTTTTTTTAATTAATGGCTATTCGGGAGATGTTTTTGTGCTTTGTGCGTTTATCTTTTTGGTCCATTTATGAAACAAAAAACCCCATCCAAGTGAAAAATGTACAAAATCAAGCCATTGGGATGTAGGAGGAGCCAGCATTCTTAATAGACTGGCCACAAAGACATCCCAGGAGAGCAGTAGGGCACCCTAGAGGGCACTTCAGTGGACTTCAAATATATGCTCCCAGGTACACATCTCACCATTGCTTCCCTATCTTGTCTGCTGAGCCCCCCAAAACATACCCAAAACCCACTACCCCCAACTGTACACCACTACAATAACCCTTATGGGTAAAGGAGGCACCTATATGTGGATACAGTGGGGTTCTGGTGAGTTTTGGAGGGGGTCACAGTTTCCACCACATGTAAGAGGTAGGGGGAAGTATGGGCCTGGGTCCACCTATCTGCAGTGCATTTCACCCACCACTGGACTACTCCAGGGACCTGCATGCTGCTCTAATGGACCTGAGTATAACAGCTCAGGATGGCATAGAGGCTGGTAAGTAATGTTTTAAATCATATTTTTAGGGGGTGGAAGGGGGTTAGTGATCATTGGGGGTGTAAGGGGACGTCATCCCTGATTCCCTCCAGTGGTCATCTGGTCATTTAGGGCACTTATATGTGGTTTATTAGTTAATAAAACAGGTCTAGACCAAAATGTCCAACTGGATGTTTTTGTTTTGTTCATTATGGCAGAAAAACGTCCAAGTGTTAGGAATGCCCAGATCCCACCCTTAACACGCCCTTGACATGCCCTCTTTTGATTTGAACACACTTCTGACGGACTTCATAGAAAAACGTCTAAAAATTGGTTTTGAAAATACCAATTTGGACGTTTATGTGAGAAAAACGTCCAACTGCAGATTTATGCACTTTTTGGACATGTTTCTCTTTTGAAAATGAGCCCCACAGCAACAGTAAAAGTTGAAACTATTTGTAAAGCCAAAGCAAGCTTGATCTCAGTATTAACCAAATTCATTTCAACAAAAGGAAGAAGAAGAAAAAAAAAAAGAATGAAATTTTCCTGGCAGACTATGCCTAGGAAACACTTCCTCCATAGCATCCTCAGCACCATCTGGCCAAGAGAGAAGAACTATGGCCTGGGAACCAAACCTTGATCCTCTAAATGGCAGTACGCATGTGCCACTAAGCTTCTAGGTCAGTCCTTGGTGTTCTTTTTGTTTGTTAAAAGTAAAAGAACCTTTATGAACGTCCTTTTAAAAGGCATTCCTGTGTGAAAGGCAGTGCTTTACCTGTGGAAATGTCCTTTTTGTAAAATTGCCTTCCAGATTTGTGAGTAAGAGTATGTACAAAAGTCAAGAGTGTGAAAGTACAATCCTGGGGGGCTACAAACTGGTCACAGTTTCCGGATATCCCTAATGAACATTCCCTAATGAACTTGAACTAAATATTATTGGTTATTAATATACCAGGGAAAAGGAAATAGTAGAGCCTGGGATAGCTTCCAGAGAGGTAGCAGATCTATAAAATGAACTCCCCCAGTCGTGAGGGCCCTATTAATGGTGGTGATCTGCCAAGACACTTGAAGCCTTTAGGGTGCTGAAACTAGCCTGCTTTTGGGTCATTCAAGTGCTGGGATGGGGGAGGGGAAAGAAAAGTGGAATGCATCGTTATGAGGACTATATTATTTTGTGGGGACTGGGGTTAAGCTGCTGTACAATAAAAATGTGGCCTTTGTTAACTCCTATCAATGGTATATCAATGGTAGTACTGGTTATTATTGTGGGAAGAATGGTTGAGATACCGATCTGCTTGTGTTAAAAGGCTTTTAAATTGACTTGAAAGCCTTTGGTATGTAGATCTCATGTAAGTAGGTTTAGTAGGAGGGTTTCCCATTGGCCAGATATAGAAGCTTAGGTCATTTCTGGCTTTAGAATTGATCTAAAAGAATTCTAACATTCCTTGCTAGATGTGAGACCAAGTGCTGGCTTGTGTTATAGAAATCACTCTCTTCTCTTTCTCAATCACTTCTGTCTGATAACAGTTTTACCAGCTAGGGTCCCAAACACCTGAGCAGTTTCATTTTCTAATAGCTACAGTCCAACTGGCACAATATCTCACAACAGCTTTTCTTAACATTTAGGAAGATGTGCAGAACATGACATTTGACTAATTAGACACTATCCCCTGGATTCCATAAAGGTCACCGAAATTTGTGAATCAAATTTTGTGCGCTATCCTGAGGTGTGTGCCTAGCAAGCCAATTGACACCAGTTATTAGCATTAATTGGCAATTATTTGGATTTGCATGCACTTCTGCCAGTGTGCTATTCTATAAAGTTGCATGTTGACATGGTCTCATGTGCAGAAAAAAGGGAGCATGGCCATGGGAGGGACATGGGTGGATCAGGGTCGTTCCCATACTTTAGTCATGATGTTATTCAATCCCGAGGTTGTGTTTACCCGGCTGTAGTCAGGCAGTCTCGCGCCTTGCCTGGTTACCACCGGGTTAGCGCAGGAGCCCTTTCCGTCACTTCAGTGGGTGGTGGTAAGTGCTCCCCCTCCGAAATGGCTACGTGGCAAGTGAAACACTTGCCACATGGACATTTGTTTAAAAAAATATTGTCTTTTACCTGCTGCTTTAAAAGGGGGCCTCGGCGCTTGTCAAAAATTTGTGGTGATGCCAGCGCAGGCCCCCTTTTGCCACAACTTAGTAAAAGGACCCCTTAGATGTATAATGCTATCTCGAGCGCTACCTGGTTAAATTTACAAGGAATAGTGGGTTTATACAAAGTTGTCAAGATAAAGTTATCTAAATAAGATTATGTACATATTGTACCCACTCATAAGGTTTCTGAATTTGAGCCTCATGGAGTTTATACCTATTTCTCTGCCTTGCATTCTATTTTTCTTTGCATAGCTGATTTACAATATTAATTGTCATTTATATATTATCTTCCATCCTCAGATCCGAATTTCTTTTCTTTACTTACACAACTCTTACTCTGTTTTAAGTAGTGCTGAGGTTTGACCAAGCTAAATACCCCAGTGGTTACAACATCGACCAGAAGCCTCAGAGAATAAGTACCTCTTATCTCTCATTTAAAATTTCCTGCCCATATGATAGTTCTGTGCTTAAAAAAACACACCTACTACTAAGGTATTCCAAATGTAACAATATCTCTTATGGGTACGAAAAAAACCAACATAATATGTGCCTTTAACAGAGAATTCCGATTGCCTCTGGTTATTATTAATTATGACAGTCATTCTGACAGGCCACAGCATCTGAGAGCTTGTTATTGTTGGGTCATTAAAAGACTTCTTTGTTTAGAAGCTCACAGCCAGATCTGAGGCTGTCTGTAGATTACCTTTAGGACATGAACAAGTGCTGAGACATAGCAGGGTCTGATGCTGAGAGCTCCACAGATGGTCCCACAGTGGGCCGTCAGTGCTGCTGTTCCTGCTCTGGCCTGGCTTATTCTAACCATGATGCTATCAGCCTTCTCTGTCAGAGCCTGTCTGGGTGATGGGTGATTAATGAGCTGAAGCTGCTGCTGTCAAAGGGAGAGTAAATGGTTTTTCCACTCATATGATTTACTTTGAGAATCTTCAAGAAAATATCTTTCTCTGTTGTTGTTATTGTTTTTTATTCTTTGTTTGTATATAGCTTGTTTGCTGGGAAATTTATAAGGAACCGAGAATGAACACCACTTTTATTTTTTTTTTTAATTAGGAAAAGCAATGTGAATTAGAAATGACAAAGCTTCAAGAAAAATGTGTGTAGTTCAATCTAATGTTATAAGTAGTTTATCAGCACTTTTATCCACATTCTTTTCCAGAGAGGTAGTGCATAATTTTGCATCATGTTCTATGACTTATATTAATTTGAGTTAAATGGAAGCAGGGTTCTCAGAGTAACTCCAAATCGCTTTAAGATTTTACACTCGCCTTTAAAAAAAAAAAAAACTTTCAATATTTTCTTTACATTCTGGAAGTTTCCTCTTGTTCTTTTTGGGTCTCTAGCTCAACTGGTACCGATCTTACAAATTTAAGGGTCCTTTTACTAAGCTGTGGTGCAAATTGACCTTAGCGTGTTCTTACCCAAGTCTTTCACACACGCTGAGGCCATTTTACCAAGGCCATAAAAAAAACCCTTATTTTCTATTTATTTCATTTATGGCCATGCACTAATGTTATCAATAGCATGTGGTCTTTAAAAAAAAATATGGCATGAGCATTTACCACCACCTATTTAAGAGGGCTCCTGTGTTAACCATGCACTAACCAGTTAGCACATGGTAATATAGATGTACTAACTGGTTAATGCAGAAATACCCACTCTATGCCCTTGACACTCCCCCTCCAAAAAATAAATACAAAAAATATTTACTGCCAGTTGCGCATGCTCTTGGCAAAACTAATGCAGAATGCTTCAGCGCGTCCTTTGTTAGGGCCATTTTTGCTGTGTTAGGCACACGTTAGCGCTGCTTAGTGAAAGGACCCCTAAGATTGTAAACACTCTTTGGATAGGAAGTATCTACAGTCCTTGAATTTAACTTGCCTTGAGTTACAACTGATAAAGGTATGAGCTAAATCCAAAATCTTTTTTTTTTTTTTGGGGGGGGGGGGGGGGGAGATAATGGTACCATAAGCATTCATTCTCAATTATCTAGGTTTTTTTTACCCAATTTTAAAATGCCCTCCCTCTCTGACTTTTACAAAGCTGCCGTAGCATTCTTAGCGTGCACTAATGATTAGCATGCACTAAACGCTAGAGATGTCCATAGGAATATATGGGAATCTCTAGCATTTAGCGCATGCTAATCATTGGTGTGCGCTAAAAATGCTACCATGTCTTAGTAAAAGACCCCCTCAAATAGTAAGCAACACAGGCTGTGACTCTTTCCAAAAGCTAGAATGCATTTCCCTTGAATCTGGCCACTAGGTGGCACTATTATGTAATAACTGGGGTGCCCTCTCCTCCTCTTTATTGCATCTCAGCTGAAGCCTTTCTGATGAGCAGACAAGTCTCACACAGGAGAAGAGCATGACCAAACCCTTTAATTCCCATTCTAATATGTTACAATGGAATGAGAATTTAGAAACCTGGAGTTGAATTTCTCAAGTGCTTTTTCCATTTCTTGTATATTAGAAAACCCACCTAATAAATCAGTTCTCAGGCAGTCATTATTCTTTGAGAGTTGGTGGATTTCTGTTTGCCTTAAATTGTTACATCACAGCAATTCTATTTCAAAATGCCAAGACAAATTTGTAATTAACCAGTGTCAATTTGGTGGCTCCCACCAGTTGATTTCCATCCCCTTGGGCTTCATTTTACTCTCCTCCTCCAAGAAGCTGAACAGGCATCTGCTCATCTGGTCTTTCAAATGGGTCTATTGTCTGTCTCTCTCTCTCTATCTTGCCCTTCCCCCCAGTTCTGCTATGGCAGCAGATTTTTGTCAAATTCAGTTCCAATCTTTGTGGTCAGTTCAGTGCATAATGCAGCCAATTTTAGAGATGCTTTTAACGTGTAATATTGACTGACATATGCAAGTATAAAAGTATATGGAGAGAGTGATCCTATCAGGCTTATTTTCAAAAGAGAAGGACTCCAATCTTTCGACACAAATCGGAAGATGGGCGTCCTTCTCCCAGGGTCGCCCAAATCGGCATAATCAAAAGCTGATTTTGGGAGTCCGAAACTGCTTTCCATCGCGGGGACGACCAAAGTTCACGGGGATGTGTCAGAAGCATAGCGAAGGCAGGACTTAGGCGTGCATAACACATGGGCGTCCTTGACCCATAATCAAAAAAAGAAGGGCGCCCCTGACGAGCACTTAGACGACTTTACTTGGTCCTTTTTTTGTTATGACCAAGCCACGAAAAGGTGCTCGAACTGACCAGACGGCCACCGGAGGGAATCGGGGATGACCTCCCCTTACGCCTCCAGTGGTCACTATCCCCCCTCCCACCCTCAAAACAATTCTTTAAAATATTTTTTGCCAGCCTCTATTCCAGCCTCGAATGTCATACTCAGGTCCATTGCAGCAGTATTCAGGTCCCTGGAGCAGTTTTAGTGGGTGCAGTGCACTTCAGGCAGGCGGACCCAGGCCCATCCCCCCCCTACCTGTTACACTTGTGGTGGTAAATGTGAGCCCTCCAAAACCCACCACAAACCCACTGTACCCACATCTAGGTGCCCCCCTTCACCCATAAGGACTATGGTAGTGGTGTACAGATGTGGGTAGTGGGTTTTGGGTTTTTTTTGGGGGGGGGGGGCTCAGCACACACGGTAAGGGAGCTATGCACCTGGGAGCAATTTCTGAAGTCCACTACAGTGCCCCCTAGGTGTCTGGTTGGTGTCTTGGCATGTGAGGGGGACCAGTGTACTACGAATGCTGACTCCTCCCATGACCAAAGGGCTTGCATTTGGTCGTTTCTGAGATGGGCGTTCTTAGTTTCCATTATCGCCGAAAATCAGAAACGACCATCTCTAAGGACGAGCTAAATTTCCAGATTTGGGTATCCCCGACCGTATTATCGAAATGAAAGATGGACGTTAATCGTGTTTCATTAATATGGGTTTCACTGCCCCTTCACGGGGACGTCCTGCGAGGACGTCCTCAGCAAAACTTGGGTGTCCCTTTCGATTATGCCCCTCCACGTATACTTTTATAATATATGTATAAAGTTCCTGGGAGTGGGGATGGAGTTTAAGGTTTGCATATATTCTTGCAAATTGCGAAGTATACATGTTTAATTAGACACACATGCATGAGTGCATTTATGCCTGTTCTAGAGCAGGTATAAATATACACTTTTGGATGTGGCTCACACTTTTCAGTTGTAGCTCAAGGTGAATCACGTTCAGCTATACTAGATATTTCCAGGTCCCTAGAGGGCTTACAATCTAATGGGATAATTCTATAGCTTGGTGCTAAGATGTAGATGCCATAATGGAGAGCTTAGGACACATTCTGTAATGGTTTCAGGGTGCACCTAAGTCATTATACAATACTAGTGGAAAGCCGCATTGGCAGGACAAAATATAGGCATGTTCACTTTATTTATTTAAAACATTTTAGCCTGCCTAATCCTAGGTGGATTACAATAAATGTACATAAACTCAGTAAACAATACAACACATACCCCAAAACCCTGCTATTCATAATATATATCATATAAGAGCATCACGAGCAAAATGTAGAATTGTCCAGTGAAGGTTTTTTCACTCTTTGGGGTCCTTTTACTAAGTTGTGGTAAAAGGTGGCCTGCAGTAGTGTGGGCATGTGAAATTGCCATCCGCCAAGGCCACTTTATACCACAGCCGGAGTTTCCATTATTTTAAATGAAAGTCGTGAACGGCCACGCGCTAATAAAAATATCGTCGCATGGCAATTTACTTCCTAAGCCATTACCGCCACCTATTTAGTAGGCAGTAAGGGCTCACACGCTAACCTGGCAGTAATAGGACAGCGCGTGGTGATGGCCAATTACCACTGGGCACGCCTACACCGTACCCCACACTATTTATTAGGATTTATTTACCACCCTTTTGAAAGAATTCACTCAAGGCGATGTACAGTAAGAATAAATCACACATAAGCAATTGACAATTACAGCAGTAAAAATATTCAAAAAACAATACAAAGTATGGAATAGTATACTACTTACAATTTCAACACAGTATGTAATAGAAAATAGGAAAATATTTTCTGGCATGGGAAATGCCGCACGGCGAACACAAAACTATCACAGGGTGCACCCCCAAGTTAGTGCTGTTTTGCCATGCATTACCCATGCAATAGTTCTACTGGAGAGGATTCTATATATGACGCCTAGAAAAATCCAAGCTGAAAACATTTTTGTCTAAGCATATTCTATAAGCGGTGCCTAGATTTAGGTATGGTATATAGACTATGCTTAGTTGATATTTCAGCACCTAAAACTACTCATGCCCATTTACACCAACAAAAACTTGACATAACTCCTGGCACATAGACTTAGGTGCACTGGACCATATTCTATAACTACACATGTAAATTTTGGAACACCCACAAATTGCCCATTTCCCCGTCCATAACCATGCCCCTTTTTGGCTGCGTGCTTTACAGAAAACAGCGAGTTGTGCGTGTAAATTCTAATTATTACCAATTAGTGCTCATTATTGCTTGCTATGGGGTGCTTTTACAAAGCCACGTTAGCATTTTTAGCGCACGCTAAAAATAAGGATGTGCTGAATGTTAGAGATGCCCATATATTTCTATAGACGTTTCTAGCGTTTAGTGCAAGCTAATCATTAGCACACACTAAAAGCATTAGTGCACCTTTGTAAAAGACCCCCTAAGTGCTGTTGTTGACTCTGATTGGCTTGTTAAGTCAAGTTATGCGCATTGGTACAGAATACGCTTGGATTTTGGCGCGGATCTCTAGCTGCGCTATATAGAATCCAGGAAACTGCAGCTTAGCAAAAGGGCCCCATAGTTATACAGATGATATCACTGTTATAATCCCTGTTTATTCTTCTTTGACTCAATTAGCTCCTGTGGTACAGAAATGTCTAGCATTAATTAGTTCTTGGATGTTGCAATATAAATTGAAGTCGAACACAGATAAAATCACATTTTCATTGCTTGATAATAATCCAGATCCATTGTTGGACCATGTTACGATATATCAGGCTAGGTATCCACTCTCTCCTCTGATTAAAATTGGGAGGTGGGGGGGTTATTTAGGTCAAACCTCATCTTTTGAATTTCATATTTACTCTCTGGTTAAAAGTTCTTTTTTTCTATTAGGACAATCATTGTTGCTTTCTAAATTGGATTATTGTAATCTAATGTACCTGGGAGCTCTGCAATTGATTATCCGAAAATTGTAAACTATTCAGAATACTGCAGTACGATTAATTTTCTCTTTGCAGAAATACAATAAAATTTCTATATGCTTTGCAGAGCTTCATTGGTTGCCAATAGAAACAAGGATTTTGTTTAAATGTGTATGTGTATTGTTCACGGTCTTAAACGGTGAATGTCCTGAGTAATTATTATCCCACTTGGAGTTTACATCTACTAATAGAGCTAGAAGATCAATGTATAATTCCCCTTTGGTCTTACCTTCACTGAAGGGTGTTAAAAAATTATAAAATTCATTGAAAACTTCTTGCTTTCTAGGCCTCTAAAGTCTGGAAAGAATTGTGCATTTTTCCCTTGGATGTTTGTACATTGTTCTGGCTTTTCATCAATAAAGATACTTTCAAATAAAATAGTGTGTATGTTATATACATGTAGGACTAGATTCAGTAAGTGGTGCTTATTTTAATGGATTTTCCCCAATTTTCAGAAATGTTTCATGTTCTTTTAACCTATGTTTATTGCGGGTGCATTGTATGCCTGACTTGAATGCTAGACCTTTGTAAAGCACACAAATCTATTGTGCATGCATTGATTTGTAGGTATACGCACATATACAAAATTTGCATACACTTTAAATTTTTAGATGCCCTAAAATGTACATAATTGAATGTGCACTCATGAATGCACATCCCTAGACCAGGAGGCTTGGAGTAGACACAGGAAATGAGACAGGAAAATTTCCCTTTCCCATTAATAATAATGCTACAAGAGACACAAGAGGACTGGGAACTGATATGCTAAGGCTTTTCTCCTTGTCTATAGGGAAAGAGTTTAGCAAATCAGGTCCATCACCATCCGCACAATGAACAGCAACCTATTCTCATATTGCTTTGATGTTTTTTGAACTAAAGGTCAGTTATACAGATTGTAAAAAGGTAAACTCCACCCCATCATCACTGCAGTTCTCCTGCATTTTTTGCCACCATTTATTTATTTACTTATTTGGATTTTGCTCACACCTTTTTCAGTAGTAGCTCAAAGTGAGTTATATTCAGGTACCCTGAGTATTATCATCAGGTACTATTATCACCATAAACTATAAGCTGCCATGAGCATCTGAAGAATCAAAGGGGCCCTTTTACTAAAGTGTAGTAAGTTATGCACTTAATGTATGATTAAAACAAGAATTAAGATGCAGTAAATGCAAAGCCTGTGGGATAAATGAAAGGGATGTGCCCTGAATCTGCTCTGCATTTACCACACGGGGAAACAGTTACTACACAGCAACCATGTTATATACCCATGCTATCCCATGATGAGGGCCACTTTATATAAACAACTATGTATGACCTGATGCGGCAGCACACCCCCCTTCCACAGCCCATTCCACACTCCAACAGCCCCCACTACAACCCAATCTTAATCTCACAACCCCATGACACAACCTGATCCTAACCTTGCATCCCCTGACACGTTCCCATCACTTGTCTGAACCCCGATCACAATTCTGAACCCTGCCCCCTGACACATCAACCCCACCCCCAACCGGTACATCATACTGCCATCAAATAAACCCTGCCACCCCAAAGTCCTGTCCTTCTTGACCCCCTTCCCCAGGACCTACCTGGGGGTCTTCTTTGCGGGTAGACAATGGTCCCTGGAGACAGCCATCCTCCTCTGCTGCCACCTGGATCAGTGCCTGAATTCAAAATAGTACCGATGACCTCTGATAGTAGTCTTTGCAGTACTACTTCTAGGAGTCATCCTTCTATATTTCCTTATATAGGAAGACTCCAACATTCAAGATTCCTTCAAGAAATACAATGAATAGGAGGCACTGAATAACAGGCTTTTCAGACACAAGTTTCATAAGTTCTGCACTGACCCTGTTTTTGTTTCTACTGTAAGTGTAAGACCCCTGAAGCAGACGGATGCGTCCCGCCGAAACACGGCCCCATGTCGGGTCATATATATGAGTGGTACTTAATAAAGTTTGTTACATCTCATTTCTGGCTGCTAAGATTTTTTGGTCCACCCCTACTCTTTGGATTTTGTCTTGTATTAGACGTAGGGTTTTTTTTTTAAACCTTTATCTTTGGGATTTCACTTTTGTTTTCCTAGCGATAGTACCATGTGACTATTGCTAGGGGTCATCAATGCCATTTTGGATTCAGAAGCCCACCAGGATAGCAGCACAGGAGGATGGCTGCTGCCAGGGATCACTGCCCCACCAATGCTCTGGGCGGTGGGTTTTATCTGATAGGTGTGGGGTTTATGTCTTGCAGCAGGGTTGTTGAAGGGTTCAGAACTGTGTCAGGGGTTCAGAGATGTGACAGGAATGTGTTGAGGGTGTGGGGTTAGGAACAGTGGGTGTTGGGTGTGGGAGTGTGACTGGGGAGAATCAGCATTCCAAGAAGGGGCCTTCAGAAAGCTTCTATGATGTATGGGGGGGATTGGATGGGGCTACCACATTGGTGGGGAAGGTGAGATTGGGGGAGGATCAGGGGGAGTGCTGCTACATCTGCAGTGACAACATGCTGCGCTACTGGCAACATAGCACAATGTCGGATGGGGGTTATTGATCAATTGGATGTTTAAGTTAAAAGAAAAAGGAAAAGAAAAGAAACATTTGAGATAAGTAGTCATTTTGAACTATTCCCTTTGAAGACATCATTATCGTGATTGGATTATTAAGAATATAAGGAGAAGTTACTGTTTCAACAAAATGTTTAAAAAAAAAATTTGGACTGCTGAGGAAAATAGGTGTGGATATTAAGAGTCAAGAGACAGAATTAAATGTTGGGCTCTATCCACCTTCTGATGGTCCTTTTATAAAAAATTATAGAAATTTTATTGAACAGGGCACTCGTTTTTTGTGTCTGCACTACTGGAGTGTCAGAAGTGCAGCTGCACTTACTGCCTCTATTTGAGGTGGTGGTAAGGTTAGTTACGATATTAACAGTCACGACAGCTAGCACGTGGTACTGATTAGTGTTCTAGCTATCACAGCCAACGACAATTATGCCTACCCATGTCACAATCAATTCCTGACCACTCCCGAGTTAAGCAGCTACCACCTAATTCTATATATGGTGCCTTGAGTTACACACGCAAATTGACATGTATAGTCAATTTGTGCGCGTAATTTAATTTGATAACCAGCCAATCAGCTCCAATAATTGGATGGTAACAAGCAATTATCAGCTCCAATTGGCAATAATTAGAATTTACATGCACTACTTGCTATGTGTATTCTGTAACATAGTCCATGTAAATTCTACTGTGCGGATCCCAAAAGGAGACATGGCTATGGGAGGAGCATGGACGGATCGTGGGTATTCAAAACATTTACGCGCAGTGTTATAGAATAATCTGCTCCATACCTAAAGTTAGGCATGGGCATGTATACCAGGATTTTATTGGCATAATTGGCTGCGCCTAGATTCTAGTCGCATGGTCAGATTTAGACATTTTCTGTAAACTATACTTAACTTTAGGCACAGTTTACAGAATACACCTAAGCGTGTTTTCCTTGAACGCCAATTTTTTAGGCAACATATATAGAATTAGGCCCCTAATGCAGAATTTTTACTGCATACTGCTGTCTTTAATGCACTAGGCCAGCAGTTCCCAAACTGTGCCCCGCGGCACCCTGGTGCGCTACAGCGAGCTCTCAGGTGTGCCGCGGCTCATCGCTTCTTACTTTCTCCTCCCACAGGTCCGGCATCTTCCATTTCCTGCTTTTCCCCCACTGCTACTGCAGTGCTTGCAGCTTACATTTTCGGGCATCGGCGATTCACACAGGCACTGCGGGGACTTCCCTCTGCCGCGTCCAGCCCTCGCAACAGGAAGTTGCATCAGACTGGGAAGGCACCGGGAGAAGGAGAAGGAAGCAGCGGTGATTCTGGACCTGCAGAAAGGAAGGTAGGAGCGATGCTGGATTTGGGGAAGGTGTGTTGATGTGAGGGGAAGTGGCTGCAGGGAAAGGGAGACCTATGTGGCAGGGGATGTGGAGACCCATGGCGCAGGGCGGTGTGGAGACCCATGTGGCTGGGGGGGGGGGGGGGGGGGGGGTGTGCCGTGGAGACCCATGTGACCAGGAGGGGTGGGGTACCACAAACTGAAAAGTTTGAGAACCCCTGAACTAAGCAGTAGCACAGTCTTGCATATTGTCTACTGCACAGTAATATACAAGTTATTTGGTTAAAGCAACTTAGTAAAAAGCTCCTATGTTCTTAATAAACCAAGAGGTCCTTTTGCAAAGCAGCAATAGGGCTAACATATGGGTAGTGAACACTAAATCAGCAGAACTGCCGGGTAGCGCAGGTGCCCGGTGGTAATTCTGAGGCTGGCGTGTGCTGATTCATGGTAGAAAATAATTTTCTATTTTCTACCACTGAGGGCGTTCCTGGCAGTAATCCACAGCGCGCCCACATTAGCACTTACTGCATGATTACCACCAGTGTAGCACATGAGCTCTTACCACTAGGTTAATGGCTGGCGATAAGGGCTCAGGCCGTAAATAGCCACGAGCTACTTTTATTTTTTGTGCACGGCCATTTATGGCCCCATTAAAAAAAGGTCCTTTTTCCCCAGCCACAGTAAAACCTGGCCTTGCACGCACCAAAAACACGCACCCACACTACCGCAGGCCAATTTTTACCACAGCTTTGTAAAGGACCCCTAATAGCTTCAGTTTTAGGGTTCATATTTAAGAAGCTCTTGCTAGGGATGTAGATTTATTAGTGTACATTTGATTCATTAGTGTATCTTTAACAAATCTGTGGTGTGAACCCTTACAACAGGTGAAAATCTGGAAAAATTTAGAAAATAATGAAAACTATTTTTGCTGCACACATCCCTTACTCTTGCTGCTCTGCCGTTGCACAGTTGCAGTTGTAGTTCAGTTACTTTCATGCCCAGTTTACAGTGCTGAGTCTTGCTCTGGAATAGTACTTACATGGTGCTTCTTATATAGATTGCAGTACTGCTCTTTTCTTAGCTATAGAGGGCTTAGGGAATTTTGGGGCTCTTAACACACGGTTAGCACACGCAAACAGGCTACCACAGAAAAGTATTTTGCGGTATTTTGCCTGTTTGCATGTGCTAACCTGAATGTTACAGATTTTACAATGTATTTTTCAGAGGGGGCATGTCATGGGCAGAGTGGGCATTCCCATGTTATTCAGGTAGCACGGACCAGGGGCGTAGCTGCTATGGGGCCACGGGGGCCTGGGCCCCTGTAGATTTTGCCCTGGGCCCCCCTGCCGGCGACCTTCTCAACCCCCCCCCCCCCCCGCCGCCTGCTACCTTTGCTGGCAGGGACCCCAACCTCCGCCAGCTGAAGTCATCTTCCTTCGTTTGGTTTCTGACTGAGTCTGACGTTTTGCACGTACAACGTGCAGGACATCAGACTCGGTCAGAAATCAAACGAAGGAAGAAGACTTCGGCTGGCGGGGGTTGGGGTCCCCCGCCAGCAAAGGTGGTAGGCGACGGCGATGGTGGGCGGGGGGTCGAGAGGGTCATCGGCGGGGGGAGTCAAAGTTGTTGGAGGTGTTGGCAATGGTGGGCGGGCAGGCAGGGCGGGCAGGCAGTGTCGGCAATGGGGGGGGGGGGTCGGTGGCGCCGGGGGGGGCTAAAATGTGCCCCCTTACCTTGGCTCTGGACCCCCCTACTGTTGAAGTCTGGCTACGCCCCTGGCACGGACTTACCTCTGGATTCCATGTAGTGTGCTCAGATTTAGGTGCCAAAATCGGCATGGATTCTATAACACTGCGCGTAACTTCATTGGTTTAACAAGCTAATGAGCGCTGATATCACAACTCGCTAAGCATATTGTGTAATGAAGTGCACCAAACTTCTAACTCGCACAGGAAAAAAGGGGCATGATTATGGGTGGGAAATGGTCATTTCATGGGCGTTCTAAATTTAAGGCACCTAGTTATAGAATATGGCCCAGTGTGCTTAAATCTATGCGCTGAGATTTACACCAGGTTTTCATTGGCGTAAATGGATGCATGCAGATATCAGTGTTGAAATATCAACTAAGCATATTCTAGAACTGGCGCCTAAATCTAGGTGCTGCAGTGGTGTTCCTAGGGGGGCGGACACCCGGGGCGGCGCCCCACCCCCCCAGGTGCAGCACCCCCCCTGATGCAGTGCAGAGCCCCCCCGATGCAGCGCGGACCCCCCCGGGTGCAGTGCGGACCCCCCCGATGCAGCGCAGACCCCCCCCGGGTGCACGCCTCTGGGGGGGGTGCCGCAGCGCGTGCCTGCTCAGAGTTCCCTTACTTCGTGCGTTCGCTGCAGCTCCATCTGACCCAGAACAGGAAGTAACCTGTTCCAGGGCAGAGGGAGCTGCAGCGAACGCGCAAAGTCAGCGAACTCAGAGCAGCCGCGCGCTGCAGCACCCCCCAGCGGCGTGCACCCAGGGCGGACCGCCCCCACCTTGGTATGCCACTGAGGTGCTGATTATAGAATATGCTTAATTGGCATTGATTTCAGCGCTCATATTTTTAGGCACCATAAATATAATCTCCTCCCATATATCCATCCATATCATCCATTTTACATTAGCGCACAATCTTAAAAATATTTTTAAAAAATACTAAAAAATGCAACATTAAATCTAGAATTAGTGTGGAAGAAAGTCTCATATTAAAAAGTATTATGCCCAGATTTTACCACACCTTTATTTTACTTGTACTATACGAGGTATGGGAAGTAGGAGCGGACATTTTGTCACTTTTTTGAAGGATGCTCTCAGCAATAGTGTAATTGTCTTTCTTACTGTTCTACCAATGCCTTTTGGTACAAGAATAATTTTACTTTCTTTACATGACTACAACGTTGACCCAGAGTTTTACAGCATGGTAAAATATTTTTTTTATTTAGAGCCGTGAATACTATGCAGTTTTTCATAGTCACAAAACTGGAGAAAACCTTTGGTACAGAGGCCTTTTAGTATAGAAACCTATCACTATGCAGTTTGGTTCTGGTTTACTAAACTTTTGTCCCCCATTGACAGAGAATGGGAGAAAATCTATGGCTCTTCAGATCCTCTGCTTTTGCTTCAGTTCCAGCAGATGGCAAGCTTGAGTGTTATTTCCCAAACTGATGAAGGATGCTTCTCTTTCCTGTACATTATGCCAACAGCAGACCCCATAAGCCTGTAAATAATACTCTTTCCCGTTTTGAAACAAGTAAGGTCTCTATATTTTGGAAGTGAACCTAATGGTGTGCTGGGTTTAAAGGGGAAAATAATGACACATAATTGACAAAAACCAATAGAGACTGCCTTTGCACTTCAGAGGATAAATAGAAATAAATCAAAACATAGAAAAGAAAATAAGTTGATACCTTTTTTATGGACTAACAATACATTTTTAAATTAGCTTTCGGAGGCTATACTTTCTTCATCAAATCACAAATGAACAAATGTTAACGAATATCAGAATATATAAATAAAACACAAAATCATTCCAATGACAGTCTCACAGGAAGAGGGTGGGGTGGGTTAGGTTAGAAACAGGGAGAGCTGGGTGCAGGGCCGGCGTTAGACATGCTGGCGTCCAGGGCAGAAATTGAGGGGCCTCCAATCCCCTCTCCTCCCTATCCCTGCCTCGATTTCCCCACCCACCACTACTACCATTTATAAAACAACTTTAAATGACTTCTTCACATACAAAACACAGACAGACCTTCACCAAATACAGAGCAAGGGATCACAAATTAGAAATATGAACACCAGCTGATGAGCACCTCCTTCCCCTCCTCAGATCCAATGACCAGAACTCTCCAAGTTCTGCAGCTAGCAGAAGTATTTCAGAGCTATTGCTGTCACCCCCCCCCCCCTTCCCCATACACACACCTGCTCAATTTTCACTCATTCATGAAAACCAAACATGCGTGGTTGTGGTGGTGGGGGCAGTAGCAACTTGGGGATACTGCCACCAGCTGCAGAGCTTAGAGATTTCTGTCTGTCAGACTGGAGGAGGAGGAGGAGGTCTTCAGTTGGCAGGGCTTGGCGATTCCCAACTGCTCAAGTATTTATATTTTGTATTTAGGTGGGGAGAAAATTTGGTGTCCACCCATTTTGGGCTCAAGCCCCCTCTCTCCCTCAAATCAGCCATTTGGCTATGCCACTAAATACAATACAAAAACCACCTGTGATGCACATATCCCAAAGCTAACATATTCCAGTTAATAAATTCAAAATAAAACACTTTTTTCAACCTTTTTTTGTCTGGATATTTTGTTTTCCCATCATCTTGGTCCCAGTTTCTCTTTTTCTACTTTCTTGTCTGTCTTCTGCTAATTCTCTTTCCAGTGTCTGCTGTCCATTTTTATTTTCTTCTGTCTTCTGTCTTGTTCCATTCCATCACATCTGTCTCTAACATATTGATTTTTCCTTTTCAGTATTTCTTTTTTGTCCCCTTTTCTGCCTCTGTTCACTCAAATTTCACTCTTTCTCACACTGTTCTCATTTTTAATTTTCAGCTACCTATCAATTTTCAATCTTCTCTCAGTCCCTAGCTCTCCTATTTCCCATCTCACTCCTTTCCCAGCCTTCTGTTTCCTTCTATCTACTCCCCATTTGCCTTATTTCTACCTCTGTACTGACTATTCTCCTGTCATTTATCTTCTTGCTACCCCGCTTTGGCTTCTTCCACATGGTTCCACCTTTTCCAGAATCTCATCTCCCTCTCTCCACTCTTGTAATCCACCTGTCTCATTGCCTGACATCACCCCCTAGCATCATTGTCTCCCATCTCTCTTCACTCCTGCCCTCTCTCCATAGGTCCATTTCTCCTCCTCTCTCTCCCCACCCTGTGATCCAACATTACGCCCTCTCTTTTCTGTTCTTCTTCCCTTCCCTCCTTTGATACAGCATCTTTTTCCTCTCTCCGTTCCATTGTTCAGCATCTATCCCTCCCTTCCACCCCAGACTCATTTCTCCCTCTCTCTTCCCTCCCTCCCTCCCACCCCCAGATCCAATTTCTTTCTCTTTCTTCCAGACTTCCCTCCATCCAGCATCTCTCCCTCTCTACCCACCATTCCCAGGTCCACCACCTGTCCCTTTCTCTTCCCAGCTGCCTTCCCATTCCATATCTCTCTCTCCCTCTCTCTCCCCACCACCCCCAAGTCCAACATCTCTCCCTTTCTCTTTGCAACTGCCCTCCCATCCAGTATCTCTCTCCCTTCCTCCCTCCCTTCCTCCATACCACCCACAGGTCCATCATCTCTTCCTTTCTCTTCCCAACTGCCCTCTCATCCAGTATCTATGTACCCCTCCCTTCACAACCTGGGTCCAACTTCTCTCCCTTTCTCTTGCCTCGCTCCATCCTATTGTCCACCATCTCTCTCCCTCTCCTCTGTTTCCAAGCCCAATATTTCTTCCCCTTCACCTCCCTCCACCTTTGCTCCAGCATCTCCCCCTCTCTTTGAACCCCTCCCCTGGTCTAATTCAAAAACAGCTGTTCCAGGGGGCCCCCATGGGCTGGCATGTCTTCCCTTTCTCTCTGGTATTTCCCTCACCTTCCCGGTCTAACTTTAAAATATTTTTTTCTTCGTAGAGGGTTGCCAGTGATTCGGACATGCTGCCTTCGGCCTCCTCAGCACTCTGTCTCTGTAACAGTCTGCCCAGGTGGAAAAAGGAAGTTGCCTCAGAAGTGGGGCAGACCGTGGAAGAGGAAAAGTACTGAGGAGGCCGAAGGCAGAATGTCTGAATCGCTGCAGTGCCTGCAAACCTCTGCAAAGAAAAAAACATTTTAAAGTTAGATTAATTGTCAACACTAATTGGAGTTAATTGAAATTTATGTGTGTTTCTTTCTGCGTGTATTTTATAAAGAGGCACGAGTAAATTCCCATGCACACAGCCAAAAAGAGAGCATAGGAGAAGTGTGGGCATGTTGGGGCCATCAATCAGATATACATGCATGGATACTGAATTCACGCCTATACACCACAATTTAGGCGCAGACATTTACACCAACTTTTCACTTTATGTAGGTGTGTTCAGTTCACCCAGCCTAAGTGTATTCTATAAACCATGTCTGAATGTAGGCGCGGCTTGTAGAATACGCCTTGGTGTCCCCATCAGACGCTCCTAGATTTTAGGCACCATATATAGAATTGGGTCCTTTGCGTTAAGCGTTAATAATCAGTGGAGATAACCAGCTATCTCATGCTGAATATTAGCGCATAGTTGGCTTAGCACTATTTAACCGACCAGGAGCTGTTCCTGATCACTAAAATAGTGCTGGATATTGGCTGGATGGTGTCTAGGATAAGAGGGTAAATAACTGCCTATTTCAAATCTATTCTATTGTTACCAAAATGTGTTACCCCACCCTGTTCCAGAGTGCAGCTCTACTGTACCAGATGTTAATAGTCATGCCTTATACTTCAAGCTTCACCTCATCCTTCAAAGTTTAGGATATTTCTCATATAGATGAACTCACAATCAATTGTTAGTGAATTTAATTCTATTTCAAACTGGAATGCAATGATAATCAAACAGTTTGATTATCATTCTGAGTTCTTTTTCAAAACTAAACAATGGTGTCAATTCAAGAGAGTTGCACCCAAACTGTGTAAGTTTAGCTAAACTTACTCTCTAACTTTTCTTTTCTCACAGGATATTCTTACAAATTTTGAGTCTTTACAGGGTTTTCGAAACAAGAATCACATGAATTATGAGATAAATACTGAAATTCTATTTTATTTTATCTCTACAAGTACAAGCTTTTTATGGTATCTAAACCACCTCCTGCTTATATAAGAATTGATTCTTTATACTGTTATTTTTTTTTTTTTAAGGAACGGTTTTCCAACAAAAAATCAACCCAAGACCCAGCCCAGGTAAGTATATTTTATTTAGCTTTCCCTGACAATGTCTCCTTTTGATGCAATATGTAGATGCAGATTTACATAGCTGTAGAACTCTTTCTTGTGAGGGGAACACTTTGGTCTCTCTTGCAGGGGGGCCCTTGGTTGTTTAGGTATGCTTCCAGGATGATCACTGGTGTTCTTCTTCCTAAACCTAGCTGTACTCAAATAAAATAGGAAGCAAAATTCTTTCTCCTTGACAAGATATAGCCTAATCTGGGTTATTTAAACAAACACTGTGGCCACACTGACTGTGGTAAAATAAACATAAAAATAATGAACCCTATCTTCCAGGCCTTATTCTTTTTTTTACTGTTTTCCCTATTCTAATGAAGAGCTTTACATATTTAATCCTTCATTCGGCACAGCAGTTTCTCTCCCACACTAAAATTTGAGTTGATAGCCTTTTTCTAATACCATGCAGTTCATACAGACCCTCTCATGGTCAGTTCACTCACAACTGAAACACAAGCCTCTGATCATATTTTCTTCTCAACCCCTCTCTTCATTCACTTTAGGTTTTCCTCAGATGACAAATATGCACACTCAGGACCCTTTCACAGTTTCTCTATTAAAGCTAAAAAAATAAATAATTCTAAAAATCCTTTTCACACTTCTGTAGTCCCTTTAACTCTTAAGTCTCTTTATGCTAGCACTACCAACCATTCATCTGTGGTCAGTCCAGTCAAACTTCAGTCACATTCACTACTGTAGAAAGCAGTTTGTCAGTTTGTACCCTTTTGGCACCAGCAACTTTACTCCCATTAAAAGTCACTCACCATGAATGAAATTTCTTCCCAAAATATACCTACACCCAGGACACACACAATTTCTCTCTGGCAAAACTAAAATATTTTTTTTCATCCTTAACCAAGTGATTTAGGGACACTTTCACACCTTCGCAAGCAGCTAAGCACAGCATATCTGATCTCTTTGACTGTCTTTGCTCTTCTGAGTAAGGACCCAAAGAGCTGTTTCCTAGGAAACACTGACTCGGCTTGAACACCTGACACATTTTAATCAATCAGGTCAGCTGTTTAGACCCTTCAGGTTTTTTTCTCTCACACATAGAACCCTTTTTTAACAAACTAAATCTCCATTTTGATTTAAAGGTTTCCCATAGGAAATAATGAGAATTTTACATATTTTTGTGATGAAACAAACACAAATTCCCAACCAAATCATCAAGTTAATAAGCACTAATATATCAACACTCCTATGCTCTTATAATTTAAAAATACACTTTTTTAAAGGACGTCCAACCTTTTTCTCAAATAAAACCATTTAAAATGTCCCATAACTACGTGACGTACCTCAGAATAATTTATTCAACATTTTCTAGACTACCTCCATCAAAGAATTTTCACAAGAATCCACCATAAGCCTTCCACAGACCACCTTGTGGTTTCTCTATTAAAATGAATTTTTACCCAAATTTAAACCCCCTAGCATTCCCTAAGAGGTTCTCAAGAACCCATAATGACCACTAAAATTTAAATAAAGTTAATCCCTTGCATCCCAGGACAGCTCACCAGACCCCTTACCTTGTTCCCCATAGGCTCCTCACCTGGCAACCACCCTTTGTTCAGGTCCCGACAGACCCCCTGTGAACCCGGACACCAGTGGTGGAGAACCACAAATCTTGCAGAACTCTGGCTGGGCAGGCTCAAAAATCAAGTCTCTGGCTCTGTTTTGTGACTAGTCACTTCCCTGGAGCACTACTGCACATGTGCAAAAAATCATGCATGCTCTGAGGAATCGCCTAGGCCAAGACCAGCCATTTTCCTAGGTGCTACTGTCACGCCCCTCACCTTGCTGTTTATGTTATTCCCTCCGTCAGTGTAGGGCTGGGACTGCCTTCACAGCATCTCTGCCCTGCCTCCTTGCTCCATGTGGGTTGGATCCCCATGACTGGTGTCCTGGTTGTCCATCTCTCAGCCCTTAACCTATGGGCTCTCTGCCCTGCCTCCTTGCTCCATGGGGATTGGATCCCCGTGACTGGTGTCCTGGTTGTCCATCTCTCAGCCCTTAACCTATGGGTTCTCCCTTGCCTCCTCTGTTCTTTTCCTATTGGATGCCTGGCTGCTTCCCTTACTCTCCTTCTCATCTGTTTCCAGTGAATGACTGATGCCAGCACTATTTCTGTGAAACCCTTCCCTGCCTCAATGCTTTGGCTTCTACTTTGTTAGGTGTTACTTGCTCTGTAGTTTGCTTCTTTTCTACTTGTCCCTCGTTGCTGAATTTGCCTGTACCTGGATTACTCTCTTGACCTGCTGCCTGCCTATTGACTTTACCTGTGCCTGGATTACTCTCTTGCCTGTTGTCTGCCTATTGACTTTGCCTGTACCTGGATCACTCTCTTGCCTGCTGCCTGCCTAGCCGATATGTTCACCACCCCGCTTCCAGCTCTGTCTCGTAAGTCCTGCAGGCCGCCTGCACCTAGGGGCTCAACCTCTGGGGAACGGCGGTCAGCGCAGGTAAAACCCGGGGTTGTCCGGCCACCAAGCAGAACCTGGTCCGAGTACAGGGCCCTGCAGCACTCTACTTGGTACAAGAACTCACAAGTCTGACAGCTCCAGCCCCGGGAAACCTCATTCCCGAGCTAGACAGCACTGAAAACAATCGCGTCTTTGGTGACCTCCCTATGGAGATCCTCTTAATGCTCCAGACCGCCATAGCACCACCAGCCCTGACCACCAATGAAATGCTGGCCATCAATAAAAAGGACTAGGCCAGTGGTGGCCCAAAAATGGAGCAGACTGCTGCAGAAGCCCCCCCCCCCCCCCCAGGTAAAAAATATATATAAATTCCTTAGGGCATTGGTTCCCAAACCTGGTCCTGGAGGCACACTAGGCAGTCAGATTTTCAGAATATCCACAATGAATATTCATGAGAGATTTGCATACAGTAGGGGCAGTACATGCAGATTTCTCACATGAATATTCATTGTGGATATTGTGAAAACCTGACTGGCTGGGGTGCCACAAAGACCAGGTCTGGGAACCACTGCCCTTAGGGGGTTACACTATTGAATACTTGTTCAGCACTTATTTTTATGGTGTGGTCACTTACACCAGTCCTATAGCTAGTACAAATGCCCTTGCCTAGAAGTTATAACACTACTACTACTACTACTGCTTAACATTTCTAAAGCGCTACTAGGGTTACGCAGCGCTGTACAGTTTAACAGAGAAGGACAGTCCCTGCTCAAGGAGCTTACAATCTAAAGGACAAGTGTACAGTCAGACAAATAGAGCAGTCAAATTGGGGCAGTCTAGATTTCCTGAATAGAGGCATAAAGGTTAGGTGCCAAAGGCGACATTGAAGAGGTGGGCTTTGAGCAAAGATTTGAAGATGTGCAGGGAGGGGGCTTGGCTAATGGGCTCAGGAAGTTTATTCCAAGCATAGGGTGAGGTGAGGCAGAAAGGGCGGAGCCTGGAGTTGGCGGTGGTGGAGAAGGGTACTGAGAGGAGGGATTTGTTCTGTATCTATCAAGTAAAATCAAACTCTTGTATATCACCACCGTGGAAAGCAGACTGTGGAGTACCACAAGGATCACCCCTATCACCGATCCTCTTCAACCTAATGATGACCCCCATTAGCCAAGTCCTTAGCTACCCAAAGCCTCAACCCTTTTATATATGCAGACGATGTCATAGTATACATTCTGTACAAATCCAATCTGTCTGAAATAACCAATGAAATCAAGTTCAGCCTAAACATCATGGACACCACAAAAAGGGGGAAAAACACTAAGCTACACCAATAATAATAATAATAATAATAAAGAAGAAGAGTAGAATCAATGTGGCAACACAGGAAAGTTTTTATATATATATGAAAGTAAGAAGTAGGCAAGAAGGCACCAGAATTTTATCATTAATAGGCCATCAGATCTCTTATAGCCCTAGGTATTTCAAATCCCAAGCTATATCATGGAATCAATCACTTGGCCCATTACCTATTATCTCAATTTTTATGTGGGCCAGCAACCTCCAAAGGTTAAACTTTATTAACATTAAACACAATCATAGAAACCATCCATAATAAAACGCAAATAAAAAAACAGTAATGAAAAGTGATCACTTATCTGCTATTGCAGAAACAGATTCTGTCACAGAAACATTTGCAGCAAAACCCACAACACACTGTACTGGCATTTCGATCAAAAGGACCTTTCAAAAGCAAAAACACCATCATTCAAGGAAAATGCTCATGGCCTTGGTGTTAACCACAACGGACTAGATTCTATATATCAAGACTAAAATTTCAGTGCCAACTTGACTTGTTTTTGGACTGCATTGGGTCCTACTGATCTGTGCATCTGCTGTCTAGAATTTTGGAAGATGGAAATGAGGAAATAAAAATTAAGTTTTGGATGTCCTCTATAGAAGTTGTTGTTTACTTTTGTATGGATACCCTGGAATATTCTGGAATATGCATGTGATAATATTTGAATAACTGTCTATATTTATGGCTATGATTTCTGAACAAGCAGCATCATTAACGGACAGACTTTAGGGAGCCCTTTTACAAAGGTTTGTTAGGGTCTGCGTGCATGCAGTGTGTGCCAAAATGAGATTACTGCCAGGCTACCGCCCCCCCCCCCTGTGGTAATTTCAGGTTTGCCGCACGCCCATAATGCCTGGATGATTTATTTATTTATTTCCTCCCACATGCTGCATTTCTGGTGGTAATCAGAAGTTGGCACACGCTGACCGGTCACCGCGTGTGTAGTGTGTGAGCCCTTACTGCTAGATCAATGGGTGGCGTTAAGGGCTCAGGCTGGTTTTAGGTGTGCACTGGTTTCAGTTTTACCACATGCCCTTTTCCCGTCCCACTAAAAAAAGCCCTTTTTTGCAAATGTGGTAAACACTGGCCCGGCATGCACCCAAAACAGGCACCTACACTACCGCATGGCACTTTTTGGTGCACCTTTGTAAAAAGTGCCCTTAAATGCCCAGTTGGGTATATATTCTAATCCCAACTTTGTTAAATGTTTCAGACACATCCATCTACTTGCTCCCATGATATTACTGAATTCTATTGTTCTGTCTCACAGTATTTTCAAATGTAAGCCACATTGAACCTGAGTTTGCTTGGGTAAATGTGGGATATACATGTAAAAAAATATTTATCCTTCACCTTTTAAGGCATTGCCTATCCATCTGAATGGTGATGGCACAAGGAAGGCAAGTTTGGTGAAGACTCATTCAAAATAACTTGTTCATTAGCTGGGCTCTAATATTACCATATTGAAAATGCAACCAAACCCTTTGTGGTTTTATTCCACTAGTAAGTTAAATGATTGAAAGGATTGCAAAACCTTTGGATGAATGACTAGGAAAAACAACACATACTTATTTATGCAGTATCGCAATTCCTCATGTACAGCCACAAAACAATCTTTTAGGGTGGATAGTGTTCATATTGAGCTCCTTTTTATTATCCATCAGAAAGAAGAGATAAGAGTTTTAAGTTGTGGCACAGAATAAGTTATCACAGAACAAAATATTAAAAAAACCAGTGGACTACATCAGGGGCTTATAGCCCATTTAGTTATATTTAAACAAAGAAGAGATCTGCATGAAACAAAAGATTTATTTTTATATTATTTTGACTTATAAAACCACTTGTCCCTGAAACATCCTCAAAACAAATTAATTCATTTGTATATCTAAAATGTAAACTTCTACAAAAGAGATGATGTGAATATGTTGATTTTATGTGCTCCAATGAAAGGAGAGTTTAATTTTACTTCCATTTAATTTCAATATATTCCATCTTTATAACACCAGGCTTCCCAAGGCAGATTACAACAACAGTTGAGAATGAACCCATCAGTAAACAGGATATACTCACTGAGATTTGGCCATGTATTACTGTATTCTATAGAATAGTGTAGAAAAATAAGTACAAAGTATAGAGAGTTTATTACTGGTGATTCTACCAGCTACAATAATTTTTACGCTTTAGGGGTCCTGTTACTAAGGTGTGCTGAAAAATGGCCTGCATTGTTGTAGACGCATGTATTGGACTTGCGCAGGTCCATTTTTCAGTGTGCTTGCAAAAAAGACCCTTTTTGTTGACCGAAAATGGACGTGCGGAAAAATTAAAATTGGCGTGTGTCCATTTTGGGCCTGAGACCTTACTGCCACCCATTGACTTAGTGGTAAGGTCTCACACGTTAATAGGGTGGTAACTGTGAGCACGTGTACACTGCCGATTACTGCCCAGTTAGTGCCATGTGGTAGATCGGACGCACGTAAAAAATGGAATTACCGCCTTGGGCTCGCGGTAGCCAGGCAATAGTTCTGAATTGACGTACGTTGGACATGCATACGTGCCTACGTGCCTTACTAAAAAGGCCCCTAAGTGATTTCTAATTTTATATCATGATATAAAATAAATAAAACAGCGATCAAAAAAAAATCCACACATAGGCAATCATAAGTGTTTGCTATTGTTTTTATATAGAACTATCTTTATTGTCAGCATAAGGAAAAATAAATATACAACAGCACTGAAAACCACAATATAGCATTGCAAATAACAAAGCAAGTTCTTGGGCACTGACAGTACATTTTGAATATAACCCCCTCCCCCTTCACAGACCCCTCAAAAACTCCACAAACATCCCCCAACTCCTATTATACACTGCACCCAACCCCCCTCCTAAAATAAAGAATGCAAAACCAATAATCCTATATAATAATTCTCACCTCCAACGTTCTAACCTGCCTGGGACCGTGGCTCCCTCGGAGTTGGTCTGCTAGGCACATTAGAACACACTGATGTCACTGGCTGCATTATGACGTGATCCCAGCAGACCAGCTATGGACACAGGCAAAATAGAACGTTAGAGGTGAAAACTACTGGTAGTGCTGCTGGAGCTCCAACGACGGTAATGGCGCCGCAAACACCCTCCCAAACCCCCTTCTGACGTCTCAGGACCTCACTCCCACTCCACCCTTCTCTCGCCCTCCCCTTCGTAACAGCCACCTGCTTAAAAGTTCTTAACTCCTGCACGCAGGGATGCCGCTACCGACAGCCTTTTCTTCCGCTTCTGTTTCAGCTGTTCCTGTGGTCCCGCCCTTCAGGAAGGGGCCACAGGAACAGCTGAAACACAAGCGGAAAAAAAAACTGTTGGAAGCGGCATCCCTGCGTGCAGGAGGCTACCTACCCCCTCCTCCTCCTCCTCTTACCGGGGTCCCGGCGGAAGCATTGAAGAGCGAGCAGGCTCAGCGAGTCTGCTGCCTTCTCTTCTCTTCTCTCTGACTCTGGTCCCGCCCTTGTAGAAACAGGAAATGAGGGCGGGATCAGAGTCAGAGTAGCTCAGAGGAAAGAGAAGGGAAGGCAGCAGACTCGCTGAGCCTGCTCGCTCTTCAATGCTGCCGCCGTCACCCCGGTAAGAAAGGGGGAGGGGGGTTGGTGATTTTGGAGGGGGGGCAATGTGCATGTTGGGGGATGGGGGGAGGGAGGGGGGACTGGAACTCGGAGGGAGGACAGAGTGAAGGAGAGTGACAGAGGGAGAGAGGAAGCCATGGAAATTGGAGGGGAGGAAAAGGGGCCGTGGGACTTGGAGGGGACAGAGGGAGAGACTGAGGGGGGGGGGGGGGGGAGGAAAACCTTGCTAGCGCCCATTTCCTTTCATACAGAAACGGGCCTTTTTTACTAGTGTTTAATAAAACAATAGAAACTGCAGAAGTTTGCTATTGTTTTCAATCATGTCTGTGAATGTTTTGTGTCCCTCAAGCTCTGCCTACTGACTTCAGCCCATACAGTGGTCCAGATAGGCTCTTGCCGTCCCCTGTCATTAAAACTCCTTGGCCGATGCCAAGGAGGTTTAATGGTCGGCCAAGGAGTTTTAATGACAGGAGCCAGCATGATCTTATCTGGCCCATTATCTGGGCTGAAGATATCCACCATATTGTCCAGAACAAAACAATTGCTGTCGCTATCGAGAGCAATACGAAACCTATGAGGTTTATACTGTTTTATTAAACCTCCTAAGTTTTGCATTCAAGGGGATTGGAGGAGGGGGAGGATATAAGGGGAGTTTGGGGGTCTAAGAGGAGTTGGGGGGGTTGTGGAGTTTTTGAGATTCTGTGAAGGGGGGAGAGTTATATTCAAAATGTATTTGTCAGTGCTTCAGAGCTTGCTTTGCTCTTTGCAATGCTTTGCGTGGTTTTCAGTGCTGCACTATATGTCTTTATTTTTTCTTTTTATACAGAAATATCATTATAGTCATCATAAGGAAAAAAAAAAGGCATTTAGCGCAGCACTGAAATCCACAATACACCACTGTGAAAAACAAAACAAGCTCTGGAGCATTGGCAAGCACATTTTTGAATATAACCTTCCCCTCAAAAACTCCTGAACCCCTAACTCCACTTATATCTCATGCCTCCCTCCCCCAATACTCTCCTAACAGAAATAAAGCAAAACCTAGGCGGTTTAATAAAACCTCACGTTTGCTATTGTTTTCAATAGCGATAGCAATTTTTTTGTTCTGGCCAATATGGAGGCGACGAGGGGGAATGGCTTCAACTTTTTGACATCATGCAGACTCCTTTCATTAAACCTCCTTGGATGATGCTGCTGAAAGTCAAATGATTGCAGCACTGGGGAATGTCCATAGGAAGGAAAGAGACTCCTTAAGCACATAATAAAAGAACATGAGTTTTGCCATACAGGCACAGACCAAAGGTCCAACAAACACAGCATCCTGTTTCCAACAGTGACCAATCCAGGTTACAAGTACCTGGCAAGATCCCAACACAGTACAATACATTTTATGCTGCTTATTATAAAAATAAACAGTGGATTTTCCTGAAGTCCATCTTAATAATGGCTTATGGACTTTTCTTTTAGGAAGCTAGCCAAACCTTTTTTAAACCCCGCCAAGCTAACTGCTTTGACTACATATTCTGGCAATGAATTCCATAGTTTAATAACATGAGTGAAGAAGCATTTTCTCCTATTTGTTTTAAATTTACTACTTTGTAGCTTCATCGCATGCCCCTAGTCCTAGCATTTTTGAAAACAGTAAACAAGCGATTCGCGTCTACCCGTTCCACATCATTCATTATTTTATAGACCTCTATCATATGTCCCCTCAGCCATCTTTTCTTCAAGCTGAAGAGCCTAGCTGCTTTAGCCTTTCCTTATAGGAAAGTCATCCCATCCCCTTAATCATTGTCACCCATCTCTGTACCTTTTCTAATTGCAGATGTGGTGACCAGAATTGCACACAGTATTTGAGATGTGATTGCACCATGGAGTGATAGAAAGGCATTATAACGTCCTTATTTTTGTTTTCCATTCCTTTTCTAATAATACCTAACATTCAATTTGCTTTCTTAGCCACTGCCTCACACTGAGCAGAGGGTTTCAACGTATCATCAACAATGACTCCTAGATCCCTTTCCTGGTCAGTGACTCCTGATGTGGAACCTTGTGTCACATAGAAGGGCATTTTCGAATGGGGACAACCATCTCTAAGGGCGCCCAACTCTAAGGACGGTGCTGCGAAGGGGCAGGGAAACTCGTATTATCGAAATAAGATGGACGTCCATCTTTCATTTTGATAATACGGTCGGGGACGCCCAAATCTTGACATTTAGGTCGACCTTAGAGATGGCCGTCCTCGGTTTTTGGCGATAATGGAAACCAAAGACATCTATCTCAAAAACGTCCAAATCCAAGCCCTTTGGTTGTGGGAGGAGCCAGCATTTGTAGTGCACTGGTCCCCCTCACATGCCAGGACACCAACCGGGCACCCTAGGGGGCACTGTAGTGGACTTCAGAAATTGCTCCCAGGTGCATAGTTCCCTTACCATGGGTGCTGAACCCCCCCCCCCCAAACCTTCCCCCCCAGGTCCGCCTGCCTGAAGTACACTGCACCCACTACAACTGCTCCAGGGACCTGTATACTGCTGCGATGGACCTGAGTATGGCATTTGAGGCTAGCAAAAAAATATTTTTAAACTTGTTTTTTATGGTGGAAGGGGGTTAGTGACCACTGGGGGAGTAAGGGGAGGTCATCCCTGATTCCCTCCAGTGGTCATCTGGTCAATTGGGGCACCTTTTTGAGGCTTGGTCGTGAAAAAAAATGGACCAAGTAAAGTCGGCCAAGTGCTCGTCAGGGACACCCTTCTTTTTTCTATTATCAGCCGAGGACGATCATCTCCTAATCACGCCCCAGTCCCGCCTTCGCTACCCTGCCGACATGCCCCCGTGAACTTTGGTCGTCCCCGCGACGGAAAGCAGTCGAGGGTGTCAAAAAATCGGCTTTCGATTATGCCGATTTGGACGACCTTGTGAGAAGGACGCCCATCTCCCGATTTGTTTCGAAAGATGGGCGTCCTTCTCTTTCGAAAATAAGCGTGATAACTATAGTTTGGGTTCCTCTTTCCCACATGCATCACTTTGCACTTGATCACATTAAATGTCATCTGCCATTTGAATGGCCAGTCTCCCAGTCTCGTAAGGTCCTTCCCCCAGTTTCTAGTTTAAAAGCTGCTCTATCTCCTTTTTAAATGCTGATGCCAGCAGCCTGGTCCCACCCTGGTTAAGGTGGAGCCCATCATTCTGGAATAGGCTTCCCCTTCCCCAGAATGTTGCCTAGTTCCTCTAAAACCCTCCTCCATGCACCATCCCCTCATCCATGCATTGAGACTCCAGAGCTCTGCCTGTCTCTTGGACCCTGTGCAAGGAATGGGGAACACTTCTGAAAATACTACCCTAGAGGTTCTAGATTTGAGCTTTCTACTTAAGATCCTAAATTTGACTTCCAGAACCTCCCTCCCACATTTTCCTATGTCATTCATACCTAAATGTACCAAGACAGCTGGCTCCTACCCAGCACTATCTAAAATCCTATCTAGGTAACATGTGAGGTCCGCCACTTTCACAGCAGGTAGGCCAGTGACCAGGCGATCCTCATGTTCACCAGCCACCCAACTATCTGCATGCCTAATAATCAAATCACCAACTCCAACAGCCATCCTAACCCTTTCCTCCAGGGAAGAAGCTCCTGGAGACACATCCTTGGTGCGAGAGGATATTGCATCCCCTGGTGGGCTGGTCCTGGCTACAGGATTACATCCAGCTTCACCAGGGTGAATCTCTCCTTTTAGAAAGCATCTCTCCTCCAAGGCTGCAAAGGGGCTGCCAGAATGGAGGTGGGACTTCTCTACAACGTCTACAAAGGCCTCCTTTATGCACCTCTCTGTCTCCCTTAGCTTCTCCAAGTCTGCTACTCTAGCCTCAAGAGAACGGACTCATTCTCTGAGAGCTGGGAGCTTTTTGCATTGAACATACACATATAGAGGGGCATTTTTGAAAGGAATGACCAAGTTGCGATTTGGACGTCCTTGCAAAACGGCAAAATCCAGGGGCGGGGAAACCCGTATTTTCAAAACAAGATGGACCTCCATCTTTCATTTCAAAAATACCGTCAGAGATGTCAAAATCCTTAAATTTGGATGTCCCTAGATTTGGTCATCCCTAGACATGGACATTTCTGACTTTCGGTGGTTTTCGAAACCAAAGACGTCCATGTCAAAAATAGCCAAATGCAAGCCATTTGGTCGTGAGAGGAGCCAGCATTTGTAATGCATTGATCTCCCTGACAAGCCAGGACACCAACCGGGCACTCTTGGGGGCACTGCAGTGGACTTCATAAATTGCTCCCAGGACCATATCTCCCTTACCTTGTGTGCTGAGCCCCCCAACCCCCCCCAACCCACTACCCACAACTGTACACCATTACCATAGCCCTTACGGGTGAAGGGGGCACCTATATATGTGTACAGTGGGTTTGTGGTGGGTTTTGAAGAGCTCGCGGTTCCCTCCACAAATGTAACAGGTGTGTGTGTGTGTGTGGGGGGGGGGGGGGGGGGTAATGTGCCTGGGTGCGCCTGTATGAAGTGCACTGCAGTACCCACTAAAACTGCTCCAGGGACCTGCATGCGCTGTCATGGACCTGAGTATGACATCTGAAGCTGGCACGACATATTTTGAAAGATGTTTTTTGAGGGTGGGAGGGGGTTAGTGACCACTGGGGGAGTAAGGGGAGGTCATCCCCGATTCTCTTCGGTGGTCATCTGGTCATTTCGGGCACCTTTTTGTGCCTTAGTCGTAAGAAAAACAGGTCCAGATAAAAACGTCCAAGTGTTCATCAGGGACATCCTTGTTTTTTTTCCGATTATGGGTCAAGGATGTCCAAGTGTTAGGCATGCCGAAGTCCCACCTTCGCTACGCCTCCGACATGCCCCCTTGAACTTTGGCCATCCTTGTGATGCAGTGCAGTTGGAGATGTCCTAAATCAGGTTTTGATTATACCGATTGGACGTCCATCTTCCGATTTATGTCGAAAGATGGAAGTCCTTCTCTTTCAAAAATGAGCCCCATAACCTCTCACCAATGGGGAGATAATCATACATGCAACACTCATTGCAAAAGAATGGATAGCACTCCTCTTGCTGCTGGACTGCTGCCTGCATCTTAGTATTATAGAGTTGTTTAATTAAAACTTCTTAAGGTACTAGGGATATCAGATGAATATAAAGAGTCCTAAGATTAAATGGTATAATATGTAATTTATTTCGTGTCTGCTTCTCAGAAACTAATTAAATGTAATTAAAAACTCTAATTAAAACTCTCCTTTTGTTTTCCAAATTTGAATAATTGATTATAAATGAAGAGTTGAGCTAGGTGTAGGTGGGAGCTGGGGAAGGGGGTGGGAATAAGGACTGAACTAGGCCCTGCTGTGCCTTTTAAAGTCTATCTGTTAATGCTGTGGCAGAAAATTCAAGTTTTAAAACTATGGGGAAAAGGGTATGGAGACTAGTTCATAAAGTTTGCTTCTTCTTTTTTTTTAAATTCTAACTGTGTTTATCAATAACCTACAATTCCTCTTTTAAGCCCGATCTTTAAGTTACCAAACACACAGCAAAATAATGTCACTTACCCAGAGAAATGTCCTCTTCTCTCAGAACTTCTCAGAAAGAGGAGAGGAGGGAAGGAAAAGAGACATAACAGAGTCCGGAGTGGAGAGGGGGGCGGTGTGCATGCCGGCCAAGTGCCCAAACCCTAGTGACACCTGAGCCAGGAATGGTGGGGAGGGGCTGAGTCAGGAATGAGGGGGGGGGGCCTAGGCCCCTGAATCCCCACTTAGAAAGTAGAGGTTGTGGGTGAGAGATTGACTGAAAGGGGAGTGTGTGTGGGAAGGTTTGGACACAGCCTATTGGGATATGGAGGGTTCTATAGAACATAAGAGGGAATGATAGAGCACTCTGCACACACAAAACCTAATTCTATAAATAGCGCCAAAAAATTGGCAACAAAAAATAACTCGCTAAGCGCCATTCTATAAATGGCACTGAAAGGCGCCATTTATAGAATACACTTAAGTGCCGAGGTTGGCACCTAACTTTGGACATTAGGATTTACACCAACTAAACCCTGGTGTAAATGGCCCTGATCCAATATAACCTTCCCATCACTGGCCAAAAATAAACCAGATATTCAATGCCAGTCACCGGAAATGGCCCGGAATTGAATAAAACCTTTGTTCCCAAGAAACATCTTCCGTACCCTAGTACAGTCATTAGTAATAAGTCATCTGGACTACTGTAACACTTTGTACGCAGGCTGTAAAGAACAGACCATTAAAAAACTCCAAACAGCCCAGAACACCGCAGTCAGACTCATCTTTGGAAAAACTAAATACGAGAGGGCAAAACTTCTAAGAGAGAAACTACATTGGCTACCACTCAAGGAACGAATCGAGTTCAAGATCTGCACAATAGTCCACAAAATCATCCACACAGACACCCCACTTTATATGCTCAATCTGGTGGACCTACCACCTAGAAACGCCAGAAGATCGGCCCGCAAATTCCTCAATCTAAACTTCCCCAGCTGCAAAGGAATTAAATACAAACAGTCATACACTACTACTTTTGCGTATAAAAGCACACAGATCTGGAACGCACTACCCATGGCCCTGAAAAACATGGACAACCTAACCAGCTTTCGCAAATCTTTGAAGACACACCTCTTCAACAAAGCCTAAGAAAGGCATTCTTAATAAATCATTCCTCAAATCACTCAGGTGCATCAAAAACGCCTTTCACAACACCTTTCTAGCACCTTGCATCTAACTCATCTACTTTCAGCTTATGTATTTAAAATCACGTAATGACTGCATCATAACAACACTCTGTAAGCCACATTGAGCTTGCAAAATGGTGGGATAATGTGGGGTACAAATGCAATAAATAATAATAATAATAATAATAATAATATCCGGGCTCATCACTGACCGCAGGAGTCAGCCTGGCTAGCTCTCACAGTCTGTATATTGGCCTCTATGCATTTAGGAGCCAATATTCAGCCCTAACTGCATAAGATTAAGCAGTCCTACCTTTATGCGATTCATCTTATGCAATTAAGGGCTGAATATCGGCATTTAACGGCATAAGTTTTAGCAGCCAACATATACAGTAAGAGGATATTCAATGCTTGTGCCCAGTCAAGGCCGGGCATTGAATATCTAGAAATACAGTTGATAGGAAACATAAAAATGCTGACCACCTCCAGCTGAAAATTGGCTAGACATTGCGTTTATTTTGAATTAACTCTACAAAGGGCCCTGTTGGTTAAGGGGTCATATCATACTCTGGTACTGAGCACAGTTTTAGGATATATATGAGGCACATGCCTAAAATCTTGAACAGGTTTATGGTTATGGTTTCTCTAAAACTTTCTATACTGCCCATACTAACTAGTAGAACTGAGCAATGTACAATATTTAAAAAATTGGAAAGGAAGGTAAGAAAAGAACTACAATATATGATAGACAGAAGACATGCAAAGAAAGAAATATAAAATAAATAAAATTTAAGGGAAAGCTGCAAGCCCAAAAGGAAAACCCTTACCTATCTCCCTGATCGATGCCAAAAGCCTGCCCAAAAAGCCACATCTTTAGTGCAATTTTTAAATCTTTTAGGGGTCCTTTCATGAAGGCGCACTAGCGTTTATAGTGTGTGCTAAAAATAAGCGTGCTCTAAATGCTAGAGACACCCAAATATTCCTATGGACTTCTCAAGCGTTTATTTCTTTTATTTATGAATTGGAATTTATTTACCACCTTTTTGAAGGAATTCACTCAAGGGGGTGCACAGTAAGAATAAATCAAATATGAGCAATAGACAATTACGGCAGTAAAAATATTATTAATCATTAGCGTGCATTAAAAACACTAACACGCCTTTGTGAAAGACCCCCTTAATGAAGAAATACGCAAACAATCAATGGCAAGTTATTCCAGGTAGAAGGGCCAAATATGAAAAGCCAAAAACCTTGTACATTCCAATCTAGCTTGTTTTGGACCTGGGAGGATTAGTCGATAATCATCAATGGACCAAAGAACCCGTACTGGAGTGTGAGGAATAGTAAGAGTGGCTATCTAGATTTTAAGCTCTTTGAGCAGGGGCTTTCTTTGGGGTATGGTGTATAGCGCTGCGTATGCCTTGTAGCGCTATAGAAATGATAAGTAGTAGTAGTAGGTAATCTGGACAGCCCATTTTAAACGCTTTGAAAGTGAGAAATGCAATTTTGTAAGTAATTCTCTGAATAACAGGCAGCCAATGATGTTGTTTTTAAATAGTGGAGGCAATCTGGTGTGTCAATACATCTTTTCCCCCATATGTTTCTTCTCCTATGAGACAGAGGAGACAGGATAAGACACAATCTCCTAAAATTGTTTTCATAAGCACAAACTGAGGGAGCTCCTATTTTAAAGAAGGCCCTTATATTATTAAACCTAATAATGATAAATCCAATTGCTGTACAATAGATGCCAGGTTACTGCATTCTGCAAAAATGTAAAACGTTTCAGCTTAATGTTTATGTCTATTAACATGTAGAACTGTAAGCGCAGAGGCGTACTATTAATTTCTTCTTGGAAGCATCAGTTGTTAAAAATACTTTATGCAGATTAACAAGCGCAATTCAGAGGGCCAAAAGCTGACAGTAAGTGATATGAAAAATATTTTTATGTGGGCAGCAAGAATCAGTCTGAGGAATTAGTCCTAATCTACAGATAAGACAGCTTCTTTCACAGGAATGTGAAATGACCCTTTTTTTCCCTCTGGAGACAGCTTTTTGTTGATAACAATACAGTTCTCCTAAAGAGGAGGATCCTTGTTGAATCCTTTGAAGGCTGAAGGTTCCCAGCTAAGAAAATGAGTTTCACATGGCATTTAAACTTGCAGCACAGTAATTATTTAATATTGCCAATTATAATCCAGACAGCTTTGTCAGAATCACTTATTAGTCAGAGGCAAGATACTGGGGTCATATCAAACTGATCTATGTGGTCATGGAATTCTAAAGCTGCATTTTATGAATGTTTACATCCTGCTTCCAACTCTGAGTTAACAAGAAAAGCTAAACCCATGTGGGATGAAAACTGAAATAAAGCAACCCCAAGAGAAGCTTTCTGTAGCAGAGGAACTATTACAAGTCACCTGCTGAAGACAACTCTCTATGGCCATTCATTCATACACATAAGATCAATGGTCCATCTACCCCAGGATTCTGCTTCCAATACTGGCAAATCCAGGTCACAGGCACCCAGCAGAAACCCAAATATTAGCAACATTCTATGCTACCAATCCCATGTGTATCTCAATAAAAGACTACGGACTTTTCCTCAAGGACATGTTGTACAAACCTTTTTTAAACCCAGATATGCTAACCGCCATTACCACATCCTTCAGCAATGAGTTCCAAAACTTAACTATTCTTTGAATTAAAAAATATTTCCTCATATTTGTTTTAAAAGTATTTCCATGTAACTTCATTGAGTGTCTCCTGGTCTTTGTACTTTTTGAAAGAGTGAAAATTTGATTTACTTTTACCTGTTCTACACCATTCAGGATTTTGTAGACCTCAATCAAACCCCCCTCAGCCAACTCTTGTAGACATCAATCATATCCCCCCTCAGCCATTTCTTTTTCAAGATGAAGAGCCCTAACCTCTTTAGTCTTTCCTCATATGAGTGGAGTTCCATCCCCTTTATCATTTTGGTCGCTCTTCTTTGAACCTTTTCTAATTTCGCTATATATTTTTTGAGATATGGTGATCAGAATTGAACACAATATGCAAGGTGAGGTCGCACCATAGAGCAATACAGATGCATTATAATATTCTTGGGCTTATTTTGCATTCCATTTCTAATAATTCCTAGCATACTGTTTGCTAATTTGGATGCCGCACACTGGGCAGAAGATTTCAGCGTATTGTCTACAATGATACCCAGATCTTTTTCTTGAGTGCTGACTCCTAAGGTGGATCCTAGAATCAGGTAACTATGATATAGATTATTGTTCCCAATGTGCATCACTTTGCATTTGTCCGCATTAAATTTCATCTGCCATTTGGATGCCCAGTCTTCCAGTCTCTTTAGGTCTTCCTGCAATTTTTCACAATTCGCATGTGTTTTGACAACTTTGAATAGTTTTTTGTCATCTGCAAATTTAATCACCTCACTTGTCATTCTGTTTTCCAGATCATTTTTAAATATGTTAAATAGCACTGGTCCCAGGACAGATCCCTGCGGCACTCCACTATTCACCCTCCTCAATTGAGAAAAATGGCCATTTAACCCTTCTTTCTGTTTTATGTCCAATAACCAATTCCTAATCCATAGAAGGACATTGCCTCCTATCCCATGGGATTTTAATTTTCTCAGAAGTCTCTCATGAAGAACTTTGTCAAAAGCTTTCTGAAAATCCAGATACACTACATCAACTACTACTACTACTTAACATTTCTAAAGCGCTACTAGGGTTACGCAGCGCTGTACAATTTAACATAGAAGGACAGTCCCTGATCAAAAAGCTTACAATCTAAAGGACAAGTGAACAGTCAGTCCGATAGGGGCAGTCAAATTGGGGCAGTCTAGATTACCTGAAAGGTAAGACTTAGGTGCCGAAAGCAGCATTGAAGAGGTGGGCTTTAAGCAAAGACTTGAAGATGGGCAGGGAGGGGGCTTGGCGTAAGGGCTCAGGAAGTTTGTTCCAAGCATAGGGTGAGGCGAGGCAGAATGAGCAGAGCCTGGAAATAACAAGTTGGGGTAGTCTAGATTTCTTGAATAGTGGTTAGGTGCCAAAGGCGACATTGAAGAGATGGGCTTTTAGCAGGGATTTGAAGATGGGCAGGGAGGGGGCCTGGCATATGAGCTCAGGGAGAATATTCCAAGCATGGGGTGAGGCAAGGCAGAAAGGGCGGAGCCTGGAGTTGGCGGTGGTGGAGAAGGGTACTGAGAGGAGGGATTTGTCTTGTGAACGGAGGTTTCGGGTGGGAACGTAAGGGGAGATGAGGGTAGAGAGGTAGTGAGGGGCAGCAGACTGAGTGCATTTGTAGGTAAGAAGGAGAAGCTTGAACTGAATGCGGTATCTGATCGGAAGCCAGTGAAGTGACCTGAGGAGAGGGGTGATATGAGTATATCGTTTCTGGCGGAATATAAGATGTGCAGCAGAGTTCTGAACGGATTGAAGGGGGGATAGATGGCTAAGTGGGAGGCCGGTGAGGAGTAAGTTGCAGTAGTCAAGGCGAGAGGTAATGAGAGTGTGGACGAGAGTTCGGGTGGTGTGCTCGGAGAGGAAAGGGCGAATTTTGCTGATGTTAAAGAGGAAGAAGCGACGGTCTTGGCTATCTGCTGGATATGCGCAGATAAGGAGAGGGAGGAGTCGAAGATGACTCTGAGGTTGCGGGCAACTCTGACTCACCTTTATGTGTATGTTTATGTTTATTATGAACTTGATATACCACCTTTGTTTACAGAAGGTCAAAGCAGTGTACAATATCCACATGTATATTCACGCCTTCAAAAAAATGAAGCAAATTGGTGAGGCAAGATTTCCCTTGGCTGAACCCATGCTGACTCTATCAAACTGAACCATGTTTATCTATGTGTTCTGTAATTTTATTCTTTATAATAGTTTCCACTATTTTGCCAAGAACTGAAGTCAGGCTTACTGGTTTATAATTTCCCAGATCACCCCTGGTGATTGCAGTGGTGTCTGCAATTTATCTGTTGACTTTTATTTTTGTGCAGGTAAAGATGTAAACTCCACTCAGTCATTATAACCATGGCCTTTGTCCATTGCATTAGTCCTTGCTTCCCTATAAGAAAACTGGAATACAGCTGAGAAATGAGTTTACAAAATTGACTTACATAGGGATGAAATTAAGACATCAATGGCAGCTGAGTCTGCTTGGTAATCTGACAAGAGTCAAATTAATTTTAGAAGCGGGCTATCCAAAATAGAGGAGCAGCTACGAAGGCCAAAAATTTACATCAGGCGCTGATAAGGAAGGCAAAGAGGGACTTTGAAAAAAAAGATTGTGTTGGAGGAAAAAACACATAGTAAAATTTTTTTAGGTATATTAAAAGCAAGAAGCTGGCAAAAGAATTGGTTGGATCGCTAGATGACCAAGGGCTAAAAGAGGCAATCAGGGAAGACAAAGCTATAGTGTAGAGATTAAATTCTTTGCTTTGGTCTTTACAGAGGAAGATTTGGGAGAGATACCGGTGCCAGAAATGGTATTCAAAGCTGATGAGTCAGAGAAACTGAATGAAATCTCCCGTGATTTTTTTGTGCTGGTATGCGCCGGTACGGTGTACCGGCACCTTTCTTTCTCAGGCTGACAGAACTCTCTCGCGGAAGTCTCCTGCTGAGTGGCTCCACTGTGGCGCCGGGTGAAGTTTGTCATGTCACCAACCCCTTATCCTATCAGCTTCGGCAGGCAGGCCCAGCAACAGCACGCACCCGACAGCAACGAAGAGGTCACCTGAGCAATGGCGACAGCGTGTTGTGAAGCCAGGTCCTCCTCCTGCCTGCCTTGTGCACTGCCTCGAATCGTGCGGGAGTCGGGACAGAGAAGAAGAACTGACGCCATCAACAAGTGCTCACCAGCACAACTGCTCCCTCCATCAGCTCCAACTGGACACTGGCAGTGGGGCACCCATTTGTGCTGCTGCACCCCTGCCCCCCCCCCCCCCCCCCGCAACAAATCAGAAAGGCTGGTTCAGGGCAGCAAGCAAGCTCCTCCAGCACAGCCCACAGCATGTGTTTTGGTATCTGTTAAGGTCTGCATCTACATCTAGTAGATTAGAGAAAGCTTATGTTAAAGAATAAAGATACTGATATTTGCATCTATTTACACCGACATGATCTCTAATTTGCTCTGCAAAGGTGTCCTTAAGCTAAGCATTTGTAACGAGGAAAAAGAAATTGTATTTTTATTATATGAATTTATCTTGAGCAGAATCTGGAGTAGTAGACTGTGTCTCATTAATCCATGCTTTTGAATATGCTCTGTAATTTTGTTCTTAATACTACTACTACTACTTATCATTTCTATAGCGCTACTAGACGTACGCAGCGCTGTACACTTGAATAATAGTCTCTACCATTTTGCCCGGCACCAACATCAGACTCACCGGTCTATAATTTCCAGGATCTCCTCTGGAACCTTTTTAAAAAATCGGCGTTACATTGGCCACCCTCCAATCTTCCGGTACCACGCTCGATTGTAAGGATAAATTGCATATTACTAACAAGAGCTCCGCAAGCTCATTTTTCAGTTCTATCAGTACTCTGGGATGAATACCATCCAGTCCAGGAGATTTGCTACTCTTCAGTTTGTAGAACTGCCCCATTACATCCTCCAGGTTTACAGAGAATTCATTAAGTTTCTCCGAGTCGTCAGCTTCAAATACTATTTCTGGCACCGGTATCCCACCCAAATCTTCCTCGGTGAAGACCGAAGCAAAGAATTCATTTAATCTCTCTGCTACGGCTTTGTCTTCCCTGATCACCCCTTTTACTCCTCGGTCATCTAGCGTTCCAACCAATTCTTTTGCCAAAACATTTTTTGCCAAAAAATTAATATCTTCATTAACATTCATTTTAATATGCTGTAAGCCATAGTCCTACATGTGGATTGATGCAGAGTTATCTTCTGCAGAAACATTTCTGTGCATCATGTGCACATAAAATTGTGTGCAGATGTCACATTAACCCTGTGCCAATGTGCGCACAAACTTTCTCCATTGGCTACGCAGTGTCACATGCTCTACTAAGGAAAACCATTTGACTTTTATGATCCCCAGGGCTCACCTGTCCAGCCAAACCACAATGCTACATTCAATCCCATCTAATCTCCTCATCCCCCTTCCCATTCCCCCTCGAATAGCACTCACCACAGACTTTATCTCCACCTGACCCCCCTCTATTCTTGTCCTAAATCCAAAGCATTTAATTTCAAACTGTTCATTCTGAAAACCAGCATAGCAACCAAAAGCACTTCCTATTCTCTGCTCAGTCCCAACACAGGTTCCATTACAGTACATATACAGAAATATCTACATCAAAGAAAGGTAACAAAACTTCATGTTCCCAAATTGTGAAATCATCCTAACATTCTCAATTTTAACCATTTTGTACCCTCTACATTTAGCCAACCCCACCTTTCCCTTCTTCAGTGGTGTACCAAGGGGGGGGCAGTGGGGGCGGTCTGCCCCGGGTGCACGCCGCTGGGGGGGGGTGCTGCAGTGCGCCTGTCTGCTCCCAGTTCGCTACGCTCGCTAAATTCTCTCGTTCACTGCAGCTCCCTCCTTCTGCCCCAGAACAGGTTACTTCCTGTTCTGGGGCAGAGGGAGGGAGCTGCAGCGAACGAGAGAATTTAGCGAGTGTAGCGAACTGGGAGCAGACAGCGCGCGCTGCGGCACCCCCCCCAGCGGCGTGCACCCGGGGGGTGTCATTTCACGGGGGGTGCGCTGCACCCGGGGGGGGGGGGGAACGCATCGGCGATCCGCCCCGGGTGCCGTCGAGGGTAGGAACGCCACTGCCCTTCTTTCCCTCACCTTCCTCCATGCCAACTATCACATGAGCTTTACTTTTCTTCTCGCATCACCCTAGCCTCACCTCTAAATTCTCCCCTAGTTCCACCCCATCTACCTTCATCCTTGCTCAGTTAAAACAGTACCCACCAGTGTCCTCTGTTTTTTGTATTTTTGGGGTGTCCCCTTCCCAGGATGCTCCTTGCCCTCTTACTGAGTGTTTAAAAATGTTGATCCTTGCCCTCAGTGATTAATTTTTCCATCACTCATCTCTTCAGTGCTATTTAACTAATCCTGTAGAACACATTTATGTAGTATGCTCATTGATAACACTATAAGAACCTGTTAGGTTATGGGAAAAAAATAGCTAAAAGAAATTGAACAAGTCCCTTTCATAAAGATGATGCATGTTTAAGGTTACCAAAGGTTATAAGTTACAAACCTTTGAGTGTACTAAGGTCCCTTCCTCGGACAATGACACAGCCCTTGTGTAGAGTAAATCAGGGCTTTACACTAAAAGCTCTTAATAGTGACCCATCCTGAATAGTTATCCATCATGAGGCTGTTATCAGTTGCATCAATGCTGTTGTTTACAAGGTCCAGCAAACATATCTTTTCTATCTGTTTGATGTTCTTTCCAACACAGTTCACATTTGATAGACAATAGATTCTTCTGTTGACAAAATCGTACCACCAATGTCAAATTGTCTTCTAATTAGTGTCCTCGAGATAAAGCATTGACTTTAATGTGGATAGTCTACTTCAGCACCCTAATTCTTTCAAAACAATTCATTCTTCAGTTGCAAAGAATACATTGGGAGGTCAAAATAGAATCTCTGCCTGTAGTTTGCTTTTTTTTCAACCTGCCCCTGCCCCTTTATTCCTACGGCAAAAAGTAATACAGCAATTTAGAAGGGTTATACTTGTAAAGAATGCCATTCGTTAAGTAGATTGTCACACATTTACCAGTAGGAATAATAGCTAATAATAATAGTAGGAATAAGGCACTAGCTATACAACGGTTAGAGTATCTGGGTTTAAAAGAGGTTTGGAGGAAAATCCATAGTCTACTATTGAGACAGACATGGGAAGCAACAGCTTGCCCTGGAATTTGTAGTATGGAGTGTTGCCACAATTTGAGTTTCTGCCAGGTACTTGTGACCTGGCTTGGCCCCTGTTTAGAAAACAGGATACTGGGCTAGATGGACCATTGGTCTGATCCAGTATGGCTGCTTTTATGTATACATCTATGTATCTGACATGCAGGGTTCGATATTCAGCTCACCACCAATGGAGTTATTCACAGATACTCACAGCTGGGCAATGTCTAGGATTCAGCTTTGAATATCCAGTTATTTTTGAGTCGGCTCACACATAGCCGTTTAAATTGCTATTCCAGCACTTAGGTGGCCAGAGGCTAGCACATAAAAACAGTACAGACTTTTATGTGGTCAAATTTATGCACTAAACCTGGCCACTTAAGAGCTGAATATTAGCATTTAAGCGTCCAAATGCTGACTCCACCCCCAGAATACCTAGAGGTGTAGCTAGGTGGGGTGCAAGGGGAGCAGCCACTCCCACAAACAGATTTGGAATAAATTGGCACCTATGTGGATCAGCCCTTCAGCATCCCACTTATGCCTATTTTGCAAAAGGTCTGCTCCCCCAACATTAAACCTGGCTACGCTTCTGGGAATACCCCCAACATAGCCGGCTTTGAGTTCAGTGCTAACCACGAATTTAAGCAACACTTAGCCCGTTAAGTGCTGCTGAAAATTAGCGGCTAGCCCCAACCTAGCAATTTAATCAGTTTGAATTTCATCTCCACACAAATTTGAAGGGGGTGCATTGTGAGTGTGATTTGGGCAAATCTTTATTCAAGCAATCTGCAATCTGGCCACCATGGGATGAATTAGACGTGGGTATTCAGTGCTGGCCCAGCCAGATCTTCATCAGGTTCCAGAAATTATTCAGGCCAATATTCAGTGCCAGTGCATGGATAGGTATCCAGGCAGGTTAGAACTGCTATATATGAGATTCTGCTTGCTTGGATAAGAACATAAGAATAGCCATATTGAGTCATACCAATGGTCCAAGATCCTGGAGGAAAAGTCCATAGTTTGCTATTGAGACAGACATGAGGAGGCAGCTGCTTGCCCCGGGATTGGTAGCATGGAATGTTGCTAATAATGGGGTTTCTGCTAAGTACTTGTCACCTGGATTGTCACTGTTGGAAGCAGGATACTGGCTAGATGGGCCATTGGTCTGACCCAGTATGGCTACTCTTTTTTTTTTGTTGTTGTTACATTTGTACCCCGTGCTTTCCCACTCATGGCAGGCTCAATGCGGCTTACATGGGGCAATGGAGGGTTAAGTGACTTGCCCAGAGTCACAAGGAGCTGCCTGTGCCTGACGTGGGAATCGAACTCAGTTCCTCAGTTCCCCAGGACCAAAGTCCACCACCCTAACCACTAGGCCACTCTTCCACTATGTTCTTATGTTCAGTATCCTGCTTCCAGAAGTACGCCGCAGAAACCCAATTAGTAACAAGTTATCCAAGTGGTGGCACTGAATAACAGAAGTGCCCTGATAACTCTAGCTCTGCTTTTGCTCTGCCCCAGGCCACCCCACCATTAACCAGAGAGTGCTGCAGTGGTCAATTCTGATATTCAGTGGCACTCTGGTTAAGCACAGCTGAATATTAGCACTGGACACAGTCAGTATGATCTAACTGGGTAGGAGCCCTCCTACCCTGTTAGATCACACTTAATATCAACCTCATATGTATGAATGTATTTTGATACTTTACAATGAAAATTAAAAAAAACAAACCTCCCCATGGGCATTTACTTTTGCTCCAGGACACACATAACTGTCAACTAACTGCTCATTAGCATGAGGGGTTTGGAGGGGTGATTGAGGGAGGAACTGTGCTTCATTGGCATAGCAAGGGCGGGGCAGTAGGGGCGGTCCGCCCCGGGTGTCATCGGGTGGGGGGGTGCTCCGCTCCCGCTGCTCCGCCTTTAAAAATTTTTTTCGAAGCGCCGGAGAGTGGCAGGCAGTGCGCCTCGCATCTGCCCTGCTAGTAAAGAAGATCTCGCTGATGTCATCGCCCTTCCCACATTGAGTCCCGCCCCCCTCTGAGGCAACTTCCTATTACCGCGAGGGCGGGCGAGACTCAGTGTGGGAAGGACGACGCTGTCCACGAGATCTTCTTTACTAGCAGGGCAGATGCGAGGCGCGCTGCCTGCCACTCTCTGTCGCTTCGAAAATTTTTTTTAAGGCAGGACAGGGTAGGAGCAGCAGGAGAACGGATCTCAGCTGTCGGGTCGGGGGGGGGGACTCAGAGGGGAGAAGGGGATTGGGGAGGGGTGGGGGAGCTCAGAGGGGTGCTTAAAGGGGATTAGGGGGGTGGGGGAGCTCAGAGACGGGAGAAAGGGATTGGGGAAGGGTGGGGAAGCTCAGAGGGGTGCTTAAAGGGGATTAGGGAGGGTGGGGGAGCTCAGAGAGGGGAGAAGGGGATTGGGGAGGGATGGGGGAGCTCAAAGGGGTGCTTAAAGGGGATTAGGGAGGGTGGGAGAGCATCAAGGAGAGGAGAAGGGGATTTGGGAGGGATGGGGGAGCTCAAAGGTGTGCTTGAAGTGGATTAGGGAGGGTGGGAGAGCATCAAGGAGGGGAGAAGGGGATTGGGGAAGGGTGAGGGAGCTCAGAGGGGTGCTTAAAGGGGATTAGGGAGGGTGGGAGAGCATCAAGGAGGGGAGAAGGGGATTGGGGAGGGGTGGGGGAGCTCAGAGGGGTGCTTAAAGGGGATTAGGGAGGGTGGGGGAACTCAGATGGGTGCTCAGAGAGGGGAGAAGGGGATTGGGGGGAGGGGAGTGCTCAGATGGGAGAAGGGGTCTGAAGCTGGAACTGGGGTCTGACAAGGGGGCAGGAGGGAAATGGGTCCATGCCTGGGGCAGGTGGGAGAATGGGTCTGGGGCTGAAAAGGGGGGATGCAAGGCATGTGGTGGATGAAGGGGGCTGAAACTGTGGGGACTAGGGGCTTTAAAGGGGACAGGGAGAACTGGCTGGGGCTGAAGCTCGGGACTGGTGAGTGAAAAGGGCTGGGGTTGAAACTAGGGGCTAAAAAGAGGACAGAGAGAAGTGGCTGGGGGCTGAAGCTCGGGACTGATGGGAGAAAAGGGCTGGGGACTGGTGGGATAGTGGGGCTGAAAAGGGGGGCAGGTGGGAGATGTGGGCTGGGGCTGGAACTAGGGGCAGGTGGAATAAGGGGGCTGGAACTGGGGGCTGAAAAGAGGGGGCAGAGAGAGAGGGGATAGAAGGGGGGAGCGTGAGGGAGGGCAGTCCCTGGATGGATGGTAGAGGGAGGGCAGACAGATTGAAGGGGCAGAGAGAAAGGGCAGATGGTGGGTGGAAAGGGAGAGAGTAAGAGGGCAGACTGGGGCAAATGGTGGATGGAAGGGGCTGAGATAGAGGGCAGATGTTGATGGAAGGGGGAGAGAGAGATGGCAGACTGGGGCAGATGGTGCATGGAAGGGGCAGAAGTGGATGGAAGGGAGAGAGGGCAGACAGTGGATGGAAGGGGAAGAGAGAGAGGGCAGACACTGGATGGAAGGGGCAGAGAGAGAGAGGGCAGACACTGGATGGCAGAGAGAGAGCGAAGACAGATGCTGGATAGAAGGAAGACAGTGAAAAGATGATGAAAGCAGAAACCAGAGACAACGAACTGTAAATATATATTTTTATTTTTTTGCTTTAGGATAAAGTAGTATTGTAGCTGTGTTAATAAATGTTTATAATAGAACATGTAAATAAGGTAATCTTTTTATTGGACTAATTTTAATACATTTTACTTTCGGAGAACAAAACCCCCTTCCTCAGGTCAGGATAGGACACTGTAACAGTACTATACTGAATTGACCTGAGGAAGGAGGTTTTGGCCTCTGAAAGTTAAATGTATTAGTCCAATAAAATGATATTATTTGTTTTATTTCTATTTGTTAATTTGTAAAGTGGTGATGGGTATTTGTTAGTTTTTTCAAATTTACATCTGCTGTCTTTATATTTTGCACAGTACTAGAGGACATTTTCTGTTTCTGTGGTGTTGCATTGTATGCAGAGTCTGGCATCGGGGGTTCAGTTTAATTTTTGTCTAAATAGAAAGTTTATGATTACTTATTCTATAGTGGATTAGGGTGTATCTGTATTTGTGAAAAAGACATGGCTTTCGGTTGGCATTGACTGTGCAGGATCGACGATCTGTCTGTTTTTGTTTTACAATAGGTGAATTGATGTTCTAGTGCTCACTGTAGTGTTTAAGATGCTTTCCTTTTCCTTGTGTGACTCGTACAAATTACTGCTTATGGAATGGTAGAATTGCTCTATAGGTCCTGAGTGTTTTGTATTCTCGGTATGCCTAGTACTGGATTTTGGGGGGTGTTAAAAAATGACCGGCCCCAGGTGTCAACTACCCTAGCTACGCTACTGCTGTGCTTACCTCATCTAAAACAGCAAAAAAGTTGTATTTTACAGCTTTGCTCCTTACTGGTTCCTCTTGGATGTGCAGCTTTGCAAAATCTGGTACTTACAAGCCAAGATGGCAGCAGGGAGTATTGAGGCAGCATATCCACATCTGTTCCTGTTGCTGCGAGAGAAGACCTTAGTGGAGTCAGCATGGGTAAATGAAAGGGGAAAGTTTGATGGTGGCTCTACACCAGTCCTGGTGAAGTTATCTCTAGCAAAGAAAAACAATTGGGGGAGACCAATGTAACTCTAACCAGGGGAAACAGTTTATTGATAACACTAAGGCCCAGATGCATCAACCATACGTAAAAAAATCAAAAACGTAAAAGTCCTTACCGAAGTTGAAAAAATGAAGAATGCAGTAAAAAAACAAGTCCCACATGTTCGGTTCGGTAAACGAAAGTCGAATGCATTAAAGAAGTGTAATCCCCATCATTAATCTGCCCGTAAAGCATGCGCAGAGCAGCCAAGCGTTATGCTGGCTGCTCTGTGCATGCCACAAAACATCAAAGAAGCTGAGGATCGGGAGGGGGCAAAGGCGCTTGTCAGGAGCGTCCTGTATGGACGCCCTTGCCTCCCCCCCCCCCCCCCGCCCGAGGTCGACGCTGCTCCCCGCTTCCCCCTGTATTAAATAAAAAATCAAAACAAAACTCAAAACTGTAGCAGCCACGGCCCCCGTCCCTTCCTCTCTCTCTATTTCTGTCACGTCTGTGGCCGTGACCACCCTCAGCCTTACCTTCTTTCTGGGGGTCAGCAGCTCTGCTGGCTTCTGTCTGTGTTTGTGTTAGTCTTGTCTCTGTCCTGGTGTGCTGGCTGCTTTCAGCATGAACCTGATTGCTTCACTAGACCTCACCTGTGTGGGCTATGTCTCTCTAGGGAGCCAGCATCTAAGATGGCTGCCACCGGCTCTGTGCCAGCTTCCAAGATGGCTCCTGCTTGTCTTTCCTGTGGGCTCACTTCCTATGTGTGTCAAGCCTCTCTTTGGGGTCAGTGTACTTCCTGCTTCTGTCCTACTGCTGGTGACTCATCAGTGAGAGCCTTCATAAGGAAGTGCTGTGCTTGCAGTCAGTGCCTTTGCATAAGTGTTATGCTCTTAGGCCAGGTCAGGTTAGTAAGTGTCTGCTGCACTACTGCTTAGCCTCTCTCTGGGGTCCAGCCCAGTTTCTTTCTGTGTCTGTGTCTCTGTTGTCCTTCAGTGGGGGGGTCTTCCCTGCCACTGTCTGGCTGTGGACTGCGGGTCCTTCCTGGCTTACCCTGTGTTGGGGTGAAGCCTTTGTCTGGGTTTGTTCTCTGTCTGTATGCGAAGCCTCAGCCTTTGTGGGTTCCCCAGTCAGTGTGTGGAACGGCTGTGGCTTCAGACCCTTGGCCTGTTCTTCTTGGTTACTCTGTTTGCTGTGCTGCCTGCCCAAGACCCTTGGCCTGTTATTCCTGGTTTGCTCTCTTTACCCTGAACCCTGCCTTGCCTAGCCTGTGTGCCTACCCTGCTTGTATATCCTGAGGGTATATCCTGAATCCTGTATCTGTCTGGCTAGTGTGTTTTCCTGGGTGATTATTCCTGTATCCTGTCTCCTCCTAGCTAGAGAGTTTACCCTGTGGGTATTCCTGGATCCCCGTTTACTCTAGTGTGTTGCTGCCCTAGTCCTTGCTCCTGCTAGCTTCTGTACACCTTGTGTTCCTTGGTCTGTCTTCTGGGTCTTGCTAGTGGCTGTGCAGCAGCACACTGTCTGAGTCTAGTTCCGTGCCCTGTCGCCCTCGTGTATCCCAGACCCAGGGTGGGTCCTCTGGATCTTCAGTTCCTGCCTTATCCTGCAAGTCCTGCCGGCTGCCTGCACTTCAGAGCTCAACTCTGGAGGAACGGTGGCTAGGTGCAGGTGAAGCTGTTCCTGTCTCATCTGTTCTAGTTGCCTGCCTTGTACTACTCCAGTCCAGAGTTCCAGTACTGCTCTTCTGTGTTTCCAGTCCCGAGGTGGTCTTGCCTGCCGCTCCTCGGCAGTGGCCCAAGGGCTCACGAACTCCAGTCCTGCCTCGAGCATCTGACAAAATGCCAAGGCCCTCGAGAACGCAACAAATTCTCCTTCTCCCACACAGCTCCACCTCCCGCCATCCTCCGCCCCCGTGCCCCGCCCCCCTGAGGTCATCGCCGCCACTCCCCCTCCACCAGACCCCCCCCCCCCCGCCTTACCGGGCCCGTGCAGCGCCTCGCACCTCTGTGTGAAGGCGCTGCACGGGCAAGAACAGCTGATCAGCGATCAGTGATGCCTCCTCCGACGTCCCTCCGTTCTTCCTTACCAAGTCAGGGTTGGGGCGGACGGCAGCAGCAGCTGTAAAATGCGTGCAGACTCGGCCCTTCTCTCTCTCTCAGCTGTGGTCCCGCCCTTGCAGAAACAGGAAATGAAGGCGGGGCCACAGCTGAGAGAGAGAAGGGCCGAGCCTGCATGCCTTTTACCGCTGCTGGTGGCTGACGTAACCCCAATGAGGTAAGTGAAGATGACTTTTAAAATTCGTAGGGAGGGGGCCTGGAACTGGAAGGGAGGGACGGCAACCCTGGAACTGGAAGGAAGGGAGGGAGGGATGACTCTGGAACTGGGAGGGAGGGACGGATGGACGGACGGAGGGGGGGACCCTGGAACTCGGAGGGAGGGAAGGAGGGAGGGGGGACTCTGAAACTTGGAGGGAGGGAGGGAGGGATGGAGGGAGGGACAGACAGACAGAGGGGGGGGACCCTGGAACTCAGAATGAGGGGGGGGACCCTGAAACTTGGAGGGAGGAAGGGAGGGGGGACTCTGAAACTTGGAGGGAGGGGGGACTCTGAAACTCAGAGGGAGGGAGGGGATGACCCTGGAACTTGGAGGGAGGGAGGGGACAACCCTGGAACGGAGGGAGGGGACGACCCTGGAACTCGGAGGGAGGGAGCGGATGACCCTGGAACTCAGAGGGAGGGAGGGAGGGAGGGGACGACCCTGGAACTCGGAGGGAAGGAGGGAGGGGGGATGACCCTGGAACTCGGAGGGAGGGAGGGAGGGAGGGGACGACCCTGGAACTCGGAGGGAAGGAGGGAGGGGGGATGACCCTGGAACTCGGAGGAAGGGAGGGAGGGGGGACGACCCTGGAACTCCGAGGGAGGGATGGAGGGGGGATGACCCTGGAACTGGGAGGGACGGGGGCGCCCCTGGTACACACTCTCAATCTCACACACACACTCTCTCTCTCACAGACACACTCGCACCCAGTCTCACTCTCTTTCTGTCACACACATACACTCACACATTCACTCTCTCTCTCTCACACAGTCACTCTCACACACACTCTCTCAAACATACACACTCCGAGGAAAACCTTGCTAGCGCCCGTTTCATTTCTTCCAGAAATGGGCCTTTTTTACTAGTTATAGAATATGGCCCAGTGCACCTAACTCTATGTGCCGGGATTTATACCATGTTTTAATTGGTGTAAATGGATGCACACAGATTTAGGCACTGAAATATCAACTAGGTGCCGATTATAGAATACGCTTAGTTGGCACTGATTTCAGCACCGATTTTTTAGGCGCCATATATAGAATCTCCTCCTAAATGATGTTTAGTATAAGGGAATTCCCAATCTGAGGGGCCTTTTTACAAAGCCACCGGAGGGCTAATGCGCAAGTAGCACATGCCATATTAGCACTACCGCTGAGGTAGCACGTGCGCCCAGCAGTAATTCCGAGTTTGGCGTGCACCGAATCCCGTAATAGAAAATATTTTTCTATTTTCTACCACAGGGGGCGTTCCAGGTGGTAATTGGCAGGACAGCCAAGTTGGCATGTGCTGCATGGTTACCATGCGGGTAGCACATAAGCCCTTACTGCTAAGTCAATGGCTGGTGGTAAGAGCTTAGGCCATAAACAGGCGCATACTAGTTTTAATTTTTGCGCACGCCTATTTCCCAGCCCATTAAAAAAATTGCCTTTTTCCTAGCCACAGGCCACTTTTTACCACAGCTTTGTAAAAGGACTTCTAAAACCTCAATTGTAGAGGTACACCAATGGCAATTAACACAGCATGTATGAGAGCCCAATTAGACGTTAGAATTAGTTTTCTTCCGAGATAGAAGATCACCAATAGTCTTATTCCTACACAGGGCTATAGTTGGCAATTCAGGAGAAGATAGCAACAAATTCAGAATATGCCAGTGATATCGAAGAATATCTAATACCAAAGAAGATAGTGTAGAATAAGGAAGCACACATGTAAAAACTTCCATTTGCATCTGATGTTTATATTGAAGTAAGTAATAAGTCGTTCTGTGCATATCTATTTTAAGCATGTATGACACATTGGTGTTCCTATTAGTCAGTGTGACGGCAGTAATACTGGGTCCAGGTGGCAAGAAGGTAATCTCATATCTTTTTGAGACTCCTTGTTCCTCATTTGGTTTAACCCTCCTGGGTTTCATCCACCTCACTGTACTTTACTGATTCTGTTGGCTGTCCTAGTGTTACATCACCCTTATTATAAGCAAGTCCCCTGATGCAGGCCATAGGCTGAATCATGTTGGCATTTTATTTTCTATACAAACTTTGATGTTCTGCTGGATGTGATGTATTCTATTACTGTATATGTAGCTACGTAGTCCACCAAAAACGCAGGATTGTACAGAATAGAAATTTGAAATACATTATAAGAAAAATAAACACACATAGGGAATTACAGTAATCTAAATAAGGCAGCAAAATCAATTGTGCAATGCTTCTAAAACTTTGGAAACGTAGCGATGAACAAATTACCTGTAGCTTTTTTAACTTGAAAAAGAATTTCTTAGTCAAGTCATTTATCTGGGTTTCAAGTGTAAGTTTCAAATCTATTATGACTCCTAGGCTTATCCTCAATCTTTAAGGCTGTGTCAGGGGCCGTAACAGTTAATTAGACATAAAATCATATTAAAAACAAATCATAGCATAATTGAAACCAGGGTTCCTTATTAAAACACATGGAAATGTAATGAAAACATGCATAGGTGACATAAAAAAAAAACTGGGCCCTAAACTAGGATTGTCTAGAGCTGCATGTCAAATCTGTGAAAGAATACTATTGCCAGTCTGCAGCTACAAACCAAACTTTAGGCGCAACCACTTATGGCACCTTAATGTGGCAGTTGGGCACATAAATGCAACTGTTTTATAAAGCAATCATTCAATCCTTATAAACAGTACCTGACTCCTTAATTACTGGTTGGAGTGGCCTAGTGGTTAGAGTGGTGGACTTTGGTCCTGGGGAACTGGGTTCGATTCCCACTGCAGGCACAGGCAGCTCCTTGTGACTCTGGGCAAGTCACTTAACCCTCCATTGCCCTAGGTACAAATAAATACCTAAGCTGCATTGAGCCTGCCATGAGTGGGAAAGCGCAGGGTATTAAAAAAAAACTTTCCCCCAGATACTTAGCACTTTTTAACCAGCCAGAAAGGCTGCTGACCAGTTAAATAGCGCTTAACCAGCTAGCCACCAATATTTAGCACGGGATAACCGGCTATCCCCAGTTAGCGACTAGCAGAAAGCCGATTATATCGGCCGATATAACCGGCTATCCGCCGATTTTAAAAGCCAGTTTCATGGTCACATTTGGTCACATGAAAACCTGGCATATCATTGGCCGGTTTAAAGATAACCGGCTAAGTCTGAATATCGACGTAGCCCGTTATATTTAAACTGGCCAAAAATAAACTGGATATTCAATGCCTGTCACCAGAAACGGACCAGCAATGACTATCCAGTTTTAGCGCCAACCACGGGAGTTAGCCACTCTAACTCCCACTGTCTGAATATAGGCCTCTCTGTTTCTTAATACTTTCAATTTAATAAGGGTTTCAGTGGTGACACTCGGTTGACATCAAAAATTCATGTTACCAAGATTTACTTCTCTTCATCGTCATCGGTCCTTTAATATAATCTCAATCTTAACTTATTTTTAAATACTACAGTACTCATCTGTTTCACTTGTTGGCTTGGGGATCTTTCTCATGACTCATGTTTTGCTACTGCTGTATCAAGCAAAACCCCCTAGGAAAAAAGAGCCTATTGTTAAAATACCATTCTCAACTTCCATGTATTTATTACTTTATATTATACATACACTGTAATATTTTATTTATTTATTTTATTTTTTGCATTTGTATCCCACATTTTCCCACCATATGGCAGATTCAATGTGGCTTACATATTGCTAAAAAGGCAGTTAAAAATTTAGATTTGTAGAAGTCTAGTACATAATACAGAAGTACAATAAACAATAATATATTGGTGACATGAATTTTTGATGTCAACTGAGTGTCACTGCTGAGGTCCTTATTAAATTTAAAGAATTAAGTGGAGGAGTGGTTAGGGTGGTGGACTTTGGTCCTGGGGAACTGAGGAACTGAATTCGATTCCCACTTCAGGCACAGGCAGCTCCTTGTGACTCTCTGGGCAAGTCACTTAACCCTCCATTGCCCCATGTAAGCCGCATTGAACCTGCCATGAGTGGGAAAGCGTGGGGTACAAATGTAATAAAAAAAATATTTAAAGTAATCAATCAGTCAGGCACTGTTTATGTTTCAATCATTTTTATTAAGTGAACATAATCAACTGTAATATTTCACATTACATAAGCAAGTTCCATAACAGCAATTGGCATATCTTCACATTTTGTATTTTTATTGATATTAGTATTTCCCCCCCCCTAAACTACTCCCCTTCCCCTCCCTGTTCCCTACCCCCCTTCCCTCCCCAAAGCCTCCCCCCCCTTTTCCCCTTATATATCCAATAACAAGCAGAGGTTACAGGAGCAGCAGCAACGGGGATTATAGGTTCAATATCTGGCTCCGGACCATTGGGGTCAAGGTTTATAACGATTGAATGATTGCATTACACTGTTGGAAACCTGACCAAAGCTGTCAGTTGCTATAAGAGAGAGAACTATTCTATACATGATTAGTCAGAATGCCCTTGGCATGCTGATGCCCCTCCCATGTTAATGCCCCATTTGTATCTGTGCACGAGAAAAGTTAGGTGCGCTGTTTATTGAATAGGGAAATTAGCATGCTTAGAAGCAATTGAACCAGTGGCATAGCCACAGGTGGGCCTGGGTGAGCCAGGGCCCACCCACTTAGGGCTCAGGCCCATCCAACAGTAGCACATGGTAATGAAAATGCTGTTCTCCACAATACTGGCACCTTCGCATGCTCAGTTTTCAGCGCATGCCTGCTGCAGACTACCAAGGTGGAGACTGGAGAGAAACATTTTCCCACCAGCTGAGATATGTTTTTTGGTGTTGGGGGTGGAGGAGAGAACATTTGGTGCCCACCCACTTCTTGCTAGGCCCACCCAAAATCTGCTGTCTGGCTACGCCCCTGAATTGAACTGTACTAGACTGTTTCTTGAGCAGGTTTTAATATAAATTGCGTTAATTAGTTTACCCTCCCTTAAGTAGGTTTTATCAGTTAGGGATTTTCCATAGAGCAGGGCTTCCCAAACTGGGGTCCCAACCTGGGTGGGCTGTAAATAAAAACATCATCGGCCTGCACTTTCAGGGGTTGCTTGCTTTCTGTGGCCATTATATTGGGGGTTTTGGCTAGTACAGAAAGTTTGATAAGCGCTGCTACAGAGAGCGAAAGCATATAATGTAGATGAGGATGAGCAAGCTCAGATGGCTGACAAACTGAAGTTCCTAAAGAATATGCCATTTGTAACTTTTCTGTAGCATGTCGAAAGTGACCTGGGCCCAGAATCAATCCAATCTAATTGTTTTTTCTGGATTATACTTTTAGCAGTCCACCCTTTACAGATTAATTTTGGATGATGATTACTTGATCCCATATCATTGGAAGTATCTGATTTTCATATGGAGGGCCAGCTTTAACTAAATTAAAAACCTAACTAAAAACAATGTAGATACATGCCATGGAACAGGAACATCTTTAAATGATGTCCTGAGCTGCAAACAGACAATTTTTCCTCGAAGCAGCCTCCTGAGGAGCAAGAACAGAAACAATGATGCATATCACATGAAAACAAATATGTAGATTTTGTGTACAGTGGGGGAAATAAGTATTTGATCCCTTGCTGATTTTGTAAGTTTGCCCACTGACAAAGACATGAGCAGCCCATAATTGAAGGGTAGGTTATTGGTAACAGTGAGAGATAGCACATCACAAATTAAATCCGGAAAATCACATTGTGGAAAGTATATGAATTTATTTGCATTCTGCAGAGGGAAATAAGTATTTGATCCCTCTGGCAAACAAGACCTAATACTTGGTGGCAAAACCCTTGTTGGCAAGCACAGCGGTCAGACGTCTTCTGTAGTTGATGATGAGGTTTGCACACATGTCAGGAGGAATTTTGGTCCACTCCTCTTTGCAGATCATCTCTAAATCATTAAGAGTTCTGGGCTGTCGCTTGGCAACTCGCAGCTTCAGCTCCCTCCATAAGTTTTCAATGGGATTAAGGTCTGGTGACTGGCTAGGCCACTCCATGACCCTAATGTGCTTCTTCCTGAGCCACTCCTTTGTTGCCTTGGCTGTATGTTTTGGGTCATTGTCGTGCTGGAAGACCCAGCCACGACCCATTTTTAAGGCCCTGGCGGAGGGAAGGAGGTTGTCACTCAGAATTGTACGGTACATGGCCCCATCCATTCTCCCATTGATGCGGTGAAGTAGTCCTGTGCCCTTAGCAGAGAAACACCCCCAAAACATAACATTTCCGCCTCCATGCTTGACAGTGGGGACGGTGTTCTTTGGGTCATAGGCAGCATTTCTCTTCCTCCAAACACGGCGAGTTGAGTTCATGCCAAAGAGCTCAATTTTTGTCTCATCTGACCACAGCACCTTCTCCCAATCACTCTCGGCATCATCCAGGTGTTCACTGGCAAACTTCAGACGGGCCGTCACATGTGCCTTCCGGAGCAGGGGGACCTTGCGGGCACTGCAGGATTGCAATCCGTTATGTCGTAATGTGTTACCAATGGTTTTCGTGGTGACAGTGGTCCCAGCTGCCTTGAGATCATTGACAAGTTCCCCCCTTGTAGTTGTAGGCTGATTTCTAACCTTCCTCATGATCAAGGATACCCCACGAGGTGAGATTTTGCGTGGAGCCCCAGATCTTTGTCGATTGACAGTCATTTTGTACTTCTTCCATTTTCTTACTATGGCAGCAACAGTTGTCTCCTTCTCGCCCAGCGTCTTACTGATGGTTTTGTAGCCCATTCCAGCCTTGTGCAGGTGTATGATCTTGTCCCTGACATCCTTAGACAGCTCCTTGCTCTTGGCCATTTTGTAGAGGTTAGAGTCTGACTGATTCACTGAGTCTGTGGACAGGTGTCTTTCATACAGGTGACCATTGCCGACAGCTGTCTGTCATGCAGGTAACGAGTTGATTTGGAGCATCTACCTGGTCTGTAGGGGCCAGATCTCTTACTGGTTGGTGGGGGATCAAATACTTATTTCCCTCTGCAGAATGCAAATAAATTCATATACTTTCCACAATGTGATTTTCCGGATTTAATTTGTGATGTGCTATCTCTCACTGTTACCAATAACCTACCCTTCAATTATGGGCTGCTCATGTCTTTGTCAGTGGGCAAACTTACAAAATCAGCAAGGGATCAAATACTTATTTCCCCCACTGTATATGTCTCTTCTAGTTTATTTTGCCGAAGAGTGGGGAATGTAATGGAATTTCCACCTAAAATCTTTCTGTGGCAGTTCCACGCATGTTTTAATTACATTTCAGGGCTTTGGCCTAAATGTGCATTCTTTAAAGTCTCACTGTATCACGTTTAAACAGAAATGGCTCATTATTCTTGCTGATGAAATAATCCTTAATTAGATCATCCCTCACTTGAAAGAAAATAAGAAAATGCACTTTTTAATGTGAAAGTGCTTAGGAAACTAGCCCTGTAACCCTAAATTAAAAACAGGCTTCAACATGTTGGCTTCTTGCCTGCTTTCAGCATTGTGCTCTGTCTCCTGTGCTAAGTAAATGGTAACAAAAGAAGACAGGATTGATGCTGTTAAGCAAAAGGAAATTTAAGAGAGCAATTATGGCATTATGGAGGGCCAGAAGGTGAAGGGTTGTAATGGGATACATCCCCCCCCCCCCCCTTTAAACAAAACTTAACATCTTGGTGCTAAGCTACAACTAGTACTGGATTCAGAATACTGTATTCTTTTTAACACAAACTATAGATTCTGCTATGTTAAACCAATAAAAACAAATATGTATAATTTGGGTTCTTTAAAATGCATGGTTCCATTAATGTCTGAAAACGAATGTTGTGCTTTTAAAATAAAAAGTTCACCCAGCACAAACATTTCCAGATTAACATCTCCAGCATAACAGTTTGGCAGGATGTGCCGGTCAGATGAGCTGAAATCTCCTAGCAGTATTAGAAGTGAATAGTGTTTGAACTCTGAGCCTGTGACGCCCATCCACCTTCTGTGTGAACCTTGCAAATGCTTACAATAGTTGTTATAGGCGCAGTCAGCTGGCACCGTACAGTAGTCCACGGGTCACTGCACAACGTTTTGATAATCAACTTCAGTTCCTGTCTTCACTGATCTCTGTAATGTTGAGTAAGCCACTTAGCATAGGAGCACTGCATTTAATCCTGCTCATTTCTCTGTACCCTTGCTTCCTTCCTTGTTCTTATTCCAATGTACCTGTTCTTTTTCAGGCTTAATGCCTTTCATCTCTTGCATTCATTATTTTCTTGGAAGGAAAGGCACACAGTCTTTATTATGGCCACGCCCTATGTATAAAGTTCTCGTTCCCACTGTTCACATTTCAGTTTCATGCTGTAGTTCACTTGTACATGTATCAGTATGATGTCTAATGGAATGCTGAGAAGCAACACCCCAGTCATTACCATGGGAGTAGATTATTAAGAGCCTCTTGCTTAAACCTCCTTATTTGATCTGCGGCTATGTTCTGCTGCTCTCACTTGCTACCACTTTAACTTTCAACTGCTCTCTCTGGGTGTCGTCGTCGATAATACACTGAAACCTTCTGCTCAGTGTGCTGCTGTGGCTCGGAAAGCAAATAGAATGTTGGGTATTATTAGGAAAGGTATGGAAAACAGGTGTGAGGATGTTATAATGCCGTTATATCGCTCCATGGTGCGACCCCACCTTGAGTATTGTGTTCAATTCTGTCCGCCGTATCTCAAGAAAGATATAGTGGAATTGGAAAAGGTGCAGCGAAGGGCGACTAAAATGATAGCGGGGATGGGACGACTTCCCTATGAAGAAAGACTAAGGAGGCTACGGCTTTTCAGCTTGGAGAAGAGACGGCTGAGGGGAGACATGCTAGAGGTATATAAAATAATGAGTGGAGTGGAACAGGTGGATTTGAAACGTCTGTTCACGCTTTCCAAAAATACTAGGACTAGGGGGCATGCGATGAAACTACAGTGTAGTAAATTTCAAACAAATCGGGGAAATTTTTCTCCACCCAACGCGTAATTAAACTCTGGAATTCGTTGTCGGAGAACGTGGTGAAGGCGGTTAGCTTGGCAGAGTCTAAAAGGGGGTTAGACGGTTTCCTAAAGGATAAGTCCATAAACCACTACTAAATGGACTTGGGAAAAATCCACAATTCCGGGAATAACATGTGTAGAATGTTTGTACGTTTGGGAAGCTTGCCAGGTGCCCTTGGCCTGGATTGGCCGCTGTCGTGGACAGGATGCTGGGCTCGATGGACCCTTGGTCTTTTCCCAGTGTGGCATTACTTATGTACTTATGTACTTTTGTATTATTCCTATGGGTGTCTCTAGCATTTAGCGCTCGCTAAAAACGTTAGCGCACTTTTGTAAAAGACTCCCTTAATGTTCAGAAAGGCTTTGAAGTATTATTTGTTTCATAAATACTTAGGTTCTGTCTAAACTTTGATGTATTGCTTGGATTTCTTGGTTGATTTAAGCGGGATATAAGCAATGGAATGGAATTGAAATCTATTTTATTGGTTTGGGATCTTGCCAGGTACTTGTGACCTGGATTGGCCACTGTTGGAGATGGGATGCTGGGCTTGATGGACCTTTGATGGAGCTTTTCCATGCCCTGTAGTCTTGTCCAGTCACCACAATATCCAGGCTATTGACCCTTGCATCCTGTCCAATACTGTCTCTTCTTTCCTCTTCTCTACAGCCCAGGGCTATATTATGACTTTTGTGGGCTCCTCCCTCAGTGGTATTTAATATATGACTGAGCTTTTCATTTGAATTATATTTGTATTTTAGCTATTTGTGTATTCTATTTATTGTGGACATTTTCAAGGCTGAAAGGCAAGGCATGAAAATAACTTCCGATTCTTTTTTATTCTTTCTGACCAGTTTTGGGGGCCTTAGGCACTGTGCCTAAAGGATAAGTCTGCCCTACTACAACCTTGTCAGAATCCATTCATAAGGAAGTATCGTCTTATAATATGTGGAGGCTCAGAAGTGGGATGTGCAGGATGTGCTCAGTTCCAGCAGTAATTTTAAAAGCTCTGCTTAACGTGGAGTGTTTTGTAAAATACCTACAAGTGCATGCAGGAGTCCATGTGTATTTGCCGGCACATGAAGTGGGAACAACCACCTTACAAATATACACTTGGAAAAAATGAGCAGCATGAACCCGGTAGCTTCCACACGAAGCTAGCAATTTTGCTATTTCCATCTGTAAGTGGTAATGCTTTGCCCATTTTAGAAATCTATGGCCTTTATTTTAGAAACCTTATTTGCAGTTTATATATGTAAATACTGGTGTTAACAAATGTATATATCAAATATATGAGAATCTCGGTGGGTCAGCATCTCCTTAAATACACAATTAGACCTGGATTTTCAATGCCGAGCCCAGTGGCGTACCAAGGGGGGGGGGGGGCGGTGAGGGCGGTCCGCCCCGGGTGCACGCCGCTGGGGGGGGGGTGCCTCGTGCCTGTCGGCTCTTCATTTTGTGCAGCGCTGCGTACGCCTTGTAGCGCTATAGAAATGCTAAATAGTAGTAGTAGTAGTTTTCATGCTCCCTTTGCCCCGGAACAGGTTACTTCCTGTTCCGGGGCAGAGGGAGCATGAAAACGAAGAGCTGGCAGGCGCGTGGCACCCCCCCCCAGCGGCGTGCACCCGGGGGGGTTCTTTCCACGGGGGATTGGGGGTTCTTTCACCGGGGGGGGGTCGCGCTGTTCCGGGGGGGCGCTGCACCCGGGGGGCGGGGCGCATCGGCGATCCGCCCCGGGTGTCAGCCCCCCTAGGAACGCCACTGGCCGAGCCTAATTCAGATATCAGAATTGAATATTCAGGTTATGGCCAGCCATAGAATTTATTCAGATATGGGTTATATTCAGGGACCGACATTCAGACCACGGGAGGTCGATGCTGAGCCTGTATATTCAATGCTGGGCTGTTTCTAGTGACTGGTACTGAATATCCGGGTGTTTTTTGGCCAGTTTCAACTTAATCTACCAATTTGATATTCTCGCTGACTGTTAAGTTGAAACTGGTCTAAGATAGGCCTGCTATTTCGGCAGCAATGCGCTGAATATTGGCAGATAGCCCGTCATATTGTGTGATATATCCAGCTATCCACTAAGTGCTAATTGGGGATATTCAGCAGGAGATAGCTGGCTATCTCCTGCTAAATATATCACTCGATAACCAGTTAAGTACCACTTAACCAGCCAGGAATGGCAAGTTAAATGATTTTAAATGTCATCTGGTCAGACTGCTACCCAGATACAGTAAGTGTCCAGATAAAGTCTGCAAAGCCTTATCCAACTTTATCTGGACACTTACTTGGTTGATGGACTGAATATCTCCACTAACAGGGTAAATCTCGGCGGTTCCCTAACTCTGCCCTTCGACTACCTCTGTTCTGCTCTAATACTCACCAGATATTGTTGCAGTAGTCACACCAGATTTTCAGTGGCAGTATCCAGTTAAGAGCTACTGAAAATCTAGGGATTTCCAGCTCACTATGATTTAACTGCACAGGAGCCATGATCTACTCCTGAGATTAGAAAGCCAATCCTAATCATACCAATACAGTACTTATAAACCACTAATTTCTCTAAAAAGGGTTCATTGCGATATACAGAAGGTAAGCAACAATACAAATCATACTTCAACACATACACTATACAAAACAATATTTAGGCTCATTATTACATCTTAAAATCACTCAGATAAAAAAGTCTTAATCCATTGCTGTAAGCACTTTCATGATAGCAAGTTTGCATATCAGTCTTGTAAGATCTGGAATATTATTCCTGTTTACTTAGGAGGTCTTTTACAAAAGTGCACTAACATTTTTAGTGCCCTCTGTAGTTGCTTAGTTGCATTCACACAAGTAGGCAAAATGATAGACACATGTTAGTGCTGACACTTACATGGGTTTGTTCTGAAATACCGTGTTACACATGTCGGCACTTATAACTGAAGATGCCAAATGTCCTCTGTTGATGTTTTCCATGTTTGGGATGCTCAGAACACATATACTACCACATACACATACACTCCTGCATGTATTTTAGAACAGGCTCTACATCGGCAGATCTTTTTCTAAAATAAAAGAACTGTAGACTTCCTGACCTGGATGTATGGATTTTGATTGCCTTGTATTCTATCTAAAATGGTATAGATAGATAGATAGAATTTGTCACTAATTAAGTACCAAGGCCAAAATGTTTACTATTTTAGAGGTGGAAATAAACAACAGGGGATGAAGGAGAATTATTCCCTTAATCCCTTGTGCAAGAGCCCGGCAGTAACAAACACTTTTTCAAATTTGTGTGAGCTGGGGTGAAACTGGATGGGGAATTATTTTCCACATAAGCTTATGTTCTTATTGTAAAACAGGGAATATATGTGTAGATGATTGTCTCACTCAAGCCACAGCCAAACTATTCCTGAATTTCACCCCGTTGAAATCTCTGAGTGGGGTAGATCTCCATGCAAAATAGAAGCCATTTACACGTGTACATGATAAACATGTGCAATTGCCACTATTTACACATGGAAATGCTTCTACAATAAAGGCCCGTACTCTTTCCTGCCTTGGACACTGTACTCCAGGAGTGTCCAACTTCGGCCCTCACCAGGTCGGATTTTCAGGATTTCCCCAATGAATATGCATGAGATCTATTTGCATACAATTGTGGATTGTGGTTCTCGATGACTGAGGTTGGACACCCCTGTTGTAATTTCACCCCTCCCCCATTGAATAATGAATGCTTAACCCCCAACTTTGTCTCACATCTAGAGTTCACTTTCTATGTTCTTGCATTCACTCTACAGGGTATCATTGGCTGACATTCTGCTTCCACACTGACTTCATACAATAAATTCATGCTGTCCTCTTTTTGATTTGTTACTACACTCGCCAAGCAAGATTATTATGTCCATTTCAGGATGTGCAGCCCAAATGTTTTTATGTCATGTAGTTTCCTTTGTTGTTATGGTAATGGAGACCGCAGAGTTGAAATATTGATCTGTTAGATCATTAATCCTCTCTGGGGACCAGGAAAATACCAACTGTACCTGCATATAACTTGCCTCGATCACACCAGATAAAAGCAAATAGAATGGCACTGGCAATGATACAACAGGATAGTGGCACTGAACGTACAGAGCAGGTTAGGCAGTGGCAGGGCCTGGAACAGACAAGCAAGCAATGGCAGACAATAGCAGCAGCAGAAGCTCTAACCCTCGACTTCTCTTCACCACATTGAACTCTCTCCTCAAGGTGCCCCCTCCCCCAACTCCCCCTTCATTATCTCCTCAGACCCTTGCTGAATTCTTTCACGACAAGGTTCAAAAGATAAACCTTGAATTCTCTACCTCGACACCTCTCCCTCCACTAGTCCGTTCCCCTCTCTCTCCTTCCCCTAATTCCTTTTCCTCCTTTCCTGAAGTTACTATAGAGGAAACTACACTTCTCCTTTCTTCCTCAAAATGTACCACCTGTTCCTCTGATCCCATTCCCACCCACCTTCTTAATGCCATCTCACCTGCTCTTATTCCGTTTATCTGTCACATTCTCAACCTCTCACTTTCCACTGCAACTGTTCCTACTGCCTTTAAACATGCCATGGTCACACCTCTCCTTAAGAAGCCTTCACTCGACCCTACTTGTCCCTCTAATTACCGACCCATCTCCCTCCTCCCTTTTCTCTCCAAATTACTTGAGCGTGCTGTTCACCACCGCTGCCTTGATTTTCTCTCCTCACATGCTACTCTTGACCCACTACAATCTGGTTTTTGCCCTCTCCACTCAACCGAAACTACGCTTACTAAAGTCTCCAATGACCTATTACTGGTTAAATCCAGAGGTCTCTATTCCATCCTCATTCTTCTTGATCATTCCGCTGCTTTTGACACTGTCGATCACAGCATACTCCTCAAAACCCTGTCCTCACTTGGATTCCAGGGTTCTGTCCTTTTCTGGTTCTCTTCCTACCTCTCCCTCCGCACCTTCAGTGTTCACTCTGTTGGATCCTCTTCTACTTCTATCCCTCTGCCTGTCGGCATACCTCAGGGTTCTGTTCTTGGTCCCCTCCTCTTTTCTATCTACACTTCTTCACTTGGTTCATTAATCTCATCCCATGGCTTTTCCTACCATCTCTATGCTGATGACTCCCAAATCTACCTTTCTACCCCTGATATCTCACCTTGCATCCAAACCAAAGTTTCAGCGTGCTTGTCTGACATTGCTGTCTGGATGTCTGAACGCCACCTGAAATTAAACATGACCAAAACCGAGCGTCTCATTTTTCCCCCCAAACCCACCTCCCCACTCCCCCCGTTTTCTATTTCTGTTGATGGCTCTCTCATTCTCCCTGTCTCCTCAGCTCGAAATCTTGGGGTTATCTTTGACTCTTCGCTCTCCTTCTCTGCTCATATCCAGCAGACTGCCAAGACTTGTCGTTTCTTTCTTTACAACATCCGTAAAATCCGCCCCTTTCTTTCCGAGCACTCTACCAAAACCCTCATCCACACCCTTGTCACCTCTCGTTTAGACTACTGCAATCTGCTTCTTGCTGGCCTCCCACTTAGTTACCTCTCTCCTCTCCAATCGGTTCAAAACTCTGCTGCCCGTCTCGTCTTTCGCCAGGGTCGCTTTACTCGTACTACCCCTCTCCTCAAGTCGCTTCACTGGCTCCCTATCCATTTTCACATCCTGTTCAAACTTCTTCTACTAACCTATAAATGTACTCACTCTGCTGCTCCCCAGTATCTCTCCACACTCGTCCTTCCCTACACCCCTTCCCGTGCACTCCGCTCCATGGATAAATCCTTCTTATCTGTTCCCTTCTCCACTACTGCCAACTCCAGACTTTGCGCCTTCTGTCTCGCTGCACCCTACGCCTGGAATAAACTTCCTGAGCCCCTACGTCTTGCCCCATCCTTGGCCACCTTTAAATCTAGACTGAAAGCCCACCTATTTAACATTGCTTTTGACTCGTAACCACTTGTAACCACTCGCCTCCACCTACCCTCCGCTCCTCCTTCCTGTACACATTAATTGATTTGATTTGCTTACTCTTTTTTTTGTCTATTAGATTGTAAGCTCTTTGAGCAGGGACTGTCTTTCTTCTATGTTTGTGCAGCGCTGCATACGCTTTGTAGCGCTATAGAAATGCTTAATAGTAGTAGTAGTACGCAGAAAGGTATATGGGTGCAGAGGAAGGTTTTCTCCTTTGTTCTGTTGACATATAATAGATTAACAGAATCCACTGAAACCAAGATAGGCTGGGCAGTGGCAGGGAGAGGGATCGGAAAGGACAGGCAGTGATATGTGCAACAGCAGGAGAGGCACAGGAGAGGACTTTCCTTTTGGTTCTCTTTATGTATGTGAAGATAATAGAACCCTCTTGGAAATGACCAGGAAGCGGTGACTGGAGAGTCAACTCTCAAAAATATTGTAAAACACTGAGTACAAAAAGTGTGGGAATGCACTGCTGAAGTGGAGCTGTGCCCTCAGTTCCCTTCCCAGTCACACAGAAATTGAGGAAAACAAATGAAGGGGAAGTTTGTCTTTAAGAGCACTGACTTTTCCACCAAGTCTGGTGCTGTCAATGTGGACTTACAGTAGTACCTGTCATTGAGAATATCCATTTATTGGACATGCTGGTTGGTAGGCAGGAATGGAAATGCTGCATGACTTTGGCCAGGTCTTGCTACGCTGTATACCTAATATGCCATCAAGACTGTGCTACAGAAGTACAGGGGTCTCTCCTGTAGAAGACTGGTGTTGGGTTCTGCTATTTATTACTGTAGCTATCAATAGAAATCAAACAAAATAAAACATGGAAAAGAAAATAAGATGATACCTTTTTTATTGGACATAACTTAATACATTTCTTGATTAGCTTTCGAAGGTTGCCCTTCTTCGTCAGATCAGAAATAAGCAAATGTGCTAGCTGACAGTTTATATAAGTGAAAACATTCAAGCATTACTATGACAGTCTGACAGGGTGGGAGGATGGGGGTGGGTAGGAGGTATGCATGGGGACATCAAAGCATATCATTGATATTCTAACAGGATGGGTGTGGATAGGTGAGGGGTGGGGTGATCAACAGAGACATACAGCTTTATGGTTTATAATGGGCTAGGAACCCCAGATCCTTGTTAAGTCCTTTCTGTTGGGTGTTAAAATATTCAATCATTCTGACTTCAAAGGTCTTATGTTCTTGTATGGTTTTAAAGTTACCTTTCAGGATTCTCACTGTGAAGTCACTGGTACAGTGTCCTGGTCCTGTAAAATGTTGACCAACAGGTGTGGGAACCCTACTGGCACCAGCATTGTTCATGTGATGTCTATGTAAATTGAATCTTGTCTTAAGCATCTGGCCTGTTTCTCCAATATAGCATCCTTCGTTACATTTTTTATGCTTTGATGTCCCCATGCATACCTCCTACCCACCCCCATCCTCCCACCCTGTCAGACTGTCATAGTAATGCTTGAATGTTTTCACTTATATACACTGTCAGCTAGCACATTTGCTTATTTCCAATCTGATGAAGAAGGGCAACCTTCGAAAGCTAATCAAGAAATGTATTAAGTTATGTCCAATAAAAAAGGTATCATCTTATTTTCTTTTCCATGTTTTATTTTGTTTGATTTCTATTGATAACCTTAAGAGTGGACTAACACGGCTACCACACTCCTTTACTGTAGCTATAGTCTCTGTTAACAGAGACAGTGTTAAAGTACCTCTGGGGGACTGGTGGATAAACCTGATAGAGGATGTGGTAGTTGACAGGGTGCTATTCAGACTCCAGTATCTCAGATATTCCCTTTGACCCATGGGTCACACAGGGTGGCTGATGTATTTTTTTAAGTTGATAATTTTTTATTAAGTTTTAAATGCTTTTAAAATAAACAATGTATTTTGTGGACAGCCACATATGCACAGATGAAAAACACAATAAGAAAAAGAACATTTCTTGATACCTACAATATAACTCCCTCCCCTACCCCCCCCCCCCCCCCAGCACTTAGAATGGCAGACATTTAAACACCTTCCATGGTGAGTGGTTTTAACAATTTTTTTAGTTGCATTTGCAAGTAGTCCACAGCACCAGCTCCTTTGATATCAATCCCTCTCACTGCTGAAAACCCTCTAACTTTGTCTCCAGGATAATCACTATTGAGAGGACAATACTCAGGGTGGACCTTTTCAAATTCAGTTTCTCCATGGCATCCTTCAATAGCTTCAAGAATTCTGTGGCCTGAGTCATATTTGTTCAATCCTGACCCTCCAGAGAAATTTCAAAACTTATCTCTGTCTCCAATGACATCTGATAGAGGGTTGCCTAGCAACAGATATGTGCAATTCCACCAGGTGCCAAAATCTTGAATGAGCTGGTACATAGATGACCCTACCGCCTCATGCTTCTCATGCAACTCATGTTCTGTCCTCCGACAGCCTTGCACTAGTTTATATTGCGACCCTAAAATGTGTTTAATGCCTTTACTCTTTTTCTCACTTCTAAGGATTTTTACTCCTGTAGTCCTCACTGCAAAGATATATGAACAATGCATTGTGTGTAATGTAGTCTCACGTGTGGTGCAGTCACTCCTACTTGTCTGTATAAAATCTGTTACTAGTGGTGTATTCTCCTGCAAAGACCTTCTCTCTTTCTCAGCCAGGCTTGGATCTTTGTCTACCTGCTATCATTTCCTTGTCATTCTTACTATCTCTGTCCTGAGAGGTCAGCTGGGTATGACCTTTCCCTCCAATCAAGGGCTGCCCTCTGGGACCACCCCTACTACCTGATGGCAGGCTCTGTCCTTTTACCTCCTCCTCCTCCCTGGGCCTGTGTGAGCCTCTTCTTGGCCTCTCCTTCTCCATGAGGCATTCTCCATCTTACTTCAGACAACACTTGTCCTGCTAAACCCCTCGTAACTAACTCGTCTTTTACATAAGTACATAAGCATCGCCATGCTGGGACAGACCAAGGGTCCATCGAGCCCAGCACCCTGTCACTGACAGCGGCCAAAAGAACAAGCAATTTGTCCCGCCCGTCCTAGAAATACTGTATTATTCCCTCATCCATTCAATAACATTCTATGGCTTTTTCTTCCAGGAAGCTGTCCAACCCTTTTTTGAAGTTCGCTAAGTTAACTGCCTTAACCACCTTTTCCGGCAGCGAATTCCAGAGTTTAACTACACTTTGAGTGAAGAAACATTTCCTTCAAATTTACCACACTGCAGCTTCATCACATGCCCTCTTGTCCTAGTATTTTTGGAAAGCGTAAACAGATGCTCCACATCGACCCATTCCATTCCACTTATTATCTTATAGACCTCTATCATATCTCCCCTCAGCTGCCTTTTCTCCAAGCTGAAGAGCCCAAGCCTCTTCAGCCTATCCTGATAGGGAAGTCGTCCCATCCCCTGTATCATCTTTGTCGCCCTTCTTTGCACCTTTTCCAATTTCACTATGTCTTTTTTGAGGTGCGGCAACCAGAATTGAACACAATACTTGAGGTGCGGTCGCACCATGGAGCGATACAATGGCAGAATAATATTCTTATTTTTGTTTTCCATCCCTTTCCTAATGATATCCAACATTCTATTTGCTTTCCTAGCTGCAGCAGCACATTGAGCAGAAGTTTTCAACTTATAATCAACGATGACACCTAGATCCCTTTCTCGGTCCATGACAACCAATGCTGAACCTTGCATGACGTAGTTATAGTTTGGGTTCCTCTTTTCCACATGCATCACTTTGCACTTGTTCACATTAAACGTCATCTGCCATTTAGACGCCCAGTCTCGTAAGGTCCTCTTGTAGTTTTTCACAATCTTCCCACGATTTGACTACTTTGAATAACTTTGTGTCATCGGCAAATTTGATTACCTCACTAGTTACCCCATCTCTAGGTCATTTATGAATATGTTAAAAAGCAGAGGTCCCAGCACCGATCCCTGAGGGACCCTGCCAACTACCCTTCTCCATTGCGAATATTGACCTTTTAATCCTACTCTCTGTTTCCTATCTTTCAACCAGTTTTTAATCCACAGTAAGACACTACCTCCGATCCCATGTCCCTCTAATTTCCTCTGTAGTCTTTCATGAGGGACCTTATCAAACACCTTCTGAAAATCTAGATACACAATATCAACCAGCTCACCTTTGTCCACATGTTTGTTTACCCCTTCAAAGAAATGCAGCAGATTGGTGAGGCAAGACTTCCCTTCACTAAATCCATGTTTACTTTGTCCCATTAGTCCATGCTTTTGAATGTGCTCTGTAATTTTGTTCTTGATTATAGTCTCTACCATTTTGCCCTGCACCGACGTCAGACTCACCAGTCTATAATTTCCCGGGTCTCCTCTGGAACCTTTTTAAAATATTGGCGTTACATTGGCCACCCTCCAATCTTTCGGTGCCACGCTCGATTTTAAGGATAAATTACAAATCAATAACAGTAGCTCTGCCAGCTCATTTTTTAGTTCTATCAGTACCCAAGGGTGAATACCATCCGGTCCAGGAGATTTGGTACTCTTCAGTTTGCAGAACTGCTCCATTATGTCTTCCAGATTTACAGATATTTCAATAAGTTTTTCCGACTCTTCAGCTTACCTTGTTAATTCTTTCTAATATGATATTGCACATTCCAGCCACCCAGCTCTGAACTACTTGCACTTGTTTATTTTTCCACCTCTGCAATAAAGTTGCCTTTCTTCAGATTTCTATCTCCAACCACTGATACAGCTCTCAGAATTACGGAGTCTCTGATACTAGACCTAGACCTCTGGGGAACATCATCTGAATTTCTCCTCTGCTCCTACAACAATTTCTATGTCTACCTTCCCAAACATTTTAATTTGGTCAGACAAGAATGTAAGTTCTATGATCAGGGATTATGTGTTTTATATCTACAGTGCTGTGTATATGTGGCAGTGTCTTAGAAGTGATACGTAATAGTAGATGACAGGCAGAGGCAGACAGACAAACTTTCATGCCTGCATACTTTGGGTTCCTTTTTTTTTTTCTCTCTTTCTAACTTGAATATGCAGGATGTCCCACACAGCTGAAGGGAGTTTTAAAACTCATTTTTTGTGATACAGAGAAATTATCTCTTTGGCCTCTTCTGTTTATTTTCTTTTCTTTGCCCCCACTCTCATTGAGCTCCATGTGGCTTTAGACTAGAGTTTCTCAACCTTCTCCTGGAAGCACACTTAATTAGGCAGCCACATTTTCAGGATTATTACTATAAGTATGCATAAAACATATTTGCATATACTGGAGATCAATTGTATGCAAATTTATTTCATGCATATTCATTTGGTAATTCTGAAAATATGACTGGCTAAGTGTATCTCCAAGAGAGGACCGAGAAGCACTGCCCTACACCCATACCAAGATAGCCAGAGACATTTTTACAGGAAGAGTTAGTTTTCTCTGACACCAAGGGTTCCATTTACCAAGCAGTGTAAAAGGTGCCCTGTGCTGGCATCAGTGCATTGGTTTACCTTGTGCTGAGGCCCCTTTTTACCACCACCACCAGGTTTTCCTTTTTTAAGGAAAGAAATGGCTGTGCAGTAAGTTAAACACTTGCCACACAGTCATTTCTTGGGGAAGCCTTTTCTGTCTCCTATTTTGTTGGCGGTAAGGGCTCCCGCAGTAGCCTGGTGGTAACTGGGCAGCACACAGCACTGCACATTTACTGCCAGGCGTGCCCTACTGCTCGAAGAAAAACATTTTTTGACACACTGGAAATGGCACGTGGTGCAGCAGGGATGTGTGTAACTGACAATAGTCTGTACGTTATGTGCATAAGTGAAAGCCTTACGCATACTCCACACATATATATGTCCCCCTGCATTTACATACTGTCCCCTAAATCTATAAAAAGCGCTAAAAATTGTGAACAATTTAATTGAGTAACGAGCTCATAAGTGCCCATAATCAATTATTAGCATTAATTGACATGTAAATGTGTAAATTGAGGTACAGTGTCCATGCCTAAATTTTACATGTGGCCCAGAAAAGGGGGCCCAGAAATGGGAGGGTCATGGGTATTTCAGGGGCATGATTTTGAATTACGTGTATAATTATAGAAAATGGGGCTCCGCACATAAATTTGAGCCTGAGCATGTGCACCACATTTTTGTTGGTGCAAATGGAGGCCCCTAAATTTATGCGTAATCCCTGGGTGTAAGTGTTATTCTACAAATGGCACCTAACTTTATAGAATAGCGCTTTTATGGATGCCATATATAGAATTCCCCTCTATGCCACTTACGTGCACCCTTATAGAATAGCCCTTAGGCTCTCTGCTGGTACTTTCACAATTAAGTGTGCATTTATGCACACAAGTGCGAGTATTCACTACATTTATTCATGTAAAGGAGCGTGTAAATGCAGGCACCCAGATTATAGAATTGCATGTGCACAGATGTGCACGTGTACATCACAACTCCTCCTTTTCAACATAACAGCATCCATTTTTGACGCATAAACACATGCAATATCAAAGGGGTCAGCGCAGCTCATAAATGTGTATGTTATTAAATATCAGCATATACTTTTATGTGGTAGGATATAAACGTTTATGCCTGCCATTTTAGAAGCATAAACATTCATTTTTCCTAGGAGTTCAATATCCCTGGGGATTTAGAGTGCATATTCCCTTAATCCCTCCAGAGGAGTGCTGCTAAATAAAAGCACATTTCTGAAAACTAGTCTTTTCCACTCGACTGTCGCACCTGGTGGGATATCATGATTTTCACATTCTGATCGTAAGTCCCACCCTGTGAGACAAACAAACAAACACTATGTAAGTATCAGACTTGTAAGTCCACCACTGTGGGCCATTTCATCATCAGATCAATCAGATATAAACAGGATGGAGTCGGTCCAGAGGGTGGCTACAAAATTGGTCAATGGTCTCTTTCATAAAGCGTATAGGGACAGACTTAAGGTTCTCAATATATATACTTTGGAAAAAAGGCGGGAGAGAGGGGATATGATAGAGAAGTTTACATATCCCAGAAATGCTAAATAGTAGTAGTAGTAGTAAATATCTCTGTGGCATTAATGTACAGGAGGTGAGCTTTTTTCAAATGAAGGAAAACTCTGGAATGAGATGGCATAGGATAAAGTTAAAAGGTTATAGGCTCAGGAGTAATCTAAGAAAATACTTTTTCACAGAAAGGGTGGTGGACGCATGGAATCACCTCCTGGTGGAGGTGGTGGAGACAAGGGCTGTGTCTGAATTTAAGAAAGTGTGGGACAGGCACGTGGGATCTCTTAGGAAAAGGAGGGGATAGTGGTTGGTGAGGATGGGCAGACTGGTTGGGCCATTTGGCCCTTATCTGCCTTCACGCTTCTCTGTTTCTATGTCACCAATCAATCAGATGAACGCACTCAAACACTGGAAATAAGTGGAAGTAAGTGATTCGGAAGTAGTGATAACTTGTAAACAAAGTGGCCATAGTCCTCCATAATGGTGTGCAAAACAAAACAAAACAAAAAAATCCATGTTTTTCAGCAGCTAAGCAGTGAAATTAATGATGGGAAAAAAACTCAGATATCAATCTGATATCGGTGATTCTGCCGATGATAGCGATACATTGAATGAAATTAAAAATGATCAGATGTCAGATGAAGACAACAGTAGCAGTGACAATAAAGAGAAGAGCAGTGGCATAAGTGAAACCAAAACTGATTCCAGACAGTGGGTGAAAGATCAGGATTCCACTTATGTTATGTTGAATCATATACCATTTTTGTACAAAATGTCGGGGTGGAAATTAGTAGTCTGTAGCAGATATAAATACACGAGCCTAAATGTTGTTTGTTTACTGCTATTGGATAGCGTGTCGCATGTCTGTATCCCGTATATGCTGCACCCTGCGCAGGCTAGTTCCCAATGGTGTACCTAGTGTATTTGACTCCCAGGGTCAATCTTTTTTTAACACCCTCTCCTCTATATGAAAAATTATTTTTAGTAATAATCCATGAGTCACACATCAAGGGTCCACCTAGGAAAAGGCAGCATCTTAAACAATGCAGTGAGCAATTAAACATCAATACAACCATTAACTAACAAGCCAGATTATTAAAGATGACCCCAGTGGCGTTCCGACGGTGGCTGACACCCGTGACAGATCGCCGATGCGCCCCCCCCCCCGGATGCAGCGCGACCCCCCCCCCTGTGAAATGACACCCCCCCCTGGGTGCACGCTGCTGGGGGGGGGGGGTGCCGCGGTGCGCACCTGTCGCCTCCGAGTTTGCATGTGTTCACTGCTCCCTCTGCCCCAGAACAGGAAGTAACCTGTTCCGGGGAAGAGGGAGCAGTGAACACATGTAAACTCGGAGACAGGGTGACAGGCGCGCGCCACGGCACCCCCCCCCAGCGGCGTGCACCCGGGGTGGACCGCCTCCACCACCCCCCCCCCTTGGTACGCCACTGGATGATCCTGCCAACAGAAAACCATGTATTTTTCACAAACAGAGAACACAGATACACCCTCACCCAGTATAGAATAAGCAACCACAAACTAAAAATAGAAATATGTAGACAAAAATTAAACTGAACCTACAAGAAGCCAGATTCTGCGTACAATGTAACACCACAGAAACAATGATGCATGTCCCCTAGTATTGTGAAAAATATGATAGCAGATGTAAATTTGAAATAAAAAAAAACCTCTCAAATACCAATTACCACTTTACAAATTAACAAACAGAAATAAAACAAAAAATGGAAAATAAGATAATACCATTTTATTGGACTAATACATTTTTCAATTAGCTTTCAGAGACCAAAACTTCCTTCCTCAGTTCAGTAGAATATACTGCTGTTATGGTATCCAGTCCTGATCCAAGGATTGGGGTTTTGGTCTCTGAAAGTTAATAAAAAATGTATTAAAATTGATCCAATAAAAAGATCACCATATTTTCATTTTCTGTAACCACAGCTACAGTAATACTTTATCCTAAAGCAAAAAAAATATATATATATATATTTATTTATTTATAGCATTTATACCCCACTCTTTCCCGCTCGATAGCAGGTTCAGTGCGGCTTACAAGGTATGGTACAAAGTATCACAGAGATAAAACAAAGTATGGTACAACGTATCACAAAGGTAACCCAGTTATAGAGAGTAGGACAATAGGACGATACGATACGTGGGGGAGAGGATTGGAATTTGGGCGGTGCTAGTGATGTGGATGTGGATTAGGTTTAAGAATTAAGTTGGGTTGTTAGGGTAGGCTTGTTTGAAGAGGTACGTTTTCAGCAGCTTCCGGAAGGGTATATATATATTTTTTTGCTACCTTTGTTGTCTCTGGTTTCTGCTCTCCTCTCTCTCTTCCATCCAGTGCCTCTCTCTCTCTCTCTCTCTCTCTGCCTTCCTTCCAGTGTCTGTCTGCTTTCTCTGCCCCTTCCATCCACTGTCTGCCCTCTCTCTCTTCCATCCTGCATCTACCCTCTCCCCCTTTCCATATGGTGTCTGCCTGCTTTCTCTGCCCCTTCCATCCACTGCCTGCCCTTTCTTTCCCTTCCATCCAGCCTTTGCTCCACTCTCCTTTTTACATGATGCATTCCAACATCTCCCTCTCTCTCCATCTTTATCTCTCCTCTGTTTCCCCATCTCCATCCATATCCATATCCATCTTCTGCTTTCCATTACCTCCTGTCTATTTTATTTTTTCTCTCTTCTTGTCTACTATCATTCCCTCTGGCTCCCTGTCTCTTCTGTCTATAACCTCCCCTCTGTGTCCCTGTCCCTATTCCCCCCATGTTCAGCATCTGCCCTCTGTGTCCCCATTCCTCCCCTCTCTGTTCCCATGTTGGGAGTGCAGGAGAGAGGAAGAAAGAAATGGGGTAACATCTCTTCCTCTTCTCTCCCCTGCCCCATAGTACTGGGCTCTTGTCAGGTATTTGTGACCTGGATTGGCCACTATTGTAAACAGGATACTGGGCTTGATGGACCTTTGGTCTGTCCCAGTATGGCAATACTTATGTACTGCATCTCATTCTCCCCCTTCCCAGATCCAGCTTTTTCTCAGTCTCCCCTCCCTTATGCATCCCATCTTTCTTCCTCCCCTCCCCCCAGTGCAATCAGCTTCTTCACCCCCCCCCCCCCCCCCCATCCTTGCTCTTGCTTCCTCTTTCCCCTTTGGTCTGGCATTGCTCTCCCTCCTCTCTCGACTCTTTTCCCCTTCCCCTGTGGTCTGGCATCCATTGCTCTCCCTTCTTTCTCCACCCCCTTTCCTCTTCCTCTGTGTCTGGCATTACATCACTCTCCCTCTTCTCTCCACGCCCTTTTCCCTTTCCCTTCCCCTGTGGTCTGGCATCACTTTACATAGTAACATAGTAGATGACGGCAGAAAAAGACCTGCACGGTCCATCTAGTCTGCCCAACAAGATAAACTCATATGTGCTACTTCTTGTGTATACCTTACCTTGATTTGTATCTGCCATTTTCAGGACACAGACCGTAGAAGTCTTGCCCAGAACTAGCCCCATTTTCAGGACACAGACCGTAGAAGTCTTGCCCAGAACTAGCCCCACCACCCAAACACCAGCCCCACCTCCCAATCTTGGCTAAGCTTTCACTCCTCTCTCTCCACTCCCCTTTTTCCTTCGCCTTCTCCTGTGGTCTGGCATTACTCTCCCTCCTCTCCACCCCTCTTCCCCTTCAGTCTAGCATTGTATCATCCTTTCTCCACCCCTCTTTCCCTTTTCCTGTGGTCTGGCATCGCTTTCCCTCCTTTCTCCACCATCCCCTTCCCTTTCAGTCTGGTATTTCATGATCCTCACTCCACCCCTCTTTCCCTTTCCCTTTTCTTGTGGTCTGGCATCACTTTTCCTCTTCTCTTCACCCCTCATTCCCCTTCTCCTACCCCTGTGGTCTGGCATCACTGTCCCTCCTCTCTCTCTGCCCCATTTTCCTTTGGTCAGGCATCACATTGTCCTCTCTCCACCCCTCTTTCCCTTTCCCTGTAGTCTGGCATTACTTTCCTTCCTTTGTCCACCCTGCCCCGCTCTACAGGCTTCCAAGCCCATCAATAGCATCAGCAATATAAGCACTGCCTTCGGCCTGCCCTAGAAGCCTGCTCTATACAGCTTTCCATGTAGGCGGGACACTATACAAAGAAGGCTTCCAGGGACGGCCAAAAGCAGCACTTACATAGCTGATGCTGACACTGACACTGCCGGAGGCCTGGAAGTTTAAAGGCCTGCAGCAGGTGATGGGGGTGAAGAAAGGAGGGTGAGCACACGGTTGTCCCTGTCCCCCCCCCCCCACATCAGTTGGGGGGATGGGGACAACCATGGCAGCACCGCACCAGTTGGGGGAGGGGGATAGACCAACGGCAGTACCCCCTTACGATCTGCATCCGGGGCAGGCCACCCCCACCGCCTCACCTTCTGTATGCCACTGATGGTTCCGCTTTGATTTGTGCACCAGTTTTACTCTCCATTTTTGGCATTTGGAGCCTTGTTTGTGACCCCTGAAACAGGAGGCTGTGTCCATCGACACACGGCCAATATTGGGTCTTTGAGGCTGGTGCTTTCAATAAAGAATTGCCTTACATTCATCCGTGTCATCCTCTACTCCTTTTGGACAAAATGTTGGCACTTGCATACACAACTTACAGTTTTCTACCAGTTTTTTTGTGTAATTATGCAATTCATCCATAGCCCCCCATGTGCATACCCCCTTGCAGTTACACGCTAAAGCACTTAGGCGTTAATATATAAAATAGCAGCTAAAAGCAGTTACATGCATAACTGCTGCTTTCCCCCATGTTGGTACTTCACTTCTGTTTTAGAGCAGAAGTTACACGTTGAATTGGTACCTGACTATAAAGAATTAGGCAGTCTATTAGAATGAAAAGGTACTTTGGTACCTTTTGCCATGTTAATACTTATAGGACTAGATTCAGTAAATGGCACCCAAATTTGGACACCAAAACAAATGCGTGCTAAGAGCTATTCTATAAATGGCGCTTTGAGATGGTGCTATTTATAGAATAGTGCATAGATCCAGGCCTAACTTTGGGTGTGGGGATTTAGACCAACTGAAACCTGGTGTAAATTGTTGCATGTGAGTTAGGCACAGATCCCCTGAATTTGATAATACTGTGCAATCTTTAGTGAATGCCCCTGACCCGCCCATGCCCCTCCCATGGCCATGCCCCTCCCACCACACCCCCATTTCAGTTGCATTACAAAAGATTTGCGCAAGCATCTTTATTGAATAGTGCTTTGCAAGATGCATGTGAAAATGCCAATTAGCACCAATAATTCTTAGTAACCAATTTTTGGTGCTACTTGGCTCATTTGCGTGTGCAAATTGGGTTTACATCCAAATTGGCAAGAACAATTTTGAGCGCCATATATAGCATCCAGGGATAACGGTTTATTGTAGTCTTTTGTGTGTTATAGTATGACAGAATAGTTGGCATTTTACAGGTTTTACAGTAAAAGTATTCCGATCTGGGGTGAACACCATCAAATATTTATTTGAGTGGAAAAGGCTAGACATCCTGAGTAGCAGAATTAAATCCCAATGCCAGGCTGTTTGGGCATAGATGTGCATTCCCCTTCTGAAATGGAGAACACACATTTATTTTTCACCCACCCTAGTCCCTCCCAGAAATACACCCAGACCATCCCCCCCCCCCCCCCACCGTATGCATATTTTTCAGTTTTTAGATGTACATATCCCATCTTTGTAAATCAAGACGTCAATGTTTATGCAATATAAACGTCACAATGCTGGTTTTAGGCATGTCTAAAATGCAAATAGCAATTCTAAAATAAGCACTCTAATCATAGGGGTCATGGATTTGATATACCACCTTTCTGTGGTTGCAACCAAAGTTATTTACATATACTATATGTAGATACTTTTTCTGTCCCTAGTGGGCTCACAATGTAAGTTTGTACCTGGGGCAATGGAGGGTTAAGTGACTTGCCCAGGGTCTCAAGGAGCTGCAGTGGAAATCAAACCCAGTTCCCCAGGTTCTCAGCCCATTTACTAACCATTAGGTTACTCCTCCACTCATGCTTTTTCCTTTGCAGGTCCAAATCTTTGAAAAAATTTTTTTACCACCCGAGCTTCATTTAATGATTGATCTTTTGGACTTTAGAAAGGCGGTACTTCTTTATAAGACAGTTTAGGCTCAGTTTTTAGTTGATTTTTTGGGTATGGTTTTTATGTCTAAGAGAATTTTGGTGTTAATGTAATCATAGGTGCCAGCATTTCAAATTGATTTGGGGTGCCAAACACAATACAAATTACCCCTCTCTGGACATTATGCTTGTTTAATATTGGGGGTACTCAGCACCTTCTGAGCTGGTTCCTATATATGTGACTATTATAGTAATATAGAGCCTCTTTTACCAGGCTGCGTTAGCAGTTCCTGCGCTGCAATGCCAACGGAGGCAGTGGCCTAGTGGTTAGGGTGGTGGACTTTGGTCCTGAGGAACTGAGTTTGATTCCCACTTCAGGCACAGGCAGCTCCTTGTGACTCTGGGCAAGTCACTTAACCCTCCATTGCCCCATGTAAGCCGCATTGAGCCTGCCATGAGTGGGAAAGCGCGGGGTACAAATGTTTAAAAAAAAAAAAAGGGAGCCCATTCAAAGTGAACGGGCTTTGTCAGCATTACCGCACTGGATCCGCTAACATGGCTTGATAAAAGGCCCATAGTAGCACGATAAATCACGGCAGATAAAGACCAGTATGCGTACATCTAGTAGCACTAGTGAACTGATAACTATGTATACTGGTGGTGTAGAAAGGATAAATGTGAATCGATTGTTATTCTTTCAAAAATTACTAAGACTAGAGCACACTCAATGAATTTGCATGGTCATACTTTTAAAATGAATAGGAAGAAATATTTTTCCACTCAACAAATAGTTAAGCTCATTGCCAGAGGAATGTGGTTAAATCGGATAGCATATCTGGTTTTTAAAAATGTTTAGACAAGTTCCTGGAGGAAAAGTCCATAGTCTGCTCTTGAGATAGAACTAGGGAAAGCTACTACTTATCCCTGGGATTAGTAGCATGAAATGTTGTTACTCTTTGGTATTCTACCAGGTTTTTGTGACCTGAATTGGCCACTGCTGGAAGACCATTGATCTGCCCCATTATGGCTTTTCTTATGTTCTTATTATGGACATTTTGAAAACCTGACTGGCTTGGTGTGACTTAAGAACCCCTGCTCTAGAGAATACATATTCAAACATTCAATTCTTTTCTCATTTGTCTTCTGGCACAGCCCATTCTTCTGAACTGCTTCAAGTCTCTTTGTATCCAAGTGAGATACTCTCTCCAAAACTGAACATAGTAGTCAAAGTGAGGCCTCACCAAAATCATTTTATTGCATCTGTCCCTTGATGATTGGTAACACATGATGCAGTCTTTGGGCGAAACACAGTCATGTCTGGTTTTATCACCTTTTTAATTATAATCTTTATTGTAATTTTAATAAATTAATGCATTTGTTATTTGTAATTAAGTATTTCTCTTTTGTTGGTACTGTTCCCTAGTTTTTCTGTTTACTTTTATAGTACTTTTTTTTGTTTCCAGCACTTCCTCTCAGACTTTTCACCCAGATTCCTTGCATGGCAGCTCCACTCTTTGGTAACTTATACAATGTAGTCTCACATAGCTCAGGCATACAAATCAATTAGTATACCGTCAGTGAGAGTGCCTTGATGATCTGTATCAGAAATGACAGCCAGCCTGGTGGGTGGGTCTCAATCCTCTCATCTCAATCCCCCTAATTCTAGAAAGTTGCGCCCCCAAATTTATACTTAGCGTACAAATGAGCATACACAAGTTACAGAATATGGTCGGTTGTGCACATAAATTAATAATGATGAGCTAATTGGCTTTCACGAGCAATATTAGGCCATAACTGGCCTTAAGTGGCGCTAATCATTGCCAATTAGTAGTTACGCATGCAACTGTCCTTAGCCAATATTCTAGCACTTGTGCATGCACAATGTATTGTATGCAATGCCTAGCGGAGAGTAGACATGGGAGGGGCATGGGTGGGGCATGCCCAGGATTAATGCACACAGGTTATAGAATTCTATCTTTTGCATGCCATTAAGCTGGCATAAGTGCTCACACCTGAAGTTATGCACATAAACGGACACTTCCACTAGTATTCTGTAATGGAAATTATGCTTGCAATTGCTTTTATAGAATTCATGCTAAGTTTGTTCTATCAGGGCACCTAACTTTAGGCATCCTTTCTCAAATTTATTCCAATGTGTCCTTAATGTCTAAAACAGACAGAGTCAAATCTAAATATCCCATTGTACTTAAGGAGTGTACAGAATAAACCTCTGGGTATTACTAAGCAACTGCAAATAGCACAGTGAATTCTGTAGTCCGCCTTTTCATTTGAGCATAGCAAAAAACTCAAGCGAAAATAATTTCTCAGAAAAAGAAACTAGCTGCAATACTTACCTTTGTAATAGTATGCAGACAGTCAGATCTTGTTTTTCCATGTATTATGGCACTCCTTGGGTGATTAAATCACTTGCCCTTTCACTTCATGCCCCATGGTGTGTTCAAAGAAAAATGTTGGTTTATTCTTAATGTTTTATAAATGCCCTATTTTCTCGAAACAGTCAAGCATGTTTGTAATTCCAGTATTCTTATCATGCTCCTTACAGCGCATAAACCAAAGGCTATGTCTTCAAACGTGCACTATAAAATGGTCTTAGCATGCCTTAATGCCAGGCTTTCCCGTGCTCTAAATCCATTTCTAACACGCCTTGGAAATAGGGCATTATCAAGCAATTCTTGTACAGATTGAGGCGTATTTTCAAGGCACTTAGGGGCCCTTTTACTAAGATGTGTAGGTACCTATGCACGTACAACACACGTGAAATTAGAACTACTGCCTGGTTACCGTGTGCCAGGCGCGTGTCCAAAACACACGGCAGAAAATAATTTCTATTTTCTACTATGTGGTACTAACTGTGCAGTAATCGGCAGTGTATGCACGCTGACGATTACCACCCAGTTAACGCTTGAGACCTTACCACTTAGTTCATGTGTGGAGGTAAGGAAGGTCTCAGGTCCAAAATGGACACGCGCTGATTTTTAATTTGCTGCACGTCCATTTTCAGCAAAAAAGGCCTTTTTTGCAGGTGCACTGAAAAATGGACCAGCATGCATCCAATACACACGCCTACACCAGTGCAGGCCACTTTTTGGCTCACCTTAGTAAAAGAGCCCCTTAGACTTACAAAGTTCTATAGGTTTCTATGTAACTTTGTAAGTCTAAGTGCTTTGAAAATGAGCCCCATCATGTACTAATGTTCGCATTAGTGCATTTTACCTGATAAAAATTAACAAGGGATTCCTCACTGCTTCCTATTTAGGAGGAGGTAAGGGCTGCTATGTAATGGATGTGCTAACCAGTTAGCACACACAAATGACACGATAACTGAATAGTGTGTTCATAACCATTCATCGCCCAAAAATATTAAAAACAAATAAATATTGCGGGGCTGATATTCAGCCAGTGGGAAGCAGCCCGCATAAGTGCTGCAGTTGGCGCTGATCCAAGATATTCAATGCCAGGCTGTTTTCAGTGACCAGCATTGACTATCTGGGGGTCTTTTGGCCAGTGTTAACTTAACTGGCTATGGGGGTCTTTTACTAAAGATTAGCTTGAGTTATTTGGAACAGGGCCCATTTTATTCCTGTGGGCCCTGCTGCAGATAACTCAAGTTCATCTTTAGAAAAAGATCCCTTAAGCGAATATTAAGCATTGACTGGTTAAGTTAATAGCAGGCAAAGATAGGAGTATTTATTCGGTCCGATTTGCCCACTAAACTGCCGGTCAACGCTGAATATTGACAATTATCGTGAAATATAGCCAGTTAACTTTTCTGAAGTGACTGCAGATATTCAGTGGAGATAACCAGTTATCTCACGCTGAACATTTGCGGTTAGGTACCAAACACTATTTAACCGGTTAGCGGCCATTTGTGGCTGGTTAAATAGCTTTAAATATCATTTTATTTATTTTATTTACATTTGTACCCCGCGCTTTCCCACTCATGGCAGGCTCAATGGAGCGTGCGTTTAGTGCAAACTAACGGCAAAACTTTAGCGTGTCCTGTGTTTGGCCATTTGGGCTTAACGCCCATCAGCAGACCCCCAAGTTTGTTTGCTGTTCTTGTTATGAACTTTAAATCCAATTCTTTACTCATCAGCAATGGGGTGGGCTTCTTGTTACAGAACTGTTTAGTGCTTGGAAAACTATCTGTTCATTGTTGCAGCATTTGGGAACATTCAATCAGTCTAACAATCTGATTGGCTGAATGCCAAACATCACAATAGTTCCATTACTCTCCAACCATCTAAATACACTGAAAATTTATGAGTTACATACAATTAACAATCATGTCTCTTTCATCTAAAAGTTATGCAACACAGTTTAAATCAATCCACTGCAGGAATTCCCCTTGTCGTTGGCTGTTTACTCTTCAGTGGACTTTCACTCTAATATTGGAATTATTTTACATTAGAATTTCTCATCCAAGAATAAAAACTCATAAAATCTCTTAGGTTAGACCTTTACTACGAGGTATGATTTTACATTTTCATCATGTGTTTTTCAAATGTATTCATTTAAATCTGATGCCTCGAGAAGGACTACAGAAAAATTTTGATGGTTTTGGTTTTGTAATAGCAAAAAGTGTGGTACCAAACTGTGGTTTAGTTACTACCCAACAGAAATTATATAATTGATAAAATCAAAAACAGTTGCATAACACAAAACATATCAACATACGTCTATATCTATATTTACGTCTGTGTAAAGTTAGTATATTCAGCAGCAGTAAGGGTTTTTTTTACTAAAGCTTAGCTTAAGTTATCTGCAGCAGAGCCCATAAGAATAAAATGGGCCCTGTTGCAGATAACTCGAGCTAAGCATTAGTAAAAGACCCCCCAATTCAACATGTTATTTGGCCACTTTTTTTTATATATTTAAGATTATATAGAAAGTGGCGGAATTTCACTTTAGAATATCTCTCATACTCACTCCCCGCCCCCCATCACCACCCCCACCACTTTGGATGGATAACTTGTGGCCATATACCCCTGGATTCTATATATAGTAACAAGACAATTAGTGGGAATAATTGGGTACTAACAATCAATTATTGGTGCTAATAGGCAGCAATTTAGATTTGCATGTATATCTTGCTAAGAACATAAGTGTTGCCATACTGGGACAGACTGAAAGTCCATCAAGCCCAGTATCCTGTTTCCAACAGTGGCCAATCCAGGTCACAAGTATCTGGCAAGATCCCAGAACAGTAAAACAGAGTTTATGCTGCTTATCCTAGAAATAAGCATTGGATTTTCCCAAGTCCATCTTAATAATGGTTTATGAACTTTTCGATTAGGAAATTATCCAAATCTTTTTTAAACGCTGCTAAGCTAACTGCTTTTACCACATTCTTTGGCAACAAATATCAGAGTTTAATTACACGTTGCGTGAAGAAATTTTTTCTTAGATTTATTTTTTTAATTTACTACTTAGTAACTTCATTGTGTGCCCCTTAGTCCTAGTATTTTTGGAAAGAGTAAACAAGCGATTCACGTCTACCCATTCCACTCCACTCAGTATTTTATATACCTCTATCTTATCTCACCTCAGATGTCTTTTCTCCAAGCTGAAGAGCCCTAGCTGGTTTAGTCTTTCCTCATAGGGAAGTCACCCCGTTATCATTTTTGTTGTCCTTCTCTGTACCTTTTCTAATTCCACTGTATGTTTTGTTGAGATGTGGTGACCAGAATTGCACACAGTGGGGTCACACCATGGAGTGATACAAAGGCATTATAACTTTCTCATTTTGTTTTCCATTCCTTTCCTAATAATACCTAACATTCTATTTGCTTTCTTAGCTGCCACTGCACACTAAGCAGAATGTGGAGCCTTGTATCTTGTAGCTGTAGTTTGGGTTCCTATTTTCCACATGCATCCCTTTGCACTTGCATTAAATCACATTAAATGTCAAAGATGTGCAAGCAAATCTTTTAGCGTGCAATTGAAAATGGGGTGTGGCATTGGGTGAGGCATGGGCTGGTCAAGGGTGTTCATTAAAGATGCACACAGTGTTATAGAATTTGGGGGATCTGCGCCTAATTTACTTGGAAGGATTTATACTAGGTTTCAGTTGGTGTCAATCCTTACGCCCAAAGTTGGGTGCGGATCCTGGCTTTATGCATTATTCTATAAATGGTGCCCAACTTGGAGCACCATTTATAGAATAGCACTAGGTGTACAATTTTTTTCGGCACCCAAATTTGGGAACCATTTACTGAACCTAGTCTAAAATGATTAATTTTATAAGGAACCATCTAGCTTCAAGTGGCAAGAATGTGCATGGATGGTAGTATTGTAATCATTTATACACGAAAGAGGGCATTTGCATGCATAAAATACTAACCAGTGTAAAAGTATGTTGCCTTGTTTGCATGACAAGTAATTTTACTGAGGGACTGTGCATGGGTGAGTTTGGATGGAGTGAGGTAGACCATACATGCACGTGTGTAGATTATAAAATAATATAGGGGCCCTTTTACCAAGCCAGGTAGGTGCCTATGCGCGCTCAACCCACGCCAGTTTAGGATACTGCCCAGCTACCAAGTGGCCTGGGCGGTAATTTCAATTTTGACGAGGTCCCCTAATTGCGCCAGAAAATACTTTTTATTTTCTGGTGCATTGCGCTACCGGGCAGTAAAAGACACTCTATGCATGTAGACCTTTACTGCCCGGTTAACGTTTGAGTCCTTACTGCTAAGTCAATGGGTGGCGGTAAGGTCTCAGTCCCAAAATGGATGGCCATTTTCGGTCAAAAATTTAAAAAGGCATTTTCACAGGTACGCTGAAAAATTATTCCACACACATGCAAAACACGTACCGACATTATCGCAAGACATTTTTCAGCGCACCTTAGTAAAAGGATCCCATAATTTATTAATGTAGTTGCTATCATCTAAAAGTGGGCATTTAACCAGCCCTGGGACTGCTGTGATTGCACCTTAAATCGATGTGCATTTTTGGCCAGTTATGCTGTTATCTTATGAAGAAAAGTTGGCACTTACACATGTGAACTGTGATTTCAAAAAGCCACTGTTTCCATATGGAGATCCATACCACATAGAGGTTTGAAGGGGAAATAGTGGGGATGTTGTTTGGGCATGGCTTGGTGGACCAAAAATCTACACACATACCCTGAAATTTTATACATGGTGCTTAAAATTTTGTGTGCAAATTTGGGTTTGTGCCTAATTTGCATGTGCAATTTAATTGAATAATGTTTATTTATTTATTTGTTACATTTGTATTCCACATTTTCCCACCTATTTGCAGGTGCAATGTGGCTTAAGGCGATCGCCAATATCGGTATGAACAAATACATAGTGATGTTTTGGCAGAGTAGAGTTCATGTGTGATAGACGCATTGGGGAATCGTTAGGAGGAAAAGTTATGTCCTGCACAAGCTTTGGTTATGTTGTGTTGCAGAGTTCGGACATTTAAGTAGGATCAGGATATGCCTTTTTGAACAGGTTAGTTTTTAGTAGTTTCCGGAAGTTGTGTGCTTATAAAGGAGAAGCTGGAGGCATAGGTTGATTTGTATTTGAGGCCTTTGCAGCTTGGGTGGTGGAGATTTAGATACGTTCGTGCTGATCTTGAAGTATTTCTAGTTGGTAGGTCTATGAGGTCTGTCATGTATCCCGGTGCCTCGCCATAGATGATTTTGTGAACCAGGGTGCAGATTTTGAATGCAATACGTTCTTTGATTGGGAGCCAGTGCAGTTTTTTTCGTAGGGGTTTAGCGCTTTCGAATCTCGCTCACAATGAACCAATTATTGCCAATTGGGTGCTAATAATCAATTATCAGCACTAATTGGCACTAATTGAAATTTATGCGTGCATTTTTAGTCACGGGGATCCATGCATTTTACATGTGGCTCCTATAAGGGGGCACAGCCATAGGAGGGTCATGGGTGGATCAGTGACGTTCCTACAATTTATGTGTGCTGTTATAGAATGAGGGGGATCCGCACCTAATTTAGATGCGAGGATTTACACCAGGGATTACTTGATGTAAATCGTTGCATCTAAAGTTAGCGCTGATCCCAGTGCTAAGCGTATTCTATAAACGATGCCTAACTTTCAGCACTGTTTCTAGAATAGTGTTAGTGCAGTTTTCTTCAATGCCAATTTTTTTGGCACTATTTATTTATTTATTGGGATTTATTAACCGTCTTTATGAAGAGATTCACCCAATCTCTTTGGTCCATATTGCTCATTTCATAAGGGGAATACATGTTGATGAAAAAATGTCCCTGTTGGCTTTTGCATCAGCTCAGAGGCATGCACAGAGTTTTAAAAAGTGCTTATTTCATCCAGGGTTTTACACAAAGGATTAAGGGGCCCTTTTACAGCGTGGTGGTAAGCCCAATGTAGCTGCCGTCGGTATTCCTGCCCTGAGCTCACGCTATTTCGGGGGGAAACAAATCCCCAGAAATGGCTTGTGCAGCGGTAACCCGGATGTAATTGGGCATCACCGTGTATTGCCCGGTTACCGCTGGGTTAGCGTGGGAGTCCTTATTGCCACCTCAATGGATGATGGTAAGGGCTTCCCGTTGCATGACCATGAGGTATGTATAGGGATGAGGTGACAGGAAAGGGTACTTATTGTTATGAAACAGAAATAAGCAGTTTGTGTAATGACTCCAACTATTGTTGTGTGTAAATAAATGTGATCTGTTTGAGAGCATATACAGAGAACTAGAAACCAACAAAACAAACAAAAAAGATATAGATATGATATGGGCATAACACTGTTTGTTGTGTAGACAGACAAAAAGCATTATAACTCAAAAAGCTGTAGGTAGAATAGAAGGCCTCACATAAACATCAGAATAAATAGAGCACAGAGGATACCAGATACATTACCGCATTCAAATTTTTCAACATTCCTCTTCACCTTCTACGACTTTGCTCTTCACCATCGCGACTTGCGAAAATCTTTCTTAAGGGTCTGTCATGCGAATGTCTACTTATATGCATTTATAGAAAGCACATCCAATGATACATGAACAGCTAGACCATTTTACCGTGCAAACATTTCTGAAACCTTCATATGGAAATACCAATCCCTGTATATCCTTTATAATTACCCCAAAATGAATGGGATTCTCACATCCATTTACCTTCCTCCGCAACTTAATCAAAACTATACTGGAAATTCACATGTTTCCAAGTCTAACTCCGCCCTAGAGGGGTAGGTCTAGGATAGCTAGGCCCCTTGGGTTGGTTATGATAAAAGGGGAAACCTAACGCTGCATTTCATCCAGCATATAATTATATATCCACATACTGACTCTTGCTATGGCCTTGTCCCTTATTGTGCCAGTTCTCTTACCGCATGGCCATGTGTATCTGGAGGCTTTTTTACCCACTGCGGTAAAAAGGGCCCTGGCACATGGGAAAAATGGCCCTCACCACTAGTGCAGGGCCATTTTTCCTGCAGCTTGGTAAAAGGACCCCTAAGTGAGTAATTCTCCTTAATCTCCCATTGTTTATTTCCACCTCTAAAATGAATGTAATGAAAAACTGCGGCTTCAGTACTTAACTAGCAGAATGTATATGTATAGGTTTGTTAAATGAGCTGGCTACCCGTGAAAACTTCACCACTTATATATGGAATTTGTGAAATCACCATCTTCACATGCAAGTGCCAGCATTTTCACATGGAAACTTGCAAATTTGTGACACTCATTCTTAAAATGTGTATATTTGTAACATGGCTGATCCTGTTGCATGTGCCGGCAAATACATATGCATTTCCACATGTCCTCATAAGTATTTTGCAAAAGGCTCCGCATTGGGCAGAACCTTTTATAAAATACTGCCAAAATTGAGCACATCCCAACATGAACACCTCAATTCCGATCTCAACATTCTGTGTAAAATGAGCCTTCAAACCTAGGGATTCTAATTTTAAGCTTTGACAATAAACACTACTAAAACACCCCAATTTATAAAAAGGTGTTTATTAAAACTAGACATACACCACTTTGCAAGGTTCTTTCTCATTCCTCCCTTTTGCCTGCTTTGGATCCTGTTTTTGTGTCTCTTCCGTTGAGTGATCCAGGACTGTTACCTGCAGGGACTCTTTGGATGCAAAAAATGCATATTGATTTTTTTGTCATAAAAATTATTGTATCATAGATATTTTTGATATAGATTCTTAAAACTTTTTTATTGTAGTGACACAACAATGGACTAAGTTCAATTAACAGTAGTAAAGTACTTTTTAAAGGAAGTTTTTTTAAGGTGTACAGTGATTTGTAAGATTTAAGCAAAATTCAATAATTGTTTTGCTGGTAAAGTAATAGACTATGAGTATACATTTTTGTCTTAATACGTTCCTCGTACAACATTGTTTGAGAATAAAATGATCTAATTTGATTTAATATTAAAGTAGAGCTTTGCAATAGGTGCCCTGATAAGAGACTTGGGGAGGCTTACCGCTACCTTCCCCTCCCTGCCGCTGCCTTCAGGAGTCCATGTTGAAACAAGAAATAGACCAAGGCAAACAAAAGGGAGGAACAAACCACGTAACCGTGAGCTAACAAATAAAACAGTGAGGTAGATCTGAGGAGGACATAAAATAGTCTTTATTGGGAACAGGTAAAAGACGACCCGACACGGCCATGTTTTGGCCTGAAGGCCTGCCTCAGGGGTCTGTTGTATCTCTGATGTTATAGCAGAAGTGCTTAACAACAGGAGTATAATCAAAGTCCTGGCTGTGAAATCCTTGTGATATCTGTAATTTTCCTTGTATTGTGAATTTCACAGCCCTTGCACTTATGCCAGCATGAAAAGTTCCAAGTCTGGAAAAGGTGCAGAGAAGGGCGACTAAAATGATAAAGGGGATGGGACGACTTCCCTATGAGGAAAGGCTAAAGCGGCTAGGGCTCTTCAGCTTGGAGAAAAGGTGGCTGACGAGAGATATGATAGAGGTCTATAAAATAATGAGTGGAGTTGAAAGGGTAGATGTGAAGCATCTGTTTATGTTTTCCAAAAATACTAGGACTAGGGGGCATGCAATGAAGCTACAAAGTAGTAAATTTAAAATGAATTGGAGAAAATGTTTCTTCACGCAACGTGTAATTAAACTCTGGAATTCATTGCCGGAGAATGTGGTAAAGGTGGTTAGCTTAGCAGAGTTTTTTTTTTTTTATATATAATTTTTTATTGAGTTTTTAATACTTATACAGATATTATCAATACTGCAAAGTATAATACAGCCATTAAACAATAAGCTTTTAAATCAGGAAATCAAGAAAATATTTTCTTTATATAACATGACTTCCTTAGACCTCAATATGGAAGATAAGGGGGGGTAGGAATATAGTGAAGTTTAAACATAATATATACATAAATCATTATAATTTTAATTATGGTTCCGTATTCCTTTCTTCTTTATTACTCTACAGATTTCTTGCTGTCTAGGAAGGTCTGAAGTTGGTTAGGCAAATAATAGACATATTTTATCTGATTTAGTCTAATAATACATTTACAAGGGTAAGCCAGGAGAAATGAAGCCCCCAATTCCAAAACTTTTGGTCTCATAGAAAGAAATATTTTTCGTCTTTCTTGAGTAGACTTAGTCACGTCCGGGTAAAGCCAAATTTTTTGACCAGCAAACAAACGGTCAGTAGATTTAAAATATAAACGCATTATTGCATTTAAATCCTGCTGAAATACAAATGAAACAATTAATGTCCCTCTTTCTGTTACATCTTCAATTGATTGTTCCAAAATATCTGTGACGTTTTGCAGGTCTATTGACTTCTCTGAATCTATTTTTTTCATTGTAGATGGTATATAATAAATTTTATTTAACGGTGGAAACACTTCTTGGGGAAATTTCAATTTTTCTTTTAAAAACCTGCAAAACATGTCATTCGGGGACACTCCCATCAATCTAGGAAAATTCAGTATTCGAAGATTTAATCTCCTATTATAGTTCTCCACTTGCTCTATCTTCCTTCTTAAATCCATATTATCCTTTATCACTGCAATTTTAAATTCTTCAGTTTGTTTTGATTCTCCCTGCAAGGCCTCAATTTTCAAAGACAGATCTTGTTTCACCAACTCATGGGAGTTCTTCACCTCCTGTATATTAACATTCAATATCTTTACCTCTTCAGAAGATTGTTTCAATATTTTGTCCATTTCTACCAGCTTTAGCCAAATCTTCCCCAGGCTCACCTCCATCTCTCCGGCAACTGCAATGTTTTCTCCAGATTCGAGCTCCCCTCTGGGCTCCTCGGGATCGCCCCTTCTGGGTTCCACAGGGAGCCCCGTTCGAATCGCAGCAGCTGCAGGGCAAGGAGGCGTCATAGAGCTTGGCGGGGAGAGAGATGTTTCAATTTCCAGCGGGGGAACCGCTTCATCGGTTTCTCCCGCTATGGACTCCGCGTCACCACGTCGGGAAAGAGCGGGGAAGAAGCGCTCCAGGCCCACAGTTACTGGCGTGGACGTTCCAGAAGGTAGGGGATTCTTCCGAATCGTTCCCTTTCGTTTTGTATGCGGCATATTGTAATGAGGCAACTAGAAAACACAAGTTTTAGCAACTGTAGAGCGGAGAACACCTCAAACGTTACCGCTCACGGCGCCATCTTGACACGCCCCCGCTTAGCAGAGTTTAAACAATGTTTGGATGGCTTCTTAAAGGAAAAGTCCATAGACCATTATTAAATTGGACTTGAGGAAAATCCACTATTTCTGGGATAAGCAGTATAAAATGTTTAGTACTTTTTTGGGATCTTGCCAGGTATTTGTGACCTGGATTGGCCACTGTTGGAAACAGGATGCTGGGCTTGATGGACCTTTGGTCTGTCCCAGTATGGCAATACTTATGTATTTATGGAATGTTTATGTTGAACGATCTCACATCTTGGTCTCTTTCTGAGAGTCACCTATAACATTTGCCATTTCTTTTGACTTCTGTGTTGATTTGAAGAAACTTAAGTTCTGTATCACCATCGCTTTTCCAAAATCTATCCAAAGAAAACCCTGTGCAACATCAGATCTCAGCTTCCCCCACCAACAAGAAATAGAACCATGAGCTTCCCATCTCATCCCTTCACTTACAGGTTCATGCCATCACCTCCCCGACTCGGCTGCAGACAAAACCGTGCTAGCGACTCCAGCATGACGAATGCGATAAAGCTCATTCAATTCCTATGGGCTTTGTCACATTTGCTGCACCAGAATTGCTAGCGTGGCTTGTAAAAGGAGCCCTGATACATACACGCGCTGAGCCTTGCACGCCCTGAGCCATACACACACTGAGCCATAGCACTGTGTGTGTTGCTGCTGGCTCTGCTGGTCTCTCTCCTTCTTTCTCACCCATGATGTAACTTCCTGTTTCAGGAAAGAGGGAGACTGGCAGAGACATGCACAGAGCTATGGCTCCGCATGTGGTTTCACTTTGCAGGCCTAGTTGAGAAGGCAGAGTTGCGAACTTGTGAGTGAAGGGATGGGAAGGGAAACTTGTAGTTCTATTTCTCGTCACAATGTGGACTATCGGGAAAGATACACACTCTTCCGAAATAGTGTGCCCCTTGTATGGATACTGCTCCCTCTTTAGAAAGAGCGCACACTGGTTATGACACAGGAAAAAACCTGAAATTTGGGAGTATTTTTTCCTATTATTTCAGGTGAAAGATGACACAAAAGGACATTTCCCATGTGGTTTCAAATAGAAACATAGAAACATGACGGCAGATAAAGGCCATATGACCCATCCAGTTTGCCCATCCTCTGTAACCCCTAATTCTTCCTGTTCCTAAAACGATCCCACATGCTTATCCCATGCCTTTTTAAATTCTGGGACAGTCCTAGACTCCACCACCTCCACCTGAGGCCATTCCACGCCTCCACCACCCTTTCTTTAGGTTACTCCTAAGCCTATTCCCTCTTAACTTTGTCATATGCCCCCTCATTCCAGAGCTCTCCTTCATTTGAAAAAGGCTCTCTTCCTGTACATAAATACCCTTGAGATATTTAAACGTTTCTATCATGTCTCCTCTCTCCCTCCTCTCTTCCAGCGTATACATGTTGAGGTTCATAAGCCTGTCCCTATAATTTTTGCGTTCAAGACCGCTTACTAATTTTGTAGCTGCCCTCTGGACCTACTCCATCCTGTTTATAACTTTCCGAAGTGCCATTCCTAGCACCAACTCTTCTACCACCCCTATGTGTTTCAGCTGTCTATTATTTTCTCTTATGTTGCAAAGGTGATACTGGAAACACATGCTCTTCGTCCACTTCCATTCCTTTCTCCTCTGCTGCAGTGCACTCTATCTGTATAGCACTGTAAATTAATTTTGCAATTATGTTTCAACTTTTTTATTGATGGTTCCAAACAACCGACACAACCATTGCATTTAACATACAACAATGCTAGATACAAACTGCCTCCCCAAACAATAGAAAGCGTATTTATAAAAATGCAAAAACTTAAGAGTCCACATTCTCCCATCAATCATTTTCTCCCATTTTTCTCCCCCTCCCTCCCTCCCTCTCCCTTCCCGTACCTACTACTACTACTACTACTATTTGACATTTCTAAAGCGCTACTAGGGTTACGCAGCGCTGTACAATATAACATAGAAGGACAGTCCCTGCTCGAAGAGCTTACAATCTAATGGACAAATGTACAGACAATCAAGTAGTGGCAGTCAAATTGGGGCAGTCTATGGTTAGGTGCCGAAGGCAACATTGAAGAGGTGAGATTTGAGCAAGGATTTGAAGATGGGTAGGGAGGGGGCTTGACGTAGGGCCACAGGAAGTTGATTCCACGCATAGGGTGAGGCGAGGCAGAATGGGCGGAGCCTGGAATTGGCGGTGGTGGAGAAGGGTACTGAGAGGAGGGATTTGTCCTGTGAGCGGAGGTTTCGGGCGGGAACGTAAGGGGAGATGAGGGTGGAGAGGTAATGAGGGGCTGCAGACTGAGTGCATTTGTAGGTGAGGAGAAGCTTGAACTGAATGCGGTATCTGATTGGAAGCCAGTGAAGCGACCTGAGGAGGGGGGTAATATGAGTGTATCGGTTCAGGCGGAATATAAGACGAGCAGCAGAGTTCTAAATGGATTGAAGTGGGGATAGATGGTCTAAAAAGATAAATGCACAAAGCACAAAACCTTGTTCTAAATGGTATTTTCAAAAAAATATATATAGACACTTTTGTTTTTGAAAATAGATATATTTGCTATTCGGATTTGGTACGTTTAGTGCAAAACATCCAAAGTCTGACTTAGAGGTACTATCAAAAATGCCTCTCCACGTAACTTTGTAAGTCTACGTGCTTTGAAAATATGCCTCAGCATAACTTTGAAAATGAGCAACATTGTCTCACAGTGGAGCTGAGGAGAAGATTTAAATTGTTTAACATGCCTTTTATGATCTTGAGGAGACCTGATATGAGAGAAAAAGAACATGGAGATCAAGAGGCTTGTCTTAGTGTTCTAACTTTAGGTGAAATGAGATCAGTGAGATCGAAAGCTAAATCTGCCCCCCTCCCTATCCCTTTTGCAACCCCCCCCCCCCCTTTACCTTATGATCTGTAGGACCTTTACTCTGATAGTCCCGTGATCTACCCTCCCCCCTCCCCATAGTTAATTTTGCAATTAATACATTCAGGGCCTTGTTTACTAGTGTTTTTATGGGCGACTTAGCGTTTAAGTGCGTTCTAATCATTAACATGCACTAAAAACACTAATGCACCCTTAGCACTGCTTAGTAAACAGGGCCCTCAGTAATAACAATATAACATATCATCGTCTTCTTCCAAATAAATCGTTTAGATGCAACGTTTCTGAATAATTTTTTGAAATGAAGTTAAAAGCTTCAGATTTTGATTTCACCTGATGCTGTTACAATATCATACACTTTGGTAAAATATATAATACACCTCATTGCTGCAAAGATTTCTTCCTAAAAAGGATTTAACTGTACACATTTTCCCCCTCAGTTAATCGTTCCTCCTTCTCTAACTGCCAGTCCTTACTCATGGATCTGGCTGGAGTTCCAAAGAGTCCATTTCCATTTTCTGACCTACCCCAGACGGCTCAGATAACTAGAGAACAATAGACAACTATAGGCTGGAAACTCTGGATTTCCCTCTCCCAGCCCACAGACATCTTCTTGCAGGATGGGAATACAGCCATATTATTTTATATCTTTTGCTTCAGAAGGCCGTTTGTAAAATGCTAAACCACAGTTAGTTACAGCGTTACAGTCCCAAGTAAGCAATTTTTTCAATAACTGGTTATGGCTTCTTTATTTAGTGCATTATAATGTATTTTTAGGCTTGCTCTGGGGACAATTACTGTCTGTGGCTTGTATTTAAGTTGTTTGCATAGCTACACGTAAGTACAATGGATGACTGACTATATCAAAGATGCTAGTTAGAACATTCTTCATAGAATTCCTGGAACGTCCTTATACTGCTTGGATCCAATAGATGCAATTTTCTCTTGCAATCATAGAACTATACTTAAGACTGAATTGTTGTTTCCACTATAGCCTTTGGGGTTTTGAGAGGAACTTATAGCTCAGTCATTTTGATTTTATACCCATCTGAAATGTAGTATATACATCATAAAAGACTAGATGAATTTTTGCATACTAAAATATTGATTTATATTCCCTGACTTATCTTATTGATTTATGACTCACAATGGTTAAATACTATGGATTCAGTTCTGGTGAGATCAGTTTTCTGCTTGACTTTTTTGATTCTTGGGATGGCTGGGGCTGCAGGGGCTGCAGAGGAAGTGTTCACAGCCCGCCCCTTGGACAGCAGGAGGAGTGTTGGTACTGTTACTGGGAAGAAGAATTTGGGGGACCAACTGGTCTTGTAACAATCCTGTAAGGAGGGTCTCAGCCAAAAAATGAACTATCTCATTCTCATCTGTCTGCTACCCATCATCCTCACTCACAACCCCATACATTGAGAAGTGTGCACACATAGACACAAACACACACACACACACACACACACACACACACACACACACACACACACACGTATGTCTAGAGTGGGGAGGTATTATGGAAAGTTTCTTTTCTGCTACCGCCACTATAGATACTCTGTGCAGATCATTGATGTGCCACATCGAAGAATTGCTCCTTGTTCATGAGAAGTTATTGACTAACATCAAATATTCATGAGGCAACATCAAGATATTTGTTCCTTTCAACACCTAATGGGTACAAGAGGCAGCATGTGAGAACCACACAGAGGAAAAAGAGGGAGCAGAGGAGGGTTGAGGAAAAGAAGGAGCACAGAGAAAAGAGTGGCCTAGTGGTTAGAGTGGTGGACTTTGGTCCTGGGGAACTGGGTTCAATTCCTACTGCAGGCACAGGCAGCTCCTTGTGACTCTGGACAAGTCACTTAACCCTCCATTGCCCCAGGTACAAATAAGTACCTGTATATAATATGTAAGCCGCGTTGAACCTGCTATGAGTGGGAAAGCACAGGGTACAAATGTAAAAACAAAATGAGGTAGTACCCTCATTCTCATTCAGGGCCTGAGGCAGTAAACTTACCAGGCCAGCAATGTGATTTTTTGACCAGTTCAAGCTGGTTTAGTGCACAGGGAACCCAGAGATGAATGCACAAAGGAGCTCTGTGGGCTTACGCCTTGTAGCGCTATAGAAATGCTAAATAGTAGTAGTAGTAGTGTTTTCCGTCCATTGTAGCAGCCAATGGGAATCATATACTAATATTTGAATTTAATATTTGATACATATGCATTATATGTTACAAAATGGACTCTTCCCAAAAGATAAAGGAAATATTTTACTCACCCCTATACCCCTAAGGACTTAAAGAAAAATACAAGTGACTTAACCAACTATCGCCCAGTAGCATCTATTCCTCTGATAACCAAACTTATGGAAGGTATGGTGACCAAGCAACTCACCGACTACTTAAATAAATTCTCAATTCTTCATGACTCTCAATCAGGATTTCGGTCTAACCACAGCACCGAAACAGTACGCAATTGCAACTGGCAACAATATACTTCTCCTACAATTTGACATGTCCAGTGCATTTGACATGGTTAGCCATAAAATATTATTAAATATCCTAGAATACTTCGAAGTTGGAGGTAATGTTCTTAGCTGGTTTAAAGGCTTGCTAACCACAAGAACATACCAAGTAAAATCTAATTCGAATATGTCTGCTCCATGGATACCTGAATGCGGAGTCCCCCACGGATCTCCACTTTCGCCGACCCTCTTTAACCTAATGATGACACCTCTGGCCAAATCGTTATCCCATCAAGGCCTCAATCCATACATATACACAGATGATGTCACAATTTACATCCCATTCAAAATGATTTAAAGGAAATCACTAGTGACATTAACCACAGCTTCCAAATCATGCATTCATGGGCGGATGCATTTCAATTGAAACTTAATGCAGAAAAAACACAATGCCTTATACTCTCATCACTACATAACACAAGTAAATTCACCAATATAACCACATCAAACTTTTTCCTACCTGTTTCGGACATGCAAGCTGATTTTGGACGTCCCCAAGGGACAGTCAAAGTTCAAGGGGGCGTATCGGAGGTGTAGCGAAGGCAAGACTTGGGCGTGCCTAACACTTGGATGTCCTTGACCCATAATCGAAAAAAAGAAGGACGTCCCTAACAAACACTTGGACATTTTCACCCAGACCTGTTTTTCTTACGACTAAGGCACAAAAAGGTGCCCGAATTGATCAGATGACCATCGGAGAGACTCGGGGATGACCTCCCATTACTCCCCCATTGGTCATTAACCCCCTCCCATCCTCAAAAAACATCTTTCAAAATGTTTTGTGCCAGCCTCTATGCCAGCCTCAGATGTCATACTCAGGTCCATCACAGCAGTATGCAGGTCCCTGGAGCAGTTTTAGTGGGTGAGGGCACTTCAGACAGGTGGACCCAGGCCCATCCCCCCCTACCTGTTACGTTTGTGGAGGAAACAGCAAGCCCTTCAGAACACACCAGAAACCCACTGTACCCACATCTAGGTGCCCCCTTCACCCGTAAGGACTATGGTAGTGGTGTACAGTTGTGGGTAGTGGGTTTTGGGGGGCCCAGCACACAAGGTAAGGGAGCTATGTACCTGGGAGCAATTTATAAAGTCCACTGCAGTGCCCCCTAGGGTGCACAGTTGGTGTGTCCTGGCATGTCAGGGGGACCAGTGCACTACAAATGCTGGCTTCTCCCATGACCAAAGGGCTTGCATTTGGTCGTTTCTGAGATGGGCGTCCTTGGTTTCCATTATCGCTGAAAATCAGAAACGACCATGTCTAGGGATGTCTATCTCTAAGGATGACCAAATTTAAGGATATGGTCGTCCCTGAGGGTATTTTTGAAACGAAAGATGGACGTCCATCTTGTTTCGAAAATACGGTTTTCCCCACCCCTGGATCGGGACATTTTTCAAGGTTGTCCAAATCGAAACTTGGATGTCCCTTTCGAAAATGCCCCTCCATATATTCTTTATAGAATAGCATTTAGTACCGATTTTTTTCAACGTCCATTTTTGAGTGCCGTATATAGAATTCCCCCCATAGTGCCGTTGAATCTAAGAATAGTTGGATATGACCTCAGTCTCTCAGAATTACTGATAGTGTCCATCTCAAAGTTTGCACTGCTCAAAAGATTACTTCCTTCTGAAGTTTATAACATGAAATTTGTACAGAGAACACATCAAGATGCTCTTTGTGAATGATATCACAATTTGCAACAGGATAGACACCTTGGAAGATGTGGATAATATAAGGAGGGATCTAGCAAAGGTTGAGGAATGGTCTGGAATATGACAGCTAACATTCAGTGCCAAAAATGCAAGGTCATGCATTTAACCTGTAAAATCCCAAAGGAGCAGTACAGTGATAGTGGGTTAAGTACTTCTGTGGATGAAAGAATGTGATCTGGGAATCCAAAAATTGATTAGTGAAAATGACCATTTTCAAACCAGAAAAACATCTATCTTTTTTTCAAAAATGGCTATTTGCTAGATGTGTTTGTGATCTTGTGCATTTATCTATTTGGTTCATTTTCAAAAAAAAAAAAAAAAGTTCAAGTGAAAAATGCACAAAATCAAGTCATTGAGATGTACGAGGAGCCAGCATTTTTAGTAGAGTATGCACACAAACATCCCAGGAGAGCAGTGGGGCACCCTAGGGGTTACTTCAGTGGACTTCACATAAAGCTCCAGGGTACACATCTCACCATTGCTCCCTTATATTGTATAGTGAACCCTACAAAACCAACCAAAAACCTACTGTACCCATCTGTACACCACTACAATAGCCTTTATGGCTGCAGGTGTCACCTATATGTGAGTACAGTAAAGTTTTTGAAGGCTCACATTTTCAACCACAAGTGTAACAGTTAGGGTGGATTATGAGCCTGGGTCCCATTCACCACAGCACAGCACTACCCACTGGGATACTCCAGGAACCTGCTTGCTGCTCTAATAGAACTGAGTATAACATCTGAGGTTGTCATAGAGGCTGGTATGTACTATCTCTTTTCCATTTTGGGGGGTGGGAGAGGATCAGTGACCACTGGGGGAGTAAGGGTGGGTCATTCCTTTAATCCTTCAGTGGTCATCTGCTCATTTAGGGTACCTTTTGTGGCTTATTTGTTCTAAAAACAGGTCTAGCTCATAACGTCTTAGTTTTAGTCCTGAACATTTTTGTTTTGTTCCATTATGGCTGAAAAACATCCAAATCTTATGGACACCTAAATCCCACCCTTATCCGTGTCCAAACATGCCTCCTTAAGATTTGGATACTCTTCTTATGGACATCATAGAAAAACACCTACACAATACTGATTTGGATGTTTTTGTGAGAAAAACATCCAAATGCTGCTTTATTCTACTTTTTGGATGCCTTTCTCTTTCTAAAATGAGCCCCATAGTAATGTATGTAACATTGAGGTGGCAGTAAGGGCTCCTGTGCTAACCTGGTGGTAACCTGGCAGCGCGCTACCCTGCCCGATTACTGCCAGGTAAGCACCATTGCTGCAAAAATAGAAAATATTTTTGTCAGCGCCAGAAATGGTGCACACTGGGGATGGGAACTACCGCTGGGCTTCTGCGGTAGCCCGGCAGTAGTTCCGGATTGGCGCATGACAACCCTTTAGTATAAAGGGCCCTTAATTATGCAATCTAGGTGTGAGCATTTACACCAAGTCAATGGCTGCTATAAGCAGTCACACCTAAAATATGCACACATATTTGCCCTTATTTTGCTATTATTCTATAAAGGAAAATAGGTGCCCAAAATAGACAACCCTTTATAGAGCCTGGGTGCTTTGACGGCAGGCTGACCTTGGAACTAGATCCAAAGGTATTAGCAGTATGACTACACATGTAGAGATCCAGTACCTTTTGCTTGGTATCTGATTCGAAATAACGTGAACTGCACAACTCTTGGGTGACTTTTAATCAAGGTCCTTCAATGCCGTCAGCTCCAGCCTTCTTAAAAGGCAGATGCTGTTGTATCATTGTTAAAGATTGTAACCACTGCCCCTTGCAGGTAATCCCAGTACTTTCTTGGAAGGATATGTGTATGTTTGTTCTTAATGAAAAGAATGCACCAAAAAGTGTTGATTCATTTTGTTAGAAAATAAAATGGGGAAAGCCCTCAAAAAATCAGATTTTTTTCATTTTCTTTTCATTTTGGAACCAAAACTCAAATGTTAAAAATGGAACCCTAGTAAATCCTTTATGAGTTCTCTGTGGTATGTTGGAGAAGGGGGAAGGGGAGGGAGGAGGGATTGGGGGTAGTGAGGGAGAGTGGGTCTTAGAGAAGGGGTAGAGGTAGGAGGTTGGAGAGGATGGAGGGGATTGGAGGGATCTTTGGGACCTGATTTCTGGTTGATTTTGCTGGAGAATATGGGACAGTAGAGCAGTGAGAAGAAAATTATGCCCTGGAATGTAAGCAGTCTCAATTTGGTGAAGTGGTGGAGGGTCTTAAAAGAAGTAATAAGAGAACAGGTGGATTTTCTGATCCTCCAAGAAACTCATCTCTGAAACTGTGATGACCGCCTTATGACCTCCTCCTATTTTTCCTATCAGTGCTGGGCATTAAACTCTTCCTCTCATAGGAGGGGAAGGGTGAGGATTATGATAGCTGGCAAAAACAAGGTCAAAATCAAGCGGGAATTGAGGGATGAGGGAGGGTGATGTGTGCTTATAGAGGGTAAAATAGCAGGGATGGAAATGGTACAGGTAGGACATTATGGAGGAGAGTCTATATATGGTGCCTAAAAAATTGGCCCTGAAATCAGTGCTGACTAAGCAAATTCTATAATTGACACCTAGATTTAGGCACCGATTATAGAATATGCTTAGTTGATATTTCAGCACTGATATCTGCTCGCATCCATTTACGCCAACGAAAACCTGGTGTAAATCTCAGCGCTAGATTTAGCTGTACTGGGCAATATTCTTTAACTAGACTCCTAAATTTTGGAATACCCATGAAATGCCTGTTTCCCCACCTATAACCACACCCTTTTTTGCCTTCGTACATTAGAAGTTCGGTGCGCATTGTTACAGTATATGCTTAGCGAGTTGTGCGCCTAAATTCTAATCAGCGCCAAATAGTGCTCATTATTGCTTAAGTGCTGTTATCAGCGCTCATTAGCTTGTTAAGCCAATTAAGTTACGTGCAGTGTTATAGAATCCACACTGATTTTGGCGCCTAAATCTAAGTGAAGATCTGTAAATGCTAGAAGAAAGGAGGAAGAAATGCACCTATTATTCTCCTATATAAAAGATGTGCTCCAGAATAAATATGAATCTTATGGAAAAGGCCAACATTCAAAGACTGTATTTAGTGGGAGAGCCCATTCTGTGGTCTGTCTGATAATGCTTCTATTTGGATGCATATTGACACTTCGCGGGCCATTGGTACACAGAAAGGAGGATGGTATCTTAATGAATCTCTTGGTAGGAGAAGAACATGGCCAAAAACATTAGGGCTGTTCTTCAGGAATATTTTATGCTTAATCATACAGAGTAAGTTGGAAGGGTTACGCTATGGGAAGGTGTGAAAGCTTACATGAGAGGCCAATTTATATCTCTGAGTTCTTATGTAAAGAAACAAAAGAATACAAAAGAAAGGGAACGTAGAGAGCAAAGAAGCACAGTACAAACTATGAGCTACAGAAGCGGGCCTCCGACGCTTGCAGACTGTCCATTGCGAGCTGCAGGAGCTTGAGCCCCTCACTCTGCAGCCCCTCACTACCTCTCCACCCATATCTCTCCCTACCCTCCTTCCCAGGAACTCCGTTCACTTGGCAAATCTCTCCTAATTGCACCCTTCTCCTCCATCGCTAACTCCAGACTCCGTTCCTTTTACCTCGCCGCACCTTATGCCTGGAATAGACTCCCTGAGCCATTACGTCAAGCTCCATCCCTGGCCGCCTTCAAATCCGGGCTAAAGGCCTACCTGTTTGATGCTGCTTTTGATTCCTAACTTGTCACTTGCTCGTAACCTTTATCTTGTCTTCCTCTCTTCAATAGTCCCTTTCCCTATGTGTCCTATCTGTCTGTCCTATCCTTATCCCTTATTTGTACTGTCTGTCTATCCTGATTTAGATTGTAAGCTTTTTTGAGCAGGGACTGTCTTTTCTTTGTGTTCAATTGTGAAGCGCTGCGTGCGACTGGTAGCGCTATAGAAATTATTTATAGTAGTAGTAGTAGAGGAATCAAAAATAGCAAATGCTAAATAGTAGTAGTACTTTCTGTTAGGGTGAGCACATTACAAATGTTATGAGCAAGGTTATAAACCTTCCAGGCTGTTGGCGAATAAGCTGAAGTCCAAGAAGCAGAAGGCAATTATTTAAAAAATAAAAGATCATAAAGGGCATTCCGGGACACAGACCAGAAAATTCAGAAATGTTTTCAGAATTTCTTTCATACATTACATAAAGGGGGAGAGGATATTTTATGCTTGCAGATTCAAAATTATCTATAGAAAACTAAGCAGAAAAGGAAGCAGCAGCCTTAGAGGTAGAACCGGCAATTAAAGCATTAAAAGTAGGAAGACACCAGACCCAGATGGGTTTTTGGCTAAACTTTTATAAAGTTTTGGCTGCGGATCTATCCTTATGGTTGGTGGCAGTCCTTAATCTAGTGTTAAGCAGTGAGGAGGTAGGAGAAGCTATGAAGGATGGGAGGGATCTACAGCTGTGTGGATCCTACTGCCCCATATCCCTGCTGAACGTTGATATAAAATCTTTGGCCAAGGTCCTCACAACTCAATTGGTGCCTTATATGCGCAAGCTGATTTATGAGAATTAGGCTGGCTTTATGACAGAGCAGTATGCGGGAGTTATTGCCAGGAGGGCTTTGAATCTGGCTTTTGGACACAGTTGAGAGGTCTGGCTTCTGATATGGTAGCAGTTGATACAGAGAAGGTTATTGACTGCGTCCACTGACCATTCATGATCACTACCTTAGAAAGGCTGGAAATTGGCCCCTGTTTTCATAGATGGATTCTGACACATGGGTGCTCTTACCATCACCTCAATGGGTGGCGGTAAGTGCTCCCCAAAATGGCTGCGCTGCAAGTGTTTCACTTGCCGCATGGCCATTTCTTTTTAAAAAAAACCCAGCCTTTTACCTGCTGTGGTAAAAGGGGGCCTCAACGCTTGTCAAAAATACGTGCTGACACCAGCGTAGGCCCTCTTTTGCCACAGCTTAGTAGAAGGACCCCATAGGTAGTTAAATATGATGCATTCTTGGGACAATATTTTATAAGCAAAAGTATTGCTAACAGTATTTAACTTGCTAATCTTAACATTACGATGATTTTCCCCTCCCTTTTCAGATGCACAGCACCCTCACTAGTAGTATACTAATGGGTCTCCAGAACAAGCAAATTTATCTCATTCGCATTCATTGTAGTGGTTCTGAAAACCCAGTTGGAATGGTGTGCCTTCAGTAGACAGTTGAGAAGCACTGATCTAAGGGCAGGCAGAATGGAGGCTCTCCTCCTAACCCTATCCTGTTACCTATAGACACCTAATATTTAAATCCAGCCCTGTGTACATTCTCTCGGAAGCCAAAGCCTGAGGACAGATAGATCACAGTTGCTCTACCGCCATTAGAGATAGACAGATACAGATTTAGATATTTTAACATTGAGCCCATCATATATGGGAAATTCTTTTTTCTTCATTAATACAGCAACTTGCATGCATCTCAGCTTTCCCTCTGAGCAGGCTTGTTCACATAACTATTTTTTTTTTCAATTCCAAACTGTGATCTTTTTGTGTGGATTTATAGCTGCTTGCATTCAGTCTGTTTGCCTACATTCCACAAAGACAGCGTTTACGTGCAGTAATAGGGGCAGGCTTTCTGTATAAAGTAATGCTTGAGCCTGATTGAATGTTCTTCTGATATAAACCTGTAATTTTGAAATTATATATATTTGGAGTGCAAGTCAAAACAGGAAGAACATTCCAAAACCGGATAAACATATTTTAAGAGCATGATATCCTCTAACATTCAGCTGCCTTTTCTCATTTCACAATATTAAAAGCTAAGAGGTCAATTCAACTTCATCTTTTTTGAGGAGGGTTGGGGAGGGAGGTTCCTGTGTGTGTAATATCTTTAGATATCTGAGTTTTCTCACATAGCAACTCTTATATTCTGGAGATGTCTAAGATGGTCAAAACATCCATCCATCAGAGCTCATGAAAGATTTGGGGCCAGTAGGAGGTACATTACATCAACACCTTCCACTCCACCTACAAACTTAGGGGCCTTTTTACTAAGCCATGTAGGCGCCTATGTGTGCCCAACACACGCCAAATTAGAGTTACTTCCCGGTTACTGTGTGGCCCTTGCGGTATTTTCAATTTTGGCGTGCATAGCTACGCATATCTGAAAAATATTTTTTATTTTCTGATGGATGGCAGCTACGCGCGAGTGGAATTTGACGCGTGAAGACCATTACCACCCGGTTACTGCATGAGACCTTACCACTAGGTCAATGGCTTGCGGTCTCAGAACCAAAATGGATGCGTGGCAATTTTCATTTTGCCGCACGTCCATCTTCGGCAAAAATTTTTAAAAGGCATTTTTTTGTAGGTACGTTAAAAAATGATTCTGTGCGCGCCTAAAACATGTGCCTACACTACCGCAGGCAATTTTTCAGTGCACCTTAGTAAAAGGACCCCTTACCCATGAGAGGTTATTTCATCCACACATAAGCTATTTTCACAGACCTCCCAGAACCCAAACCCCCTAAAATATTGACTGTTTCGGTCTGAAGTATCTCTAGAAATTCTATTCTACTCTATGGGAGATTCTAATTTAACTGGGTTTTTTTGCCTTCGGTCACTACTAAAAAGTCATGAGCTAAATTCAAATCCCCTTCTTTTCCTTGCATTCTAAAGTTCAAGAAAGTTAACTCTATCACATAGCATGACAAAGGAAGTTCTCTTGTTTTTTCTGGCTCTACCTCAATATGACCACAGTATTCTATTTCAACGAAACAGCACCATTTTTGTTTCCACAGAAGATTCTAGCACTCATGATTTAAAAAATGTTTTGCCAAATGCTGCATTTTACACAGGAATGTTTGGGGCAAAGAGGAACCTTAGGCCAGCTTGTGCCATTTTGAATGATGATACTGGTAGGGTAGGATGGACTGGGCATTGCTTCTGCCCCAGGGGGCACCCTTAGCTTCATTATTTATTTATTTGTTGCATTTGTATCCCACATTTTCCCTCCTATTTGCAGGCACAATGTGGCTTACAATTCTTCCGTCATGACTTATGTCATTTCAGAATACATATACAGTTGGTAATATATATAGAACATGAATGCTAAATGAACAGTCGGGTACAAAAGGGAAAATATACAAATGGTATCACATATTGAACATATCCTATATAAAGGGTACAGTAGGAGAGAGAAATTTTGGGGAGTGGGTCTTTTGCATCTTTTTACATAATGTAGCAGGACACCACAGTGTGCCTTCCATACATAAACAGGAAGAACATTCTGGGCCCCTACTCCAGATTAGTGCAAATCAGACTAATTAAGGGGAGGTCTAGTATGGGAGACCCCAATAGTAGGAGTGCTTTGAAAATTGGAAGAAAATCTAAAACTGGGTACAGACAGGGGCCCAGGGTCTTCCTTCCTTCCTACAAGGGGAAGACCAAAATAAAGATGTAGTGGGAAGCATGGTGGGTTTCCTGTCCTGATGCTTATTGGGACCTAGGTCCTCAAAATTAGAGGATAATGTGAGTATTGACAAATAAGGGGTTGTAAATCTCATCCACAACTGATCCCTGAGGCACCATGGGGGAAATTCTATAAATGATGTTCAAAATTCAGCACCAAAAAAAATCAGCACAGGGCGCTGTTCTAGAAAGGACATGTGCCAAACCCTTTGTATAAGGGAATACTAGTATACAAAGGAGGAGAAAGGAAGCTGAGGGATACAGGAGAGCAGAAATCACCACTTTTCCTCATCTTGAAAAATAGGATGATCTTCCACACACCACCAAGGACACTAAGGTCCTCCCAAGGACTTTCATTAACCACACCCTCTCCAAAAGACATTACATAATGTGATACCCGCAAGCAAGCCTTCTCCGGAGTAGCCCCCACACTCTGGAATGCACTGCCTGAAAGGCTCCACTTGTCTCAAGACTATCTCTACTTCAGGAAGCAGGTAAAAGCTTGGGCGCTTCAACCAGGCCTTTAATGAAAGAAGTAACTAACTCGTTAGTCTCACTCACACGCAGAAGGAGTGACTTGGGCTGAACATAGTGCAGCAGAACATGTTTATCCACTCTTACCCTAGTTGAGATAATATTTAACCATCTCTCTGACCTCATGTGTAACTTTCTTCAAATCAGTCACCTTACTTTCTAACTCTTCCTACTTTCTTACCTATCTATATGTTACATCTTTGCTTTACCCTTCACTATCAATTATAATGTTCTTTTACGTATTGTGTTGACATTGTAAGTAGTATACCATGCCATACTTTGTATTGTTTTTTAATATTTTTACTGCTGTAATTGCCTATTGCTTATGTTTGATCTATTCTTACTGTACAGTACCTTGAGTGAATTCCTTCAAAAAGGCGGTAAATAAATCCAAATAAATAAATAAATAAATAAAATAGTATACAAAGGAGGAGAAAGGAAGCTGAGGGATGCAGGAGAGCTGAAATCACCCCTTTTCCTCATTGGTCCTATTTTTCTATTTTTTATTTTCTTTCTTATACATATAAAATAATCTTGATTTCCTTCTTATTATTGGTTTAGACATTAAATAAATTGGTAAATCAGATCCTTTAGTTCAGATTTCTTCACTCTGTCCTTCTTTATTCTCAGTTGTTATTCATAAACACGGTAGCTGCTTCTTCACACTGACATTATTCCATATTAATACATACACATGGATGACTAAAGGAAAGCCCATTTTCTGATGCCCCCCCCCCAAAAAAAATATTTATAAGGTCCTCTTTATTTAGATTGTAAGCTGTCTTGAGCAGGGACTGACCTTCCCCTTGTTAAACTTGTACAGCACTGCGTAACCCTAGTAGTGCTATAGAAATGCTAAGTAGTAGTAGTAGTAGTTTATTTGAGAGAAGATATTTGACTGAGCTGAGACCTTCTGAAGTTCATATAGACCACTATTTGTGTACAATTATTGGAGAGCAGAAGTGGCATCACAAAATGAAGGAGACTAATAGACATTAAAACTGTGAGCAAATCTGGGACTTTTACATAAAAACATAAGACTAGCCATACTGGGTCAGACCAATGGTCCATTTAGCCCAGTATCCTGCTTCGAACAATGGCCAATACAGGCCACAAGTACTTGGCATAGACATCCAGATAGTAGCAACCTTCCAAGCTATCAATCCCAGGGCAAGCAGTGGCTTCTCCCATGTCTGTCCTCCAGGAAATTGTCCAAATCTTTTTTAAACCTAGATACGCTACCCCAGATGTTACTAAGTGGCCCTTTTACTAAGCTGCGTGTACCAAAATGAAACTACTGCCAGGCCGGCAAGCCATCCTGGCGGTAATTTTAGATTTGGCATGCGCCCATAATGCCTGGATGAATTATTTATTTCCTCCCACGCATGCTGGTTCCAGTGGTAATCGGTCACCGTGGATGTAGCGCATGAGCCTTTACTGCTAGATCAATGGGTGGTGTTAAGGGATCAGGCCGGTTTTGGGCGCACACTGATTTCATTTTTACCGCAGGCCCTTTTCCTGTCTCATTAAAAAACACATGTTGTAGATGCGGTAAAAATTGCCCGGTGTGCGCCAAATACATGTGCCTACACTACCGCAGGCCACTTTTTGCTGCAGCTTAGTAAAAGGACCCAAAGCTAAACTATTCCTTGAGTGAAAAAATATTTCCTCCTATTTGTTTTTAAAGTATTTCCATGTAACTTCATTGAGTGTTCCCTAGTCTTTGCACTTTTTGAAAGATTAAAAAATTGATTCACTTCTACTCATTCTACCCATTTAGGATTTTACGATCAACTTTCTTGTTTTATGGACTATACGCCCTGTTGTGAATCAGCCATATTGAAAAAAAAACTAGCTTGTTTTTTTCAATATACAGTACTAGGTAAGCCACATTGAACCTGCAAATAGGTGGGAAAATGTGGGATACAAATGTAACAAATAAATAAATAAATAAATATGGCTGATTCAGTGTTTGGAAAGTGAGGTGAGAAGTTGTTGCTCTGCATCACATTAGTTTTATTTGGTTTTCAAGAGCTGGAATATGTAAATTATTTAATCTCCCTCTTTATTTCATAAGCTTCTTTTTTTTAGGCAGTCTTGGATACCTGTTTACTAGCCAGGGGAAGCATTGTTCTGTTCCCTTGTTAGGTTTGTGTCCTTTCTGGCACTTAGGGGCCCTTTCACAAAGCGTTGGTAAGCCCAACGCGGGCTTACTGCTCGCTAGAAAGGAAGTACTGCCGGGCTACCACAGCAACCTGGAGGTAGGTCCCACCCCAGCGCACCATCATATCTGGTGCTACAAAAATATTTTTATTTTTGTAGCGCCGATGTGTACCCAGTGGTAGTCGGGAGTGCTGCGTGCTGCCCAGTTACCACCAGGTTAGCGCGGGAACCCCTACCACCACTTCAATGGGTAGCAGTAAGGGCTCCCCTTGAAATGGCCACGTGGCAAGTGCTTTACTTGCCACGCGGCCATTTCTTGAAGAAAAGAAAGACCTACCTCTTACCCGCTGCAGTAAAAGGGAACCTTGGCGCGTTGACACCAGTGCAGGTGCCCTTTTGCCGCAGCTTGGTAAAATGGGGCCCATAATATGTTTCCACATTGATCCACTACAGTGTCTTTCTACATAGAGTTTCATATTTCTACTAAGCACATTATAGTATTTTAAAACCACAGTTATTGTCTGTATTGGTAATTTATGCTATAACTGGGTTACTGTAAGTTGTACATTTGTTTTAACTGTTTCACATGTCTGGCATTCTCCCCCCTTTTAAACTATATTCATTTTATTTAGTTTATAGTTTTTATATTTGTATACTTATTTTTTATTATTGCATGTTTTAATATTGTATGTTTTTATTTGCCTTTTTAAATTTATTTATTTATTTGTTTGTTCTTATATCCCACAGTTATCCAAAAACAAAGTTTCGGTTCAATGTGGCTTACAAATTATTAGTTTTGGAGGAGTTACATTGTTATATTATAGTTACAGGCAATATGGAGCACAGGAAACAGGGAATTTGTGGCACAGGCAGTTATTCATAGAGGGGTCCTTTTACTAAGGTGCGCCAAAAAGTGGCCTGCGCTGGTGTAGATGCATGTATTGGATGCACGCAGGTCCATTTTTCAGCGTACCTGCAAAAAAAGGCCTTTTTTTTTCCTGAAAATGGATGTGCAGCAAAATGAAAATTGGCAACGCGTCCATTTTGGGCCTGAGACCTTACCACCACCCATTCGTTTAGCAGTAAGGTCTCACGCATTAACCGGGTGGTAATTGTCAGTGCACGTACAATGCCAATTACCACCCAGTTAGCGCCACGTGCCAGAAAATAAAATATATTTTTAGGCAAGCGTAGTGGATGAGCTTAAAAAATAAAATTACTGCCCAGGCCACACGGTAGTTCCAAATTGGCGCACATTGGGCACATGTAGGCATCTACGTGGCTTAGTAAAAAGGCCCCAGAATTTCATGAAGAGATATATTTTTAAGCATTTTTATATGTATGTTTAATTTAGTAGTTTGTCAATAATCTCCTGAAACAGCCTGTTTGACGAAAGGTGGCCTGCTATGTGGCTAATTTTTCACGCCTGCCTCTTTTTATACAGATAATATGGGGCTGTTCACTCAGATTTTCAGATTCATACACTCTGTATAAGCTCCTAAAATTTACAGATAGTGACATTATGCATTTGCCAGCTGCTGGTGAATGTATAACCACTTCTGAATGTAAGACTGATAATATTTAATTGATGTTTTTTGGTATATAATGATTATTCTCCGAGGACAAGCAGGCTGCTTGTTCTCACTGATGGGTGACGTCCACGGCAGCCCCTCCAATCGGAATCTTCACTAGCAAAGTCCTTTGCTAGCCCTCGCGCGCCCGCGCGCACCGCGCATGCGCGGCCGTCTTCCCGCCCGAAACCGGCTCGAGCCGGCCAGTCTTCTTTTGTCCGCACTCGGTACGGTCGTATTTTTCGCCGTGTCGAGCCCCGGAGAGTCGACCTCGCGCGTCCATATTGTTGAACGTGTTTTTTCTTCATAAAAGCTTTCATTGTACTCGGGAAGTGCTCCGGAACCCCTCCACCGGGTTTCGTTTCAATCCTCCCCGTATTTCCAGCTTTTGGCCCCGATAAGTTTTCTTTCGTCGTCGGGGTAGGCCTCTTTTCGGCCTCGGTCGAGATTTTCTCCCTCTAAAGTTTTTGGTGCTCTTTTTCCGTCATTTCGGACTTTGATTTCGCCGGCGTGATTTTTCCGCCCATGACATCGAAGCCTTCCAGCGGCTTCAAGAAGTGCACCCAGTGCGCCCGGGTTATCTCGCTCACTGATCGACACTCGTCGTGTCTTCAGTGTCTGGGGGCCGAGCACCGCCCTCAGAACTGTAGTCTGTGTTCCCTGCTTCAAAGGCGGACTCAGGTAGCGAGACTAGCCCAGTGGAACGTTTTGTTCTCGGGCTCTTCGTCGGCATCGGCACCGGGATCTTCGAGTGCATCGACGTCGTCAGCGTCCAGACCATCTTCCTCGGCCGCCCTTGCATCGAGTGCATCGAGGCATCGGGCCTCTGCATCGGCGCCGAGACATCGGATAGCTGCATCGACGTCGGTGGTACCGGGACCTCGTCTGCTGATGTCGTCGGACGGTGGTGCATCGTCAGGAGTGCAGGTGAGGGCTGTCCATTCCCCTGCTGGTGGCGGTGAGCCTTCGGGTGGGTCTCCTCCCACCCTGAGGGCTCCTGCGGTACAGCCCCCCCGAGACCGACCTTCTTCGGCCTCGGCCCCGAGGAAGCGACGGATGGATTCTACGTCCTCCTCGTCGGTGCCGGGGAGCTCCGGTGACATGCTTCGGAAGAAGTCGAAGAAGCATCGACACCGGTCTCCTCCCCGCGTCGGCACCGAGAGCTCTGGGTCGCCGAGGGATTCGGCACCCAGCAGGCATCGGCACCGAGAGGACCGCTCACCCTCTGTCCAAGAGGTGTCGATGCGCTCCACTCTGGACAGCCCGGAACAGCCTCCTCGCCCGGAACAGGTCCTGACGTCGATGCCTGCATCGACCTCACAGCCTTTCTCTGCAGCCGCTCTAAACGAGAGCCTCCGGGCCGTTCTCCCAGAGATTCTGGGAGAGCTGTTGCGCCCTACCCCTCCGGTACCGGCGGTGCTTGCGCCTCCGGTACCGTCGAGCGTGGCGCCGGCTGGCCCATCGCCCAGGTTGAGGTCCCCGACGTCGGTACCGCGTGCGGTACCGGCAGCGGCCACCTCCCAGGAAGGCTCCCCGACTACGTCGGCGGAGGGAGCTTCGCCGATGCGGGCGAGGGAGTCTACCTCTCGACGCCCCCATCGTGGACGTGGCTCCACTGAGTCGAGCAGGGCGAGGTTGCAGACACAGGTTCGTGAACTTGTGTCTGACACCGAGGGTGAGGCCTCGTGGGAGGAAGAGGAAGATCCTAGATATTTCTCTGACGAGGAGTCTGAGGGTCTTCCTTCTGATCCCACTCCCTCTCCTGAAAGACAGCTTTCTCCTCCCGAGAGTCTGTCTTTTGCTTCCTTTGTCCGGGAGATGTCTACGGCCATCCCCTTCCCGGTGGTTGTGGAGGACGAGCCCAGGGCTGAAATGTTTGAGCTCCTGGACTATCCTTCTCCACCTAAGGAAGCGTCCACCGTTCCCTTGCACCATGTCCTAAAAAAGACATTGCTTGCGAACTGGACGAAACCCTTAACTAATCCCCACATTCCCAAGAAGATCGAGTCCCAGTACCGGATCCATGGGGACCCAGAGCTGATGCGCACTCAGTTGCCTCACGACTCTGGAGTTGTGGATTTGGCCCTAAAGAAGGCTAAGAGTTCTAGGGAACATGCTTCGGCGCCCCCGGGCAAGGACGCTAGAACCTTAGACTCCTTTGGGAGGAAGGCCTACCATTCCTCTATGCTCGTGTCCAAGATCCAGTCTTACCAGCTCTACACGAGCATACACATGCGGAACAATGTGCGGCAGTTGGCGGGCTTGGTTGATGCTCTTCCCCCTGAGCAAGCCAAGCCTTTTCAGGAGGTGGTCAGGCAGCTGAAGGCGTGCAGAAAATTCCTGGCCAGAGGAGTTTATGACACTTTTGATGTTGCGTCCAGGGCCGCTGCTCAAGGTGTGGTGATGCGCAGGCTCTCATGGCTGCGTGCCGCCGACCTGGAGAATAGAATCCAGCAGCGGATTGCGGACTCGCCTTGCCGTGCGGACAACATTTTTGGCGAAAAAGTCGAACAGGTGGTAGAGTCTCTCCACCAGCGGGACACCGCATTCGACAAATTCGCCCGCCGGCAGCCTTCAGCTTCTACCTCTACAGGTAGACGATTTTTCGGGGGAAGGAAGACTGTTCCCTACTCTTCTGGCAAGCGTAGGTACAATCCTCCTTCCCGCCAGCCTGCGGCCCAGGCTAAGCCCCAGCGCGCTCGCTCTCGTCAGCAGCGTGCGACTCAGCAAGGCCCCACGGCGCCCCAGCAAAAGCAAAGGGCGAGCTTTTGACTGGCTCCAGCAGAGCATAGCCGACATCCAAGTGTCCGTGCCGGGCGACCTGCCGGTCGGAGGGAGGTTGAAAGCTTTTCACCGAAGGTGGCCTCTCATAACCTCCGATCAGTGGGTTCTGCAAATAGTCCGGCAGGGGTACACCCTCAATTTGACCTCAAAACCTCCAAATTGTCCACCGGGAGCTCAGTCTTACAGCTTCCAGCACAAGAGGGTACTTGCAGAGGAACTCTCCGCCCTTCTCAGCGCCAATGCGGTCGAGCCCGTGCCATCCGGGCAAGAAGGGCTGGGATTCTATTCCAGGTACTTCCTTGTGGAAAAGAAAACAGGGGGGATGCGTCCCATCCTAGACCTAAGGGCCCTGAACAAATATCTCGTAAAAGAAAAGTTCAGGATGCTTTCCCTGGGCACCCTTCTCCCCATGATTCAGCAAAACGATTGGCTATGCTCTCTGGACTTGAAGGATGCCTACACACATATCCCGATACTGCCAGCTCACAGACAGTATCTGCGATTTCAGTTGGGCACACGCCACTTCCAGTACTGTGTGCTACCCTTTGGGCTCGCCTCTGCGCCCAGGGTGTTCACAAAGTGCCTAGCTGTGGTAGCAGCGGCACTTCGCAGGCTGGGAGTACACGTGTTCCCATATCTCGACGATTGGCTGGTAAAGAACACGTCCGAGGCAGGAGCCCTGCAGTCCATGCAGATGACTATTCGCCTTCTGGAGCTACTGGGGTTTGTGATAAATTACCCAAAGTCCCATCTTCTTCCAGTGCAGAACCTCGAATTCATAGGAGCCCTGCTGGATTCTCGGACGGCTCGCGCCTATCTCCCAGAGACGAGAGCCAACAACTTGTTGTCCCTCGTCTCCCGGGTGCGGGCGTCCCAGCAGATCACAGCTCGGCAGATGTTGAGATTGCTGGGCCATATGGCCTCCACAGTTCACGTGACTCCCATGGCCCGCCTTCACATGAGATCTGCTCAATGGACCCTAGCCTCCCAGTGGTATCAGGCCGCTGGAGGTCTAGAGGACGTGATCCACCTGTCCACGAGTTTTCTCGAATCCCTGTATTGGTGGACGATTTGGACCAATTTGACTCTGGGACGTCCCTTCCAAATTCCTCAGCCACAAAAAGTGCTGACCACGGATGCGTCTCTCCTGGGATGGGGAGCTCATGTCGATGGGCTTCACACCCAAGGAAGCTGGTCCCTCCAAGAACGCGATCTACAGATCAATCTTCTGGAGTTACGAGCGATCTGGAACGCTCTGAAGGCTTTCAGAGATCGGCTGTCCCACCAAATTATTCAAATTCAGACAGACAACCAGGTTGCCATGTACTATGTAAACAAGCAGGGGGGCACCGGATCTCGCCCCCTGTGTCAGGAAGCCGTCAGCATGTGGACCTGGGCTCGCCGGTACGGCATGGTGCTCCAAGCCACATATCTGGCAGGCGTAAGCAACAGTCTGGCCGACAGATTGAGCAGGATTATGCAACCTCACGAGTGGTCGCTCAGCTCCCGAGTGGTGCGCCAGATCTTCCAAGCGTGGGGCACCCCCTTGGTGGATCTCTTCGCATCTCGAGCAAACCACAAAGTCCCTCAGTTCTGTTCCAGGCTTCAGGCCACCGGCAGACTGGCGTCGGATGCCTTCCTCCTCGATTGGGGGGAGGGCCTGCTGTATGCTTATCCTCCCATTCCTCTGGTGGGGAAGACTTTGTTGAAACTCAAGCAAGACCGAGGCACCATGATCCTGATTGCTCCTTTTTGGCCGCGTCAGATCTGGTTCCCTCTTCTTCTGGAGTTATCCTCCGAAGAACCGTGGAGATTGGAGTGTTTTCCGACCCTCATCACGCAGGACGAAGGGGCTCTTCTGCATCCCAACCTCCGGTCCCTGGCTCTCACGGCCTGGATGTTGAGGGCGTAGATTTTGCCTCTTTGGGTCTGCCAGAGGGTGTCTCCCGTATCTTGCTTGCTTCCAGGAAAGACTCCACTAAGAGAAGTTACTTCTTTCATTGGAGGAGGTTTGCCGTCTGGTGTGACAGCAAGGCCCTAGATCCTCGCTCTTGTCCTACACAGACCCTGCTTGAATACCTTCTGCACTTGTCTGAGTCTGGTCTTAAGACCAACTCAGTAAGGGTTCATCTTAGTGCAATCAGTGCATACCATTACCAAGTGGAAGGTAAGCCGATCTCAGGACAGCCTTTAGTTGTTCGCTTCATGAGAGGTTTGCTTTTGTCAAAGCCCCCTGTCAAGCCTCCTACAGTGTCATGGGATCTCAATGTCGTTCTCACCCAGCTGATGAAACCTCCTTTTGAGCCACTGAATTCCTGCCATCTGAAGTACTTGACCTGGAAGGTCATTTTCTTGGTGGCAGTTACTTCAGCTCGTAGAGTCAGTGAGCTTCAGGCCCTGGTAGCCCAGGCCCCTTACACCAAATTTCATCATAACAGAGTAGTCCTCCGCACTCACCCTAAGTTCCTGCCAAAGGTCGTGTCGGAGTTCCATCTGAACCAGTCAATTGTCTTGCCAACATTCTTTCCCCGTCCTCATTCCTGCCCTGCTGAACGTCAGCTGCACACATTGGACTGCAAGAGAGCATTGGCCTTCTACCTGGAGCGGACACAGCCCCACAGACAGTCCGCCCAATTGTTTGTTTCTTTTGATCCCAATAGGAGGGGAGTGGCTGTAGGGAAACGCACCATTTCCAATTGGCTAGCAGATTGCATTTCCTTCACTTACGCCCAGGCGGGGCTGGCTCTTGAGGGTCATGTCACGGCTCATAATGTTAGAGCCATGGCTGCGTCGGTAGCCCACTTGAAGTCAGCCTCCATTGAAGAAATTTGCAAAGCTGCGACGTGGGCTTCTGTCCACACATTCACATCCCATTACTGCCTGCAGCAGGATACCCGACGCGACAGTCGGTTCGGGCAGTCAGTTCTTCAGAACCTGTTTGGGCTTTAGGATCCAACTCCACCCCCCGAGGGCCCTGTTTGTTCTGTTCCAGGCTACACTCTCAGTTAGATGGTAAATTTTTTTAGGTCAATTTCTGTTATGTCCTCGCCGTTGCGAGGCCCAATTGACCATGGTTGTTGTTTTGAGTGAGCCTGGGGGCTAGGGATACCCCATCAGTGAGAACAAGCAGCCTGCTTGTCCTCGGAGAAAGCGAATGCTACATACCTGTAGAAGGTATTCTCCGAGGACAGCAGGCTGATTGTTCTCACAAACCCGCCCGCCTCCCCTTTGGAGTTGTGTCTTCCCTTAAGAGTTTGTCTTGCTACATACTGGACTGGCCGGCTCGAGCCGGTTTCGGGCGGGAAGACGGCCGCGCATGCGCGGTGCGCGCGGGCGCGCGAGGGCTAGCAAAGGACTTTGCTAGTGAAGATTCCGATTGGAGGGGCTGCCGTGGACGTCACCCATCAGTGAGAACAATCAGCCTGCTGTCCTCGGAGAATACCTTCTACAGGTATGTAGCATTCGCTTTCTGAGCAAAAGCTCTGTGAAGTTCTGCAGCTTTGGAACCTGGTATGAGCATTCCTTTTCCACTTTTACGAGAGTCTTTTGCTAGTGCTCCTCAGCAATTTTATCTGTTGTTCCTTTGAACAATTTTGTCTGTGGTTATTGTGTTTTACAGGGCCATTCCTTTACTTCAGCTAATATCTGTGGGATAAAGTTTAAAGGTTGTGGCAATTCTGACAACCATGATTATTGTATCTTAATAAACTGAATACTAATCTATCAGTTATTGGTGAGGCATGTCACCAAATAAAGCAAAATATGTTATATGCTACCTACTGTCGGCCATTTTCCTGGTGCTTTTCCAAATGTAGGATTTATCTGAGTGGGTAATAGTTTACAACAAACATTGAGAAGTAGATGCCCTATCCCCTCATAGGGATTCTGGGTACAGAGCACAATAATTCCAAATAGACACTCAAAAGCTATTTGTAGTGTGAAGAAAAAAAACCACACAGGAGGCTCACACAACATAACAGCTATGAAAATATTATACTCTGCCACTCTAGACAGTACTGATATTTCTGGACTCTCTAACAGAGCAGATAATACAAAGACACCACAGGAACTGGGTGGGAGGATGTGAGACAGCGTTTCCCGTAAATTATATAGCTCCCCTCAGAAAAGCAGAAAGATAATTACAGTAGAGACTAGCTGAAAGGACTCTGCGGATGACACAAAAATACAACTGAACTTGATTTCAGGCTCAATTTCAGGGCTCTGTCCCTGTGTAATGGAAGCATACCATGCAAGACTAGTGTAACAAAGAAAGCTTTAAAAAGGGCAAAGAGAGTATTTTTAGGCATTCTTGCTAGCCGAAAGTTCATGTGGACCCAAATGTGTAAGGATTACATATGTGCGCACAAGCAGCAACCTGACATTTAACAGGGAAACAAGACGCCGAATGCAGAAGCCAGTGGCACGTAATTATCCTACCCCCAACCCCCGCACCCTCCTGTTCTCCAAAGTTTCATTACTGTTTACTCCCAGTTTTGACATCATTCTCTATTTTTGTGAGTTTCAGGATCACCACCTCTGTGATTACAATGTTTAATTATATATAATGAGGATGTAGCTTGCAGGATGGAAAAAATGATTATAGCATTAAAAAGGTGCAGCATTCAACTAACCAGCTAAGACACACACACACATCCCTACACAAGGGCTAGCACCAGCTACACAAACTGCAGCAGGACTTTCTTACCAGAGATCAGTTGTATTGCACCTCTTCTTACTTTATGTGCAATTTTTCCTTGTTAGTCACCCTATTGTATCTGTCTATATATTAGTACATAAGTAATGCCACACTGGGAAAGGACCAAGGGTCCATCGAGCCCAGCATCCTGTCCATGACAGCAGCCAATCCAGGCCAAGGGCACCTGGCAAGCTTCCCAAACGTACAAACATTCTATACATGTTATTCCTGGAATTGTGGATTTTTCCCAAGTCCATTTAGTAGTGGTTTATGGACTTATCCTTTAGGAAACCGTCTAACCCCTTTTTAAACTCTGCTAAGCTAACCGCATTCACCACGTTCTCCGGCAACGAATTCCAGAGTTTAATTACATGTTGGGTGAAGAAACATTTTCTCCAATTTGTTTTAAATTTACTACACTGTATTTTCATCGCATGCCCCCTAGTCCTAGTATTTTTGGAAAGCGTGAACAGACGCTTCACATCCACCTGTTCCACTCCACTCAATATTTTACATACCTCTATCATGTCTCCCCTCAGCTGTCTCTTCTCCAAGCTGAAAAGCCCTAGCCTCCTTAGTCTTTCTTCATAGGGAAGTCGTCCCATCCCCGCTATCATTTTAGTCGCCCTTGCACCTCCACTTGTTCCCTTTGCTGTCTATTAAGATGTTTTAATGTATATTGTATTGACATTGTACTGTTATTTGAATATTTTTGTGCACCAGGGCCCCTTTTACCGCAGTGGGTAAAAAGGTCAAAAAAAGAAATGGCTGTGCGGTAAGTTTGCAATTGCCGTGCTGCCATTTTTGGGGGGGGAGCACTTACTGTCACCCGTTAAGGTGGCAGTAAGGGCTCCCATGCTAACCCGGCGGTAACCAGGGAGCATGCAGCATTGCCCAATTACCACCAGGCAACCCTGTGCTAGAAAATCAGGTCTGATTTTCTAAAGCAGCAGAAATGCGCACTGGAGGTGGAATTACTGCTGGCACCCACGTTGGGCCCCTTTATCTCCATTATAGTGACATGATCATTATAGTGACATGAGTGGAGGAGTGGCCTAGTGGTTAGAGCACAGGTTTTGCAATACAGAGGTGGCTGGTTCAAATCTCACTGCTGCTCCTTGTGATCTTGGGCAAGTCACTTAGCCCTCCATTGCCTCAGGTACAAACTTAGATTGTGAGCTCTCCAGGGACAGAGAAATATCCAGTGTACTTGAATGTAACTCACCTTGAGCTACTACTGAAAAAGGTGTGAGCAAAATCTAAATGAATAAATAAAATGGTTTACAGCATTTCAGTAACACAATAAATAAGACAGAATAAAGAATTATGAAAAAGATTCATCAAATGCAATCATATGCCTGAGAAAACAGATAAGTCTTCAGCCCCGTTCGAAAAGAAAGCAAAAATTGTTCTCTCAGTTCAGGAGGCACTGATTCCAATATTCAGGACCCACTATTCTGAACATCCACTTTCTCCATTTCTTAAATTTAACTACATCTGTACCAGGTAACAGTAGTAAATTGTGTGTTCCCAAATGTTAGGGAAGCAATGAGAAATTAATTCTGCCCAATACGAGGTCTTGAACTAGACAGAACTTTGAACAGCAAATTAAGGGGCCCTTTTACTAAACGACAGTAAGGCGACCGCCGGCTTAGTGCATGGCAAATCGGCCCTACGGCCGGGCTTGCCCATGAGCCCAGCTGTAGTTCCGGGTCACCCACACAATATTCCTTTGCCCTAGAAAATACACCAGGGGGCGTGCCCAGAAGTAATCAGGCAGCGCCACATGCTGCCCGATTACTTCTGGGTTACCACCGGAGTCCTCACTGCCTCCTAAATAGGAGGTGGCAAGGGCTCTGGCAGTAAAGGCCTTTCCAGTGGCAGTAACAGGTGGCCTCAGAGCACGGTAATCCCACGCACCAACACCACTGCAGGCTACCTTTCATCGTCGTTTGGTAAAAGGACCCCTAAGCAAATTGACAGCAAACCTTAACAGGCAGCCAATGTAGCTGAAATAATAAAGGTTACACACTCTCTCCTCATTTATCAAATAAAATCCAAGCTGCCATGTTCTGTAGGTTCTGTAATTTCTTCATCCATTTAGCTAATATTCCTACACACAAAATAGTACAATAATCCAAGAAACACATAAACAGAGCTTCATTATGATCCTTAAAGCTTTTCCCTCTAAATAAGGATGCAGTGGATAGATAGTTTTCAACTTGACTACAGCCTTTGTTCCTGCCCCACTCCTTCTAATTCCACTATAAATGCCAAACATTTACCACTGCAACTCATGGAATTTCAGCCTGATGTAACTGGGGAACCTGTGTCAATTTACTTTGCTCAATTCCACCTACTCCTGGAAGAATTTTCGTACTACCTTTCCCATTATTACTGATGCCTAAGCAGAAGGAAACAAAATCAGGGGTTGTCCCTCCTTGGCTCCTGGAACTCCGACTGTTAGTCAGACGCCAATTACAGCCTTCATGAAGCCTGTACTACTGGATTAGGATGTCTTTGTTGTAGTCAAGGCAGAGAGAAGCCCCAACATGGAGGGCGAAATTTCACTGATGCCATGAAGCCCTGATTCCCTTCTGGGTCCACACAGCATACCAAGAATGATAACAGAGGAGGTGTAAGGGAATGTCAGCCTCCATCCCTCACTAGAAGGGAAAATCTCTGCAAGTACCATGTTTATAGTTCCATCAACTGGTTCTGCTCTGGAAGATGAATCTTCTCCATCAGCTGAGGCTTCAAAAGCAGAGTCTAACAATATTTTCAACTTGGAGGTGTGCTAATTTTCTCTACGGGGATGTTACCGGAGGACATTGGTGTGCTGCAGCCACTGGTGAGACCTTCAGAGATAGCTTTGGAATCCATCTGGATGGCAGGTAAATCCTTACATTAGGTGTGTTTATCATTTGTTTCTGCTACTATGGCCAAGTCCTCCTTGCTTAAGACTTTAGATTCTCGATCTGAACACAAAAGAAGGTTGTTGAACTGCTGAAGACCCATCTCTTCAACAAGGCATACCACAAAAATCAACCAATGTGAACATACATAACTCATGCACATATATTCAGAACTGTCTTACAAAATCTGCTTGTTATACTACCCTCATCTCCCCTTACGTTCCTACCCATAACCTCCGCTCTCAAGACAAATCCCTCCTCTCAGTACCCTTCTCCACCACCGCCAACTCCAGGCTCCGCCCTTTCTGCCTCGCCTCACCCCATGCTTGGAATAAACTCCCTGAGCCCATACGCCAAGCCCCCTCCCTGCCCATCTTAAAATCCTTGCTTAAAGCCCACCTCTTCAATGTTGCCTTCGGCACCTAACCACTTTACCTCTATTCAGGAAATCTTGACTGCCCCAACTTGACATTTCGTCCTTTAGATTGTAAGCTCCTTCGAGCAGGGACTGTCCTTCTTTGTTAAACTGTACAGTGCTGTGTAACCCTTGTAGCGCTCTAGAAATGTTAAGTAGTAGTAGTAGTAGTATGTTGCCCAAGACCCTACTGTAACACTAAATGTGTATTTTCTGATACATTTCCACTATTCATGATTATTGTAAGCCACATTGAGCCTGCAAAGAGGTGGGAAAATGTGGCTACAAATACAAATACAATAAATAAATAAATAAATAAATAAATAAATCTTGTATCTCATAAACTGAGTTATGCAAGATGCTTAAATATTGTTTCAAAACATTAGAATCTAAAGAATGGGGCTAAATTTCTGAATTTGAGATTTCTAGCCCAGAATCCTGCTTTCAACAGTGGCCAATACAGGTGGCAAGTATCTGGCAGACACTAAAATAGAAGCAACATTCCATGCTACCAATCCCAGAGCAAGCAGTGACTTCCCCCATGCCTATCTCAATAACAGACTATGGACTTTTCCTCCAGGAACTTGTCCAAACATTGTTTAAACTCAGATACGCTAACCACTGTTACCACATCCTCTGGCAAGGAGTTCCAGAGCTTAACTATTCTTTGAGTGAAAAAATATTTCCTTCTATTTGTTTTAAACATATTTCATTGTAATTTCATTGAGAATCCCCTGGTCTTTGTACATTTTGTATGAGTAAAACAATCAATTCACTTTTACCCATTCTAACCTACTCAGGATTTTGTAGACCTCAATTATATCCCCCCTCAGCTGTCTCTTTTCCAAGCTGATGGACCCTAACCTCTTTAGTCTTTCCTCATACGAGAAGATCTCAATCCCCTTTATCATTTTGATCACCCTTCTTTGAACCGTTTATAATTCTGCTATATCTTTTTTGAGATACGGCGACCAAAATTGAATGCAAAATTCAAGGTGAGGTTGCACCTTTGAGCGATACAGAGGCATTACAATAGTCTTGGATCTTATTTACCATCCCTTTCATAATAATTCCTAGTATCCTGTTTGCTTTTTTGCACACCATCATATGCTGGACAGAACATTTCAGTATATTGTCTACAATGACATCTGAATCTTTTTCTTGGGTGCTCACTCCTAAGGTAACTATGATTCGGACTATTCTTCCCAATGTGCATCACTTTTCACTTGTTTCACATTTAAATTTCATTTGTCATTTGGATGTCCAGTCTTCCAGTTTCCTAAGGTCTTCCTGCAATTTTTCAGTCTGTGTGTTTTGACAACTTTGGATAGATTTGTGTCATATGCAAATTTAATCACCTTACTTGTCGTTAACAATTTCCAGATCATTTATAAATATGTTAAAATAGTACCATTCCTAGTACAGGTCCCTGCGGCACTACACTATTCATTTTATTTTTTATTTTAGTTACATTTGTACCCAGCACTTTCCCACTCATGGCAGGCTCAATGCGGTGTACATGGGGCAATGGAGGGTTATTTTAGCATGTACAGCGCTGCGTAACCCTAGCAGCGCTATAGAAATGCTAAGTAGTAGTAGTAGTGGTTAAGTGACTTGCCCAGAGTCACAAGGAGATGCCTATGCCTGAGTTGGGAATTGAACTCAGTTCCTCAGTTCCCCAGGACCTTCACAGAAAGTGTTAATAAAGGCATGGGTAAAGAATGTTAGCAGATGGGATGACCCTCCTCTCCCCCAGGAAACTCAAAGTCAAGGTCCACATATCTGTGGGAAACAGGGCTGGCAGTTAAGCTAGGCTGTATGTGGTGAGACAGCTGTACACTTTTTAATCCAAATGACCACTCCGCAGGCAGCAGCTTAAAACTCAAACAGCTTATTCTTCAATATCAAACCACAGGAACATCCGACTGTATGAATTCTTCATCAAATAGTTCAGTCCTTAAATAAATCTTGCTCTGGTATTTCCCCAGCAGAACTCCTGTGTTCTTCTCCCTTTAGGATATATCTTACAAGGCAATCTCAAATAGATTTATTTATACGTTGTCCAGCTCTAGTTCATGCCTACCCCCAAAGATAGAGTTCCAAAGGCTGTTCTCCTCTCTGTTTCAGGTTCAGACCCTCCTGATTGACCTCCACCCAGGGTGACCTTTGCATTGGTTCACCCTGGCTACAGGATGGGCACTTCTGGCTCCTATCCCACACTCCTGGGCTGGGTCTCTCCACTGCCCACCCAGAGCTCTCCTTCACAGTTACTGTTTGTCTTTGCAGCAACTCTCCTAGTACTTAGCCAATTTATTCACTTCTTTTAAATGGGGTCCCTCTTCTTCTTCTTTGGGTCACTTGGCAGGGGCTTGAAGGCAGCCAAAGACCCAGAAAACCAGAAGAATGAACTTCTAGAAGGCCCATCCCCCCCAAAAAAGGCAATTCACTTTTTATTAACAGCTAACTCCATCTCCCCTGTCACACTTCCTCTCTCAGCACTATCTCTCTGCATTCTATTTCAGAAACACTCCCTTTGGGCTGGGCTTTCTCCCACTTAGGGACCTCCCGGTCACTCCCCCCCCCTCCCTCCCCAGTGACTCTTAACAGGTGCTTACTCTGCTAGTAATCCCCAACCTAATAGGGGATTGCATAAGTAAATGTAACTAATTACTGAACTTAAGTAAAAGTTTTGTCACTTTTATTTGTAAAGAAATACAGGATAACATTTCCTACTTTTACTGAAGTAATAATTTTGCACATTTTTGCTACTTTCATTCAGTAACATCTGATAATTGCTGTCAAAAGTAAAAAGTGAATCAGAGGCAAGATGTAAATGATGATTCCTCAGTAAACCAAATTAAACAGCAAAACTGGGAACAAGGTTTTGCTATTGCAAATCTCATCACACAAATAGTGGATCATCTCATTTTAAATTTTGCTGTTCAGTGAATATAGCCTATGAGAACAGTAGAGTTGCTTATGTTTGTTTAATTGGTTAATGGTCTCCAGCCAAACAGTGATGTGTTGGGTCACTTTTAAATGGAGATGAAGCTGAAGCTGGTTGCAGTTCTTGGAGAACAGACTTATGTATCACAACAGACTGCTGATCATCCCATTGAAAATTTTACAGTGGGATGACTGTCCACTGGAAGTTTGCTTGTCTGGTCTGCACGGTTCAAACAGAGTTTGCCATCAGATGGAAAAATTATTAGAACAGACAATGATTCAAACTTTGTGAAAGCCTCTCTGTAATTGGACATCACGATGAAGATAACAAAGACAAAAATGAAGATGCAAGTAATGAATTAGACTGTACTACTTCTAATACAGATGATAATGACAGTGCTGATGATAAAGTATTCTTTGCTATATGGAAGTCAAGTGTTTCAGAGATTCCCTTGATCAAAACCTGCAGACTCAGCAGAAGACATCTATAATATTGCAACCTGGCCTGATTTGAAGGAACTTTTTATTAGACTGAACAACCCACTTTCTGCTAGTGCAGTTATAGAATACCTTTTTATCTGTGCTGGATTAATGACTTATATGCATACTTACTAAAAGCAAATTGGATTGATGTCACAGACTCAGGGGATGTGAGCCCTTGGACAGTAGGTGGGCACTGACTATGGTAGGTGAGTCACTTGAGTTAGGCACAGCACTAGGCAAAGTACTAGCAAAGCTTGGCAGTAAAAAAGGCAGGCAGGACTTGAACTGGAGACAAAGTAAGCAGGACTTGGCTGAAGTCAGGGCTAGGCAGGAGAAGGCAGACAAGGTTAGACAAGACAATGCAGACAAAAAAACAAGGCTAGGCAAGACAAGCAGACAAGGCTAGGCAAAATAAGACAGACCAGGCTAAAACTGAATCCAGATAAGACAAGGTAAATGGGGCTAGAATTGGACTCAAACAAGGAAAGATAAACAAGGAAAGAACTGGGTCCAGACAGGGCAAGGCAAAGGAAACAGGGCAAGAACTGGATCTAGACATGACTAGGTGAATCAGGCAAGAACAGGAGACACAGCAAGACAGAAACTAGGAAACAAGGCAAGGCATGGCTGGAACTTGGAGACACGGCAAGACAAGACTGGAACTTGGAGACAAGGCAAGAGAAGGCTGGAACATGGCAAGGCAGGAGCTTGGAGTCCAGGTGAAGCACGGCTGGAACCTGGCAAGGTAGGAACTTGGAGTCAAGGCAAGGTACAGCTGGAACTTGGAAAGACAGGAACTTGGAGTCAAGGCAAGGTATGGATAGGAACCAAGCAAGGTGAAGCTGGAACTGGAACTGGAACAAGGCAGGAAAGGCCTGAACAAGAGACACAAGAGGCAAGGCACAGCTACTGAAGATCTGAAGACCCTTTGCGGAGGCTCTGAAGCAGAGTTCCAAACACCCTAAAATAGGGCTCCACTTCAGACGTCACAGGAAGGCGTTCCCCCGGAGTTTCTCACCGCTGGATCTTCAAAGGAGGGGCTTCTGGTACACGCACTCCTAGGCATTCCTGGTTTTGGCTGGCACAGGAGACTGGAGAGGCAACCTGGTGGGCATCCGAGTACACCCGGGGTGTGGAAATGGCCATGGTCATGACAGTTGAATTATAAGGCAATAAAGTTGTTGAGATAAAAATGTTAACAATAGTTTCATTCATTATAGTTATGGTACTTTTACTTTTTACTCAAAAAGTATTATATTAGGCAATAACTTTTTTACTTTCACTTAAGTAAATTTTTTAATGGGTACTTCACTGTACTTTTACTTGTACTTAAGTATTAGAACATACATTGATTTTTAATTTTACTTAAGTACTTTGACCAACACTGTCTAACCATTAGGCTAATATTCCACTAAAGTTTAAGAAATAGCACTGCTAGAAATCTGTATAAAGAAATAGATATCTGTTTAACTTTATGAACCTGACTCACAGCTGAAAATTGACCTTCATACTTTGAAATATGTCATATCTATTGTAAGTTTGCTCCTCCTTCTCTCGTCTGGTACAGCTCCAAAAACCAAAAAAAAACCCCAACCTCAGGGGCCGGTCACTTTAACAAAAGAAAATCCCCAGGACAGCCTTTTATTGCATAGGAGGTTAATCCCTCCTCCTTTCAGCCTTTATTTCCTCTTACGGCATACCCCCACCTTTTGCCTCTTTTCAAGCCGGTCAGTTACACAGTCCAGGCTTCAGCAGCTACTTCCCCTTTCCTTCTTTGCAAGCCGATCAGTTACACAGTCCAGGCTTCAGCAGTTACTTCCCCTCTCCCTCTTTTCTCCTGGAGCATTGCCAAAACAAAAAAAAACACAGCAACCAACTTCTTGCCTTTTTAAGCTTCCCAAAGGTAAGTAGCTCTGGGATCACCCAAAACAAAAAAAGTCCGAGGTTCGGAACAACAAAAAAAAACAATGAGAGTCATGGCCAGCTCCTGGCTCCCTGGTTAGTTCCCGACCCGTGACGCCCTACGAGTTATAGTAACTCCCCTGGGCTCCTCTTAGTCCCAGTAGTTGGTGCAAACAAAAAAACACAGTATAAATGTCCACAGTTCAGTCTTTCCTTAGCTTGAGAAAAATAAGCAACAGTCTTTTCTCTCTCTCTATGAACAATGGCTCTGTGCGGGCTCAAAGCCTAGGGTCCCACCCTCTTGGTCAGTCACACTCTCTCCTGACCTCCTCCCGCTGACCCCGGTTTGGCCCCGCGGTTTCTCTGGCCTTCGCTGAGCCAGAGCTGCACAGTCCATCGGCTCTTCCAAGGCGTTCTCAGGTTCAGTCAGCTCCATCGGACAAGGCTCCTCTCTGTCTCCTCCCTCCTCAGGAGCCCAATCCATATTCTCTGCACCCCGCCCTCTCTCCAGCTGCTGCCCCTTTTCCTCATTAAGATTCTTTGGTGTCTTTTCTTTCTCCAGCCACTTGTTCCACCATCCCCCCCCCCCCCCCCCCCCCCCCCCAGGTTGGAGAATTGGCTTTACTCACTCCCCTGCGGCCCTCTTCTGGTGACTCCCCGGAATGCACGTACTCTCTCCTATCCCCGGGTTCCCTTGGGGCCTGCTGGGAGTCGTAGTTTCTCATGTCGAGGTCTTTCTTGGGAAAAGCCTGCCGGTAACGGGGGTACTCTTGCCTATCCCAGGGTTCCTTTGGGGCATGTTGGGAGTTGTAGTTCCTTCCTCTCCTTTTCCCTTTTAGTTCCCTAGCCCTTTCTACATACTCTTTACACTATATCTGTATCTATCTATGAACAGCAGTCCACATGGGTACCTATTTGAAGCCTATTTTATACCTATTTTGATTTGTTTACTAAACTGACAATGAACTGCTTTTTTGATGTTGTATTTTTTGTCTTTCGTGAAAGACAAAGGTTCTAAGTAAGTGAAAATGTGTATGTAAACGACTAGGATACCAGCATATACATGTGTACATGTGCACATATATGTGCAAATGGCAGAAATCTGGCTACACACTATTCTGCATCCACTTGCATATCTTCAATCATGCATAGTTTGCATGTGGGTGTGTGCATGGGTGGAATCTGGGTCAAGCATGGAAGAGTCTCATTCTTATGTTCATAACTTACAGAATGTTATGCTCAAATCTCCAATGTAAGCATTTACATCAGCTCTATGCTGGCAAAGTGTTTGTGCCTAACCATATACACACATATATTCCCAGTTTGCTAGTTTCTATAAAGGAAAGTGTCTACCTTTCTGTATAGAACAGACTCCCAGTAGGTGCCCTGAAAATAACTGGTTAGCGCTGAACTGAAAATCAGCTATTTTGGGGTCATTCTGGGGGCAGAGTCAGCACTGGGCCTGTTGATATTCAGCACAAAGGACCCCTTTTACCAAGCTGCGGCAAAAGAGGGCCTGTGCTGGCATCGGCACGTGTTTTTCATATGTGCTGAGGCCTCTTTTTCCTGCAGGAAATGGATGTGCGGCAAGTAAAGCACTTGCCCCAAGGCCTTTTCTGGGGGGAACCCTTACCGTCACCCTATGATGGTGCACTAGGGGTGGAAAGTGCTGGGCTGCTGTGGTAGCCCAGTGGTACTTCCTGTTTAGCGAGTGGTAAGCCCACATTGGGCTTATTGCTACTTAGTAAAAGGTTCTCATATTTGGTCAGGTTAATTGCATAAATAGGACTGCATAAAAGTCAATCCAGTCTTAATGAGGAAACACATAACCGGTTAAGTGCTGAATATCACACTTAATGAGCTATGTGTTAGCATCATTGGAAATCTGAAATTCAATGCCCACATAAGATCCGCCATTGGTTTTCTGGGTTTAACGTCAGCAGTGGTCGGCAAAGTGCTGCTCACCGTTGGCTGAATATAGGGCCCGTACTGTATCATTTTTTGAGTCTTCTCAGCTGCACCACTTTTTGGTTGGAAAGACTGCAATGTCTTAGTCCAGGTGTGGTTTAGGGATTGACTGAATTAGATGCTAGGTACAATCCTGGTGTTTTCTTTATTGTTTACCTATTTCAACTTCTCCCCCCCCCCCCCCCCCCATTATTGTGAATTACTAGTGCCATCATATTTCCCTATTCTTTGGGGAAAGGTTATTTATTTATTTATTTATTTATTTGTTTATTCGTGTTATTACATTTAATGGCAAGATTTATGTACAAAGATCATTCTTCGTGTTAGAATGGAATTTCCTAAATTATTATTTTTTTAAATACATCCTAATAAATAAATACATCCTCAAAAATAAATTTACCAAGAACTTCAAAGCGTGGTGTAAAGTGATGCATCTATATATAAATGCCCAAATATATAAATGCCCAAAGAACACCTGATAGGTTCATATTCTGTATAGGAAGTTAGGTGCTTATCTCTATAGAATACTAGTTTAACTATTATTATTATTATTAGGATTTATTTACCGCCTTTTTGAAGGAATTCACTCAAGGTATAAAATAAGAATAGATCAAACATGAGCAATAGGCAATTACAGCAGTAAAAATATTCAAATAACAGTAAAAAGTATGGCATAGTATACTATTTACAATGTCAACACAATACGAAATAGAACATTTTAATTGATAGTGAAGGATAAAGCAAAGATTTAACATATAGATAAGTAAGAAAGTAAGAAGAGTTAGAAAGTAAGGTTAATTTAAAGAGAGTTGCACATGAGGTCAGAGATGGTTTTAAAATTATCTCTGCTAGGGTAGGAGTGGATAAACATGTCTTGCTGTAGTATGTGCAGTCCGTGTCACTCCCTGTGTATGTGTGTGAGACTAACAAGTTAGTTACTTCTTCCATTAAAGGCCTGGTTAAAGAGCCAAGCTTTCACTTCCTTCCTGAAGTAGAGATAGTCCTGTGTTAAGCGGAGCCTTTCAGGGAGTGCATTCCAGAGTGTGGGGCTGCTCCAGAGAAGGCTCGCTTGCGGGTATCACATCGTGTAATGTCTCAAAACGCAAGTCAGAAAACTAGAACGCGCTTGGAACAAAAAGAAAGATGAACCCACACTGAATGCATGGAAATCTCTCCGGAGGAAATACAAATACACCATAAAACAGACGAAAAGACTACACTATAAAACTATGATTGGACCAAATTACAAAGACACGCACAAACTCTTCCACCTTGTAAATAAGCTGCTAGACACTACACCTGTTACAAACAATAACAAAGAAATACCAGGGGTCGACGACCTCGCGAAATACTTCAAAGAGAAAATCATACAACTACGACTCAGAATACCTACCAGCCCCACCGAATACACCACATTCCTGAACTACCTAGACCCTGAAGACGGAACATACCCAGCAGACAGGATCTGGACCGAATTCGAAGTACTGTCAGAAGACCTCATCCTTAAAACGCTTAATAGATTCGCCAAATCCCAATGCAAACTAGACATCTGCCCAAGCAACCTCATGAAATCAGCTCCTCAACAATTCATACTAGACTTAACGAACCACCTGAATTTCATGCTACAAAACGGACTTTTCCCAAAGGAAAAAGGAAAAATCTTACTCACCCCAATACCCAAAGATACAAAGAAAAACGCTAGTGAAATAACTAACTACAGACCAGTTGCATCCATACCACCAATAACCAAAATAACAGAAGGAGTGGTAACCAAACAACTCACAAGTTATCTCGACAAGTTCTCAATACTGCATGACGCCCAATCAGGATTCCGTTCGAATCACAGCACAGAGACAGTACTAATTACCCTACTGACCAAATTTAAGCAACGGATCGCAACAGGCTCTAATATACTCCTCCTACAATTTGACATGTCAAGTGCCTTTGACATGGTTGACCACGGAATTCTATTACACATTCTTGAATATTTCGGCATCGGAGGCAATGTCCTAAATTGGTTCAAGGGGTTCTTAACCTCACGCTCATACCAAGTCACATCAAATTCAACCACATCTGCTGCATGGACACCTGAGTGCGGAGTACCGCAAGGATCTCCCCTTTCACCAACAATTTTCAACCTACTGATGACCCCACTAGCAAAACTTCTATCTAACCTTAACCCTTACATATATGCCGATGATGTAACGATATATATTCCTTTTAAACATAACATCAACGAAATCTCCAACGAAATCAACCAAAGTCTACACATCATGAACACTTGGGCAGATGCATTCCGACTGAAATTGAACGCAGAAAAAACTCAATGCCTCATACTAACCTCCCAATACAACACAACAAAATTTACCGCCATCAACACACCTAAACTAAACTTGCCAATTTCTGAAAATTTAAAAATCCTTGGAGTCACAATCGACCACCACCTTACACTTGAGACTCACGCGAACAACACAACAAAAAAGATGCTCTTCTCCATGTGGAAGCTGAAAAGAATAAAACCATTCTTTCCAAGATCTGTCTTCCGCAACCTGGTACAATCACTCGTACTAAGCCATCTGGATTACTGCAACTCATTATACGCAGGCTGCAAAGAACAAATAAAGAGAAAACTTCAGACAGCCCAGAATACAGCAGCCAGACTCATCTTCGGAAAACCAAAATACGAAAGCGCAGCACCATTACATGAGAAACTACACTGGCTCCCACTCAGGGAACGTGTCACCTTTAAAGTATGCACGATAGTGCACAAAATCATTCACGGTGAAGCCCCTGCATACATGTCTGACTTGGTAGACTTGCCACCCAGAAATGCCAAAAAATCATCCAGAACCTTCCTCAACCTCCACTTCCCAAAATGCAAAGGCATAAAGTATAAAGCACTACATGCATCAACCTTCACCTACAAGAGCACGCAACTTTGGAACGCACTGTCACGCGGCCTGAGAGCGGTCTATGAGTTGACAGACTTCCGCAAACGATTAAAGACCTATCTCTTTGAAAAAACATACCGCAAGGATTAAGACATATAAATCCCATATACATCATAATAATGCCTCAAGACATTACCTCACGTACTCCACTTCCCCGTACTCTCTCCCACTCAACAATCTACCCACAGATAAAAACTCTCTACCCATCACTCTCTTGTTACTATTCGATCACCATAGTAATTCCCCAACGACATATCCTATAGTTTCTACGCCCCAAAGGTGACCGATATAACTCTGTCTTCCTTAACTATTCACAATGTAACCATAATCGTAATGTAACAAACTGTATTTCCATTATTTACAATGTATTGTAAGCCACACTGAGCCCACAAATAGGTGGGAAAATGTGGGATACAAATGCAACTAACTAAATAAATAAATAAATAAAATTTTGGAGAGGGTGTAGTTAGTGATAGTCCTTGAGAAGTAGATACACAAATATATGCTTAGACATGAGCACTTACACCAGCCATAGATCTGACATAGGTGTGTGCACCTAAGTACTGTTGATATGTGTATAGAAATTTATAAGTTATGGGCTAGATTCTATATATGGTGCCAAAAAAATTTGAAACAAAAAAAAGTGCTATTCTATAAGCTGTGCTTAAAGTTAGGCGCAGTTTATGCAATAGCTCATATGAATCGCAACTAACTTTATGCATGGCCATTTGTGCCAACAGAAATGCGGTGCGAATGTATGCACCTACACTAGGCACGTATCCCTGTTATTGTATAACAATGTGTGTTAATTTTAGGAACATCTTGTTACACCCATGACCCTTCCATTTCTGCGCCCCCTTTTTTTAGATCACGTGTAAATGCCAATTAAATCTAATTAGTGCCAATAGTTGCTTGATAAAAAGCTAATTATGGGCTGTAATTAGCTTAGTATTCAATTACATTATGCACAATTTTTGGCAATTTTTATGGAATTAGGGGGATCTGGGTAAATGTGTGTCCTGCCTATGCTCTATCCAGACTCCGCCCATGTACATGCTCACCTATAAAATACATGAAATGTAAGATATGGGTATATTTGCAGACTAGCACATTGGCACACATACATGCATATATGCTAGTATTCTGAACATTATATAACTAGCCTATAAATGTTAGCACTACTTTAGAGAGTTAACCTCTATGTTTGTGTGTGTTTTTGTGTATTTTATAAAATACACAGATACACTGTAACTCTATTCCTGCACCCATCACTTAGCCTATTCCTCTGGGAATGCTAAGGGACATTTACTCCCAACTACAATGCAAAATTACACAAAGCTGCTCATTAACTCAGAAATCAGCAGTTGCTGGTTTGTAATGAAACTATTGCAGGCCGTTTTCCACAAAAAGGTTAACTATACTTCAATAGAGTATAGCTATCTTCTTTTGGATGGACTTGGAGTTCAAGTTGGCCTGCAGGGTTTTACCCAGTTCATTTGCAAGCATGCCTGAGAATTAGGCTGCTAAATCACAGGAAATCCCACGAATTTGTATAAGTGCCTCTTTGTCGTTGAATTACTGCAGCTACTTCGTACTTTTCTGCTACATATATATACATTATTTTTACAATTTCTTCATTGTCAAAGGGGGGGGGGGGCTGACATTTTATACCTATGGAAAATCACTTGCAAACAGGTCACAGTATATTAACACGGATGACATTTAAATCCACTGTAGCATTCTAAGCATACTGTGGTGGCTTCAGGGTCAGTGTTCTACAGCGTTTCCCTTAGATTTTGGAATTTAAACCATTATATTTCTGTCTACATAATACAGCTAATAGGTTTCTGACTGGAGGCACATTATTGAACTGGTTTTGCTCTTATGAGAAGTGTACACCCTCGTCTCTGATGGCTTTACATTGCACAATAAGCTGTCATTATGTGATTTTACAATGCTCTCCTAAGGCTATATGAGCTGTAATAATTAAAGTGGTATATTAAAGAAAGCAGAATTTCCAACCAACTATCTCAAGAAGATACAGATCTTCTTGTTTTCTCGGCTTAAAATAAGTAACACTACGTCATTATTGCCACAGCTATAGACTTCATAAAAAAAGAGACAGAAAGCCAGGGAATAGGTTTGAAAGGAACATGTCTCTTTTCTTTTTCCACCTTTCTAGTCTGCACTAAATCCCAAAGACTGTAATCTAGTAGTCTCCAGCAAGTCATTAGGTACTTAGGATCATAATTATTTTTCTTCCCCTGCAGTGTTTCAAATGATTTTTACCACAGAAGTGGAGAAAGTGGAGCATTTAGGGGCTCATTTTCAAAAGAGAAAAACATCTCAAATATGGCATAAAGTGGCATTTGGATATTTTTCTCTGAAAAAAAAAAAGCCCAAATTGCAATTTTCCAAAATCAGATTTCAGATGTTTTTCTCTGTGCAAATCACAAGGTGGTGTGTTGGGGGCAGGATTTGGGTGTTCCCAAAACATGGACGTATTTCTGGAGCAAAGAAAAAAATGTCCAGGGCGAAAAGTTAGATGTTTTAATGTAGACCTCTTTCAATCATGGCTAAGTCACAAAAAGTTGACCTAAATGACCAGATGACCACTGGAGACATTAAGGCATGACCCCCCACTTACTCTCCTCAGGGGTCACTGACCCTTCCTCCCCCCCCAAAGATGTGTATACCAGCCTCTATGACAGTTTCAGAGTTTATGGTCAGTCCTATTGAGACAGACATGGGAAGTCACTGCTTACCCTGGGACTGGAATGTTGCTACCAAGGGCGTAACTACTATGGGGCCACAGGGGGCCTGGGCTCCCATAGATTTGGTCCTGGACCCCTCTGCCGACGACCCTCTCAACCCCCCTCCCGCTGCCAACCCGCCGTCAACCCGCGGTCGCCGTCTGCTATCTTTGCTGGCGGGGACCCCCCTCCCGCCGAAGTTTGGCTACGCCCCTGGTTGCTACTATTTGAGTTTCTGCCAGGAACTTATGACTTGGATTGGCCACTGTTGGAAACAGGATACTGGGCTAGATGGACCATTGGTCTGACCCAGTATGGCTATTCTTATGTTCTTATGAGCAGCAAACGGGTCCTAGGAGTAGCCTAGTGATTGGTCTAGTGCACTGTAGAGAAGAGGATGCAGGCCCATATCCAACTGTTACACTTGTGGTGGAAAGTGTGAGCTCTCTAAAACCCACCAAAAACCTATTGTATCTATATATAGGTGATACCTGCAGGAATAAGGCCTATTGTAGTAGCGTACAGTTGCGTACAATAGGTTTTTGGTGGGTTTTGGAGGGCTCCCCATACAATATTAGGGGGTAATGGTGAGATGTGTACCTGGGACCTTTTATGTGAAGTTCACTGCAGTGCCCCATAGGCTGCCACAGTGCTCTGCTGGGATGTCCATATGGCCAATCTAGTAACTGCTACCCCCCCCCCCCCCCCCTCACTTACACATCTCAATGGCTTGTATTTGTGCATTTTTCCTTTGGACTTTTTTTTTTTTTTCAAAAATGGTCCTAAAAGATAGATACAATGAGCACAAAAACATCGAGCAAATAGCCATTTGGAAAACAAAAAGTTGGACATTTTTCTGGTTTGAAAATGGTCATGTTTGCTAGTGAGTTTTTGAATGTTTTTCACAAAATATACAAAATCAGATTTAGATATATCAAAAATGCCCCTTTTTATGTACCATAGTGCATGAAAACAAAAAGTTCAGTGGTCCTTTAAAAAAAAATTTATTTTTATTAATGATCCTTCAAGCAAACAATAACAGATACCTTGTTCAATACTTACAAAGAAACCATTAACAGCACTTTATACACAAATACACATATCAGTTAATAAAAAGGAAACAGGACCACATCCAAAGTATATTTGGTCACTACTATTTTAATATCCTTTTACCTCCTTTTGCTCTTTTCCCCAAACCCTCTACTCCCTCCCCTCTCGCAGCCTATATCCAGATTTACCAACCACCTTATGGGTACTGATTTCTTGCAGCATGCTCTTTCACCCTAATCAAGGTTCTGTAGATTCTGCAAAAGAAGACATGATCAGATTGAGTTACCTTTAGCACTAACAGAATCCTCTTAACACCAGTACACAAGAGAAGCAAGCAAACAATTCAATTCAATTCAAATCAATTCTTGCATATCGCTAATATCCCCATTCCATGGTTCAGTGCGGTTTACATTCTAGGTGAGACAAAAGCAAATAGCATTAGTGTGAGGTTTGAGAAACATTAGAGATCATTGGATTAATTTATGAGATTAAAAACATTAAGGAAAGGGTAATGGGTGAAATTAGGAGGTAGAAGTCATGATGAATTGTTATGAAACAGTGGCGTAGCCAGAAGGCAATTTTTGGGTGGGCCAACAGTTTGGATGGGTGGGCAGTACAACATTTTTGAAAGAGAAAAAACCAGCACCTCCGCATCTTCCTTAACCCCCCCCTCAAGTCCAGCACTTCTCCCTTCCCTTCAGCCCCCTCCCCTTGCAGGGCCAGCACCTCACTGTCTTCCTCACCCTCTCCCACCCCCGCTGCAGTGCTTGCATTTAACGCTATCGGTGTTGCCTTCTCCTGCACCTCACAGTCTCCATCTCCCACCCCAGCAGCTTGCAATTTGCTATCGGAACTGCCTGACAGCAACTCACAGACGCGGCGCCGATGTCCTGCTCTGGGACCTTCCCTCTGCCATGTGCGTCCTGTTCTGTGTAAACAGGAAGTTGCATCAGCACTGCAGATTGAAGACCCCGGACCAGGATGCCACACCGTGTCTGTCAGCTGTCAGGTAGCGCCAATATCATTTAATGCCGATAGCATTAAATGCAAGCGCTACGGCGGGGGTGGGAGAGAGTGAGGAGACATGGAGGTGGCGGGAGTGGGACTCTTCTGGTTGGGCCTGAGACAAAACTGGGCGGGCCTGGGCCCATCCAGACCCGCCCGTAGCTAAGCCCCTGCTTTGGAAAGAGAAAGATTTTTAGCCTCTTCCTGAAGTTGAGATAGCTGTTTTCTATTGTGATGCAGGGGCGGACTGAGAGTGCTCTGGGACCCCCCTGCCACCGCCCCACCACCACCACCGTTGATGCCTCCTGCCTCCACCGCCAACACCCCTGTTGCCCCTACCCCCCCACATGCTACCACCACCCCCACACACTACCGCCGTTCCTGCAGCCCTTACCTTCCTCCATGGTAGTGGCAGTGTGTGGAGGCAGCGGCAGTGGCGGGCAAGGGCAACCAGGCAGAGCCTCTGGGCCCCCTGGAGCCTCTGGGCCCTTGGGCACTTCCCGGTTGCCTGAATGGTCAGTCCGCCCCTGTTGTGATGGGAAATAGGTTTGCTTTAGTTTATTATGGGACTCATTTTCAAAGCACTTAGACTTATACCAGCTGATATTCAGCGCTATTTAAGTGACCAGGAACATCTCCTGGCTGGTTAAATAGCGCTAAGCCAGCTAAGTATGAACATTCAGTGTAAGATAGCCAGTTATCTCTGCTGAATATTAGCACTTAGCACATAGGAGGAGATTCTATATATAGCGCCTTAAAAATTGGCGCTGAAATCAGTGCCGACTAAGCGTATTCTATAATCGGTGCTTAAATTTAGGCTTGTGTCTTTTTCTTTTTTATTATTTCATATTGCTTGTGTTCATATTCGTGTCTGTGCTATAAATATTCATAATACTTCACGTTTGGGCTCAGTGACGATTGTGGTACTTGGCTGACCTACCTCCCATGGGCTGAATATTGGGTGGACTAAATTCCACAGATTATTAGGTAACTTTTTAAATCTAAGTGCTTTGAAAAATACACCTCCACATGTGATATACTGCCTCTTGGAAACCTATTGTGACAATTTACATAAAATTTATAAAGTGGAGAGTCTTTTTTTTTTTTTTAGTTCTCTGATCTCCATCTGTACAGATTTGGAAATATGAGCAAATGTCCAGAGAAAGTCTCTCTTTGTGACAGCATGAAAGACGATTAAACAATGGCTTTCCAAGCCTGTGCCAATAAGCCCCAGCCAGTCAGATTCCCATGCTATCCACAATGAATATTCATTGATAAATTTCTATGAACTGGGTCTCCAGCATATGTGACTTAATCTTATGCATATTCATGTGGATTAGGTCACCGGAATAGTTTTGGGAAGCCCTAAGTTAAGCCAAATGTCAACCTTCTCACTGGTGCTATTGCCTTTCTCAGGAGCCAATGCAGAAAGTTTGTGCAGATGTCAGGGTGGGGTTGGCATAACATCTGCATACAATTTTATAATCATGTGCCAGGCACGGAGCAGGGAGGTGCTTCCTGCAGAAGATAAATGGTCAAATCTATGCATAGGACATTGGTGCACAGCATATTAATATGAATATTAATGAAGCTATTAGCAGGTTCAGCATCTCTCCTCCACCTCCCCATGTCCGGTTTCTATTTTCCTCTCCTCTGTGGGTCCAGCAGTGCTCCCTCACCTCTCTTACTCCCCCATGGGACATGGCAGAGGGAAGACCCATGGGCTGGCTGAAGGCAGCCTGCCATGTGCAGCTACTGCCAGCAACTGTCATAAACTTTGCAGGACCACGGGAGAGGGAGAGTGAGAGAGGAGAGGGAGCACTGCCGGACCTTAGGGGAGGTGAAGAAAAAGCTTAACCTGCAGTCCAGGTGAGGTCAGAGGCTGGGTATTTTGGCGCCCTTAATCGCCAGCACCCAAGGTCAGAGTCTCACCTGCTCCAATGGTTAAGCTGGCTCTGTCAGGTACAAAACAAACTTAGATTGTGAGCCCATGAAGGACAGAAAATGTACCTGTATGTCATATGTAAACTGCTTTGGTTGTACCACAAAAAGGCAGTATATCAAGAATCTGATAAACATAAACATCCTTGGTAGTCTAGTGGATCTCCCATCCCCTGACCCCCTGATCTCCCTGACCCCCCCCCCCCCCCCCCGAAACTGTGCAGGGTCAGGCACTACCACTTTGGAAGATGATGGCATGGAGTCAGAAGTGAGTGGCCATTGCTCCTGCCTCTTCTTCAAGGTAAAGGTATGGGGGAGTGTTCTCATGGGGTCCCAAGAGGGGTCACAGAGTGTTGGGGTCCACTAAACTAGCAGGAATAATTTGTAAAGGGGTTGGGGGGAGTCACTGGACTACCATGGATATTTTTGGGGTATTGGGGTGGGTGATGGGGGATCAGGGCATGGGAGGCTTTTTAGGGTTGTAGGGAACAGAGGATCGGTGGCTCATCTCAAGGTTGGGGACTCGGTGATTTGGGGATTATCTCAGGAGGATGGGGGATTGGAGGAGCTTGAATTAACTCAGGGATGGGGGATGTGATCCCTCACAAAGCAGCAGGCTTAAAAAAAAAACCTCCCTTCCTGTCAGTGCATGAGTCAATCGCTGCACATACACTGAGATGACGGGAGACATATTTTTGTTTTTTGCAGTTCATGGCGTGTGCAATTTTTTCTGAGAGCGTACACTTTTTAATATGGCAGTAACTTGCATGCCATTAGTTTACTACATTGGAGAACAAAACTTTGGCATTTTATATTTACATTAGAACCAATTCACTCAGCTATCAACACACTGTTCTAACATGCAGCTTTCTGCCTTAGCCACTCAGTGTTTCACCCCAGATCATGTGCCAGGCAATATTGTGCCACTCAGCCTGCCTTTCACCCTATCATAAGGTGCCTTAGAGAAGTACGCACACTATCTCTACTTAACACAATAAACTGGCATCTGCTCAGAAAACAATGACAGCAATGAGGTCTAAAGGCGTCCTTCATAGCGAACACCTAGTATGCAGTAGTTAATTCGTAAGCAATTACTATACTGCTGAACTGTTTTAAATTTAGATTAAAGCAATATAAGTTATTTCCCTTCAAGCTCTACTTGGCAAGACCCTTACTCATAATTAGATTCATCCTTCTACAACACTTTGTTTTTTCTTGGCCCTTGCCTTTAGAACTTCAGACAGAAAGCTACACTATAGGTGTTCCTGTTTTAGTAAGAAAAACTGACTACATAAGTAAACAATTGCTCTTACTCACAGCAGTCAAATCAAAACATCAGTATAAATGTATGCAGAGAGAAGCATAGCGAACTAGCTGAGTGAATGCTGAAAGTTGAGCTACCATGAGAGTTAGCCTACATGGGAAGGAGGCACAGGGGACAAGGCATTTGTTTATGAAATCCTAATCATATCACACCCTTGGGAAGCTAGTTGTATTAAAGCCATTTTAATAAATTCATAACTTAGCCTCCAAGGTCACACAGTGGTAGTATATTAAGCATTCTTCACTCCTTTGAATAATTATTAAAATGAGATGCGAGAGCAGAGTAACTGCAGGATTGTGGACTTTCACCTTTGTGCTCTGGGAAGGTCCTTTATAAAGCGGCAGTAAGCCCAATGCAGGCTTACCGCATGCTAAAATGGAACTATCACCAACCATGGGCTTTTGGGGGGCATTTTACCGGCTGCGGTAAAAACGGCCCTGGCATGCAGGAAAAACGGCCCCCATCACTACCAGAGGGCCCTTTTTCCTCCAGCTTACTAAAAGGATCCCTGAGTGTCACATATATGATCATCTGGCTGTTGAGGCGAGGTTATATATGTGCATCTGAGGCAAAGAGCTCCTGTTTCTCAGAGAACAAGTACAGTCTTTGGAGGGTAGAATGGGAGACCTGGTGGAGAGCATGAATACAGATACAGAAAAGCAGTATTTCCCAAGCTATGGACATGACCCCAAATGGGGTTGAACATAAAATATAAGCATTGCCATCTTGGGACAGACCAAAGTTCCATTAAGCCTAATATCCTGTTTGAAACAATGGCCAATCCAGGTCCAAGTACTTGGCAAGATTCCAAGTAGTTGCAAAATCTACATCTAGGATCATGATCATGACTGGGGGTAAAAAACCACACATCATCAGACCATACTTCCTATCAAATCCATATGATAACAAGGCCTGCACATGCTTGATGGGAGGTGGGATTATGGTAGCAGTGCAGCTGATGCCACATGATGGCCACATGAGGGCCGGTCTTAGCAAGTGCGGGGCCCTATGCAGACCAATTTGGTGGGGCCCCATCCTAGCCCCGCCCCCGCCCATTGATAAGATTATTCAATTTTTAGAAAATTTTTTATTTATGAAATTTCAAATAAAGACAAATGAAGCTAAACTTGTACAGAAAAACTGATTGAAATAATAAGCACAATGCTATCATGAAACCCCCCCCTCCCAAGAAATTATTCAGTTCAAGTCCACAATTAGTAGTTCCAATTCTCATAACCCCGGGGGGTCAGAGGTGCGGACACACAATCTCTCCACTGCAAAACACTATACACAAACTTGTGCAAAAACACAGTCAGAACCTTACCAAACCATAACAGCACTAATTCCAAGGACAGGACGAGCTACAACCTTATGCATGGAAAGGCAGAACTGTAATTACACCAGGCTCTAAAACACCAATACACTACCTTGTGAAAAAAAAGGGCTGCAAATACTACATGCTAGCAAGATACTGTACCTTGATCACACATGAAAAACATATGACACAACAAATATGAAGGCAAAATACTGAATGGAAAGTTACCTCAAGAAATCAGACTCAGCATGCAGCAATACTAGAAAAATTGAAACTTACATGCAAAATATCACAGATGCACATTTCTAAAAGCTGACATATTCCAATTAATAAATTCTGAATAAAATACTTTTTTTCTACCTTTGTTGTCTGATCATTTAGTTTTTCTATTCGCTTTGGTCCCAGTGTCTTCTGTTTTATGCAGTGTCTTCTTTCCGTTTGATATTTTTTCTCTCACCATGTCCACCATCCTCCTGTGTCCTTATGTGTTCTGTCTACCATCTGTAGCCCCCTGTCCCTATCCTTTCTCCAGTTTCAGCATCTGCCTTCAAAGTGTTCCGATCCAGCCCTTAAATTCAACAATTTGCCCTCCATCCACATCCAGCATTTCTCCTCTCTCCCTTCCACTCCATTTCCAGCAATTTCTCCTCTCCCTGGGCCCTGCCATCCCATCCAAGTCCATCCTTGGCCCTCTCTGCCCTTCCCTCCTCCATCCACATCCAGCAATTCTCCTCTCTCCCCTCCCCTCCATTTCCAGCAATTTCTCCTCTCTCTGGGCCCTGCCATCCCATCCAAGTCCATCCTTGGCCCTCTCTGCCCTTCCCTCCTCCATCCACATCCAGCAATTCTCTTCTCTCCCCTCCCCTCCATTTCCAGCAATTTCTCCTCTCTCTGGGCCCTGCCATCCCATCCAAGTCCATCCTTGGCCCTCTCTGCCCTTCTCTCCTCCATCCACATCCAGCAATTCTCCCCTCTCCTCCATTTCCAGCAATTTCTCCTCTCCCTGGGCCCTGCCATCCCATCCAAGTTCATCCTTGGCCCTCTCTACCCTTCCCTCCTCCATCCACATCCAGCAATTCTCCCCTCTCCCCTTCCCTCCATTTCCAGCAATTTCTCCTCTCCCTGGGCCCTGCCATCCCATCAAAGTCCATCCTTGGCCCTCTCTGCCCTTCCCTCCTCCATCCACATCCAGTAATTCTCCCCAATCCCTTCCCCTCCATTTCCAGCAATTTCTCCTCTCCATGGGCCCTGCCATCCCATCCAAGTCCATCCTTGGCCCTCTCTGCCCTTCCCTCCTCCAGCCACATCCAGTATTTCTCCCCTCTCCCTTCCCCTCCATTTCCAGCAATTTCTCCTCTCCCTGGGCCCTGCCCTCCCATCTGTTCCTCTCTCCCCTGCCCCCCCTCCATTCACCCATGTATCCAGCAATTCCCCTCTCTCCCTGAGCCCTGCCATCCCATCCATGTCCCTCTTTCCCCTGCCCGCCCTCTTCTCTCCCCCATGATCGATCCCTTTCCTTTTTTTTCTTTTAAATTTACCTCCTCCAGTCCGGCAGCGTCAGTGAAAGCACTCCCAGTAAAAGCACTTCTCTTCGCTCAGTGACCCGCCTTCTTCTGACGTCATGACGTCAGAAGAAGGCGGGACACAGCGAAGAGAAGCGCTTTTACAGGGAGCGCTTTCACTGACGCTGCCGGACTGGAGGAGGTAAATTTAAAAGAAAAAAAAGGAAAGGGATCGATCGTGGGGGAGAGAAGAGGGCGGGCAGTTTGGACGAGCGGCGGCGATCCCCGGGTGGAACTAGGTCAAGGCTGACTGAGGCGTGCCGCACGGGGGCCCCCTAAGCGTGGGGCCCTATGCGGCCGCCTCGGTCGCCTCGGCCTAAGACCGGCCCTGGCCACAAACATTGGTACAGACAGGAAGATAGGGCTGGAGGTTGTATGCTTGTGATATTCTTGCACTCCACTCTCACTTTTTATAGCCTTTATTGGTAGCTTCCCAGGACCCTGGTTAAGTTAGTATTTAATGGATCATTTTCCTTTAGGATTGCAGGAATCTAAGTTCACCTGTATATCTACTGCGTCTATTTATAGGGGACTTCTGGGAACCCTTCTCCCCTATATAGGTGTGTCTCAAGGACCAGGTTGAGAACCCCTGCTGTAGAGCCTCTTATGCCCCCATATTCATGGAGGCAGGGAATATTATTATGTATATTTTGTATGAGTATTATTTGCATTCAGTTATATTGTCTGTGTAATAGATTGCACTGTATGCAGGGGCTCCCTCCCCCCCCCCCCCCCCATAGTTTGCAGTGCAGTATCTTGTGATTTACTGCTTGTGTGCTTTCCCTATTGGCTGTTAGCTCTAAGCTTGGGCCAGTCTTCCTTCTCTGCCCCTGCGGGCTATGTGAGAGATCCCAGTCTTGCATGCTTTGTGATCAGCAGCTATTCTAGGGCTGATCCCTCCTTAATTTATAATTCCATCAAGATTTTTCCCCATCTCCCGTCATTACCTTTTTATTTACCCTGAGATTCTCCCCCTTATTTCCTTTGAGAGCCATAGCTTTCTTCTCAGCTGGGCTGAGGTTCTGGCCATCTTCTTTCCTCTGGGGTGGCTAGATACAGATTCTATGTGCAGAAGGCAACAATTCTCTTCTAAGCAACTGAACTGTAAGTTGGATTTTCTTTTTTATTAAGAGTACTACAATAAAGAAGATTTGCTTAAGAATTGAGAGTCTACTGGTAAAGCTTCTACCTGGGGTTGGTTTAAGCTGGCTGTTTAAGCATCGAGTGTTGCTACTAATTGGGTTTCTGCCAGGTACTTGTCACCTGGTTTGGCCACTGTTAGAAGAAGGATACTGAGTTATATGCACCATTGGTCTGACCCAGTATGGCTATTCTTATGTTCTTATGTTTACTATACTTTGCCTAGAACAGTACAGAACCTGTAAGGAGTGAGTGAGTGAGTGAGTGAGTGAGTGAGTGAGTGGAGCGCAGGAAGAGGAGTGTAATCTTATTGTAAATATTATTCCAAATACTCGTGGTGGCAGTGTTGACAGATTGCTATTACAGAGGGAAACCCAATGGATTTATCGCTTAAACACGCTAGAGCCTAATGGACTGAACACATATCTCCCCTGGAACTGTTTCTTTTAATTTAGAACAACTGATCATGACGTCATGTAAAATAGGCGGGGCGTTGAAAGGTTTTTTAAAAAGTACGTCAGCGCCATTTTCTTGGTTCCTTGTATGCACCAGTTGCTGTTAAAAGTGAGATCAGACGCTAGGAATTAACAAAGGTATGCAAAAATAGTGATTATCTAAAAGTTAATCTCATGTTTTCCGTGTTTTAACAGATTTGTGCCGTTTCCCTTGACAAAGCATATGATTGTGAAACAGGCTCCTGTCGGGCTGGCACGGACACCGGAGATATTATTGAATGTTTGCAAGTGAAACCTGTGGAGCGCACGGGACCCACAGTTAAATGAGTTGAAATACAACATAGTAGCGTGCAGCTCCGAGCAACATTGAGATAAGTTAAAGACTTTTGCACTATTTACTTCAACCACGTTTTAGCTTTTTTGAACTGCTGAGTTGTAACAGTAGTGCACAAAAATTACGAAAAAATGAAATTGATGTGAGCACAAGGGTACATATGGACTGTTTTATTTTGAAATACGTTAATAAGTGATGCACTATGAGCAAATTGTGAGCACTACTGGAGGTTGGGGGCAGTTGATGATTATACAGTGTCACAATTGCAGAGGTTTGATATATTCCTGTGTGACAGTATGAGACGTCCCTTTACATACAATATATTATGGTTGAAGTAAATTGCTCTTCCTATCCATAGTTGTGTATTTCTAGGATAAGCAGCATAAAATGTATTTCACTGTTTTGGGGATCTTGCCAGGTACTTGTAACCTGGATTGGTCACTGTTGGAGACAGGATGCTGGGCTTGATGGACTTTCGGTCTTCTCCAGTATGGCAACACTTATGTTCTTATTCCCTGAATCAGCATAGGCAAAACATTGGTCCATGTTGGCTAGGATGCTGATGAAAAGAAAGCAGCATTTGAGATAAGTGGTATTACTAGAAATTGTATTCTTAAATAATATAAGGAAATCTAAAATGAAAATTAAATATAAGAATTGCTAAGAATTATATATTGACTGGCAGAGGGACAATGATGAATTGAGCGAATCATGAGGTTGTGTACCTCATGTGAAAAGAGTTGCTACTGAGGTCCAGTTTCATAATCAATCACAGTAATGGCATCTACCAGTAAGTTTGTGTAAGGTGCTGGGCTGATGTTATCACTTTACATATATATATATTTAAAGAAGATCCACTCAGATGCACATCACTGCTATCATCAAATCTTTTTTTATGCTGAGGTCTTGAAATTTTTGATCATGTAAAAAGTAACTTAAATTCTAGCTATATAATTCATCTTTCTGGGCTGAAAGTTCTGGGGGTTCATTTTCATTTTGGTTTTCAATGGTGTCTTTTTTAATACTTTTCCATTCATGAAGAAAACAAAAAAAAAAGGCTTCAATGGCCTCTTTAATCTTTAGTAAGGATTATGAGCTAACGTGAAAGATCTAAAGTACAAAAAAACAATTTGTCTTGACACAGTTTGCATCTTGAGTATAGCTTTCATTTTAGTTGGAGGAATAAATACAACTCCTGTCCACATTTTAGGTGTCAGTTTAAATAAAACTTTCCACAGTTATTTAGGATGCTGGGAGTGTGCTTATAGATGCTGAGGCAGTGGAGAGACTGCCTGGAGTCTTCCTTGTAGGGGTTGTGAAAGCATTTCTTTGCTTTACCTCCCTGAACCCTAAGTGAACTACCCCTTCCTGGTCTGGAAATCATCCAAAACATTATGAAACAAAACTTTTATAGACCGTGATTGACCATGACCAAAAAGCTATGCCTGTACTTCATAAAGAATATAAGCGCTTTTTGTTACAAGCACTATAAAAGCCATGAGAGAGTTGTTATGTGTTGACATTGCAATGCTAAATGTAAGCGTTGCCTACTTTTATTGAAAATTAGTTTTTTCTTGTATAATTTTTAGTGAGTTGTAAAAATATTAACAACTTTGCAGCAAATACATCCTGGATGGGGTTGGTCCAGAGGGCAGTTACTAAAATGGTCAGTGGTCTTCGTCATAAAGCAGATGAGGACAGATTTGGGCCTGTTATTCAAAGTGATTTAAGCAGGCAGGAGAGGCTCCTGCCTAATTAAATCGTGCTCAGCGGTGCCACTGAATATCAGCACTAACAAAGTCCGACTTACATGCCCCTCCACATGTGTCAGTAATTGCAATGTGATTTGTACGTTATCTTTTCTGTTTCTGTATTTGAAGATTTGTAAAAAAAATCCCTTGGGAAGACTTAGTTTTGGGTAATCAATAAACAGTTTAAACTTAATAAATTAAATGAATGGTCTTAAGCAGTTCTGAGAAAGGAATAAACACTTAATTGTGGGGGTCTATTCTTCCATATTGTATATGAGCAGGGATCACAATAAATATCTGGTTCTAATGGGAATTAATGATGTTTCCAGGGATGCAGTGTCATCTGTCATCAGCTGATCACCCACAGACAAATGGCCCAGAAGAGAAATTTATTTATTTATTTTATAAGGATTTTTATACAGCCTTTTTTGAAAAATTCACCCAAATCAATAACAGCAATGTTTCTGTAGATTTCAAGAGAATGACTGGGATCTCTGCCTCCTCTCTGTCCACCACGAAAGGGCTGGATACGCTGAACCTTTGGAAAGGGGTACCTCTGCGTGGCCAGAACTGTCTAGTCACATGCCCTTGACCTCTAGCTCAAGAATAATCCCAGCCAACGACCCTCGATCGGTCTTCCAGAAGTCGAGGGACCTTGGTATCACCTAAACTCTTGACCAGTTTATCTAAATCACCTCCAAACCGGAGAGACCCCCAAAAGGGAAACTTAATCAGTTTTGACTTTGAAGCTGCATCCGTAGACCAACCTCTAAGCCAAAGAGTCCTCCGAGCAGACACACCTAACGCCATGGACTTAGCGGACGCCCTAAGCAAATCATACAGGGCACTGTTAACAACAAGAAAAAACCTGAAATGTTGTCGACATTTCCCAAGTCAGTTCAAACGAATGCACATCCCTGTTAGTCCCCACATCAGAATTTGAATAAAACACTAAAAGGCCCTGTTTACTAAGCCACGCTAGAAGCACATTAGCATTTTTAGCATTTCCTATGGGCATCTATACAGCTAGTGCCCACTAATTTTTAGCACGCACTAAAAAAACGAGCATACCTTAGTAAACAGGGCCCATAAGGTCCATTTTACTAAGCAGCAGTAGGCACTGATGTGTGTCTTCCACATTCCAAAAATCACTGCCATGGGATGCACTGAGGCATCCCACGGTAGTGTGCTGATCTGCGCGTGCTAATCCCGTGCTAAAAAATAGTTTTTCCCATTTTTAGCGCGGGAGGTGTGTCAATGGGTGGAGAGTAGGCGAGCCCTGCACTAATCGGGTGGCGCAGGCACATTGACGTACGCTAACCGATTAGTACAGGTTTAGCGAGGGAGCCCTTAGTGCCTACAAAATAGGTGGTGGTAAGGTCTCATGCGGTAATGGGCAGGTGCTGAGACATTTGCACATGGCTATTATGGAACAAAATGAAAACACAGCCATTTTACAGCACTGCTAAAAGTGGCTGCAGCGAGCAGGAAACCGACACGCTAAAACAGCACCAACCACTTTTTAGCGCAACTTAATAAGAGGGCCCCTAAAATTTATGGGGATGATTCTATAACTGGCGCCCCCATTTAGGCATACCAAAGATGCACAGCCGATTGTATAACACCACCTGAAAGAAGTCCAGGTTTTGTTACGGAATACTTGCAAACCCAGCATCAGTAAACATAACGTTCACACAACTGCTGTTACTCCAGCCATAGAGCTGACATAACAGCGGGTAAATATATGTGTCAAAGACACGTGTAACTTACGGTATTCTGAAAGTCAGGAATTTAACTTGGAGCTCCACCACTGTCCGGCCCATGTATATGCCCTCTTGCATTTACTCACTATCACCCAAATTTTGTATAGGTCGCCCAAAATTACATGCACAATTCTGGGCACGGATCGCAGACATGCATGTAAAGTAATTGGCTAAATTGGAGATAACAATCAATAATTAGCCTTTAAAAGTGCTAATTGGCACTAATTATTGGTTACGTCTGTATCTGCTCTGTACCTCTTTTCTATAACCTGTGCATCTAATTTATCTCACACGCAGCTCCAAATGGGGCGTGGCCAAGGGCAAGTCATGTGCATTCCACAATTTAGGGATTGCTTCTATTTCCACTGCCAAATGCCAGTAGTTAGGCTTAAGCATTTACACCAGTCTGTGGCAGGCGTAGATGTTTATGCCTAAGGTTAGGTGCAAAAATAACTTAACCTAGTAATCTATAAAGACAATTTTATATGGAACTGCATTTACATAAGAACATAAGCATAGCCGTAATGGGTCAGATCAATGGTCTATCTAGCTCAGTATCTTGTTTCCAACAGTGGCCAATCCTGGTCGCAAGTACCTGGCAGGAACCGAAATAGTAGCAACATTCCATGCTACCAATCCCAGGGCAGGCAATGGCTTCCCCAAGTCTGTCTCAATAGCAGACTATGGACTTTTCCTCCAGGAACTTGTCCAAACATTTTTAAACCCAGATACATTAACCTCCATTATCACATCCTCTGGCAGCGAGTTCCAGAGCTTAACTATTCTTTGAGTGAAAAAATATTTCCTCTTATTTGATTTAAAAGTATTTCCATGTAATTTCATTGAGTGTCCCCTGGTCTTTGTACTTTTTGAAAGAGTGAAAAATCAATTCACTTCTACTCATTCTACACCATTCAGGATTTTGTAGACTCTGTCCTTAGTGCACATCATCCCGGTGCCTACCTTTGGGTGACATTTACTAAATCTACTCCTATGCCACATGCTCCATTACAGAATAATGCTTAGTCCCCCTGCTGATAATTTCAGGGGTAAATGTAAACTTTCACATGAAAGCATTAGAATTTTATACATTTGCACATGCAAGAGTCACGTAAATGCTAGTGCCTAGATTATAGAATTGCCCTTGTAAAACTCTCCATATTTTTTAAAACTAAGAGGGGCATAATCGAATGGGATGCCCAAGTTTTCATGAGGGCGTCCTCATAGGACGGCCCCACGAAGGGGCAGGGAAACCCGTGTTATCGAAACAAGATGGGCACCCATCTTTCATTTCGATAATACGGTCGGGGACGCCCAAATCTCAACATTTAGGTCAACCTTAGAGATGGTCGACCTAAATGTTGAGATGGTCGACCTTAGAGATGGTCGTCCCCAGTTTTCGGCCATAATGGAAACCGAGGCTAAACCTCACCAGCCTGTAACATAATTGTCCCAGCCTCCCTGTGGCTGCCACCACCACCGCTGCTGCTGCTTCTTTCAAGCAGCAGCAGCAAAACAAAAATAAGCAGGCATGGGGCCACAGTCTTCAGACACCCACTGTTGGTTCTGCTAGTTCCCTACCTCCTCTGATGCCAACTTCCTGTTCCAGAGTAGGGGAATGGCAGAGCCAACAGCACATGCCTGAAGACTGCAGCCTCATGCCGGCTTGTTATTGTTTGCCACTGCTGCTGGTTGGAAGAAGCAGCGGGGTGGCAGTAGGGACAGAAGATGGTGAAGGTAGACCCTGCAAAAGATGCTGAAGGGAGACCCAGGAAGGAAGAGAAAAGACACCAGATGGAAGAAGGGGAGAGAGAGAGAGCGAGACAGAGAGAGAGAGAGAGAAAGGTGGGAGATGTTGAATGGAAGGAGTGAGAAATGATGGATAAAAGAAGGGAGAGAGAGAAGGAAAGAGGGGAGGCACTGAATAGAAGAGGGGTGAAACAGATAAGATGAGTGGAACAATGGGGAGAGAAAGAGGGGAGATGCAGGATGGAAGGAAGAGAAGAGAGAGAGAGAGGGGACACTATAGATGGAAGGGTGGAGAGTCAGAGAAGGGAGATGCTGGTTGGAAGAGTGGAGAAAGTGGGCTGGATGGAAGGATGGCAAGAGAGACATGGGGCATGCTGGATAGTAAAGGGGTAATGAGAGAGAAGATCAGTGCATTTTTTTCTAGCAAAAGAGGTGCCAGTACTCAAATGCCAGGCCACCCTTCATGGGTAGGGTGATCACTAAGGGACCCACCCCACAATAGCCAGGCCCCCTGCAAGCAGTCACATAATCTATGACAAAGCAGAATTGGTGTAGAGCCTGAGCTCTTTCATTAAAACTTTGGGACCATGAGACAATTTTAGCAGACAATGGAAAAGGTGCCGGTACTCAGTACCCCCAAATACCACCTCAAAAAAAAGCCCTGGAGAAGATTCTGGGTAGAATGGGGAGAGAGAGATAGGGGACACATTGGATGGAAAAGGGGTACAGAGAGAGAAGATGCTGGGTAGAAGAATGGGGAGAGAAAGAGAGTAGACACTGGATGGAAAGATGAGGAGAGAAGGAGGGCAGATGCTTGATGGAAGGATCGGGACAGAAAGTGGAGAGACACTGGATGGAAGGATGGAGAGAGAAAGGAGAATGCTAAATAGAAGGAGGAGAGAAAGAGAGGAGATGCTAGATAGAGACTTACCTGTAGCAGGTGTTCTCCAAGGACAGCAGACATGTCTCACATATAGGTGATATCATCCAGGAAGCCCGGTGCAGACCCTGCCAAGTACACTGTCACTTTAAATTTTGAGGCAGTTCCCCCACTGTGCATACGCAGATGCCTTCCCAAAATTCTCTTCCTTCATTTAAGGCCTTACTCAAAACATATCTTTTTCGCCAGTTAAACTTGTTTTCCCTAACTATGGGTCTGCATTAGCCTTGGGGTCTTGTAAGATACAGCAGGTTTGCTTGTTTGTGGTCTGTTTGGTCTTGCTCTCTATTCCTTTTATTGTTTTATTTTTATTGTTTTCTGTTTGTTTTGCTTTTATTGTAAAATTGTAAGACACAAACGCCTGTGTTTACTAAGCGGCGCTATGGGCGCATCAGCATTTTTAACGCGCATAAACGGTTTAAGTGCATTAAACACTAACATGCCTATAGAAATGTATAGGCGCATTAGCGTTTAACACATCTTAAATTTACAGGCACGTTAAAAATGCTAACACACCTTAGTAAACATACCCCCAAAGTATTGTATTGTGTGATAATGCTTTTGTCATATGTAAATCACTTTACGGCACTGCCTTAGGCGGGTCATCAAATAAACATAACCTTGGACCTTAGAATAGTTTGTAAAAGACTGGAGAATAAGAGGAAGAGGAATAGGGGAGGACCAGGTTGATGGAAAGAGATGGAATGCTGTAGATAGACAAAGTAAAAAGAGGGAAATTGAAGACTGGATAGTAAAATTGAATTCATTCTGGACAGTGAAGCAGAAAAAAAAAACAAAAGAGAAAGGAGGAGAGAGAAAAATGACAAATGGCAGGAGACCCTGGCAAGAGAGTTATGAGATGACAAAGGAAAGCAGACACAAGAGACTGGGTGCAACACAATTAGAAAAAGTAAATGGCCAGGCAACAAAGGTAGGATAAAGTAATGTGATAGCTTTGCAAATAAAGGTTAATAAATTTAAAAAAAACCCACAAAATAGAAAGTAAAGTGATACCTTTATATTGGTCTAATTTTAATACATTTTTGACTAGTTTTCAGAGACAAGAACTTCCTTCCTCAAGTCAAGAGAGGATACTATAATGCGAAATTACTTATCTGTAGAAGGTGTTCTCTGAGGACAGCAGACATGTGGAGGGGCATTTTCGATATGACATCTAAGTCTGACTTTGGACGTTTTGCAAAAAACGTCCAAAATCTGAATAGCAAAGAAGTTCATTTTCAAAAAAGAAAAACGTCTATCTTTTGTTTTCGAAAATAGAAGGTTTTGTGATTTGGATGCTTTATTTTTTTGGTCCATTTTCGAAAACAAAAGATAGACGTTTTTCTTTTTTGAAAATGAACTTCTTTGCTATTCAGATTTTGGACACACAAAATCAAGCCATTGGAATGTAGAAGGAGCCAGCATTTTTAGTAGACTGGTCCCCCTGACATCCCGCAATAGGGCACCCTAGGGGGCACTGAACTTCATAAAATGCTCCCAGGTACACATCTCACTACTGCTCCCTTACCTTGTTTGCTGAGCCCCCCAAAACCCACCCAAAACCCACTAACACGCCCCCTTGAGATTTGGATGCACTTCTGATGGACTTCAAAGAAAAACGTCTAAAAATAGGTTTTGAAAATACTGATTTAGACGCTTTTGTGAGAAAAATGTCCAAATGCTGCTTTATGTTTTTCTGTTTTGAAAATGAGCTCAATATTCTCACATACAGGTAACATCATCCACAGAGCTCATTGCAGACACTGCCGAGTGCACTGTCACTTTCAATCTTTGAGGCTGTTCCCCCACTGTGCATACACAGATGCCTTCCCGGCCCAATGCTCCAGTGTGAGACCAGCAGTACAGTACTAAAGCTAAGAAGACAACTCCAAGGGGAGGTGGGAGGGATGTGAGAATATATGCCTGGACAGAAAACTGAGGGTAGGGTTATATGGTCATTTCTCTCAGTGGAGAGGGTGAACAGTGGCATGCTGCAGGGATCAGTACTGGGACCGGTGCTATTTAACATATTTGTAAATGAAATGGAAATTGGAACGACGAGTGAGGTGATTAAATTTGTGGATGACACAAAACTATTCAAGGTTGATAAAACACGCAAGGACTTTGAAATATTGCAAGAAGACCTTAAGAAAGTGGACACAGGCAAGGTGATACACATTGGAAAGAATAATCTGAATCATAGTTACCTGATGCTAGGATCCACCAGCTCAAGAAAAAGATCTAGGTGTCATTATAGATAATACCCTGAAATATTCTGCTCAGTGTGCGGTTGCGGCCAAAAAAGCAAACAGGATGCTAGGAATTATTAGGAAAGGTATGGTGAATAAGAGTGAAAATACTATAATGCTTCTGTAACACTCCATGGTGCGACCTCACCTTGAGTATTGCATTCAGTTCTGGTCACTGTATCTCAAAAAAGATATAGAGGAATTAGGAAAGGCTAAAGAGGTTAGGGCTCTTCAAGACAGATGAGGGGAGATATGATTGAGATCTACAAAATCCTGAGCGGTGTAGAATGAATAGAAGTAAATCGATTTTTTACTCATTCCAAAAGTATAAAGACTAGGGGACACTCAAGGAAATTACATGAAAATACTTTTAAAACAAATAGAAGGACATATTTTTTTCGCTCAATGAATAGTTAAGCTCTGGAACTCTTTGGTTTAAAAAAGGTTTGGACAACTTCCTGGAGAAAAGTCCATAGTCTGCTATTGAGACAGGCATAGGGAAGCAACTGCTTGCCTTGGAATTTGTAGCACGGAATACCACGATTGGGTTTCTGCCAAGTACTTGTGACCTGGCTTGGCCACTGTTAGAGACAGTATACTGGGCTAGAAGGACCATTGGTCTGACCCAGTATGGCTACTCTTATGTTTTTATGTCTTCGGAGAACACCTGCTACAGGTAAGTAACTTAGGGCCCGATGCACAAAAGTCCCCATTAAAACCACGTACATTTAGATCCTCTGTAGAACTTACCAATTTGGAAATAGCGAGCAATTATCAAAGGAAATCGCATGCAAATGAGCTGCACACAGTTTCAGCAAGCAGCTTAGTAGGGAAAGTGCCTAGCACATGCACAGAACAGTCTTTCGGTAAGTGTCCCTGTTCTGCGCATGTGCTAGGGCTGGTGTACTTTTTCCTTTCCCCTGCAGGACTTGCTGGCTGCACTGTCCTCCTGTCTCCTTTCCCTTGCAGTACTCTGATGCTGGCTCTACCTTCCTCCTGCAGCTTACTTGCTTTCCCTCTACCCCCCCCCCCCCCCACGATAATTTTACTTGGGAATCTCCTCTTTGCTGAAAGCCCCCTCCTCCCCAGCTGACATCATAGGAGCTTTCCCCAGCTGATTGGCCATCTACTTGTTTCTCTGTCTCCCCCCCCCCCCAGCTGACATCATAGCTGACATCACAGGGGCTTTCCCCAGCCGCTTGGCTGTCTGCTTGTTTCTCCACCCCTAAGCTCTTCTCTGCTGTTTGCTATTCTTTGCTATTGAAAAAAATCTCCTCCTTGCTGAAAGCCCCCCCCCCCCAGCTCTTTATCTGCCATTCTAAGCTGTTCTCTGCTCTCTGACACTGTTTGCTATTGAAAAAACTCTCCTCCTTGCAGATCCCCCCCCCCCCAGCAGTTTCTCTGCCCCTCTAAAGCTGTTCTTTACTCTCCAAGTTTTGCTATTGAAAAATGCAAGCAGACCTCTCCTCACAGAAGTCTGCTTGCATTTTCCTTTACACAATGACAGCTGTAGACCTGACAGAAAATTTTGCACATTAAGGGTAGGTGGGACTTTCTGTGCATCACTCGGAAATATCTGTGCATCATTCAGAATGCTCATTTTAATACTAATTAGCTCTTTGTACTATGTTTGCATAAGATTATTGTTAGCTGCTACCCCCAAATGGTAAAAAACACCCAGAACCCCTTTGTGCATTAGACATCTAATAAAGTGATCGCTAGACTGGCTAGAACTAGTTTAACTTTGAAGCAGATGTTGCTAGCATTGGAAGCTTCAAGCATCGGCCCCCTAGCTTTCTCTGAGCACAAGTAGTCATAATACTCTCACATATGGGACTCACTACTATACTACTACTACATATCATTTCTATAGCACTACGAGGCATACGCAGCGCTGTATACTGGACATAAAAAGACAGTCCCTACGTGACAGAGCTTACAAACTAATTAGGACAGACAAACAGGACAAACAAGCGATAAGGGAATATTAAAGTGAAGATGATAAAATAAGGGTTCTGAAGAAGTGAATAAGGGTTAGTAAGCTCCTTTGAGCAGGAACTGTCCTCTGTGTTAAATTGTACAGCGCTGCGTAACCCTGGTAGCGCTTTATAAATGTTAAGTAGTAGTAGTAGTTAGGAGTTAAAAGCAGCATCAAAAAGGTGGGCTTTTAGCTTAGATTTGAAGATGGCCAGAGATGGAGCTTGATGTACTGGCTCAGGAAGTCTATTCCAGGCATATGGTGCAGCAAGACAAAAGGAACAGAGTCTGGAGTTAGCAGTGGAGGAGAGGAGTTCAGATAAGAGAGATTTACCCAGTGAACAGAGCTCCTGGGGAAGAGTGTAGGGAGAGATAAGAATGGAAAGGTATTGAGGAGTTGCAGAGTGTATGCACTTGTAAGTCAATAAGAGGAGTTTGAACTGTAGGCGAAAATGGATAGGGAGCAAATGAAGTGACTTGAGGAGAGGGATAATATGAACATAGCGACGCTGGCGGGTCAGACTCACTAGCTATCAAGCTCACGACATAAATTAATTCTGCAGTTTAGTTGATATTGAGCTGAGTGGAAAAAAAGGGCTGGAAGGCAGAGTTGGTTTTTAAGTGGCAAAAGGATTCTACAGTACTGCTTGTCCAAACCAGTTATCCTGCCTAGAATGCTGCTCCAGACAGTAATTAGCTGTGAAAGTGTGGATAGAAGACCATGCAGCTGCCTTGCAAATGTCTTTAATGGAGACAGAGCGGAAATGGGCACCTGAAACTGCCATGGCTTTTACATTCTGAACTATGACTCGACCACGAAGGGTCAGTCTAACCTGAGTATACGTGTAGGAGATGTGGAGGGGCATAATCGAACACAAACGCCTATCTCCATGGGCGTTTATCTCCGAGAACGGGTCCGTGAAGGGGTGGGCCAAACCGTATTTTTGAAAAAAATGGACGTTTTTGAGCTGGGCGTTTGTTTTTTTTAGCGATAATGGAAACTAAAAACACCCAGCTCAAAAACGTCCTAATCTGAGCCATTTGGTCGTGGGAGGGGCCAGGATTCGTAATACACTGGCCCCCCTGATATGCCAGGACATCAACTGGGCACCCTAGGTCAGTGTGGTAGACTTCAGAAAAAGCTCCCACATGCATAGCTCCCTTACCACGGGTGCTGAGCTCCCAACCCCCTCCCCCAAAACCCACTACCCACAAATGTACAACACTACCATAGCTCTTAGGGGTGAAGGGGGCACCTACATGTGGGTACAATGGGTTTTGGAGGCCTCCCATTTACCAGCACAAGTGTTACAGGTGGGGGGGGGATGGGCCTGGGGCCACCTGGCTGAAGTGCACTGCGGTACCCACTAAAAGTGCTCCAGGGACCTGCATACACGCAGGCCTCTAGGACTTGTTGCTGCTGTATAACATTGGCACACCAGTTGACACCTGAAGATTAATCTCTCCGAAAACGTCATTTATTGGAATAACCGTGTTTACTCACAGTTAACTGCAGATCAGAGGTTGTGCCCCACTGGCAACGAGTCTCCCTGGTACTGAGATGAGCAGTAGGTCAGAGCTGGCAGAATGGTGTACAATGCCCTCTTTCAGCCACATTCAAGGTAAGAACTAAGTTGTCTAACGTGGCTAACACAGGAAAGGGAACTAAAACTGGCTTACAAAAATGGCCACTACTGCATGGACTACAACAGGAAACAACAGGGTACACTCTGACCCAGTAGGCAGGAGGAAAAGTACCATGGGAGAAGAGCCTACCAACTACCAACATCGTGAGACTGTAACACAAGCTAATGAAATCACGGAGCCCACTACACCCACCACAATGCAATGCTGATGTGATCCTGTACTGCACCCGAGAGCCACATCTGACCCAGGGAAAGGCTGTGACAGGATCGAACACATTCTGCTGTCATGGAGGTGGGTACGGCATTTGAGGCTGGCATACAGGCTGGAAAAAAAGTTTTTAAAGTGGCTTTTATTTTGGTGGGAGGGGGTTAGTGACCACTGGGAGAGTCCGGGGAGGTCATCCCTGATTCCCTCCAGTGGTCATCTGGGCAGTTGGGGCACTTTTTTGGGACTTGTTCGTGAGAAAAAAGGGTCCAAAAAAAGTGACCCAAAATCGCAGTCAAAACGCCTTTTTTTTTCGATTATCAGCTAAAGACGCTCATCTCTCCTCAGCTGATAACCACGCCCCAGTCCCGCCTCCACCACGCCTCCGACACGCCCCCATCAACTTTATTCGTTTCTGCGACGGAGTGCAGTTGGAAACGCCCAAAATCGGCTTTCGATTATACCGATTTGGGCGCCTTTGCGAGAAAAACGCCCATCTCCCGATTTGGGTTGAAATATAGGCGTTTTTCTTTTTTGATTATAAGCTGGATATTCAGCCAGCCAAGTAGATATAGTACATTTGGTGATGGGTATCCCTAATCTGTTAGGATCGAGGATGCAAAAAGCTGGGAGGACTTCCTATGAGGTTTTGTACATTCTATATAGTATGCTAGAGCATGCTTGCAGTATAAGATATGCAGTGCTGCTTCTCCAGGATGAGAGTGTGGTTTAGGGAAGAAGACAGAATGAAAAGGCTGATTGCACTCAAGTGTACTCTAACTAAGTTAGTTTTGAGGCCAAAATTTGAAAGATGGAGGAGGTACTCCATAAGGAAGGCAGAGAGCTCGTATCAGGATCGAGTGGGGGTTCCATTTAATTTTTGTGTACATATTTCTACTCTGTTTTGTGGTTACTTTTTAAAGTGAGGGTCTTTCTATGTTCTGTGTGTGTGACAGAAACCGACTAAAACACCTGTGATTGTATACCCCCTCCCCCCTCGATAGTCAGTGGCACTAAACCAGGCAGTCCTGCTGAATATCACCTCTGATGACCTATAAAAAAAAGGGCAGTAGAGCCGGAGGGGGCGGTCCAAGATGGCGACATGCTGAATGCTAATGTTGGAGCTCTCTGCTAACCTGTTGAGCTTAACCTATTTTCCTTTAAAAAAAAATGCCTCATACTAAACGTAAGGGGAAAGTAGCAACCTCGGCTACTAAAACCTCTTCTCCGGTTCAACAGTCTATTGAGAGATACACCACGAAGCAACCTACCTTGGAGCCTGGAAGGGGCCCTGCTGTTTCCATCGGTGAAGACTCCTTTGGCGACTTGGGGCTTGAGGTTACACTCTCCCCTCCAGATCTTCATCCACCGCCGATTCCCGAAGAACGCCTACTCTGGCGAACCCTATCTGACCCGGAAGAGGTCGATGCGGTTTCGAATAGAGGAACAGATGCGGCGGTTTCTGAAGGCAGCCTGATGGCAACGGCTAAACATCTTACCCCGATTTGTAGGGAGAATACGGCTGTGACTCTCGAGAGCATTTGGACGGCTCTTCAGAGAGTAGAGTTAACGGTGGCCAATTCCGCTAAGGAAATCAAAGATTTAGTAAGTACTGTTGCAACGCTATCCCAGACTTTTACAATAGCACAGCAGGAAACAAGAGAACAAATGGAGGGCCTTAAATTGGAAGTAAAAAATATGAAAGAAGTCTCCGTAACACTTGTTAAAGAAAATATGGCGACACAACGAAGATTAGAATTGTTAGAAAACTTCAATCGGAAATTAAATCTTAGACTCTTGAATTTCCCGAAAGAAATGGGTATTAACCCCCTGGATGCATTTAAATTATACTTGCAGGAGGTTTTAAATTTTCCCCAAGACTCTATTCCACCTTTGAATAAAGCATATTATATTACTTCAAAAAAAATACCCCCAGCAACTATACAAGCAACTCCAAAGGAAATTCAGGAAGAATCTTTGAATATTACTAACATATTAGAGACTACTTTAAATGTGAACTCTGAAAGGTCTACTCTAATTGTTTCTTTTGTTTTTCAGCAAGATTTAGATGCAGTATTACGATTATACTTTAAAAAAATGCAAACAATGTTTAGGGGTAAAAGAATCTGGATATATCCTGATGTAACAAAACATACTCAAGAAAGGAGGAAGTTGTTTTTAACTTTAAGATCAGAAGTTATATCTTTAGGGGCCTCCTTCTATCTTAATTACCCCTGCAAATGTGTTATAAAATATCAGGGATTGAAATACATTTTTTACCAACCCGAGCAACTTAAAGTTTTTCTGAATATGAAGAAATTGACCAACCGTTAACCTATTGAAGATAATTATAATTGTATGTATTAGATAGGTCAGCATGTTAAGCAAATTTCTACTTTACGATTGTTTCTTTAATTTTAGTCTTCAGATGTGGTAGATCCCCCCCTATTTGTGGTCTAAAGAAGATAAAAATCTTTTCCTTTGATTTACCTTAGGGAGGGGATGTCTTTCTCATATAATATAATTCTGTTTGTATTTCATGTTAAAGGTAATAATGAATATTTCTTTAATTTCAGTCTTCAGATCAGGTAAAAGAAGAAAAAAAATTTTTTCCTTTGATTTATTTTATGGGAAGGGATATTGTTTCTCATATAATATAATTCTGTCTGTATTTCCTGTCAAATGTAACAATAGTTTAATTTGATTAAAATAAAAATATAAATTAAAAAAAAAAAAAAAAAAAAAGGGCAGTACAGAGGGTGGCATTAGGGAGGAGCCAGCAATTATATAGGTGTCGACATTATTCAGTGCCAGCACCCACATAGCTAAGCAGGTAAATTTAAGGCAGCTCAATATCAGCTGGCACCCACATAACTATATTTTAAAGAAGCCCTGATCTCCCACCCAGCCTCCAAAAAAGCACCCCTTCCTACCCCTTCTCCAGCCCATAAGAATCAAAGCCCACCCCCCGGAATGAGCCCCCCACCCCCATCTCCCCGAGATCTAGGCAGCCATCCCAGGCCTCCCTGTATTGGTCCTAGTGGGGTTGTTGGGGGAAAAGGGAAGCTGCCACAAGAGATCATGACAGCCATTTACAGAGGCAAACAAAAAAAGAAGCAAACACTGGGCCTTCAGGATTGAGAAAAAATGGAGTCCTTTAATACTTCAAGATTGAGAAAAAATGGAGTCCATTTACAGAGGCCAGCCACAAGAGACAGTAGAGAGTGGGTTCACTCTTGCCCCAATGCCCCCACTAGGACTACCAGGGATACAGGTAGGCCTCCTGGTCCTACTTAGATCTAAGGGGGGTGAGGAGAGCTTGTTCCGGGGAAGGTAGGGTTTTGATTCTCATGGGCTGGAGAGAAGGAGGTAGGAAGCAATGAAACTTTTTTGGAGGCTGGAAGGGGGATCGAGGCTTCTTTAAAGTTAAAATATAATTATGTGGGCCTCTACTGAAGATTAGCTGTGACTCGTATAGGCTCTAGCCACTACCCTCATCACATTTAACCCCCAATATTCAGTGCCAATACCTGGACATGGCCCATCACTGAATACTGTGGGCTAATCTAGCTGGCAATGGAGAACGTTTAAAAAAACACTGACCGCTGCTGGCTGAATATCAGCCAAGAGATTTTCTGTTAGCATCAAATGTCTGTGTATGATCACTTTGTACTAATCCAGCTTGTTTAGTTTATGGTGCTGTCTTTTCCTAGGTAGACCCTGAACGTGTGTCACCTGGAAGTTAATGTCATTATGGTATGGTAGAATTGCTCTGTAGGTCCTGAGTGACATTTGCAGTGTTTTATGTTACTTCACACAAATGCCTGGTACTGGATTTTGGATTTGAATTTCAGTAGTAGTTCAAGGCAAGTTATATTCAGGTACAGTAGGTATTTTCTTGACCCTGGTGGGCTTATAATCTGTTTGTACCAGAGGCAGTGGAGAGTTGTCCCAGATCTCAAGGATCAGTAGTGGGATTTGAACCCTGGCTTCCCTGGTTCTCAGACCACTGCTCTAACCATTAGGTTCAGGTAATATGTATTGCAAACATGTTTAGTAATGCAACAGTAAACTAAAGGCTGGCAGATCTGAAGTCCGGTGGCCATTTGGCAACCTACCAAAAACACTGGTAGCTAAATCATTTTATGGTTGCCACTAACCACAGGGTTTCTGTTAACATTGCTGCTGAGCACTACTATTCACATAGCCAACAGGAAGATGCTGGACTGGGGAGCTAGGGGCTGACTGGGATCCAAGTGTGAAAGTACCTGCATATATTTTCAGAATTATGTTTCAAATACCATTCTATGAAATATTTGTAATATTTTGGTGAGCGTTATTTTAGGTTCAACAATTTTTATTGATGACTGTTCACAATGTATACATATCTCGCCTTGAATGTACAAAACTCAAGTGCAAGCAACTTTCAATAGTTCTTAATGTTCATTTCGTCATCATACATTTTACATTAGTGCTCTCCCCACCTCTCTATGGTATTTTGCAACAATAATGTATGATAAAACATCAACTTAAATATTTAGATCTTAGGCCCTACTGACCAGACAGACCTCTCAGTATTGATGTTTTAGTACATAATTCCTAGAGTGTATTCAATGCGCATAATAAAATTAGAAACAGAGGTACGGGGGGGGGGGGGGGGGGCGGGAGGAGGCTGCTGGTACACAGTGAAGGAGTCCTTTCCTGCTATATTTAAAATATTTAAAAGTGCCCCTACTGACATAGGTGTTTCCACACCCTAAGAAATTTATCTTGACCCAAATTAGCTAATCCCACATCACCCTAACCCCACTCTACCTGCCATGGCTCCACCCCACCTTAGTTCTGCCCCACCTTAGCTCCACCCACAGTTGAGTCACCAACCACCTATGGAGCCAGGGTTTCTGCAGACTCGGTGAGGGCCAAAATTCTGCAGGAAATGCAGACTCATGTTCATTGGAATCTAGCAAAAGATGAAGGTTTTCAGGAAAGACAGGCAGTTTAGATATGTCAGTATGATCCCCAATTCAAGGAAGGTGATAAGGCGTGAATATCGACATAAGGACTAGCAGACCAATTCCAAAGTTATACTTCAAATTCATAGTGCTTTACATTCTAGCTTTCAAAGAACACCTCCCAGCAATCACCTGGTATTCCATGTGACTCTAATAAAACTGTTTCATGAGAATCCATTCCTGGGCCAAAACATGCATGGAGGAGTAACCTAATGGTTAGTACAGTGGCCTGAGAACCAGGGAAACTTGGTTTGATTCCCACTGTAGCTCCATGTGACTCTGGGAAAGTCACTTAACCCTTCATTGCCCCAGGCAAAGACAGCCCTATAATTAGGTCAACAGAGGTAGAGACCGTTGGTGACACTTTTTAGGGAGTGACATCTTGCTGCTGATTAGCCTGCCTGCTTGCCAACTTCCACCCCCTCTCCTGTGAGTTTATCATTCCCTTTAGCCACCTCCTGCCCCTTATCTACTAGATTCCATGAATTTATAAATAGAGGCGGGGGGGGGGGGGGGAGGCGGAGGTATGGGTAGGAGGGAACTTTGGAAGAGAGTGGACCCTTTGGGGAAGTATGTGATGGGAGGCTTTGGGGAGGGGGGATGTGATTGGGGGATGTGTCAGCCAGGGGGCACTACAGGTAGGGAGGCAAGCTATTGCCCTTTAAATTATGGCCTGAGAGGTTGATCGCAAGCAACATTATTCATGTAACCTGCAATATTGATTTATTGCAGGTTAATGCTCCCACTGTGAATTAAGGTGCGATAAAAGCCCAAAGTTTACTACCCCCCTTAGTGCATAGCTCTATATGCTGCTGAACCCAATTTCTATTATAGTCTAAATACCCTCTAGCTACTTCTTTACACAAGACTCACCATAACTCTTTGTTCTGGTCACATATTTTACAGTACAGTTTACCTTCTCTATTCACATTGGCTATTCTCCAAAGCTCTGTTTTTCTTGGCAAGAAATTCCCTAATTTATATAATAAACTGTGCTCACCATCTGTGCTTTTTCTCTTCCTTTGACGGCAACTCAGAAGTGATCTACCATAAACGTTTGATCTTTCATTTAATAATACATAGCCATGAAATTATGATGAATAGACAGAAAACATAACAAATGTTTGCAGTAGATTAGTGTAGTAATATAATGACAGCACATAAAGACCAGCTGGCCCATTTAGTCTACCCTACTGTCTTCTACTCTTGTTCTGTACCATGTTTTGTAGATAAGTATATTACCACAGTCATCAGATGCTCCTGGGGATATAGCCTCCATGATTTGTTACATACTCATGAGATGTATGTTTACAGCTTCTCTACCTTTATCTTTCTGTATGATCTTGGGCAAATCTGTAATTTTATCCAACTGTAATTGAGTAGGAATGATGATATAATTCTTCCTCTTGCACCCAGTCCAACTGTCAGAAAAGTGTTGCCAAGCCAGCCATCCCAAAGGCATGCATATTTCTGTAATTCAAAACTGTAAAGCACATTGAGAAGCTGATTAAGTGAAGATTCAGTGCTACAATCCCTTCTTCAAAGGAAGCTGAGTTAGCAAAGGTTTGCTACAGCAGAATTTGCATAATAGTTCCTCAATTTGCTATACAGTATGCAATATGGAGACTCACAATGAAGAATATGTGCCCTGGTACCATCAAGCTTCTCAGAACCAATTTTCTTTTCTGAATAGAGGTGGAAACCTGCAAAAGGCCAGAACCATTTAGAAGCATGCTGTTATAGTCAGAATTTAATGCAGAATTGCTGTGTGGGTCTTTTTAGCAGCATTTCAGAAATTGAAAGCCTGAGATACAAAGCATGCAACAGTTCACAGATAATTTCTGGAGGGGAGGGGGGTTCCCAAATGTTTTTTTTATTATTAATTTCCCATTGGGCCATCATGGCAAATACATAAAGGACAGACAAGCACAAAAGGAAAAGGGGTTTCTGGCACATCCTCCACTACAACATATAAATTGGCACCTTCCTCCCATATCCAGCATCTCATCTGTCCTTCCCTAGCCTCCTCCCCCCTTACCAGGCTTGCCACCACCTCTACCCTACCTTGGCCGGGGCTAGAAGAAAGAGGAAATCATCTTGGTGCAGAGCCTTCTTGCACATGCTCATGCTCCAGCACTGCCGTGTCCTGCCCCTGATGACTTCCCAAACATCGGCACCACCCTACCACATTTACCTTGCTTACCATGGTGTGCTAGCCCTGCAGACAACAAGTTGATTTTAGATGCGTTAGGTGCCATTTGGACATAACAAATAGTGAATATACAAAGGCAAATTGTCATGCAAATGTAAGTGGCTATTTTATAAATGGAGCTTCTTATAAATACAGATGAGACAAATCATGTTTCTACTACTACTACTATTAATCATTTCTATAGCGCTACTAGATGTATGCAGCACTGTACACATTATATGCAGGTACTATCTCTATCCCCAGAGGGTTCACAATCTAAGTTTTTTGTACCTGGGGCAATGGGTGTAGGCATCAATGGAGGAGGTGTTCTTTGGAGTGTTCCTTATGATATATGTGACAGTTATATTTCGTAAGGGTCATACATGTACAAGATGCCAAATTTCAATGCTGATATTTACACCTGCTAATAATCACACATAAAACTCCCATGAACTTATCCTTTTTGATCTGATGTTCAGTGAGGTGTTTGTTCAAGGAGAATTGCTTGTGTCTGGTGTTCCCTGTTTATCACTCTCTGTTACTCTTCATCCCATCTCCATTTACTCTATTCAGTACCTACAATCCCTCTCCTCCCCACCCCAACAAAAAAAATGGCTTGATATTCCAACCTTAGTCAGCATCAATAATCTGATTTGGCTTCAGCTAACTGCAGAATTGAACCATCATCTATTTAAACGGTGGGACTCTGTATCTATGGAGACCTGTAGGAGTTCAGAAATAGACATAGGAGTAGGAAGAATATGGATTCAATGACTACAGGAAACAGAGCAGAGAAAAAATAGAACCCTAGGAGTTAACACATAAGAAAAAGATTTAGGTGTCATCGTGGATAATAGGCTGAAATCTTCTGCTCAGTGTGTGGCAGTGGCCAAAAAAGCAAACAGAACGTCAACAATTATTAGGAAAGGGATACAAAATAAGACAAATAATATTTTAATGCCTCTGTATTGCTCCATGGTGTGATCACACCTTGAGTATTGTGTGCAATTCTGGTCGCAATACTTAAAAACGATATAGCAGAATTAGAAAAGTTTCAAAGAAGCATGATCAAAATGATTAAGGGGATGGAACTCCTTTCATATGAAGAAAGACTTAAAAGGTTAGAACTCTTCAGTTTGGAAAAGAGACATCTAGTGGGGGGGGGGGGGGGGGGGGGGATATGATAGAGGTCTAGAAAATATTTAGTGGTGTACAGATGGCAAACGTAAATAATTTTTTTTATTTTTTCCAAAAGTACAAAGACCAGGGGACACTCAAGGAAGTTACATAATACTAGTTTAAAAACAAACAAGAAATATGTTTTCACTCAACAAATAGTTAAGCTCTGGAACTTGTTGCCAGAGGAAGTTGTTATGACCCGGTAGTAGTGAGCCCCTGTGCCCCGACTGAGCACGGCAGAGATGGAGTGATGCCGCACTCGAGCAGGCAGCCAGACAAACCCTAGCTTCACCTGGGAAGTGACCACCGTTCACCAAGAGTTGAGCTCCCAGCTGCAGGTGGCCACCAGGACTTCTGGGACCAGCGGGGTTGCACGGCCGCTGACCAGGCTGACGGGCAAGCAGACACAGTCCAATAGCCAAGTAATCCGTAGGGCAAAGAACAGTCAAACCAGTCCAAGGTCTAGGCAGGCAGCAAACAATCATGGTCAGGAAAACAAGCCGAGGTCTGGTACACAGGAATACAGGAACTGAGGAAAGCCGGTGAACAGAACTCCGGCGTGGACCTCTGAGACAATTGAGGCCGAAGCAACGAAGGACTGAAGGCAGGGCCTTAAGTAGTGGAGGAATTAGGCTCAAGCATGTGCAGCTGATTCAAGATGGCTGCCCCCATCAGCAGAGGTGCCTACGTCCAAATGTGGGCTTCCTTCCTGACCTCGTTACTCCAAGATGGCTTCCCAGGACCTGATCTATCCAAGATGGCTGCGGCCATGATCCAACCCAGATGACGATTGCCAGAAATAGGAAACAGAAACAGACCCTCCTTCCTTCCTTCCTGAAGCTAACCAACACCAAGATGGCTGGCTATCTTCGCCGGGCCACGACTCACTGGCGAATCGGCTGCGTAGGTCTGGCACCAGGTGAGGGACGTAACAGACATGATATCAGCAATTAGTATATCTGAGTTTAAAAAAGATTTGGAGATGTTCCTGGAGGAAAAGTCCATAGTCTACTATTGAGATATACATGGGGAAGCCACTGCTTGTCCCTGGATCAGTAGCATGAATATTGCTGCTATCTGGGATTTTATCAAATACTTTATTTATTGCATTTGTACCCCACACTTTCCCACCTCTTTGCAGGCTCAATGTGGCTTACAATACATCATGGATAGTGGAAGTAAAAAGAGAATAGATATTTGGTTTTACAGAAGGATTTTGGGTTGTATGGTAATAGAATACATGGTAGTAATCTATATTAATAAATCCCACCTTGAACGTTCTGAAGCTCACTCCAAGGCAGAGAAGCTCACTCCAAGGCAGAGAAGCACAAAAATCCTGTAGTCTTCATAGGCTAGGACCAGTCACCCTCACTCATAGACCCGTCCTCAGCCACGCCCCATCTGTACATAAAACGCTACCTCAACATTCTGAAGACAACCTGCTGAAGCCATCTGCAAAATCCCTAAACAGTTCGTAAGTTCATGGTAGTGAAGCCATCCAACTCACCATGTCTCTCTGCCCCGCCCTCGAGGGCAGAACACAGAGAGTAAAGGGATCCATAAAGGCACCCCTACCAACTGGCAACCCCCTCCAACGAACAATGACCCAGGCAGGGGGAGTGTTTCCGTACTCCTCCCCCTGCCTAGGAATCGCTACAGACTGCTGGCAAACCCCCCCCCCCCCCCACACGACCACAAAAGCCACCCGCAACCCCCCACACACACACAAACACACACACAAACAAACGCAAACACACACACACACACAAACAAACACACAAACATACACACAAACACACACACATAAACACACACACACACACACAAACACAAACACACGCAAACACACACACGCAAACACACACAAACACACACACACACACAAACACACACGCACACACACACACAAACACACATGCACACACAAACACACACATGCAAACACACACACAAACGCACACACACACATAAACACACAGAAACACACAAACACATACAAACACAAACACACACATAAACACACACACAAACACATACACAAACACACACACAGAAACACACAAACACAAACCCGCACACACAAATAAACACACACACAAACACACACACGCAAATGCACACACACAAACACACACACGCAAACGCAAACACCCAAACACACCCAAACACACACACACACAAACACAAACACACACAAACACACACACAAATGCAAACACACACACATAAACACACACACAAACACATACACAAACACATACACATAAACACACACACACAAACACACACATAAACACACACACAAACAAACACACACAAACATACAAACACACACACACACAGAAACACACACACACACACAGAAACACACACACACAAAAACACACACACAAACACACACACAAACACACACACACACATAAACACACACAAACACACACACACAAACACACACATAAACACACAAACGCAAAAACACACACAAACACACAAACGCACACACACACACACACAGAAACACAAACACACACACACACACACACAGAAACACACAAACACACACATAAACACACAGAAACACACAAACACAAACACACACACACAAACGCACACACAAACACACACACACAAACACACAGAAACACACAAACACAAACGCACACACACAAACACACAGAAACACAAACACACAAACACACAGAAACACACACACACAAACATAGAAACACACACACACACACAAACACAAACACACACAGAAACACACACACAAGCACACACACACACACTCACAAACACACACACACACACACAAACACACACACACAAACACAAACAGCCTCGACGGTGCACCTCTAAGTGCCCCCCCGCCGCATCGCCACAACAACCCGTGCAACGGGGCATCAGAAAGCCCCTACCCCCTTCCCTCCTCGCCGCATCACCCAACCCCTCCCCTGCCGCTTCACCAAGCCCCTCCCCCCCCACATCGACCGTCTCGCCACCCGCGACCGCTAATACAAACTCTGTCCGGCGGCTGCTGCTGCTTCTATTCAGCAGCAGCAGCCCATACATAATGAAAACAAACAAAAAAACAACCTCCTAAAACGCACCTCCGTGGAGAACCATCTCACATTGGCTGACGTCTCTGCAGCCGCTCCTCCTCTCCCCTCAACGTCAGTGCCCCTGCCGGAAGACCCCGGAGAAACACCGAGACGTCAGAGGGGAGAGGAGGAGCGCATGCTGAGACTTCAGCCAACGTGAGATGCTTCTCAACGGAGGTGCGTTTTAGGAGGATTTTTTTTGTTTTTGTTTTCTTTATGTACGGGCTGCTGCTGCTGAATAGCAGAAACAGCAGCCGCCGGACACAGTTTGTATTAGCGGTTGCGGGTGGCGAGGGGGTTGATGAGGGGGGAGGGGCTTGGTGATGTGCCACGGTGGGGGGGTTCGGGTGATGCGCGAAGAGGGGGGACAAGGGGCTTTCTTTGGGTGCTGCGCCGGCTGGGGGGGAGGGGGGGTCTCGCTGGACATGGGTGGCTGGAATGAAGCAGGGGGAGGGGAGGGTCGCTGCACATGGGTGGCTACAGGGGGGGCAGGGAACAGGGAGATAGGGATGGGGCTCCACACACCACATGGGTGCCTGCAAGGGGGACAGGGGATACAGGACGGACACTGCAGGGTGGGCAGGGGGACAGAAGGGTTGGTGGTCATCAGGGGGGACAGGTGGGTCGATGGACATGGTTGGCCACAGGGGAGGAACAGGGAAAAAGGAGAGGAGTGTCTTCAGATATGGGTGGCTGCACAGGAGAGGAGGGTCGCTGGACATGGGTAGCTGCAGGGGGGGCAGGGGGACAGAAGGGTCACTGGACATGGCTGGCTGCAGGGGGGACAGGGGAGAGAGGAGGGACGCTGCACATGCGTGCCTGCAGGGGGACAGGAGGGATGCTGAGGGGGGGGGGCCTGAGACCACATGGGTGGCTGCAGGGGGAGCAGGGGAGACAGGAAGGACGCAGCAGGGGAAGAGGAGGGTTGATGGGCATGGGTAGCTGCAGGGGGATGCTGGACATGGGTGGCTGCAGAGGGAACACGGGGAGAGGAGGGTCGCTGCACATGCCTGGCTGCAAGGGGGCAGGGGAGAGGAGGGGTGAGGGGGTTCCTCACACCACACACGCAGTCACTCATTCTCTGTCTGCCACATACACTCTCACTCACACACTCACTGTCTTTGTCCCTCTCTCTCACACAGTGTCACACAAAAACACAAACACTGTCTCTCACACACTCTCTCTCTCACACAAACACATACACTCTGTCTCTCTCTCTCTCACATTCTCTCTCTGACACACATGCTCCATCTCTCACACACGCTCTTTCTGAAACATACACTCCAAGGAAAACCTTGCTAGCGCCCGTTTCATTTCTAACAGAAACGGGCCTTTTTTACTAGTATAGCAGAATACATTATTAAACATTTCTGGATATATGTGGGGAGTTTCACATGTGTTGATCTCTGTGGTATATCTTGTCAAAGAGATGAGTCTTCAGTTGTTTTCGGAAGTTGGTCAGTTCATAGATCGCTTTTAGGTTGCATGGCAACGCATTCCAGAATTGCGTGCTCATATAGGAAAAGGTTGTTGCGTGCATTAATTTGTATTTTAGACCTTTACAGTTGGGGATATGGAGATTAAGGAATGTGCGAGATGATTTTTTAGCATTCCTGGGTGGTAGGTCTATCAGGTCTGACATGTAGGCTGGGGCATCACCATGGATGATTTTATGAACTAGGGTACATACTTTAAACGTGATGCGTTCTTTGAGTGGGAACCAGTGTAGCTTCTCTCGTAGGGGTTTTGCACTTTCGTATGTTGGTTTTCCAAATATGAGTCTGGCTGCTGTGTTCTGGGCTGTTTGGAGTTTTTTGAGTATTTGCTCTTTGCAGCCTGCGTAGAGTGAGTTGCAGTAATCTAGATGACTGAGTACTAATGATTGTATCAGATTACGGAAGACGGTTCTTGGGAAGAATGGTCTTACTTGTGACCTGGAGACTGTTGGAAGCAGAACATTGGGCTAGATGGACTATTGGGCTGACCCAGTATGGCTATTCTTATGTTCTTATGGGGATGCAGGGACTAGGGGGGAGCAAGGAAAGTGATTGGGAGGGGTGAAGCAAAGACTTAGAATGGATGTGAATGTGTGACTTGGAAATAGAGTGGTAGCACAGAGCACAAAATTGGGAATGGTAGAGTGTGTGGATTTAGAGCCCAAGTGAGAATTTGGAGGAGAGAGTAGAGACCTGGCAATAGATTAGGTATGAGTGGGGAAGTGTGAGCTGAGCTTGGGGTATGAGTAAAAGTGTGAGATGGGGAGTGTTTTGCAGAGAGTTTCATTGACCAGAAGGCCTGGATCAAATGTGAAAGGCAGTGAAAAATGATATGGTATTATGGAAGACTATGAGAGAAGTTGGTAAATGCAGGATAAATGGAGACTGGTTAGGGGGTAAGAGATAGTAGAATGGGTTGGAAACCATGAAATGAATAAAGGACAGGAGGGAGCTGGAAAAGAAATGAGAGGCAAATGGCTTCCTAAAGGAAAAGTCCATAGAACATTATTAAAATGGACTTGGGGAAAATCCACTGCTTATTTTTGGATAAGCAGCATAGAATGTATTGTACTGTTTTGGGATCTTGCAAGGAGGTACTTGTGACCTGGATTGGCCACGGTTGGAAACAGGATGCTGGGATTGATGGACCTTCAGTCTGTCCCAGTATGGCATTACTTATATACTTATGCAATCTTGGAAAAGATCTTAGAAGTCCAACATGAGAAAAGTCAAAAAGAGAGAAAGACCAACCTCAAACAGGGGAGAAAAAAGATGCCCTGAATTAGAGAACAAAAATTTTTAGGAAGTATAATGTTACAACGTTGAGAAATGTGAATCTCTTCTATGCTCAGGAGGAAATGCGTTTTTTTTCTCTTTTTTCTAATATTGCACTACTCATAGGTGATAACTTTATAATGCTTCACCCCCTCCCCATGAAGAAAGCCTGTTTTACATGCAGAAAATGGCTTTTGTTGAATTATGTGGCTGCCTACATGCATTTAAAGTGTGTGCACGAATAGATTGCACTTACTTTCGTGCAAACTGCTTGTAGGCATTCCCAGGGCATAGTTAGGGCCAGGAGCGTATCTGCGTGGGGCCACAGGGGCCTGGGCCCCCACAGATTTTGCCCCGGACCCCCCTACCGCCGTTAACCCTCCCTCCCTCGCCTACCGCCATCACCTACCCCGAGGTCCGCTTCCTCCGGCTTTTTAAAATATTGCTTCAGCTGGCAGGGGACCCCAACCCCCCGCCAGCCCAGCCGCGATCTTTAACTTTTTCGTCCTCGTCGTGCAGCGCGCTGTGAAAGCTGCATGCATCTTTAGATCCAGTTGGATGGAGTCTGTCTGACGTCGCAGCTCGTTGACGTTACAACGTGCTGCGACGTCAGACTCCATCCAACTGGATCTAAAGATGCATGCAGCTTTCACAGCGCGCTGCACGACGAGGACGAAAAAGTTAAAGATCGCGGCTGGGCTGGCGGGGGGTTGGGGTCCCCCGCCAGCTGAAGCAATATTTTAAAAAGCCGGAGGAAGCGGACCTCGGGGTAGGTGACGGCGGTAGGCGGGGGAGGGAGGGAGTGTTAACGGCGGTAAGGGGGGGTTGACGGCGGTGGGGGGGGTTGACGGCGGTAGGGGGGGCTATAATGTGCCCCCTCACTCTAGCCCCTGCCCCCCCTACCGCCGAACCTCAGATACACCCCTGGTTAGGGCAGAGCAAAAGTAGAGTTATGATGCAAGCACACATTTTACAAAACACACTGTTCAATTCTAGAGTACATGCCCACATTTACATCTTCTCTGGAGTAGGTACTCCTTTGTACTCCAGTTCTTTTGCACTGTTAGGATTTGGGAGCCTTATGTAGCCTTTATAAAAGTTTATCATTTTGATTCTGGTTTTGTCAACACTGCTACTACTTACTGTTCAACCTCAATAGAAATTATTTTTTTAAAATGGCTTAAAATAAGTGCCTTTTTAGACTTCTCACATAGGTGTCTGTTTATATATTTATCCCAATGGATTCTAGCTCTGTGGGGTTTCTATTTTGGCTTTTGTCTGCGTGTTTCTGACTTCTGGTTCTGTATTCTATATTAGGCGAGAGTCTGTCTATGTTTCATATGTGTGACTAAGATGAAGGATTCTGCTAGTGTGTACTGCCTGTGTAGGGATTTGTAGCAGTCCCTTTGGTTCTGTTCCCCCAACAGGAATATGAGTGTTTCAGGGTGCAGGGTAATATTTGCAGTGATGCCTTTTCATAAGTAGGGTTGTTGCACTTTCAGGCACATTTTCGAAAGAGAAGGACGTCCATCTTTCGACATAAAACAATTTTAATAGGACACATCCAAGACAGCAAAATTTCAGTTCACCACCGCCCATCTCTCCTGGCTTTTCACAAAATGGTTTTTTTCTCCTGAAGCAGCCGAACGATGGTGAAACAGGGAACCTCTGTTGGGAGTTAGAGAAATTATCGGGACTCTGATCACATTTCATTGAAGGATTGGCAGGTTTATGGAAAGCTGCATCCAAGATAAGTGCATAACTTTAAAATATATCAGTTAAAATCTCTTCTCATTTCTGTGTCATGGAGAGGTATTTTATATACATGTAAAAGTGGAGTTTTTTTTAGACTAATGATTAAAAGGAGCCCTCTTTGCAAATGAAGCTATATCTTTCAAACTGGGGTGTCTCTGATTCACACTGAGGTCTTTTTTCTCCATTATTTTTCAGTGAATAATACAAGACGTACCTCCAGATACAGAATACGGTGATATTGAGTTCTACAGATTCCCTACATATTGAGGTAATTGAAATCACCCATTATTATACTGTTGCCCAATTTGCCAGCTTTCCTAATTTCTGTAAACCTTTGTTCATCTGTCTGTTTGTTCTGTCCTGGTGAACGGTGATACAGCCCTATGCTCCTTCCCTTAACTACTACTACTACTATTTGACATTTCTAAAGCGCTACTAGGGTTACGCAGCGCTGTGCAATTTAACATAGAAGGACAGCCCCTGCTCAAGGAGCTTACAATCTAAAGGACAAATGTACAGTCAGTCAAATAGGGGCACATGAAATTTCTGTCCATAAGGATTCCACACTGCTGTTTCATGTAGAATGCTTATTTCGTTTGACTCAATTCCCTCTTTAACGTATAGCACAATCCCCCCCCTCCAATTTGATCCACTCTATCACTGTGACATAATTTGTACCCTCTTAACACAGTGTCTCATTCATTGTCCTCATTCCTCCAGGTCTCTGAGATGCCTATTAAATCTACCTCTTTATTTAGTGCTATATACTCTAATTCTCCCATCTTATTTTTTAGCCTTTCCAATTTTTATACAGACACTATAAATTGTGTTTTTTTCCCTTGCATCTACAATCTACTCAGAAGTTGACAGAGATAATTTGCATCCTCTATTCTGCTATCCCCTTAAACACTTCTGGCTTTCTTTCACCATTGTTGAAACCTTTTTATTGGGATTCCCTAAATGGCCTATTTCAATAGTATCCTTCAAGGATACTCAACACCGAACCAAGTATTCCTGAGTGATTGTCAGCTCTCCCCTCCTCATTTTAGTTTAACAACTGGTCTATCTCCTTTTAAATGTTAGTGCCAGCAGCCTGATTCCATCCCGATTAAGGTGGAGCCCATCCTTTTGGAATAGGCTCCCCTTTTCACAGAATGTTGCCAGTTCTTAACAAATCTAAATCCCTCATCCTTGACCATAGTCTCAACCATGCATTGAGATTTCAGAGCTCTGCCTTCCTCTTGGGTCGTGCAGGTAGAACAGGGAGCATTTCTGAAAATGCTACCCTGAAGGATCTGGATTTCAGTTTTGTACCTAAGAGCCTAAATTTGGCTTCCATAACCTCCTCCCCACAGTTTACTACTGGGCTTATTTTCAAAACAGAAAAACATCTAAAAAGTGGCTTAAAGCAGCAGTTGGACATTTTTCTCACAAAAACGTCCAAATCAGTATTTTCAAAACCTATTTTAGATGTTTTTCTTTGAAGTTCATCAGAAGTGCATCCAAATCTCAAGGGGGGTGTTAGGGGCATGTTCATGGCGGGACTTGGGCGTTCCTTAGACATTTTTCAGCCATAATGAAAGAAAACAAAACCTTCCAAGACTAAAACTAAGATGTTTTGAGCTAGACCTGTTTTTATAACGAATAAGGCACAAAAAGGTGCCCTAAATAATCAAATGACCACTGGAGGGAATCAGGGATGACCTCCCCTTGTTCCCCCAGTAGTCACTAACCTCCTCACACCCCCAAAAAATGTGATGAAAAACATTACTTGCCAGCCGCCGTGCCAGCCTCAGATGTTATACTCAGGTCCATTAGAACAGAATGCAGGTCCCTGGAGTAGTCTAGTGCACTGCAGACAGGTGGATCCAGGCTTCTACCTCTCCCTACCTGTTACACTTGTGGAGGAAACTGTGAGTCCTCCAAAACTCACCAGAAACCCACTGTACCCACATATAGGTGCCCCCTTCACCCGTAAGGGCTATGGTAATGGTGTACAGTTGGGGATATTTAGTTTTTGATTCTCAGAAAGTAATAACATGTAATTAAAACTCTATAATGAAAACTCCCGTCTTGTAATCCTAATTAGAAGAATTGACTATAAAGTTTTAGAATAATTGACTATAAATGAAGGGATGTGCTAGGGGTGGGGAGTTGGGGAGGATGGGTGGGTATGAAGACTGAACTAAGCCCTGCTGTGCCTTCTAGAGGCTATCTGTTAATGCTGTAGGCTATGACAGTTAAGTTTCTACCTCTGGGAGAAAGTTCAAGTTTAAAACTATGGGAAAAAGTGTTTTACATTAAGGAAACTAGTTAATAAAGTTTGCTTTTCTAAATTCAAACTGCCAAGGGTCATTTTACAAAGCTGCGGGGGAAACGGCGCTGCACTAGCGGCAGGAGTTGTTTTTCCAGCACACCAGGGCCCTTTTTAGCGCAGTAGGTAAAAAAGCCCCCAGACACACATGGCCATGTGGTAAGAGAACTCTAACCACATGGCCATGCAGCAGGTAGCCCTTACCACCACCCACTGAGGTGGTGATAAGGGTTCCTGCGCTAACCCGGCGGTAACTGGGCAGCAGGCACCAATACCTGATTACTGCTGGGTTATCGCTGTGCAAGCCATTTCCGGGAGTTTTGTTTCCCTCCAGAAATGGTACACGCTCGGGGTGGGACTACTGCCGGCGGCCACTTTGGGCCGGCAGTAGTCCTGGAAGAATGAATGTGGGCTTACAGACGTTCTGTAAAAGGGCCCCTCAATTTCTCTTTTATTCCCAATTTTAAATCAAAAAAGCACAGAGCAAAATAATGTTCACTTACCCAGAGAAATGTCCTACCTCTCTTCATTCTGGATCCCCCAAGATTCCAAAACTTCTTTTCCTCATCCTTCACATCCCTCTTCTTTCTCCTCCCCCTCTCCATCTCCAATCCTCTCTTTGGTTCTTTCCTTCCCCGATCCTCCTCTCCTCTCCCCATTTTTAAGAACTCCTTTTCTCCTCCACAATTGTACCTAAGATCCACCATTCATAAAACTACCAAAAGAACACAATTATACAGATACTCCTGCAAGGTTGAAAATTTACTTTATTTTTGCTATATAAAATGATTCAGATTTATACAAATGTGTCACAAAATGGTGCAGAATTTTCATATTTTTGCTAAAGAATCTTCTACGGGAAACGTTTTTCAGAATAAATACAGCTACTAGAATCCCAGTGTAGGAGGGAAGGAAGGAAGCTTGAAATGAGTGTCATCTGGAGCAGTGAGTCGGGAGGTATACAGTTTTTATTTTGTGGGGTTTTTTTCTCCTGTCTGTGCTTCAGCTATAATTGGCATTATATGAACTTTTAAAAAAAAACGGAAGAATTGTTGATATTGAGAAAAGGAAATGATAAATATACCAGCATCTGAATGAGTTTAGTGATCTCAACTGTCTGTGTCAAAGCAAAACATATCTACTCCTTTTTCTTTAATAAGGAGTAAATGAATCAATATGTCAGCGGAAAAACCATTATCCCCGGAGAAAGTCCAGATTAAGCTTCATTGTCAGTGTGGGAAGGCTTCATTTCCACAAACTATCCCACACTGTATCTTTGTATAAACTGACATCTTCAGTTTTGGACTACTCTTGCTTCTTCCATTACAAGTGGAATTTTTAAACTGAGTTACACAGGTGCAAGCCATTTTAGCTGCAATATTCAGCTGTCTGAAAATCTGCCTCCTTTAATTCAGCTAAAGTCCTATGAGTTGTATACAATATATGCCACTTTATCTACATTAAGGACTAAATTCAGTAAATGGCAGTCAAATTTAGGTGCCAAAAAATCTGCACACTGAGTGCTATTCTATAAACAGTGCTCCGAGTTGGATGATGTTTATAGAATAGCGTGTACTGCCGGGATCTGTGCCCAACTTTTAGGCGCAAGGGTTTACACCAACTGAACCCTGGCATAAATCTCCCTGCCTAAATTAGGCATGGATCCCCAAAATTCTATAATAATGCATGCATCTTAAGTGAATTCGCCTGACCTACCCATGCCCCTCCCTTGGCCACACCCCCTTTTCAGTTGTACACTAAAGGATTTGCACGCAATCTTTATAGAATAGCATTTATCTAGATGCATGTGTAATCCAGTTGTTGGCAATTAATCTTAATAATTGTTAGTGCCCAATTATGGATACTAATAGCCCATTACTCAATTTAAATTGCATGCGCAAATTGGGTGCTCACCAAAATTTCAGCATGCAATGTTTAGCTCCATTTAAAGATTTTCCCTGCACAATGAGATGTTCCCAGTGAGGGAGCTTAGACTGAGGGAGAAAACATATATGCACAGGTTACATTTTCAAACCCCCATGAATACTATTCCAGCAAACAAGCAGCCTCATGTACTTTGTACTCACAACACATTGATGCAAAACTTGTGGGTATAAAGTGTTTGTGGGGTTTTTTCCTCACTGAGGACAATTTAAAGCTGCACTCTATAGAATAACCAGAAAAGAGATAATTCTATAACAGGTTGCACAGTTAAGGTGGTAGAAATCCACAAAAACTATTCTTGTATTGTAAAAGTAATGGATGTATATATTGCCTTTGCAAAATACCCTCCTAAAATGACACCCAATAGTGCATAGAAGTTTGCACCCAAAGCAACATCTATATATATAAAACGTGCAGGTGTGCATGCCTTTTATGACGTATTGGTGTATTTCTCACCTCTAGCACTTCTCAAATGCCGTCCCCAGAACCTCAAGCACCAACATCCCAAAATGATAGGGAGAGCCAAACACCACACCAAATTAGCCCTCCTATTTTCTCATTGTTTTAAATGGATTCAGCTCAAGCACTTCTTAAATACGTGGCGCAAGAACCCTTCCACCCTGCAGGATATTTCTGGAGTCCATCCTTTCTGCAATGAGGGACATCAGGATAATCTGTCTGCTTCCTTGATTTATAAGCAACTGTGTACATAACAGTACAACTAAAAGTTGTTCAGCTTGAAACAAGTCTGGGGCCAGAAAGTTGACATGTCACTTACAGAACCAACTTGGACTCATTTCTGGTCTACATCCATAAGGTGCTCTTCATCTGCCTCATTGCATCAAACTTTATACTTCATTGCCCACCGGGTTCTTTGGACCCTGTTAAGTTACAGAGGCTTAATCTACAGCTAACAAATAGATGCAGGTCCTGTGCTATGGCAGTGGACTCCTTAGATCACCTGCTATATTTCTGCCCGTTGGTGCAGAACATTTTGGAATCAAGTATGGCAGAAGATTTGTGTAGTATTGCACATTCAGGAACCTTTGACCTATAAATATTTGCTCAGTGGACCAATCTTTACTGTAGGATAATGGTCCATAGAAGTTGCATCTCGTTTGTATTCTATAATGATAGCAGTAGCATTGCAATCTATTACAAAATGCTGGAAACATGCCTCACATTTGAATGGAATACATTGTGCTTGATGTACAATTATGAATGTGTTATTGCAGAGAAGTCAGGGCGATTAGATGCCCAATTGAGAACTTGGTCACCCATCAGAGAATACTTTGAAAATACATCTTGAGTTGCCTGTATATCATGCATACAGTATTTCTGTTATCTATCTGTGTTGGGGGGGAGGGGGTTTGGAGAGTGGGTATACTGTCAAGCATTTTGTTTTTTGTTATATGTTATTGTTTGCCTTTTTTGTTATATGCATCATTTCTTTGAAAATACAATAAAATGATTTAAAAAATTAGCTTGTCTGGGACTAACCTCAAATATTCTACTGAATGTAACTGGATTGTGCTGCTGAATACTTTTGTGTTTAGCACCCAAGCAGAAACTAGCTAATCTGTGAGCAGTTCTGGCACTTATGTGGTTATTTATTTATATTTTGCTCACACCTTTACAGTAGTAAATCAAGGTACACTGGGTATTTTCCCTGTTGGGATCACAATCTAAGTTTGCACCTGAGGCAATGGAGAGTTAGGTGGGATTTGACCTGGCCATCTGTGGATGTCAAGCCTGGTGCTCTAACCACTAGGCCACTCCTCCACTGATTTTCAGCATTTAACCACGTAAGAGAACCACATAAATTGGGCTGTCCTATCTTTATATGGTTCAACTTATGTGGTTGAGAGCTGAATATTGCACTTAACTGCATAAGCGTTATCCGGCCACTTATTGTTGGATATTCAATGCTGGTGCCTGGACATGACCCAGCATCGAATATCAGAGAATAAAGCTGACAGCAGCCAAAAAAAGACTGACCGTGGCCGGCTGAATATCCTAATATCTACGTCATAAAAATACAGAATGAAGAAAAACCAAAGTCAAACCTTCATAGTCAGTGCTGACACCATGTCGTCCACTGTAGTACAGAGCTGAGGCTGGATAGGGAACCTTGAGTTTAAGTCTACTGGAATTCAGAGTGCTTGAGATATGTAGTCAATATTGATTTTTTTAAATCCTGTTATCTCCTCAATTGTTAACAGCATCTGTACACGCTGTAATCACTCTAACATTCTTGATCTTAAGTGACTCTGGCATCAAATTTTTCTCATTTCCTGCTTTTGCTGCCAATCCCCGAGCATCATTCTCTGGAATGTGAGTCATAGGTATTCGGCATGACTGCAAAATTTGCAATAGCTGAAACAGATTTTTAAAAGGTCTAATACAAATTTCACCACTTAGAGACAGGATTTGCATGAATGTAACTTCTAAAAAACTGACTAGAACAACATGCTATATAGTGAAGAAAATAAAGGAACCTACATTGCAAATAAAAACCATCCAGTCAATACTCAGCCAGCAGTAGAACTGTGGCACAATTAGTACAAGATATTCAATGTTGGGCCATGCCTGGACACTGACACTGCATATTCAGGGCTAATTCATACAGAGCAGACCACCGGAGCTTATAAAGGTCCTGGCCAATATTCATTCAGGACCCACATAAGATAGTTATGCAGGTCTCATCTGGAACCCACATAATGAGAGGTGTCTCAACCCCTCTGATCCTCCCTCTCTCTGCCCCAGTCCCGGTCCCTAATCCCTTCAACAGCCTACTGGTCTGAATATTGGCTGGTGCCTGGTTAACCTCCAGGTAGCTCCAGAGGGGCTCCAACTGCCCCCCTGTCCTGATCCCCCCTCCCATCTCCCAGAACAGCATAACCCCCACTTTCTGATCCCTTCTCCCACTTCCACCCCAAGAAAATAAAGGCTGGGCATGAGTCCCCCTACTCCCACCCTCATAGGTCCCCAAAAACCTGCATGGCAACTCCCTGGTAACCTAGGGAGGAAAACGGGCAGAAACAATGCCCACTCGATCCTGCCCGACATACCTGCATCTTCAAAGTGGCTGCCACGACCTATAGCAGTAGCCTCGCAGTACTACCAAAGTACTATGAGGCTGTTGCTAGAGGTAGCGAACGCCATTTTGAAGAGACAGCCATGTCAAGCAGGAGAGAGTGGGCATCGCTCCTGCCTATTTCCCCCCTAGAGTTACTAGATAGGACCTGGTAGGGAGGGCAACTGGGGTGGGGGATCAGCCTTGGTATTGATTTTCTTCAGGGGGATAGAAGGGGGATCGGAAGAGGAGGCTATGCTGTTCTGGGAGATCAGGATAGGGGGTGAAGCTACCTGTAGGTTAACTGGGCACCAGCTAATATTCAGACCACTGCGCGGCCAACTCCGAGGCTAAAGGTAGGACAGCCTTTTTACTGTTCTAACTTAAGTCACTTACTTAACCGGTTGGCAGTGTAAATATCACCACTAACCAGTTAAGTACTGGCTTCTCCGAGGCTCTGCTCACAAATCGCTCCAGCACTAACTGAACAGTACAGAGGTGGTTAGTGATGATATTCAGCAGCACTCTCCATTTAAGTGCCGCTGAATATCAATGCTTAGATGGACACAAGAAGTTAAACCAGACAGGAGAGCCTCTCCTGTCTAGTTAAATTATTTTGAATATCAGGAGGCATCTTTATTTAATGAAATGAAAATTAAATTAAGTCCTATTGTACAATGTGACAAGCATGTGTGTTTCATGCTAGTTTTTAAAAAAATATATAGAAAACATGAGGTCATGTTCTATTCAATACTGTACTCTTTGTTCACATGGCTCACTTCACAGCACCGTAGCAAATCGTCTCCACATTCTCATGTTAAATACCCACTTATGTTAGGGTGTGATGCCCATTCACTATTGCCCTGGTTGTGATTACATCCAATACAGTGGCCACGATCTTTAACCCTAGTCCCATGGTAGCACAAGACTAGGGTGAAAAATCACACCTGCCATATTGGATATGGCTATGGCCAGGGCAGGAATTAACAGACATCATTCTTGCCCTGATAGACCTGCAGTAGACCACCAGAGATAAAGGTAGGCATAGGGGTCCTATGGGGAGTGGAGGGAGGGAGCCTGTGGTGGGGGAAGGCTGCGGGAAAGGTGGAGGGTTTGTTTGTTCTTGGCAGACAGGAAGGCAACAATAAAAAAAAAGTAACAACTCATTACATATGATATGAAGTGATACATCATATGTATACCTGGTCTTTATTTATCCTTGCCTTTTTTGGAGCATAGACCGTAGAAGTCTATGTTTAGGTCAGCAAATATCTCCATGTATGTCTTGCAACGTAAACCTCCTACCATTTTCATAGCTTTTCTCTGAACTACTTCAGTCTTTTAACATCCTTAGCAAGGTAAGGTCTTCAGAACTGAACACAATACTCCAAGTGGGACCTCACCAATGACTTCTACAGTGGCATCAACTCCTCTTTTCTTCTGTGGCACTGGGAGCGAGAGGTCTATGGCAGTGTCAGGCAGGAAAGAGGGGGCTCTTTCCTGCCCCAAAGAAGGCCGCTAGATCACCAGAGCACAACGATAAGGTACAGGAGGGGAGGGGAGGACAGGACACCCCAAGGCCCGCCCATCCGCAAACCAGTCTGCCTGCTCACAAACCCGGACAAATGGACAGGCTGGCAAAACCCGCTTCTCAAAAAGATGATATGTCCGGGAAAACTGGACATATGGTAACCCTAGGAATGTGGGCATTCCACCTACCTCTATGGATAGTTAGCAATATTCAGCTGCTATCCATATAGGTAAAGTTAGGAAAGGAAAAAAGGCTGTCCTAACATAAACTTCATACCTATCCGGTTAGTGAATGAATTATCTCCACTATCTTTATAGCTAGCATCAGTCACCACTGATTATTCTGTATGTTCTCAGAACACATATCCATTCATTACTAAAACAGGTAACTAAACCAGACCAGCATACAAAGGAAGACTCACTTCTCTTAATTTCTATCTGTTTTTTTGCAAACAAGCAAACCAGATTACTTACTGCATGCAGGTAGCTGAAAAACAAAAATTCTTCCCTGGCGGGATGGGTCCTTAAAACTGAACGCTGATCAATTGGCTGTTATACTGGCAAACTGAAAGGATAAATGTTAAGTGACTGGAGAGATGAATTCTGAATTATTGCAGATGTGGAAGTGAAATTTTATTGGGGAAAGGATTTCCATCTGTTGACTGTTAACATTGCTTTTGACTCGTAACCACTTATAACCACTTGCCTCCACATACCCTCCTCTCCTTCTTCCTGTACACATTAATTGATTTGATTTGCTTACTTTATTTTTTGTCTATTAGATTTTAAGCTCTTTGAGCAGGGACTGTCTTTCTTCTATGTTTGTGCAGCGCTGGGTACGCCTTGTAGCGCTATAGAAATGCTAAATAGTAGTAGTAGTAGATCAATGAAAGAAGGATATTGGGAACTGAAAAGAAGATGTTGGGGGGAAAAAAAGAACATTTTTTTCCAGAAGGGAGAAAGGGACAGAGGTTATGGACAGCTTACTCGAGTCCAAGAAGGAGAATTTTGCTCTGGAGGGAGGGGTGCAGAGAGTAGCCATAAGACTAGGGGCTGAGGAAATTACCAATAGGGTCAGACCATGTACTTAGGGGGATGAAGCCAGAACCTGGAAGGTTTCTCAGTGACTAGAGGAAATGGGTCACACGCATTGATTACGTAACACAAACACATAGGTTGGAATACATAACACAAATACAAATACAACAGTTGCACACAAAACAGAGAAGGGAGAACATTCAGAACTGCTGTTTCTATGGATAACAGTTCTGAATATATATAAACAATTCAAGTGCCACTGGCATTTAAAATAAATGCCGACCATGGTGTTTGAAAATTGACCTGACTGATGCCATGGTGGGAGCACATTTTCTGCAAAGCTTTGTGAATGACATTATCATTAACCCATGTTCCCTCTAAACCAAGGATTCTCAACCCAGTCCTTGGGACACACCCAGTCAGTCTGGTTTTCAAGATATCCACAATGAATATGAATGAGATAAATTTCCATTTACTGCCTCTATTGTATACAAATCTATCTTATGCATATTAATTGTGGGTATCCTGAAAACCTGACCAGATGGGTGTGTCCCAAGAACCAAGTAAAGAACCACTGCTTTATGCTGAGCCGGAGTTCTCTACCTACATTCCTGCCAGTGGAATTTGTGCCCTACATTGAAGCCTGACCCCTAGTGGTAATACTGCAATATTACTGCTAGAGGTCTTGGTGGCCATATTAGACCTGGGCAGCCATGAGACAGGAGTGGGCATCGCTCTTACCCCACTACCTCGGTAAGCCTGGGAACTGTGTCGAGGGTTGCAGAGTTGGAGGCTTTGCAGCCCAACATCTATTTTTGAAGGTTTTGGCCCAGGGGGAGATCTCTGGGAGAGACCCCCATGTGTTGGATACGTGCCTATATGTGGGACCTCTGGTGTGGTTTGAGCACAGTAAAGGCTGTAAGGTCAGGTGATAGTGGTAAGGGGAAAACTGGTGCCTGATGGGGGTTGGGTGATAGTGGGGGAGGGAGTTGGGATCTATGCCTGTCAGGAGTTGGGGCAGGGGCTGTTGGATAGGTCGAGGCATCGGGTAGGGCTGTAGTGGGAGGGAGCATGCTGATGCCGAGATTAAGGAGCAGCAGTTTTAGAAAGCTACTCCCACATCTATGTGAGCAGGGGAACTATGTTTTCCCCATGCCCAGCTTTTAAAATCACTGCATCTTTTGGATGTGTATGCGTATGTGTGTGTGTGGGAGGGTGGGCTGGGACATGCAGCCCAGTTCCTATTTTGCAAGAAGCTTTATGTTTGTATTAGAATTAGAAATGGTACAGAGAAGGGCAGCGAAAATGATAAAGGGTTTGGGATTACTTACCTATGAGGAAAGGCTAGGGTTCTTCATCTTGGAGAAGAGATGGCTGAGGGGAGATATGATAGAGGTCTATGAAATATTGAGTGGAGTGGAGTAGATCAGGTAGATGTGAACCACTTATTTACTCTTTCTAAAAATACTAGGAATAGGGGGCATACAATGAAGCTACAAAATAGTAAATTTTAAAAGAAATGGAGAAAATATTTATTCACTCAATGTATAATTAAGCTCTGGAATTCGTTGCCAGAGAATGTGGTAAAAGCAGTTAGCTAAACAGGGTTTTAAAAAAAAGTTTGAATAATTTCCTAACAAAAAAGTCCATAAGCCTATAGGATAAGCAGCATAAAATCTATTTTACTTTGTTGGGATCTTGCCAGGTACTTGTGACCTGGATTAGTCACTGTTGGAAACAGGATCCTGGGCTTAATGAACCTTTGATCTGTCCCAGTATGGCAATACTTATGCTTTTATAACCCCATTGCACTCATCAGATAGTACCATGGTAGTCTGAGCAGACATTCAGAAGCACTAGCCAGTTAAATGCTGCTGAATATGACCTAGTTAATATCACTTATCCAGATAAAAGCTACATCTATCTAGTTAACTCACACTATCAAGTGGAAGCATAGCCTAGTGGTTAGAGCAGTGGCGTTCCTAGGGGAGCTGACACCCGGGGTGGATCGCCAATACGCCTTGCCCCCCGGATGCAGTGTGACCCCTCCCTGGCGAAAGGACACCCCAGGAAGTAACCTGTTCTGGGGCAGAGAAGAAGCATGGAACAAACGGAGGACAGGCGCGCGCAGCACCCCCCCCCCCCCCCCGTAGGAACGCCACTGGGTTAGAGCACCAGTCTTGATGTCCACAGGTGGCAGGTTTAAATCCCACTGCTGCTCCTTATGACCTTGGACAAGTCACTTAACTCTCCATTGTCTCAGGCACAAAATTAGATTGTGAGCTCTCCAGGGACAGAGAAATACCCAGTGTACCTGAATGTAACTCATCTTGCGCTACTACTAAAAAAGGTGTGAGCAAAATCCAAATAAATAAAGTCCTCTATTTACTATATTTTACACTTTAAACAAAACCCTCACACATGTTATTACATTTTAAACCCCTTCTCTTTTTTCAAGCCCCCTTTTAATTGTAAATGTTGACTTCATATTTTACATGTATTGGTGTGATGCCAGCACTGAGTTTTGGTAAGGAGAGTACAGTAGCTTCTTAATTAGTGTCTGCAGGAAAAGGAAACTATGTTCTCCACCAGAGAAGCACCAAGAAGCCTGCTTGAAGGAATGCCACAAAGCCCCATGTGCAAAAACTGCTAAACAGATAAGCTATCCAGTTAACTTTATCCAGATGTTCTGCTGGACTTATCCAGATAAGCCTGCCCCTGGACATATCTGGATAAAGTAATCCAAGCAGCTTGTATCTTGACAACTTTAGGACTGCATTTTCCCCAACTAGATTAACTAATATTGGTTAAAAGTTAATACCTCCAGCTCTACCATTTATTTATTTGGATTTATCACTCTTTTGAATAAATTCCTCCAAGGCAGTGTACAACGAGGACAAACTGGACATGGGCAATAATTACAGCAATTCAAACTTATGTGAGTAATTGTAATAACCTGCTCAGACAAAATGTACCTGCTAGGAGTTGGGAGAGTTTTAAACCCTTAAATTTTGTTCAGAGTTAACACAAATTTTTTTTTTTTAAATGTGGCTCTCTTAACTTTTGCAATGCCCAGCACCCTTCTGTTATATGTGAAACTTTGAAAAGCTATGGAAGTAGTTGCATTTATAGCTGAAACATAAGCTCCCATCTGTCAGCCTATCACATTTATTCCCATTGACCTTAAACTCAGAATTTTAACAGTGAACATTTGTAATATTTTATTTTTGTTACATTTGTACCCCGCACTTTCCCACTCATGGCAGGCTCAATGTGGCTTACATGCGGCAATGGAGGGTTAAGTGACTTGCCCAGAGTCACAAGGAGCTACCTGTGCCTGAAGTGGGAATTGAACTCAGTTCCTCAGGACCAAAGTCCACCAACCTAACCACTAGGCCACTCCTAACTGGAAGAAGGAGATTCTATTTTGAAAAGTTAACTTGTAAAATCTACTTTAAAGTTAGTCAAAATAAAGTCTCAATAAAACTCACTGTGGCACGTGTGAAAAAAAAGAAGCCATGATCAGTGTCACCTGACTGCCTTTCCTTAAGGAGATGAAAAGATAGTGCAGTCTCTGATCAAGCAGGTCAACAAGGATATTACCTCTACTTTCCACCCAACCGTCTCCGCTGTAAAAAGGCAGCCTTACAGTTCAGCACCAGCGACCGTGGAAGAGTTCATTGTGATTTTATTGGCTCTTACCATCCAATTTATTTGTTCTTCTGTCCAAGGTATACATGTTGTGTACTTATCTTGGCATCAGTATGTCTGCTTTCAGCTGAAAGCTCAGTAAACATTTTTATCAAGACAGTCTGGGGCCTGCAGCACAAACATTTAGCTAATGAGCTACTCTTCCCTCGGCCTCCGTGCACCAGAACTGGAAAATAAAACAAGTTAAATAGCAAACCTCCAGGACAAATTTCGGTCATCATTAACAGGGAAAAAGGACTGGAAATGCAGCAGAGCTCCAATTTAAGAAGGGATCCTTTAGTAAAGTGCTATATTGGACTTGCTGCCATTGAAGCCAATTATACAACCCCTGTTTACACTTTAAGAGGATTTAAAAAAAGGCTGAGATAAGCAAAAGTTACCTCTGAGAAAGAAACAAGGACCAGAAGGCTGGGCAGTTTAGTTAGGCATTGCCTTTTATCTCATATCTGCAGTAACACAATTAGACTGCCTGCAACTCTTTACAGCAAATAGCTTTAACCGTACAGCACACGATTGCAGTACAGTTAAAAGGTGAGCATGGATAAATCGCCATTCAGATTTTTAATTCATGGAAAACCTTTACTATCAGAAGTAGGGTCTAGACTACAAAGCCCTATAAAACCAATATTTCTTTGTCAGATTCATATTCAGAAAAGGAATTCTTTTTTTTTTCTGGAATAATCATAACATATCCGGAAAAGTTACAAACAAGAGACATTTTTTTAAAGTCACGAGGAACAAAAAAGGTCAGTCACCTGAACAGATGTATGACATATAGTTCACAGAAATATTTTAAAAAACACCCTTCATGTGCAGTAATCAGACTAAAAAAATGCAGAAGGATTGGAGTCTAGTATCATATTCCTTCACTACTGTTGGCAAAAAATTCCCTTCTATGTTTCTTTGAATTCTGGAGTAAACAGATGCTTTTTTTTTTTTTCATCTCACTGTCAGGCCCACTTTCTTTCTGGCTTGAGTGATTGATTGATTTGTTCCACTCTCTCTCTCTCATAGATGCAGCCCCATTCCCTTTTCACCTCTATGTGCAGCGTGTCTGCCAGCCTAAGCATTTGCCAAAAATTGGGAAAGTGTTTCTTAGATATAAATATCCCTGGAGAACATGGTGGATGTGAGATTATAAACATAATGTTTCAGAGTGGGAAATCACCTTCCTTCTCTTTCCGCTCTTTTTCTCTCTTCCTTTGCCCTTGGTCCTGCCCTCTTGTCCTCTCTCCTTCCTGCCTGGCTTATCTCTTGTAGTGACAGCTGCTAACTAAATTGCCTCTGTGGATCAGTGGCAGTAGAGGCTTCATCCTGCCTCTTTTCTGGACCCCAGTCCAGCAGCAACATGATGGACTCAGCTCCTCTAAGCTGGGGAAAGCCTCTGCCAGCTACATCTCTTGCTGCAATGGCTGGGCTGCCCTCCTTCTTCCTCCCCCCCCCCCCCCCCCTCCACACTGTACTTTAGCTTCACTTTCAAACCAAATATTTGACTGGACTCTCACAAACCTATTTTAGAACAAATCCATCTTGAATCGTAGGGGTAAAGTCTTTTTTTATGTGTGTAAAAGGGCTTTTATAAAATTACCCCAGAGATGACGCACTCAGGGGCCCTTTTACTAAGCTGCGTAGGTGCCTACGCGTGCTCAATGCACGTCAATTTGGAATTATCACCCAGCTACTGCGTGGCCCGGGCGATAATTCCGTTTTTTTACATGCATCCACTACACATGCCAGAAAATAATTTTTAGTTTCTGGTACGCGGCGCTAACCGGGCAGTAGAAGGGATTCAATGCACGTAAACCATTACTGCCCAGTTAACATGTGAGACCTTACCGCTAAGTCAATGGGTAGAGGTCAGGTCTCAGATCCAAAATGGATGCGAGCCAATTTTCATTTTGCCGCATGTCCATTTTCAGCCCAAATTTAAAAAGGCATTTTTTTACAGGTGTGCTGAAAAATGGATCTGCGCATGTCCGAAACACGCGCTTACACTAGTGCAGGCCATTTTTCAGTGCACCTTAGTAAAAGGACCCCTCAGTTCTACATCTGTGTAGATGAGTGATACTATTTATACTTGTTGAACGAGACATCTACAGCCCCCTGAATAAACTGGCTATCTATTCAACAGCAGTTCAAGAATGGGCTAAACACAACAACTTTGCCTGAATCCAAGTAAAACAGAGCTCGTGTAGATCCAAATACAATCAGTTACATACTTGACATCAAAATCCCTTCTGGGAATTATGAACTCGCCCTTAAATTACAGGTGAGGAACTTGGGGATACAGCTCGACTCAGCACTTACACTGATCCTCCATATCCAAGCAATTTTCAGGAGCTGCATCTATCATCTGCAACAACTCTCTCTCCACACATCGAGAAGGAAAGTCTTGTCACAGTGGTTCATGTCATGATAACATCAACACTGGATTACTATGATGCACTCTACATTGGTCTGATCAAAGAGTTTACATCAGCTCCAGTTGATTCAAAGTATCACATCACAACCGATAGAAGAGTATAAACCAGCAGTTCTCAAATTGTGCGCTATGACATCCCAGGGTGCCACAGTGAACTTGCAGGGGTGCCGTGGCATGTTTTCAGCACTTCCCTCCCACCACTACCCAAGCCACTGCTGCTGCTTCTCTAGATGAGCAGCAGCAGCAGCAAAACATGCTTGTCCGTGGTGTTTCTCTTAAGTGACTCCCCCCCCCCCCCACACACACACGCATACCTTAATAGCGAACTAACCTTCTTGTTCCAGGTTGCAGTGTGGTTTGTTATGGTGTGGCTCCAGCTCTCAGTAGCATTCTAAGCACAGTGCACAGTTTAGGAACTTCTGCGTTAAACTGAACAAGAAGGTTAGTTCGCTATTAAGGTGTGGGGGGGGGGGATTTTAAGCTTGCTTTGCCACTGCTGCTGATTCAGAGAAGCAGCAGGGGGAGATAAAGGAGGCAGGCACGGGATTGTTGGGGGGGGGAACAGAGGGCTTAGTTTGGATAGAAGAGGGGAAAGGAAGAGTACAGAAGCTGGGTGAAAAGGGAAGAGGGGACAGAGGCTGGATGGAGGGGGGAGAAAAGGTGAGCAGAAACTGAATGGAAGGGGGGACAGAAGGTTGTCAGAAGCTGGATGGAAGGTAGCACTCAATACCATTGGCGGCGGGGGATGACTTGAGAGGAAATGTGTAGCCTAGGGGCACCGTGACCTGAGAACGTTTGGGAACCACTGGTATAAGAAATGTGATCACATCATACCATTTCTGCAAAACCTTCACTGGCTACCAGTACAATATAGGGCTAAATTTAAAACTCAGTGTCTGATTTCCAAGGCCCTGAAAGGAAATTGAGTAGAGTACTTGAAGAACAGAATCTCCTTCTACTCACTTCCGGGGTTGCTGAGGTCCTCCAAAGAATATTCCTAACCACACCCTCTCCAATGGAAATCATAACATGAAATACCCGCAAACAAGTCTTCTTCCAGAGAACTGACATGCAGAAAAACTCTCCCTTATTCAGGAAGCAGTCAAAAGTTTGGCTCTCCTCCCAATCCTTTAATGGAAGACGCAACTAACCAGCTTATCACATGCATCAACTGCACATTCTGTAGCAGGACTCGCTTGCCTATTCCTATTCTAGCTGAAATCATTTTCCTGCAACTTTTCTTTTTTAGTTCAATCTCTTTATTAACATAGAAAACATACAACCCAGCCCCCCCACTAACCGAAGGTTATAGAAACACATTACATTGTCCCATATTGCAAATAAGCTGAGAATTCATTCAAAATCATATCTTAGCCTTTTTTAAAAATTTATATTTATTAACATTTTTGAAACAAGTATCCATTTGCAACAGAAATCTTGATAAGGGGGGAAATAAATTTAAAAAAAACCCCAACAAATACAAAAGCAATAGAGCATTACCCCCCCCCCCCATCACAATAAGAGAGGGCAGAGACATAAACTAGTGGAATTAAAATGGAAAAAGGAAAACCAAATTAAGAGGCCCTTTGCTAATAAGCCGCATTGAGCCTGCCATGAGTGGGAAAGCGTGGGGTACAAATGTAACAAAAAAAAAGCCATATTAAAAATGACCTGCTGTATTTTTAGCGCATGGGTTTCCCACGCACTGAGGCCACTTTTACCGTGGCAGTAAAATGGCCTCAATTTGTATTTCTCCATTAATGGCCACTCACTAATTTCCCAATTAGCACATGGCTATTACCGTGTGAGCCTTTACTACCACCTATTTTTGCAGGCAGTAAGGGATCACGTGCTAAACCTGCGCCAATCGGCAGTGCATGGCAATTTGATGATTAGCACAGGGCAGGGGCATAACCAGACCTCACGGTGGGAGGGGGCCAGAGCCCGAGGTTGAGGGCAAATTTTGAGTGCCCCCCCCCACCGCCTCGCCTCGCCTCCTTGCACACTTCCCCTCACGGCCTCGTCGCTCCCCCCCCCCACAAAAACAAATACCTTTGCTGGCGGGGGTCCCCAACCCCTGCCAGCCAAAGCCTTCTTCAGCACCTCTCTCCGGCGCAGCCGCGTTCGCTGCCCTGCTAACTTCCGCAGTTGGCGGAGAGACCAGATATTCAGTGAGGGGCTGTTTCCAGCGACCAGCACTGGTTTATTTTTGGCTGGTTTAAATTTAACTGGCCAGGCCAATATTCAGTGCTGGCCGGTTGAGTTTAAACCTGCCAAAGATAAACCTGCTATTTTGACGGCCATATTTGGCTGCCAAAGTTAGCTAGCAATGTGCTGAATATTAGCAGATAGCCAGTTATATCACATGATATAACCAGTTAGCCAGTTACTTCCGGATTCTATATAACGCACCTAGAGATCTGCGCCGAAATCCAGGTGTATTCTATTTCAACATGCATAACTTAATTGGCTTAACAAGCTACTCAGCATTGATAGCAGCACTTAATGAGCAATAATGAGCACTAATTAGCAATAATTAGAATTCACATGCACAACTCGCTAAGCATATTCTGTAATGAACTGTGCCTAAATTATAATACTCGCAGTTGAAAAGGGGTGTGGCTATGGGCAGGGAAATAGACGTTCCCAAATTTATGCATGTAGTTATAGAATATGGCCCAGTGCATGTAAATCTATGCACAGGGATTTACACCACATTTTCGTTGGTGTAAATGGAGGCATACAGTTTTAGGCACTGGGATATTCTATATACCATGCTTACATTTAGGTGCTGCTTACAGAATACGCATAGGTAGAAATGTTTACCACCCAAAATTTTTAGGCACCTTATATTGAATCTGGCCCTAAGCGCTGACTGGGAATACTAAGTGGGAAGTAACCAGCTATCTCCTGTTAAATAGTCACAGATAGCCAGTTAAATAGCACTGAATATCAGGGGGAAAGTCTTTCATCTCATAAAAAGAAATGATTTGCAAGGTTCCTGAGTCATACAAAATACATCTGGGTATATTCATATTCTTTGTCCCAAATAAAAAGATGTAGATTTTTTTTTTTTAAAGTATAGGTGCATTTGCATTGGGTTCTGCAAAAAAAAAAAAAAAAAAAAAAAAGATTAAAACCGGATCTGTCTTTTTTGCCATGCAAAAACACAGCTGACAAAGACGGTGCTGGTCCTGTGCTAGATTTTGCTGTGTAGCTCCAAGAAATATTAACTTTGCTTACTGAAAATACTACAGGGCTCATTTTCGAAAGAGAAAAATGTCTAAAAAGTGGCATAAAGCAGCATTTTCGATCTAGGTTATTATACACATCACTTGCAATGTACGCTACAGTTGGCACCCCTATAGCCCTAATTATAAGCATGGAATGTGTTACTGGTTGCTATTTTGAATTTCCACATTATTTGTTGATTAGTTGCATTGACAGAGTTGTCTTCTTAAAACCACTATATTGATTTTAAATTTAACCCTCTTTCTGCTCTATTTATTGTATTCAATACTTTATTGGCCTTTCTTTACTGTTATGGACAGGTTGGCATTCCTCTGGCATGGTGTGGACAAGCTTCACAAGGTGGTCATGTGTGATAATCTTATTCTAGGCTGCACTCAATGACTCTGTGAGCTCATGCTTTGTCATTGGCTCTTGTTTGAATATTTCCACTGACACCTTGTGTCACAGATTCTTGAAGGGATTGAGATCTGCGGACTGAGCAGGCCAGTTGTCTCCTTGTTCGGTGCTGTTGGTGCCGGGCAAAACAGTGGAAACTATATAAAGAATAAAATTATAGAACATGTAGACAAGCATGGTTTAATGGGACAGAGTCAGCATGGGTTCAGCCAAGGGAAGTCTTGCCTCACCAGTTTCCTTCATTTCTTTGAAGGCGTGAATAAACATGTGGATAATGGTGAGCCGGTTGATGTAGTGTATCTAGATTTTCAGAAAGCTTTTGATAAAGTTCCTCTTGAGAGACTCCTGAGAAAATTAAAGAGTCATGGGATAGGAGACAAGGTTCTGGTGTGGATTTGGAATTGGCGATTGGACAGAAAACAGAGGGTAGGGTTAAATGGTCATTTCTCTCAGTGGAGGAGAGTGCCACAGGGATCTATACTGGGACTGGTACTATTTAACATATTTATAAATGATATGGAAATCGGAACGACGAGTGAAGTGATCAAATTTGCAGATGATACAAAACTATTCAAGGTTGTTAAAACACGTTTGGACTGTGAAATAGTGCAGGAAGACCTTAGGAAATTGGAAGACTGGGCGTCCAATTGGAAGATGAAATTTAATGTGGACAAATGTAATGTGATGCACATTGGAAAGAATAATCCGAATCACAGTTACCTGATGCTAGGGTCCACCTTGGGGGTCAGCGCTCAAGAAAAAGATCTGGGTGTTGCTGTAGATAATACGCTAAAATCTGCTCAGTGTGCGTTGGCGGCCAAAAAAGCAAACAGGATGCTAGGAATTATTAGGAAAGGGATGGTGAATAAGACCGAAAATACTATAATGCCTTTGTATTGCTCCATGGTGTGTCCACACCTTAAGTATTACGTTCAGTTCTGGTCGCTATATCTCAAAAAAGATATAGCGGAATTTAAAAAGGTTCAAAGAAGAGTGACTAAAATGATAAAGGGGATGGAACTACTCTTGTATGAGGAAAAGCTAAAGAGGCTAGGGCTCTTCAGCTTGGAAAAGAGACGGATGAGGGGAGATATGATTGAGGTCTACAAAATCCTGAGTAGTGTAGAATGAGTTGAAGGAAATCAATTTTTTACCCATTCCAAAAGTACAAAGACTAGAGGACACTCGAGGAAGTTACATGGAAATACTTTTAAACAAATAGGAGGAAATATTTTTTCACTCAACAAATATTTAAGCTCTGGAACTCTTTGCTGGAGGAGGTGATAACAGCGGTTAGCGTATCTGGGTTTTAAAAGAGTTTGGACAAATTCCATGGTCTGCTATTGATACAGGCATGGGAAGCAACTGCTTGCACTGGGATTTGTAGTATGGAGTATTGCCATGATTTGGACTTCTGCCAGGTACTTGTGACCTGGCTTGGCCACTGTTTGGAAAACAAGATACTGGGCTAGATGTCTGACCCAATATGGCAACTACTACTACTATTTAGCATTTCTATAGCGCTACAAGGCGTACGCAGCGCTGCACAAACATAGAAAAAAGACAGTCCCTGCTCAAAGAGCTTACAATCTAATAGACAAAAAATAAAGTAAGCAAATCAAATCAATTAATGTGTACAGGAAGGAGGAGAGGAGGGTAGGTGGAGGCGAGTGGTTACAAGTGGTTACCAGTCAAAAGCAATGTTAAAGAGGTGGGCTTTCAGTCTAGATTTAAAGGTGGCCAAGGATGGGGCAAGACGTAGGGGCTCAGGAAGTTTATTCCAGGCGTAGGGTGCAGCGAGACAGAAGGCGCAAAGTCTGGAGTTGGCCGTAGTGGAGAAGGGAACAGATAAGAAGGATTTATTCATGGAGCGGAGTGCATGGGAAGGGGTGTAGGGAAGGACGAGTGTGGAGAGATACTGGTGAGCAGCAGAGTGAGTACATTTATAGGTTAGTAGAAGAAGTTTGAACAGGATGTGAAAACGGATAGGGAGCCAGTGAAGTGACTTGAGGAGAGGGGTAGTATGAGTAAAGCGTCCCTGGCGGAAGACGAGACGGGCAGCAGAGTTTTGAACCGATTGGAGAGGGGAGAGGTGACTAAGTGGGAGGCCAGCAAGAAGCAGATTGCAGTAGTCTAAATGAGAGGTGACAAGGGTGTGGATGAGGGTTTTGGTAGAGTGCTCGGAAAGAAAGGGGCGGATTTTACAGATGTTGTAAAGAAAGAAACGACAGGTCTTGGCGATCTGCTGGATATGAGCAGAGGAGAGAGAAGATTCAAAGATGACCCCAAGGCTACTCTTATGTTCTTATATTCTTCCATTCAACAATGGTCTTAGTACATAAGTACATAAGTAGTGCCATACTGGGAAAGACCAAAGGTCCATCTAGCCCAGCATCCTGTCACCGACAGTGGCCAATCCAGGTCAAGGGCACCTGGCACGCTCCCCAAACGTAAAAACATTCCAGACAAGTTATACCTAAAAATGCGGAATTTTTCCAAGTCCATTTAATAGCGGTCTATGGACTTGTCCTTTAGGAATCTATCTAACCCCTTTTTAAACTCCGTCAAGCTAACCGCCCGTACCACGTTCTCCGGCAACGAATTCCAGAGTCTAATTACACGTTGGGTGAAGAAAACTTTTCTCCGATTCGTTTTAAATTTACCACACTGTAGCTTCAACTCATGCCCTCTAGTCCTAGTATTTTTGGATAGCGTGAACAGTCGCTTCACATCCACCCGATCCATTCCACTCATTATTTTATACACTTCTATCATATCTCCCCTCAGCCGTCTCTTCTCCAAGCTGAAAAGCCCTAGCCTTCTCAGCCTCTCTTCATAGGAAAGTCGTCCCATCCCCACTATCATTTTCGTCGCCCTTCGCTGTACCTTTTCCAATTCTACTATATCTTTTTTGAGATACGGAGACCAGTACTGAACACAATACTCCAGGTGCGGTCGCACCATGGAGCGATACAACGGCATTATAACATCCGCACACCTGGACTCCATACCCTTCCTAATAACACCCAACATTCTATTCGCTTTCCTAGCCGCAGCAGCACACTGAGCAGAAGGTTTCAGCGTATCATCGACGACGACACCCAGATCCCTTTCTTGATCCGTAACTCCTAACGCGGAACCTTGCAAGACGTAGCTATAATTCGGGTTCCTCTTACCCACATGCATCACTTTGCACTTGTCAACATTGAACTTCATCTGCCACTTGCACGCCCATTCTCCCAGTCTCGCAAGGTCCTCCTGTAATCGTTCACATTCCTCCTGCGACTTGACGACCCTGAATAATTTTGTGTCATCGGCGAATTTAATTACCTCACTAGTTATTCCCATCTCTAGGTCATTTATAAATACATTAAAAAGCAACGGACCCAGCACAGACCCCTGCGGGACCCCACTAACTACCCTCCTCCACTGAGAATACTGGCCACGCAATCCTACTCTCTGCTTCCTATCTTTCAACCAGTTCTTAATCCATAATAATACCCTACCTCCGATTCCATGACTCTGCAATTTCTTCAGGAGTCTTTCGTGCGGCACTTTGTCAAACGCCTTCTGAAAATCCAGATATACAATATCAACCGGCTCCCCATTGTCCACATGTTTGCTTACCCCCTCAAAAAAATGCATTAGATTGGTGAGGCAAGACTTCCCTTCACTAAATCCGTGCTGACTTTGTCTCATCAGTCCATGTTTTTGTATATGCTCTGCAATTTTATTCTTAATAATAGCCTCCACCATCTTGCCCGGCACCGACGTCAGACTCACCGGTCTATAATTTCCCGGATCTCCTCTGTAACCCTTCTTAAAAATCGGAGTAACATTGGCTACCCTCCAGTCTTCCGGTACTACACTCGATTTTAGGGACAGATTGCATATTTCTAACAGTAGCTCCGCAAGTTCATTTTTTAGTTCTATTAATACTCTTAGCTCTATGACAAGAAGCATTGTCATCCTGGAAGATGTAATTGCCAGAGAACAAATTCTCAGCTAATAGCAACATACATTTCTGTGGGATTTTTCCACATATTTCTTTGCATTCACCATCCCTTTCACAATATGTAGCCTTCCAACACCAGTTGCTGCCATACAGCCCCAGATAACACTTTTGTGGAATACTTAACTGACAGGTAAAGGCACTCTAATTTCTCCCCTGGAACTTTTCTCACATATGCCTTTCTCTGATTTCTCATGATGCAAATGGCACTGAACAAGACCTTCTCCCACATTTCCTTCCTCCACTTTAAATATTTCACAGCCCAAGCCAGCGTCTGAAATTTACAGTTCCCGCATCAGGCTAAAGTCTAAAAGTGATTGGCTATTATTTTTACTTCTGATTGTTCAGATACGCTATGTTCTGATTGGTTTATTTCATTCCTTATATTTGACATAATCCCATATTTGCCATTAGCAACATGCAGTTACCTACTACCACTACTTATCATTTCTAAAGCGCTACTAGACGTACACAGCACTGTATATTGGACAAAAGAGACAGTCCTTGTTTGACAGAGCTTACAATCTGATACGGACAGACAAACCTACAAGTCTACACAAACAGTGCAAGATGGTGACCGAAATGAATGCAGGCTGAATGAATGCAGAATAATATTTGCAACAGAATGAGATATAATGAGCATATATTTCCTCAAGCTATAGACATAAATGATAAATTACATCAAAAGGAGATAATTTATGCAGGAGATGCGCCAGTGGCATAGCCAGAAGTCAATTTTTGGGTGGGCCAACAGGTTGGATGGGTGGGCATTAGACAGTGGTTTGCTGGTAAATGTTTAACAACAGGCTCTCTCCCCGGTCCACCTCTGCGCCCCCCTCCCTCAAAATTGCACAGCTGGCTATAGCCGGGGAGAGAGCCTGGCGGGGGGGGGGGGGGGGGAGGCAATGCATTACTCTCTCCAGGAAAAAAAAATTAAATGATCCCAGGTTCCAATCTAATTCATGTTTAATGTGGGATAATATGCCATAAATAAGTAAATAAATAAATATAAACTTTTAATGTTGAGCACCTGATTCTCAAAGTGAACATATTCCAAACACTATAATGAAAATAAAATGATTTTTTTTCTACCTTTGTTGTCTGGTGACTTTGTTTTTCTGATCATGCTGGCCCAGTATCTGATTCTGCTGCTATCTGTCCTCTTAATTCCGTTTCCAGAGCTTCCTTTCCATTTATTTCTTTACTTTCCTCCTTTCTTCTTCATTTCTTGCTCTACATCCGTAAGTAAAAGCTGGGTCCTCCGCAGACTTGACTGTCCAGTGGATCCAGCTTCTGCCTATTTTCTCCATCCATGAGCTGTTTTTCTCCTCTCTTCCTTTTCCCTCATATATCCTTCCTCTCTCTTCCCTCCCCTCCATCCACGTGCATCTCCTTCCTCTGTCTTCCCTCCCCTCCATCCATGTCCAGAATTTCTTCTTTCTCCCCTCCATCCATGTGCATTTCCTTCCTGTCTTCCCTTCCTTCCCCTCAATCCATGTCCAACAATTCTCTCCCTGCCCTACCCTCCATCCACCCATGTCCAGCAACCATCCTCTCTCCACTGCCCTTCGCTCCATCCATGTCCAGCAACTCTCTTCTACCCTCCCCTCCATCCACCTATGTCCAGCAACTCTCCTCTCCCCTGCCCTCCCCTCTATCCACCCATGTCCAGCAACTCCCCTGCCCTCCATCCATCTATCCATCCATCCATCCATATCCAGAAATTCTCCTCTCTTCCCTGCCCCCCTCCATCTATCCATATCCAGAAATTCTCCTCTCTCCCCTGCCCTCCCCTCCATGTCCAGCAATTTCTCCTCTCTCCCTGGTCCTTGTCCTCCCATCCATGTCCATCGATGCTCCTCTCTCCCCTTTGACCATCTCCCTCTCATTCCCTCTCCAGCACTCCCATTCCCCCCTCTGTCTCTCCCTTACCCAGTTTCCTAAATTCCTCCCCCATCTTTCACCCACTTCATTAGTCCCCCATTCCCCATACTCTGTACTTACCACCCCTCCCAGTCCCATCTATCTCCTGCTCCTTCCTTCTGCTCACCACCCCTCCCAGACCCATCCTTCCCTCTGCTCGCCAACCCTCCCAGTCCCATCCATCTTCTGCTCTTCCCTCAGCACACTACCCCTCCCAGTCCCATCCTTCCTTCTGCTCACCACCCTCTGCTGAATAAAGAAGACAACATGGATGCAGGCAGCACAGCAGCTCACTGGTTTGCTTGCTGTGCTTTAAGTGAAAGGCGACGGCTGCGCAGGGGAGTAGAAACAGAGATTTTAAATCAATGGCTTCCTTCTGTAGTCGCAGCAGCGAACTGGCGGGCGGCGGCACTAAAAGCATAAAGCAGCGAAGCTCTTCAATTCCGTCCTTCGCTTTCCATTTCCTGCCCTCTCAGCGTCCCGCCCGCCCGAAATGAAATGACATCAAAGGAAGGCGGGACGCTGAGAGGGCAGGAAACGGAAAGCGAAGGACGGAATCGAAGAGCTTCGCTGCTTTATGCTTTTATTGCCGCTGTCCGCCAGTTCGCCGCTGCTGCCAGTCTGAAGAGATCAGCTGGGTGGGTGGGCCTGAGCTGAAATTGGGTGGGCCTGGGCCCACCCAGGCCCACCTGTAGTTACGCCCCTGAGATGCACAATTTATGCACCCACCGTATGGATGACTAATTTAAGGATTAAAACGCAGAGCTACTTAGTGTTTTAAAAAGTTTGGGTTCATTTAGATCTGTATTGGGGTAAACAAACATGTGGACAAAGGTGAGCCAGTTGATATTGTGTATCTAGATTTTCAGAAGGCATTTGATAAAGCGCCTCATGAAAGACTACAGAGGAAATTAGAGGGACATAGGATCGGAGGTAGTGTCTTACTGTGGATTAAAAACTGATAAAAGACAGAAAACAGAGAGTAGGATTAAATGGTCAGTATTCTCAATGGAGAAGGGTAGTTAGTGGGGTTCCCCAGGGGTCTGTGCTGGGACCGCTGCTTTTTTAACATATTTATAAATGACCTAGCGATGGGAGTAACTAGTGAGGTAATTAAATTTGCTGATGACACAAAGTTATTCAAAGTCGTCAAATCGCAATAAAGATTGTGAAAAATTACAAGAGGACCTTACGAGACTGGGAGACTGGGCGTCCAAATGGCAGATGACGTTTAATGTGAACAAGTGCAAAGTGATGCATGTGGGAAAGAGCAACCCAAACTATAGCTACGTCATGCAGGGTTCAGTGTTAGGAGTCACGGACCAAGAAAGGGATCTAGGTGTCATTGTTGATGATACGTTGAAACCTTCTGCTCAATGCGCTGCTGCGGCTAGGAAAGCAAATAGAATGTTGGGTATTATTAGGAAAGGAATGGAAAACAAAAATGAGGATATTATTCTGCCATTGTATCGCACCATGGTGCAACTGCACCTTGAGTATTGTGTGCAATTCTGGTTGCCGCACCTCAAAAAAGATAGGCCGATGGAAAGGTCACGGAACTGCTGCTGCTCTGGTGATCGGCGACCAGTGGCAGGTGACCTGATCGGAGCGCGGCTGCTCTTGGAGCCATGCGGTTGCCAGACCACACAGAGAGCGCCGCTGGCATTGGACACTCAGGGGATATCCCACGGGCTCCTGTATGATCGCTTCGGCATTGGGGCACGGCTCCCGACTGCCTCGTGGCTGTGGCGTTGTCCACCCGAACTGGACTCCCACCACCCTCGAAAAGCGGGCTCATCTGTGAGCCGTAGACAGGAGGCCGTGGACTTCCTCCGGTCAGCGGTCTCTTCTGTGAGACGGAAGGCCGTGGACTTCCTCTGGCGGTCCTCCCCAGATGGATGAGCATCTGGGACGGCTCCCATCCAGCCCTCAGCCACACTGCAGCTCCAGAGGACGTTGCCTCCTCCAGACCGGCATCAGAGGCTGCTCCCTGTGTTGATCACTCGCCAGGACTGAGTGGAGCGGTGGGAGAGAAGGGCACCGCACACCGAGCGGCCGTCTAGGGGTGAAGCCCGACAGCAGCTCAGTTACCAGCCCGACCCCGCGGCCGACCACTGTGAGTCCACATCAATCATGGCGGCTGCGAGCGAAAGGCCCACACCTACCCTGCCCGAAGCCAGAGCCCTGCATAATATATCCTCTCACCACACTGAGACTGTCCCGCTGAGATCCCTGCCTCCAACCAGAGTGGAAGTTCTCAGACTCTGGGAGGCTAGTGACCTGGGCACCACCTGGAGAACCACTAATTGGAGCACCTGCCTTTGACCAAAGCTGGAGCTCTCAGACTCAAGGAGTCTTGCTGATCTGGAGCACCACTACCGTCCATTAACCGCTGTACAGAAACCTGAAGTTACTCTTCTGACTGGAAGCCCCCTTCTAGCCTGAATTCTACCCAAGCTGGAAGCCGTGCTCTCCTATTGCCTAGCCCGAACTGCTCAACCTGCCCCAGCTATCTGCTCATCCTGGACCACAACCACCACTCTGGAGACCACTATACCCGACCATTGATATAACTTTAGGACTGCACATCTAACTGTGAGTAAATCAGTCACTCTTAATCAATCAACCCACTCACCATCACCACAGAGTATCAAAGCCACTACAGACCGCACAAACACCATCCTACAAACAAGGACCAACACTACAACCATCATACCTGACCATCTAACAACCCAAAGCGAAATAACACCAAAATGAACACCACCAAACTGCTCCTAATAATTTACTCACTATCCCTAATTCACCACACACACTAACCACCCCCCTCACGGACACCAACAATATACCCACAATACACAAGCTCAACAGACTACCCAGATACAATACACATCACCAAAATAATAACAACCAAAACAATGGAAGAACTATAATACGCAGACAAAATCAATACAAAGGAAAGAAAGGACACAACAAACCCACACCACGGGAAAATAGACAACTAACAAAAATCAACACAATCTCAAACCCAGCTGACCCCTACCAAACAATTCAAGTGGGATACATAAACGTCAGATCAGTAATAAACAAAACAACAATAATAACAGACTGGATCACGACAGACAACCTCGATCTACTATTCATCAGTGAAACCTGGATCCACGATCATAAGGACCCCATAATCTTAGATCTATGCCCCCCAGGCTACAAAATCACTCACTGGACAAGAAAAGGAAAAAGAGGAAGAGGCATTGCACTAATCTATAGATCCCACTTCACCGTAACAACAACAGCTGAGTCTATAACACCACAACTTGAAATCGACTCAGTTAGAATCTACAATACTACCTTGCTTGACCACCTAAACATTGTCTTGTTTTATAGACCCCCAGTAACTGGCAAGAATGCCAACCACACTTCATGGATTTCATATCGAATGCCTGTGTATCTAACTCCAATCTACTTATAATAGGGGACATAAACCTACACCTAGAAGACCCTAGTGCAACCAATGCATGTGAATGCAAGGATTTCCTCCAACTATGGGACCTCAACTGGCCTAATATACAAGCAACCCATATTAAAGGACACACACTCAACCTCATCACACACAAACTATCCCTAATACTAACAGATACAAAATGGACAGACATACTATGGTCAGACCACTACAAACTAAATCTATCCCTACAATGGCGAAAAAAAGGCTCATACCACAAGCAAGAACGCACAACCTATACCACGAGAGGCCAAATTGACCCTGTAACATTCTGGCAACAGATCTACAAGAATGAATGGATAGCACAAACAGACTCCAAACACTACCTCCTAAACTGGGACAACAGATGCAGGAGCATATTAGACAAAATTGCACCATTACAAACAAGAACCTCACGAAGACACATCTCGATACCATGGTTTAACGAAGAACTGAAAAAATTAAAAACACAAGTAAGGAGATTTGAACGAGCATGGGAAAAAATGAAAGATGAATATATACTTAACACATGGAAACAAATGCAAAGAAAATACAAATATACAATAAGACAAATCAAAAGGTCATACTACAAATCCAAAATAGGGCAGTTCTTTAATAGATATCCCCTTTCAGGCACCTCTATGCTGTGTGAAAAACGCCTATTCTATAAAGGCATCTGGGCACTCAGATTCTGTTATAGGATACTAGCGCAAGCCCACATTGGTGTGTCTATATGTGGGTGTGTCAATAATACAAAATTAGGAATCTAAACACTAGCAATAACTTTCTCATAATACACTAAAAGTAAAATAGAAAGTCAAATTAAGCACTAATTTCAATACAAAATTAACAAATTCCAAAATAGAAATTTATTAAGCTCTAACAATAATACATAAATTGTAAAAAGTGCACTAAAGTATATCCCTCCTACAAAAATTAGTCCATCATATATAATTCTCGAAGAATCCTTTCAAAATTGAATCCTTAACATCACCGGTAGCTCTTTCCAGTGTCCGAGATGCAAATACCACTTAGTTGGAGTGGAGGAGTGGCTTAGTGGTTAGAGTGGTGGACTCTGGTTCTGAGGAACTGAGTTCAATTCCCACTTCAGGCACAGGCAGCTCCTTGTGACTCTGGGCAAGTCACTTAACCCTCCATTGCCCCAGGTACAAATAAGTACCTGTATACAATATGTAAGCCACATTGAGCCTGCCATGAATGGGAAAGCACAGGGTACAAATGTAATAAAAAATCAGTGCACTTTTTACAATTAATGTAGTATTGCTTGAGTTTAATAACATTTCTATTTTGTAATTTGTTAATTTTGTATTGAAACTAGTGCTTAATTTGACTTTCTGTTTTACTTTTAGTATTATATATGGGTGTACCCAGTTATGCTGGGTCTACGGCAGGCATATATAGGTATGCCAAAGTATGACAGGCATTGCAAATAGCTTACAGTATTCTATAAGTTGTGTGTGTGTGTGTGTGTGTATAAGTGGAAGTTTCTCCCATGCTCTGCCCATGTGTACATGTTCCATAAAATTATGTACTATAGTGCTCACATGCTACCTTATAGAATAGCACTTACTGCCAGATTCTATTTAGTGCGGCTAGAGATCCACGCTGAAATCCAGTTGTATTCTATCACTACGCGTGTAACTTAATTGGCTTAACAAGCTAATCAGCGTTTTTAACAGCAGTTAACAAGCAATAATGAGCACTGATTGGCAATAATTACAATTTATGCATACAACTCATTAAGCATATTCTGTAATGAACTGCAGTTCAAAAGGGGCACGGCTATGGGCGAGGAAATGGGTATTTCGTGGGTGCTCCAAAATTTGCTTCCGTAGTTATAGAATATGGCCCAGTGCACTAATGTATCTTTTACTCCAGAATGGCGAATGCCATAACGGAATATTGTAAGCCACATTAAGCTTGCAAATAGGTGGGAAAATGTGGGATACAAATACAACAAATAAATAAATCTATGCACAAGGATTTATGCCACATTTTCATTGGTGTAAATGGACACATGTAGTTTTAGGAAGTGGGTTTTCAACTAAGTGTATTCTATATACTGCACTTAAATCTAGGCATGGCTTATACAATACACTTAGGTGGAAATGTTTATTGCGCCATATATAGAATCTGACCTTTAGTGCACTTCTGTGCATAAGTGGCACATTTTTTTTTATTTGTACCCTGCGCTTTCCCACTCATGGCAGGCTCAATGCAGCTTAGGCCTAGGGCAATGGAGGGTTAAGTGACTTGCCCAGAGTCTACTACTACTACTACTATTTAGCATTTCTATAGCGCTACAAGGCGTACACAGCGCTGCACAAACATAGAAGAAAGACAAGGAGCAGCCTGTGCCTACAGTGGAAATCGAACCCAGTTCCCCAGGACCAGTTCCCCAGGACCAAAGTCCACCACTTTACTTTAACCACTAGGCCACTCCTCCACTGTGCATTTGCACGTTTAGCAACAAAATTGCCTTTTAGTCCTTTAAAATTTTCTTTAATATGTCATTTCTGCTAATGTGTAGAAATATATAAGATATTAACTTTCTTTACAGCAGCTGTCAAGGCCACTGATGATTGCACAGAACTGAGAGCTCAACGTGCAAAGAAAAATATCCAAGTAAGTGTTGCATTTATCCAGGCATTTCCCTTAGCTGTGACTGGCTGAGAATATTCCCTGGATCTATCCAGATAGTGCCGGTGCAGTATGGCAGAGGGGCATGGGCAGTCCTCAAAATTAGCCGGTCAACAGCAATATTCAGAACACTAACCAGATAGTTTTCTGTATAATATTAGGCCAGTAGTGCTGAATATTCAGATCCTATTTAAACACCATGGCCAATGTTTAACCCCCCCCCCCCCCCCACCACCACCAACCATCAACCATCAAGTTTAAATATTGGGTCATCAAAATTCTAGGCTGGTTGACTATTTCAAAGGGACAGAAGAAGAATGCAATGGGGGAAAGGTTGACACATTCATTTTTACTTCACGTTGCAATCTATTCTTTTCATAGGCAGCCAAACCATTCAAAAAAATGCATACAGCTCTAAATTGCTGACTTCTGATTCTAAATCTGTACAGTCATTGATGCCATTTTACTGCATCTATTATAGTCTCTAGCAATGAAAGCATCAGCTGTGGCTGAGCAGGGAGGAAGCACGGTCATTGGCTGCTGTAGGTTACCAAGTTCATAAAAAGCCTTTAGAGCGGGATCTGGGTTTCTGCCTATTTCTTGGGTTGGACGCTGTAGATGTGTGGACTGTGTTGGCTTATCTCATGAGCAGCTGTAGCTCTGTTCTCATAGTGGTGGTTTTGGCTGAACAGTTTTCACTGCTGGACATCATTTTTCTGTGGCTTTCCTTTCAGAACAGAGCTATGCATTGTTAAAAATTCCCACATTAGTTCTTTCCCCTAAGTATTTGTTTCTTTATTTCTGGAGGCTGAAACAGTTGACTTTTCTCCTTTTTGGACATGGCTGTTTAGATTAACTGCCTTTTATTTCAGCTCTGATCCTATGAGATGTGTAGAAACAGAATAAGAGCAATAATGACATGAGGAGAATACAATATATATTTTTTTCGTTTTCTGAGCTTCTTGTTGGGTTTTATTATCTAGGGGCACGGTGTGAGTCATTTTATCCCTTCATGATGCCAGCGATGACTTGCATTAGATCTTACATTGTTAGAAGTATAAGCAAAATAAATGAACCAATCTGGTCCTCTCGATTATTCGATGTAAATGGAACTGACCCGTTCCATTTACATCGGATAATCGAGAGGACCAGATTGGTTCATTTACCATGGAAAACAATGGTAACCCCTGAAACAATGCATACACAAAGACATAGACTTCCCAATTTTCAAAAATTGTTAACAATACTATAGCACATTCTGCAGCTTGACTGGAGCACTAAAACATAATTACTGTACATGTGCTTGTTCTAAAACAAAGATTTTTAATATAAACAAAAGCAATGATGTCATGGGGGTGTCTGACAGATATGCTGGATAGTGAGATTAGCGAAGGTAAGATAATTGAGACTGTGCTGTATGCTGTAAATGACACGTTGGCCTCTACTTTTAAGCCTCTCCATGTGTACATAGCAGCATTTACACATGTAGAATACATACACATGTAAATAGTAAATTTAGAACGCAGCAATTTACACATGTAAGTCCATAACATATAGAGCTTTCAAGGGAATGTGTTGGTAGTGGTGGTGTGGTTTGAGTGGGCTTGGATGGGGCAATAATCTGTACATTTTTTCTCCATTTCACGAAGGAATACACTTCTATGGGGGAAAATTTTATAAAGAGTTTATAAACAGTTTGAGAATCTGAAAGTGGACAAAGCTATGGGGCCGGATGGAATACATCCCAGGATACTGAGGGAACTCAGAGAGATCCTGGCAGAACCTCTTAAAGATTTATTTAATATATCTTTAGAGACGGGAGATGTTTCACGAGATTGGAGATGAGCGGATGTGGTCCCTCTTCACAAAAGAGGAGACAGGGAAGAAGTGGGAAATTACAGACTGGTAAGTCTCACGTTGGTGGTAGGAAAAATAATGGAGGCTCTGCTGAAAGAAAGAATAGTTAACTTTCTAGAAGAAGACAGGTTACAGGACCCGAGGCAACATGGCTTTACCAAAGGAAAATCCTGCCAAATTAATCTTATTGACTTCTTTGACTGGGTGACCAAAGAACTGGATGAAGTATGTGCGCTAAATGTAATCTACTTGGATTTCAGCAAAGCCTTTGATACGGTCCCCCACAGAAGACTTGTGAATAAGCTGAAAGGGCTGAACTTAGGACCAAAAGTGGTAAACTGGATAGGAAACTGGTTGACTAACAGGTGACAGAGGATGGTGGTAAATTGAATCCACTTGGAGGAAAGGAAAATGAGCAGTGGAGTTCCTCAGGGGTCAGTGTTGGGACCTATTCTGTTTAATATATTTGTGAGAGATATTGCTGAAGGGTTGGAAGGAAAGGTTTGCCTTTTTGTGGATGACACGAAGATAGTCAATAGAGTGGATACTGTGGAGGGAGTAGAAACAATGAGAAGGGATCTCCAAAAGTTAGAAGAATGGCTGAGGGCCTGGCAGTTAAAATTTAATAGAAAATCCAACCTCACAGCCTGAAAACTGCGAATACACTAGGAGTTTTAATACACCCTATGTGACCCAGACAGACAAACACAACCCAGCCGTTAGAAGGTGGAAAAAAAAAGCCTCAGTAACGCCACCCAGCCAGCCTGAATTATCCAGCTATAAGGCGTGGGCTCGGCGCAGCATCATATGGCTAAAAAAAACCTCCACCACTTATTATGCTGAAGTGTTTGCTGAAATGTTCAAAGTGACAAACGTGTGTGTGTATATATAGAACACATATGCAGCTTCCTATCATTTCAGTTCAACACAATCTCAATTCAGATGAGTTCAGTGTAAATCCACGACTATGGTCAGACAGCCCCACAGCACTTATCTGGAGATTCTTCTAATTTCTCCTGTTCACATAGCGCTCTGCTGCCCATCACTTCACCATCCAGTCTATTCATCCAAACGACCCAACAGGGAGTCCCCGTTTCGCACAAGCTGCATATGTGTTCTATATATACACACGCACGTTTGTCACTTTGAACATTTCAACAAACACTTCAGCATAATAAGTGGTGGAGTTTTTTTGAGCCATATGATGGTGTGCCGGGCCCACGCCTTATAGCTAGATAATTCAAGCTGGTTGGGTGGCGTTACTGAGGCTTTTTTTCTCCACCTTCTAATGGCTGGGTTGTGTTTGTCTGTCTGGGTCACATCGGGTTTATTAGAACTCCTAGTGTATTCGCAGCTTGCAGGCTGTGAGGTTGGATTTTCATATTTAATTTGAGAGCTTGGGTATATGATTAGTTAAAATTTAATGCCAAGAAGTGCACAGTGATGCACTTGGGGTGCAGAAACCCAAAAGAGAAATACCAGATAGGAGGGGAGAGATTAATAAGCTCTACTCAGGAGATAGATCTTGGGGTGTTGGTGTCAGAGGATTTCAAGGTGAAGAAACAATGTGAAAAAGCGGCAGCCATGGCCAGAAGGATGCTAGGCTCCATAGAGAGGGGTATAACCAGCAGAAGAAAGGAGGTGTTGATGTCCCTCTACAAGTCTTTGGTGAGGCCCCACTTGGAGTATTGTGTCCAGTTTTGGAGGCCGTATCTTTGCTAAAGATGTAAAAAGACTGGATGTAGTGCAAAGGAAAGCTACAAAAATGATATGAGATTTGCATTGCAAACCGTATGAGAGACTTGCTGAGCTAAACATGCATACCTTAGAGGAAAGGAGAAATAGGGGTGACGATACAGATGTTCAAATATTTGAAAGGTATTAATCCACAAACAAACCTTTTCTGGAGACGGGAAGGTGGTAGAACTAGAGGACAGGAATTGAGGTTGAAGGGGGCAGACTCAGGAGTAATGCCAGGAAGTATTTTTTCACAGAAAGGGCGGTGGATATGTGGAATGCCTTCCCGCGGGAGGTGGAGGAGATAAAAACGGTAATGGAATTCAATCCTGTTTAGAAGGAATGGATCCATGGAATCTTAGTGGAGATTGGGTGGCAACACCGGTAACTGGGAAGCAAAACCAGTGCTGGGCAGACTTCTACAGTCTATGCCCTGATCGTAACTGAATAGATATGGATGAGCTGGAGTATAAATTTTAAGGGGCTTCACGTTAGCTTCAGAACTTTTAGTACAAGAACAGTGTTGGGCAGACTTCTACGGTCTGTACTCTGAGAATGGCAAGGACAAATCAAACTCGGGTATACATATAAAGTATCACATACCATGTAAAATGAGTTTATCTTGTTGGGCAGACTGGATTGACCATTAAGGTCTTTATCAGCCGTCATTTACTATGTTACTATGTAAAATATCCCTGTTGGCTTTTACATTAACTCAGAGACACACACAAATTTTTAAAAACTACCGTTTTGAGCAGGGCTTTACATGAAGGATTAAGTTACACATTTTCCTTAACCCCTCTATTTCCACCTACAAAATGAAACCAAATGAAAATCATGACCTTGGTGTTTAATTGGCAGCACTTACCCATGTAGGTTTGAAAAATGAGACAGCTAAGTGCACCCCTTATACATTTATTTATTAGGATTTATTTACTGCCTTTTTGAAGGAATTCACTCTTGGTGGTGTACAGTAAGAATAGATCAACATGAACAATAGACAATTACAGCAGTAAAAATATTCAAAAACAATACAAAGTATGGCATGGTATACTATTTACAATGTCAACACAATATGTAATAGAACAATATGAACATTATATTTGGTAGTGAAGGGTAAAGCAAAGACGTAACATATAGTAGGTAAGAAAGTAGGATGAGTTACGTAGACGTTATGACACTTCCACATGGAAGCCACCAACTTCATGCCATTCATTTTATTAAAAATGATGTTTTCACAGTACATGCCAACAAATACTAAAAGGGGATATGAGATTAATCACCCCTTTTTCTTCCCTCATTAAACCATAAATATAACAAAATATATCAACATATATAAATAATTGAGACTAAGAAAACTTGATGATATAATATAGGTGACAGATGGCTATTGGTAACAACTTTAAACCCAAGCTAACAAAACAAGTGAAAAGCTATTTAGTTACAAACAATAACCAAACTACCCACCATTATCAGCAAGGAGTCGTGGAGGGGCATTTTCGAAAGGGATGTCCAAGTTGCAATTTGGATGTCCTTGCAAAATGGCGAAATCCAGGGGCGGGGAAACCCGTATTTTCGAAACAAGATTGACGTCCCTAGACATGGACATTTCTGACTTTTGGCGATCTTTGAAACCAAAGAAGTCCATATCAAAAACGTCCTAATGCAAGCCATGCCAGGACACCAACCGGGCACCCTAGGGAGCACTGCAGTGGACTTCATAAATTGCTCCCAGGTACATAGTTCCCTTACCTTGTGTGCTGAGCCCCCCAACCCCCCCCCCCCCCAAAAAACCACAACTCACAACTGTACACCACTACCATAGCCCTTACGGGTGAAGGGAGGCACCTATATATGGGTACAGTGGGTTTGTGGTGGGTTTTGGAGGGCTAGCTGTTTCCTCCACAAATGTAACAGGAAGTGGGGTATGGGCCTGGGTCCACCTGTCTGAAGTGCACTGCAGTACCCACTAAAACTGCTCCAGGGACCTGCATGTGCTGTCATGGACCTGAGTATGACATCTGAGGCTGGCATAGAGGCTGGAACAACATATTTTTAAAGATGTTTTTTGAGGGTGGGAGGGGGTTAGTGACCAGTGGGGGAGTAATGGGAGGTCATCCCCGATTCTCTCCGGTGGTCATGTGGTCATTTCGGGCACCTTTTTGTGCCTTATTCGTAAGGAAAAACAGGTCTGGGTGAAAACGTCCAAGTGTTCGTCAGGGACATCCTAGTTTTTTTCGATTATGGGTCAAAGACATCCAAGTGTTAGACATGTGAAAGTCCTGCCTTCGCTACACCTCCGCCACGCCCCCTTGAACTTTGGATGTCCTTGCGACAGACTGCAGTTGGAGATGTCCACAATCGGGTTTCGATTATACCGATTTGGACATCCATCATATGATTTTTGTCGAAAGATAGACGTCCTTCTGTTTCGAAAATGAGCCCAATAGTGCAATAAAACCAAAATAATGTAAACAATCAATTTCTCGCCATAGCAGTAAGGATAAAATTCTAGATAAGGACCTTCATACCTGTGTTTGAGCTTGGGCCCAATATTCACCTCCTAGTGAACATTGAGGCCCTGTCCAGAAGGACCTCCTTCTGAACAGGTTGTAGCTCAGGTACCCCATCAAACTGCGATACATTAAAATGCTCCACCATGCCCAAACAAACACACCGAATAGAGAACAATTGTAAGCAAGCCATCTCTGAGGAACAGGAAGGATTCTGGTCCTCATAGAGGCTAGTCTTTTATTAGCCCCGCTGATCTTTCCTCTGTGGCTGAGAATTGTCCCCACTGGAGGGCAATTCCTGCTGGACCAATTTCAAAAATAAATTGCCCAATCGGGCTGCCCACTTAACCTCGTTGTTGGCCTATCCAAAGCAAAGGACCAACCCTCAAGCCACCCCATCGTCTTTCTGGCAGCAATGCTCAGCCAGAGCCTGCTGTAGCCTGCCCCCCAAAAGGGGACTGGCTCATCCCCCCCGTTAACATGTGGGCTCCGGATGAGCCATTCACCCTAAAGTACATGTGAATGCTTGCACGTATTTTAGAAAAGGCCTGCACTGGCAGAGTCCCAGCTTGGATGTTTCAATTTCAATCTCTGCATTCTATGTAAAATAAGCCTTCATATATAGCAATAGCTCAATGTTTCAGCTATATTAGATGAACCTTCATTACGGTGTTTGAGAAAATACCTCATGACTCTAAGAAAATGAAAAGCCGTGGGATAGGAGGTGATATCATACTGTGGATTAGCGACTGGTTAATAGAAAGGAAGTAAGATGGGACTAAATGTTTATTTTCCAAATGGAAAGACATAAACAGTAGAGTAACTCAGGGATCTGTACTGGAATCAGTTTTTATTTAACTCATTCTTTAAAATCTGGAAAGGGGAGCAAAGAATGAACTGAACAAAGGTGCAGATGGCAATAAAAATATTCAAAATAGTTAAAACTGAAGCTGACTGTGAGGGACCTTGCCAGACTGGGGAACCGGATGTATAAACAGTATATGGAATGTAATGTGAGCAAATGCAAACTGATGCACATAAAGAGAAAAGCAATCCCAACTATACACAAAGCTAAAAAGAGGGACCACCTGGCCTTCACAAAAAGGTAACCTATTACAATACAGATGCTCAAGGCCCCGCACGCCGGCCCTGCACAGAACATAGGCATCAGCTTCAGTGAGCACTAGAATGGTAAGCACAATGCCGGTTGGGGGAGTGAAGGACAGTAGCACCGGTCATCGGGGTGGGGGGGGGGGGGTCAGTGGAGGACATTAGCACCTAGATCCCCATTTCGGGCCATTATTTTGGCCCATAATATCTCGGTTTATATTCAAGTATATACAGTAAGATAATCAATTAAAGAACATTTGTTCTTCACCCCAACTTTTCATTCCTCCAGTCCTCCACTGTTATTCATCCATCCCTTTCCTATCAGATGTTTATAATCCCCCTCCATTTTCTGCAAATCTTTGCTCTGCTCCATCTTTGCCTTGTTAGGATGACATTATCTTTCATATATTCTTTACTGATTTCCTCATTTTCATCCTTCCTTCTTGCTTGCAGTCTTCTTCTTCTTCCCAGATGCCCTATCCTCTCTACTCATATTTATTTAGTTGTCTGTTTGTATAATCTTTGGAAAACAAAAGGCAAAGCAAGAAACAGTGGATACAACAAAGATATCAGGTGCACTGATGTCCTTCAATACATTTCTTCAAAGAAATACAACAACTTGACGCAGGCTATGTTTCAGGAGTCTAATGATGTTCATATGGTCTTCGTGGCACCAATGTTCGCAGTCATCAAACATCTAAACAGTAGCCAAAATATGCAAATCTAACAGATTTCTTTGCTTCACTACGAGTGTATCCATATGCAATAAGATGCCAGCGAGCTACAACTGTCATGAATTCATGCCGCCAAACCATGGTGTAGAGTTTTTGACCCTGAAGCAGCCCACTTCTGGGCAAAAACAGGGCCCGATCAGGCTTTGTTGTTTAATCCAACCAAGTGTTGTAGGTACAATAAACTCCATTTGGGACTTCATCTGTCTGCTATTCTGTCTTTTCCATCTAGGATTTTGCAGACAGATTGCCTTGCTGTTTTTTCAGGTTTTGTTGGTGCTGCTTGATGCTTCAATGCCATTTTTTTTATTACATTTGTACCCCACGCTTTCCCACTCATGACAGGCTCAATGCGGCTTACATGGGGCAATGGAGGGTTAAGTGACTTGCCCAGAGTCACAAGGAGCTGCCTGTACGTGAAGTGGGAATCAAACTCAGTTCCTCAGGACCAAAGTCTACCACCCTAACCACTAGGCCACTCATTTGATATACTGAATCATGAGATTTTGTTATTATGACTGGAAACAAAGAGATTGATGCGAACAGTGCTGAGATGATTTAAATCTTTTTCATTGGATAAGTGCCAGCAGCTTTTTGTTAATGAGGCTTTTTCCTCTAATTTCCCCTCAGAGACAGTGCTTCTACAGGGATCAGCTTTATCTTCTGTCTTTTTCAATCTATATCTGCCACCTATTTATAGACTTTTGGCTGATGACAGTACATTATTGCATATATCAGTGTTTCCCACATCCAGTCCCGGAGCACCCCTTGCTAGTCAGGATTTCAGGATGTCCACTATGAATATGCATGAACTTGATTTGCATGCACTGCCTCCATTATATGCAAATCTCTTTCATGCATATTCATGCACTGTGGATATCCTGATGACCTGACTGGCAAGGGGTACTCCAGGACCGGACTTGGGAAACACTGGCATATATGCAGATGATGTTACGATGTTCCATTTTTTCTACCAGTAACAGATTCAATTTTTGATGTATTTGCTACTGCTTTGAAATGTTTGATTACTGTTAAGGAATGAGCATCAATTAACAATCAACATAACTAAAACTTAAATCATGGCCCTCGATACAGTTAAAACAGTTGATTAACTGGAGATAATTAAAGTAGGAGATATGTGGGTTCCTAAATTATCTGAGGTGTGTAGTCTGTGCGTAATATTAGGCTTCTTTGTCTATGACATCACAAATAGGTAAAGTTGTTGAACCAGTTTCATTAGACTTTGCTTATTACTTCTATTAAAATTGTTTCTAGCACGGGAGAAATTTAGGTCTATTTTGCAGGCTCTGGTTTGATCTAGATTAGTTTATTGTAACCTTTTGTATACAGGGTTGCCTGGTAATACTTTAAGAGCACATCAAATGGTGTAGAACCCAGCTGCACAAGTTTTGAGTGGAGTGAGGAGACAAGAACATATTACGCCATTTTTTAACATTATTGCACTAATTATCGGTAAGTAGAAGGATAAAATTTAAGTTACTCACATTGATTCATCATGTATTGATTGGAGACATCTCAAGACATATATACAGTATTGAAAATGTACAAACCATTGCATTCTCTTAGCTCTAAGAGTATTCAGATGTTGCATTCTCCATCATTTAGACAGATTCATTTAGTTGAACCTCACAGCTGAGCTGTTTCAGTGGCAGCACCATTAGAGTGGAATAAATTATTATTGTACCTCAGATTGATGATGTGTCTATTTTTAGGAAGCAAGTAAAATGATTAGTACCAACAGGATTTCACTCTTTAGGTGATATAATGCTGTACTAAGATATAGGAGACTACCTTGAAACAGCGTCTTGCGAAACATGGATCTATGTCGGTGATACTCCACCGCATATTACCTAATGTGTCTGAAAAGCTAAGTATTCATTTGAAACTAAAAGATAAAAATGGAGAAATTGAGATATATGATATAAGTAAATGTTATACTAGAAAACCAAAGAAAATTTTTAAAAAATCGGGATTTATGAGGATTGCGATACCGCCTCTCTCAAAATGCTTGGCTCAAAATACTTAAAGCCATTTTAGAGGTTGGTACGCTAATCTGATGATCCCCTGCAAATGCCTCAATGTGTTTAGTTATACAATGAGGATAAACTGAAGTGAAGTTGAGTATATATGTTTGGGATTAAATATAGGCATGGGCATTTTCATCACATTTTCGTTAGTGCACTCTCATACCTAAATGTAGGCGCAATCCCTGGCCTTACGTGCTATTCTATAACTATAGAATACCACTACACACTTTTTTGGCACCAATTTTTTAGGCACCATTTATTGAATTCCCCCCCATAGCTTAGTAGTTATACATATATTTAACTCTGATGGCTATATATATAGCAGTGACGAATATATAGGAATGATATAAAAGCCACGAACAATGTTTAAAAAGATGACCATGGGTTTTAAATATTGGCCAACAGCTGAGCTTTTTCTCTTTGCCCTTATCACTGTGCCAGCTTTGCGACGTATCCCACAGACTACAATTCTGTCACAATTTTTGTTTTTTTAAAGATGAAGCAAATACAGGCCTGAGAATGGTGAAAAAGGAGAGGGTTCTAGAAAATAGCACCATCATATAAGTGCCACATTTGTACGGACAGTGAACCTACTCTAGAAGATAAACACTGAGGCATGAAGTGTTCTTAGAGATTACTAGCATAACCTGCATTCCTGTGCCTAAATGTGGTATTTATGTGCATAACTTGAACTATGTGAACAACCTCATTGAATTACCCTCATGCCTCTAAATCATCTACAGAATATCTTATCCTACATTTCCTGAATTGTAAGAAAGTAACCTACAAAACAATCTATACTGCTAACGTTTTATATCAAGGCACTAAAATTTGGAACTCCTTACCTAAAACCATCAAATACACCAATGATTATTTGTTATCCCGAAGTTTTTTGAAAACTCACTTCTTCAGTCTAGTCTTTAAGGAAATAAGCACTTTTCTCAAATAAACTCATGGCATTCATTTTTTTTACCTCATCCCACCTCCCACTTATCCGAGTTACTCCTAGCCCTTACCTTTTTGATCCATATTTCAATTATCTAGCTTTAATCACTAAGGGCCCTGTGTACTAAGCTGAGCTGTAGATGTGCACACTTTTTAGCGCATGCTAAAAATGAGTGTGTATTAATGCTAGAGACACCCATAGGAATATAATAGGTGTCTCTATCATTAGCACTCGGCACGTGCTAAAAAGTTAGCGTGCCTACAGAATGGCTTAGTAAACAGGGCCCCAAGTATTTAATTGCATCTGTTCCTAACTCAAGTTTTACTGGTCTAAGATTATATGATGTATTTTACTTTCTGTTAATATATTTGGAACATGCTCATGCCTTTCTAATTGTTATGTAAGCCACATTGAACCTGAGTTGTACTCAGGCTAATGTGGGATATAAATGTCATCAATAAATAACTTACAGCATTCTGAAAGTAGCTCATGTACATTTCAACCCTGCCTATTTTTTTATACTTATACTTTGCTCACACCTTTTTCAGTAGTAGCTCAAGGTGAGTTACATTCAGGCACATTGGATATTTATCTGCCCCAGGAGGGTTCACAATCTGAGTTTGTACCTCAGGCAATGGAGGGTTAAGTGACTTGCCCAAGATCACAAGGAGCAACAGTGGGATTTGAACCACCCACCTCTGGATAGCAAGACCACGCAAATGAATGAGGCGGGTAGTGTCTTTCTGTCTAGATTACGTACTGTATTTTGCAACAGGGTAATGTGTCACTGCACTAGCCAGATGCACAAAGCTTACTGTGTTGCACCCCCCCCCACACACACACACACACACTCCAAGAATCACCCTGGTGGTCTAGTGACCCCTCCCCCTCCTACCTTGAAAAAGATGGAGGCAGGAGGGCAGGAGCAACATTTCCTCCCTCCTGCTTTTGGGACCTCCTTGCACAAAATGGTAGACCTCCAGGGCAATTCTTGCTGTGGGGGGGCTGGGGGGTTCAGGGTCCATTGGGGACACCAGAGATTATATAGTGGAAGGGGCAGAGGGGTCACTAGACCACCAGGGAGCTTTTTGAGTTGCACAAGGGGGAGTCTGCTGGACTCTAGTGGACCCCCTCTTGAGCCCCCTCCCCCGGCACAAACCAAAAAACTTAAGTTGTGGCAAGCTGTCAAATTCATTGGACAGCTCTGGGTCACAAACAGCGACTGGTGCTCAGAAGGGAATCTGTGCATCTCATTTGCATATGATCCCCTTTGTGTATCGGTCAATGTTTGCAACCCAGTAAATTTTCCTGCAGCACCCATAATAACGGGTGCCACTGTGCATCGGCCCCTGAATCCTTCTATGGAGCCTCACTCCTCCAATAGTTTGTATCTGAATTCTTCATAGCTTCATAGATGTTTCCTTTTTCTTACAGCACACAGTAATATTCACATAAAGGTAACCTGTTCAACATTATTGTTTGAAAGAAACCAAATGCTCTTTACTTTCAAGAAAAACATTTCTAAAGTATGTTTTCACAGAAAAAAAAAATCAAAGGAGTGAATATCAAACAAGCAATACCTCCTCCATCATCTGCCTGTGTGTGTGTATAATCCCCTGATACTTCAGTCTGAGAGCTCACTGGGAGATTCTGAGGGCCTTTCACAAGATTATCCATATCAGTTTAGGCTTTGAAGTAAAGGCTGCTGGCATCTTATTATGGACAGAGATCAAAAACATCAGAGATTACCATGCTCTTGTCCTGCTGGACTTCATTCACACATCACTGAAGTGCTAAATTGTCAAAGTCTAGAAAAGATCTGTCTACATGTTACCTTTACAGCCATAAATGGGCTATCTTACTGTCTCTCTCCATATGTACAAGCTCTTTAAGAAGGACATTTTTCTAAGGACTAAAGAGATTAGGCACTAAAATATATTTTGTGTGTGTGAGATAAAAATGTAGCATGCATTCTAAAATGTGACTTAACAAGTTTTGCCCAGTTTTATCTGCAAAAGCAAATGATTAGAGATTTTGGGACCAAAATTATCTCAACCTAAGCACCTTACTGTGCAGACTAACAGGCTCTTCCAGTCCCTTCTCTGCTTCTCAGGCCCAGATGCATCAAACAAACGTAACAAAATCTAAATCGTTAAAGTCCTTAACGATTTTGAAAAACCGAAGCATGCACTAAAAAAACAGGTCAAACATGTTCGTTGCGGTATCCAGAAGTACAATGTATCACTGAATCGTAATCCCCGTCGTAATCGGCCCCTAAATCATGCGCAGAGCAGCCAAGCGTTATGCTGGCTGCTCTGCGCATGCCACAAATGTCCAAAAAAAACCACAACACAAACATGTGGCTCCCCACTTCCCCCTGCACTAACCAAAACATTAAAAAAATCCAAATAGATCAGGAGGGGGCAAAGGCGCTCGTCAGGAGCGTCCTGTATGGGCGCCCTTGCCCTCCCCCCGAGATCGCCGCTGTTCCCCGCTTCAGCCGGTTTTAATAAAAACAAATCTCCAAATTTTCTCATCCCCGGTCCCCCTCCCTTCCTGTGTTTCCTGTCCATTGCTCCAGGGCTCCACCTCCCGCCATCCTCTGCCTCCGCCCCCATGCCCCAACCCCTGGGATCGTCGCTGCCGCTCCCACCCTCCACCGGACCCCCCTCTGCATTACTGTCCCGTGCAGCGCCTCTCACCTGTGTGCGAAGGTGCTGCATGGGATAGAACATCTGATCGCCAATTGCTTCTCCCTTCTCCGTGAGTCTGTTGTTCCTGGGCCCGCCCTCCATTGACGTAAGTTACCTACGTTATCTACGTAGGTAACTTACGTCAATGGAGGGCGGGCCCAGGAACAACGTCGGAGAAGGGAGAAGCAATTGGTGATCAGATGTTCTATCCCATGCAGCGCCTTTGCCCCCTCCCGATCTATTTGAATTTTTTTTTTTGTTTTGGTTAGTGCAGGGGGAAGTGGGGAACTACCGGTTTGCGTTTTTATATAACTTTTTTTTGTTTTTACATGCCAGCTTGCATTTTTAAGGTGCAGGAGGGAGCGGGGAGATGATAGCTCAGGCCTGAACGACAGGTCTGAGAGCTCGCTAAATTTGTCACGTTAAATGATTCGTTAGAATCGTCGGTATGGTTAGTGCATAGCGAATTGTCCACATTTCAATGGTAGTTTCTGGTTTGCATTCCGTTTTTGTTATCTGCTAGTGGCTTCAGAAAAAGGCCTATAATGCATGCAACGGCCGCAAATTTTGTCATTAGAGGGTCATTAAAGGGTCGTTAGAGTTTTGTGCATCTAGGCCTCAGAGTTGAAATGGGTAGGTTGCTTGGTTCACTAGCTGAGAGCTTAGCATGGAACTTGGGAGAGAGGATATGTACCAAAAGCCAGTTTAACATACTCACTATAGACAATTATCTTCTGTTTGTATGGTCTGAAGAAGGTGTACATTTCAGAAATGCCATTCACAGATCGCATAAAATTTCATGTACAGTTTCACCTGTGCATACCTTTTACTCACATGTTTGGCTGCAAAATTTTCTGAAAGCCATAAACAGCTGTACAAAATTACATCCTGACTTGCCAGTCAGATTTTCAGGATATCCACAATGAATATGCATGAACTTGATTTGCATACACTGCCTCCATTATATGCAAAACTCTTTCATGCATATTCATTGTGGATATCCTGAAAACCTGACTGGCAAAGGGTACTCCAGGACTGGACTTGGGAAACACTGGATTAGATTTTAAACAGTGTTCTAAGTGGGGTGTCATTTGTATAGTGCTTAGCACCAGGATTCGTGCCCAATTTTGGGCACAAGGATTTACACCAACTGAAACCTTGTATAAATCCTCGAACCTAAATCAGGCATGGATCTATCCTAATAGATTACACTGTATGCAAATTCTAGGAACACCCATAATCCACCCATGCCCCTCCCATGGCCACACCTCCTCTCCAGATCTACTTGGAAAATTTACACACACATCTTTATAGAATCCTGACTAGGAAGATGTGTGCATAAATTCTAATTTGTTGCAACTAGCACCAGTAATTGATTGTTGGTGTTAATTGATTTGCTGTTCATTTAAAATGTGTATACAATTTTGAGCGCCATATATAGAATTTGCTTTCAACTAATGACTGCATTTTTTTTATTAAAGATTTTTACTACAATTCCAAGAACAATCAGAAAAAAGGAATAATAAAGCAAATCTGTTACATTACAATTTGTCAAAAGGAAAACAAAATTACTTATTATCCTTTTCAGTCCACAATTTAGAGAGGAGAACAAGGCACAATACTCAGGATAATTTCTTTAACTATTCACATATTAGAGACTTGAAGGGAGGTTCACATGGGAAAATCAAATAACAGACTATGGTGTAGATGACATTACTGTTTCTGGAATTGGAGATGGAGTTATTACTGACCTAGATTCCAGAAAAGAACTTAAATGTAATGGATCAAAGAAAACATATTTCACTGAATTTAACTTCACTATACATTTGCATGGAAAATGCAACCAAAAAAGGCCACCCAACTGAAGAACAGGGGGGTGAAGTTTAAGGAAACTTTGACGCTTCTTCTGGGTTACACGAGATACATCAGGAAACATTCTTATGTTATAATTCAAAAACATTTCCTCCCTATGACGAAAGAACTGTTTTAATATCCAGTCTCTATCTGGCTGTAGCACGAAAGACACAATTAATATTGCTGGTTGTAAACCCAAATTATCATCTTCAATAGTTTCCGTGAGGTTTAAAGTCTCAAAAACAACATCAGCCTCTTCAGAAACAGGTTGATCCGTCCTTTTTTTCTTATAAGGTTGTAAATAATATATTTTTTATACCGGAATAACATATTTTGCTCCGGAATTTTCAATATTTCAAAAATATACCTTTTAAAGGTAATTATTATTTTATTATTATTATTTATTGTATTTGTATCCCACATTATCCCACCTCGACTTTGCAGGCTCAATGTGGCTTACAATTCATCATGGATAATGGAAATAGAAGTGAATATACATATGGTTTACAGAGGGTTTTGTGTTACATGGTGGTGAAATACATGATGGTGTAAAGCAGAAAGACATTATAAGACAGTTCTGAAAGTTTTAAAGATTATACAGTTACACATGTTGATCTTTGTGATATATCTTGTCAAGAGATAGGTTTTTAATAGTTTGCGGAAATTGGTCAATTCATAGACCGTTTTCAGGTTACGTGGCTTCACGTTCCAGAGCTGCGTGCTGGTATAGGAAAAGGTAGATGCATGCATTGATTTGTATTTCAGACCCTTGCACTTGGGAGGATGAAGATTAAGGAATGTGCGAGAGGATCTTTTTGCGTTCCTGGGTGGTAATTCTATCAGGTCTGACATGTAGGCTGGGGCGTTACCATGGATGATTTTATGGACTAGGGTGCACAGTTTGAACGTGATGCGTTCCTTTAGTGGGAGCCAGTGTAGTTTTTCCCGCAGGGGTTTCGCGCTTTCGTATTTTGGTGTGCGAATATTAGTCTGGCTGCCGTATTATGGGCTGTCTGGAGTTTTTTAAGTATTTGCTCTTTACAGCCAGCGTAGAGTGAGTTACAATAGTCCAGATGACTGAGTACCAATGATTGTACCAGATTGCGGAAGACAGTTCTTGGAAAAAATGGTCTAACTCTTTTTAGTTTCCACATTGAGTGAAACATCTTTTTAGTTATGTTATTTGCATGGTTCTCAAGTGTTAGATGTCGATCAATGGTGACTCCAAGGATTTTTAGGGAGTCCAAAACTGGTAGATTTAGTTTAGGTGTATTGATGGTGGTAAATTTATTCTTGTTGTATTGCGAGGTGAGTACCAGGCATTGGGTTTTCTCTGCATTGAGTTTCAGCTGAAATGCATCTGCCCAGGAATTCATAATATGTAGGCTTTGCTTGATTTCATTGGAGATTTCCCTTAGAGGTGCAACCAACATCTGTTTTGGAAAATGTATTAATCGTAGTGTTTTTTATCTCTGTTGGTTCTCTAAACTTTCAATTTTATTTTGCAGTCACATATTTTCTTTAATAATGTTTGTTTGAACTTGTTGACATTGTTTTATGTCTTCGCTATTAGTTTCAATTTTCCCTTCAAATATTGTGACTTTCTTTTCCAATATAGATATTCTTTCAAGGGGAGTTTGAACTTGTTGCAAGACAGATATTAATTTTTGAGAAAATGATGTCTCTAAGCCCAGAAGAACTTCCTATATAGCGTCTAGAGTTATGGTTGAAGGTTTATTTGGAAGAAAAGACTTACTCAGTGAGGTTACTTCAGGCAAAGAATCTCCTGAGAGTTCCAACTCCTTCTCTGCAGTAGTTTTGCCAGAAACGTCGATGCTATGCTGTGGCACAACCAAAATCCTGGAAGTGCTCTGCAATCCCATTGCTTGGGTCTGACCCTGTTGTAGGGGCTATCTCCACCCCTGTGGAGCATGTATGCCCCTGCTTTCTCAACCCTTGCTCGATTGCAGGCATTCGCAGTGGATCTCTAGTCTCGGGACTGAGAGTTGTATCTACTTCAGGCAGGGGGAGTGGTTCACCTCGTGCCACCTCTCCTCATAGCGAAGACTCAAAGTGTCCCAAAATCCCTGGAACAGCGAAGCGATCTATGGGCCCATTTGCCGGCAAAGCAGATACAACGGGGCTTGCACGCTGTTTGCCTCTCTGTTTAGGCATAAGATCAATAGAGTAATATAATCCAAAAAAGAAAAAGGAGTCAGCACAAGTCCAGAGCAACTCGCTGTACTCCCTTCAGGCCGCCATCTTGTATCTTTCATAATGACCGCTTTAAACACAATATTTACAATATAATATCTTTTATTAATATAAAAATACACCTTAGATTTCACCCATTTCTGGTCAATGCATCAAAACATTGCCCATTGTATTTATGCACAACCAATCAAAAAAAAGTGTTTACAACAGTCATCAGTATTCATTGAAGGGTCCTTTTACAAAGGCACGCTAGCATTTTTAGTGCATACTAAAAATAAGCACAATCTAAATGTTAGAGATGCCCATATATTTCTATGGGCATCTCTAGCGTTTAGTGCACGCTAATCATTAGTGTGCACTAAAAACGCTAGTGCACTTTTGTAAAGGACCCCCCTGAATGTATGCATTGAATGTATTCATCTTGTTCAAACCATGCTAAGGCTGCATGAGATCTTCCAATCCAACGGAAATGTTTTTCAATGAAACATGGAAGCCACACTATACAGTCAATAAAAAAAGCTTAGTATTCAGTCAATGTCACACCTATTGAATTATTTAAAACATGTTAAATCATTACATACCTATTAATTTCAGACATACTGAGTTGAAACTGCTTGGGCCACCCCGTAGTCTTTCACTCAACTCAGCGGGATCCACACATGCTGGTTGTCTGAATTGCCCCGGAAATGATGAAATTTATATACAAATGCACCTGTCTATCCACACTCCAAGGATACCCAATCCACTTCCTTATTTAAACCCATTGGTTCCACAGTGTTCCAAGTATAAATCAATCTCTGTTCTTTACACAATAAATTCCGGTTGAAATCACCTCCCCTACTTGAGCATATTTGCAATAATACAACAAACCGCAATTCTATAGGCAGATGGTGATGTTGGTTCCAATGTGATATATAGAATTTGAGGGCATTTGTGTGCTTAGATTCTAGAATACTATCACTTACACATGTAAGTGTTACAGATTTGTGCATAAGTGCTAGTTTGGGCTCTAAGCAGTATTCTATCATCTTAATGTGTATTCATGTGGGTGGGGCATGGATGGGGCGTGGGCATCTCCCACAGTTATGTGCACATGTTATAGGAGAGTGTCATTTATGTGCTAAAGTGCTGTATTGATACCTAACCTTTGGCACAGTATATATAATTGCCCAATAATGGTAAGAAAAACAACATCAGTTCTTGAAAGCTTTAGATTATATTGTGGTTCTTACCTTAACTGGAAAGCCATGTTCTGATTTTCAGTGTTTAAATACTATGACGTGGAACATGTTGATAATTAGATCCAGATGTCTAAGATAAGACCTCACTTAATTAATTCCTATTTACGCCACTCGGGGACCAGTCCTGGGTTTAATTCAGTTCAAGTCAATTTTTCATAAACAGTACTGCAGAAAGGCCAGAAGAAACTGTTTGCTTTTTTGCCCTTGATACCGACACTGCAGTAGGGTGGGGTATTCTAAATGAAGTTGAGAAATTAGGAGCGATCTAAAGAATTCTAGGGAGGTCAAGAATTTGACACCTAAGATTTACTGCACAAGAGTGCTGACCCATACATTTAGGGGTAGTTATATATTTTCATGCATACAGTTCTTTTCATGTGTGTAAGGGTTTTTATAAAATTACCCTGGGGTTACACATGTAAAAGCACAAATGGTGCCAAGAAGGCATGTATTTGTACATGAGTCATGTGCACTGTTCCCTTTAAGCTGAGCGGGAGTCCTCCAATTAGAGTCCTGCCAGTGGGTGGCGCTGTTTCACTATCACATTTTCAATAGTGAGGGCAGGACTCCAGGGAATTTGCCTGTCCCTAGCAATTGAAAGCACAATATTAAAGCACCACCACATACTGGTAGCAATGCAGCTAGAGGACTCCTGCTCAGCTTAGAGGGAACATGGTCATATGTAGGTGTGTTCTGGGACAGAGTTTGGACAGAGTTGGAAACTGTTTGCATTGTTTATAAAATACATGTGTATGTACAGACTTTAAATGCTAACATTTACATCTGCTCCCAAGAAGGCATAAACGTCCATGGCTCTAATCAAGCTACATTTTCTACCACCCCTATGCGTCTTTATAAGATAGCCTGGAAATAAGTACCTTCTTGCCTTCTCGTGACTTGTTATGAAGCTACCCTCTTAGGTCATTTTGTAACAAATTATCTTGGTTGAAAGGAAAAGTAGGCATCTATTTTGGGGCTATTCTATATAGGCACTGAGGGGCCATTTTATTAAGGCATACCAAAAAATGACCTGTGCTGGTGTAGACATGTGTTTTGGAAAAATGGCCTTGGCCGAAAATGGACATGCGGTAAAATTAAAACCAGCGCACATCCATTTTTGGCCTGAGACCTTACCACCACCTATTGACTTGGTGGTAAGGTCTTGCACACTAACTGGGCGGTGTCAGCATGTGTACACTGGCGCTTACCGCCTGGTTAGTGCCACACGGTAGAAAATGTCTACTGCATTTTTTGTATGCGCATCAAAAATGGAATTATCACCCGGGGCGTGCAGTAGCCGGGCACTAGCTCCAATTTGACTTGCATTGGATGTGCGTAGGTGCCTACACGCCTCAGTAAAAGGACCCTTTAAAACTTTTTATAAACTAGCTTCACTATGCAGCAGAAGTTGCAGCTGACATGTAGAGCCTGTTCTAAAATATGTCGTACGATACAGGAATGGACATCTTTGCATTGATTACATGTGCCAGGGGTTACCATTTTATAAGCATAAATGTCTAAATATCAGCAAGCAAACTTTTTTTAGATAGGATAATAATATACAGTGGTATTTCTGTATTGTTTTTTGATGAAACGCTTTTGCACTGTTTTGTTTATGTAATACTTTATATGCATAATTTTTATTATGTATGTTTATTGGAACTTGCCTAGTTCCACAAAAGTGGAAGTAAAGAAGAGGTTGGGAACTACAGCCCGTTAAGTCTGACTTCTGTGGTAAGTGAATTAGTGGAAATGATTTTAAAACAGAAAATAGTAACATTTTTGGAATTTAATGGATTACCAGACCTGAGTCAACATGGTTCACTAGAGGCAGGTCTTGTCAGACAAATCTGATTAATTTCTTTGTCTGGGTGACCAGAGAGTTGGATCGAGGGAGAGCGCTAGATATGGTGTATTTAGATAGTGGTAAATGGAGCTCATTCTCAGGAAAATGATGTTATCAGTGGTGTGCGGCAAGGTTCAGTTCTTGGGCTGGTTCTTTTTAACATTTTTGTAAGCGATATTGCTGAATGGCTATCTAGTACAATTTGCCTCTTTTCAGATGATACCAAAATCTGCAATAGGGTAGAAACCCCTGATGGTGTAGATAACATGAGGAAGGACTTAGCAAAACTAGAGGAATGGTCTAGAATTTGGCAGCTTAGATTTAATGCTAAAACATGCAGGGTCTTGCATTTGAGCTGCAAAAACCTGAGGAAATTGTACAGTTTAGGAGGTGAAGAACTTTTCTTCACCTCCTAAACTGTGCACAAAAGGAGTGGAATATTGATGTGATTGTTTGTGATCATCTTAAGGTGGCCAAACAGGTAGAAAAGGTGACAGCGAAAGCTAAAAGGATCCTTGGGTGCATAAGGAGATGAATGGCCAGTAGGAAAGGGAGGTGATGGTGTCCTTGTGTAAGACTCTGGTGAGATCTCATTTAGAATATTGTGTACAATTCTGGAGATCACACCTTCAAAAAATATAAACAGGATGGAATCAGTCCAAAGGGCAGCTACTAAAATGGTCAGTGGTCTTCATCATAAACCGTATAGGATCAGTCTTCAAAGAGGGAAGATATAATAGAGACATTTAAATACTTTTTCAGCATAAATGTACAGGAGGTGACTAAGGAAATATTTCTTCAAATAATAAGGAAATATTTCTTCATGGAAAGGGTGGTGAATTTCATGGAACCGCCTTCCGGTGGAAATGGTGGAGTCGAAAATAGTATCTGAATTTAAGAGAGCTTGGAGCAAGTACATAGGATCTCTATGTCCTACATTTTTCTCTGTTTCTATGTTTGGTGGGCTATAAATGTTGAATATAAATAAATAAATGTGTATATGCCGGCACATACATATGTATGTTGATATTTCTGACAGTACATGTGTATGTACCAAAATACATATGTGCATGTCAATCATTTTAAAAAGCCTAAACGTCTATGTTTCACCAAGCTGTCACAGTGTTCAATAACATTTGCCTGTATTGCTTTTTTTTTGGGAGGGGAGGGGAGACAAAAAAAACACTGGGAGATTAAGAGGGCAACCATCTAGTCTCTTCAGTGGAGCATGGTTGTTGGCAGACACAATGCATTCCCCTTCTGAAATAGGGAGTACACAATAAAGATTCTGGTCGATATTCAAAGTGAGTTAACTGGCTGGAAATGGCTGCCAACTGGTTAACTCACTTGGTTACAGCTGTCTGGTCATTTTCAGCGTTAGAACTATATTTACTATTAATCTGAATACAAATAATGAAAAACATTATTCGGCCGAATATGAATAATGGGCATTGCGTTTTAAACATAGCAAAGAACCAACGTGAAATCAGACATCAAGTGTTTATTTCAGTAGGATTTAGCAGAATTTTAATATCTGAAGGCAGCACCTAAACAAATAATAAATTACAAATAAAATATCCATGTAAATATAAAAGTAAATGTAGATCGGATTTAGGAAGCTATTGAAAATTTGGCAAGTTTCCTTTCAAAAAAACTAAACATTCCAAATTCTCATGGGCGAAACAAGTTCTTCTTTCAGAAAACGTGACACCAGCATTACTGAAGAACCTTTTACTCAGTACACTGGTTGGAGAAATGGCCAAAAAAAGCTTTTGCACATATGCTCAACTTTGGGTAAGCGTGTTCATGTTATTTCCACCACAGAATTGGATCTTCAGTTCTTGGTAAGCATGGTTCTGCAATGAATTTGTTGATTTCAGTTTCAAGCTGAGAAGGGGTTGAACTTGTGCCATCATAACACACTTGAGAATTAGAGCATTCCCATTTAGCCCACAAGTCAAAATCGCCAGGGGGAACTTTTGGGGGTTTTTTTTTGAGAGGTTCAGCAACTTTGTCTTCAGTCAAATCCTGATTGTCCTGCTTATCTGGCACATGTGGTGATTTGGAAGAATGTTCAGCTACAAGTTTGTGAACAGATGTGAAAAATTTCAGTTCTGCCTCCATTCATTTTAGGCCATCCGTTAATGTCTATAATTTAAACGTTGGGTCAATGCAAGTAGCAACAATAAGAAAGTCATCTTCAGAAAGAAATGAGAAATGATCATTCACAGATTTCACTGTATCTGACAGCATTTTCTTTATTCCTTTATCAGACAAGTTATTCAAGTATAGGAGCAAAGACCTTACAGCTGGAAAAACTACAGAAAGTGTAGATGACGATTTGCTTACTTCATGAGTTAGTTGTTCAAATGGCTTCAACAGAGATATCACATTTAGTCCCTTGACTTAGTGCACTTCAGAAGTGTAAAGCAGTACAGCCCTTTTTTATTCATCAATGTATCAACGTATAAACTGTTGAATTCCATCTAGCCACCTCATCAGCTAACAGGTGATGCTGAGGCAGTCCCAATTCAAGCTAAATGGCATATAGATGAGATATAGCACTGGAAGAATGTTTAAAGTGTCCAACCAGTTTTCTGGATGTGTGAATTAATGACATGACAGAAAGCTGTGAGAATAAGGAATCATGAATACATAATTGGAGTATATGAGCACAACAAAGTCCACAGACCCCATCACTCAACCAAATGTACTCTCCTTGGACTTACTAATTACATTAGGCTCATCAATAGCGGCAGAGATGCCTTATATGCTGCATATGACATAGACATAGACTATGCTGGAGGACCCTGCCAAGGTACTGAGTAATGGGGGAAAAGAAGTTTAGGAATTTGTTTTGGGGAAGCAGTGCTGGGAAAGGGGGAAGCACGAGCCAGCCAGTGACAGGTTTGTGGCTGCCTCACACGGGCCTATGTTAGAAACAGTGGGACAGCTTGAAGATTCCAAAATTGTTAGCTTAGCCAGTTGGATTTGGTACTTGCTAGAGAAAGGATAAATGTGAGTGCTGTAAAATTTTGAGTGTTGTTTGAAAGAGAAACATTTTAGAATTTAACAGAGGTAATGAAATGAGAATTGTGAAGGGAAAAGTTTGTTTAATAACTCTACAGGAGCTGGGAAAAGGACAGTAACTGTATCAGAGAAAATCCTGAGAGAACTGATGCGGGAATGTATAGGCTCTCTTGCTTGTCTTGTATAAATGAACCACATTAAAAAATATATATAGTCTGTCCATGTGGCGGGACGGGGGCGTGGCTATGAGATGGCCAGCTTCGGCCGATAATGGAAAAAAGAAGGCCAGCTCTGACGAGCACTTGGCCGGCTTTACTTGATCCATTTATTTTTAGGACCAAGCCTCAAAAAAGTGCCCCAACTGACCAGATTACCACCGGAGGGAATCGGGGATCACCTCCCCTTACTCCCCCAGTGGTCACCAACCCCCTCCCACCCAAAAAAAAACATTTTTGTGCCAGCCTCTATGCCAGCCTCACATGTCATACCCAGCTCCATCACAGCACTATGCAGGTTCCTGGAGCAGTTTTTAATGGGTACTGCAGTGCACTTCAGGCAGGCGGACCCAGGCCCATCGCCCTCTACCTGTTACACTTTTGGTGGTAAATGGGAGCACTCCAAAACCTACCCGAAACCCACTGTACCCACATGTAGGTGCCCCCCTTTACCCTTTAAGGGCTATGGTAGTGTTGTACAGTTGTGGGTAGTGAGTTTGTGGGTTTTGGGGGGGCTCAGCACTGAAGGTAAGGGAGCTATGCACCTGGGAACAATTTATGAAGTCCACTGCAGTGCCCCCTAGGGTGCCCGATTGGTGTCCTGGCATGTCAGGGGGACCAGTGCACTACAAATGCTGGCTCCTTCCACGACCAAATGCCTTGGATTTGGCTGGGTTTGAGATCGCCGTCATTAATTTCCATTATCGCTGAAAACCAAAGCCGGCCCAAATGTTGAGATTTGGCCGGCTCCGACCATATTATCGAAACGAAAGATGGCCGGCCATCTTGTTTTGATAATGTGGTCGGGTATGCCACTTTACGGGGCCGGCCTTAGAGATGGCCGGCCCCATTCAATTATGCCTATCCACATCTACTACTACTACTACTACTACTACTACTACTTAACATTTCTAAAGCGCTACTAGGGTTACGCAGTGCTGTACAATTTAACATAGAGGGACAGTCCCTGCTCAAAGAGCTTACAATCTAAAAGACAAGTGAACGGTCAGTCCGATAGGGGCAGTCAAATTGGGGCCGTCTGGATTTACTGAACGGTAGGAGTTAGGTGCCGAACGCAGCATTGAAGAGGTGGGTTTTAAGCAAAGACTTGAAGATGGGCAGGGAGGGGGCTTGGCGTATGGGCTCAGGAAGGTTGTTCCAAGCATAGGGTGAGGCGAGGCAGAATGAGCGGAGCCTGGAGTTGGCGGTGGTGGAGAAGGGTACTGAGAGGAGGGATTTGTCCTGTGAACGGAGGTTTTGGGCGGGAACGTAAGGGGAGATGAGGGTAGAAAGGTAGTGAGGGGCAGCAGACTGAGTGCATTTGTAGGTAAGAAGGAGAAGCTTGAATTGAATGCGGTATCTGATTGGAAGCCAGTGAAGTGACCTGAGGAGATGGGTGATATGAGTATATCGGTTCTGGTGGAATATAACTATCTGGCGTCTAGTAACTATTAGCACCACAATGTATGTTCTTAATATAGGTGGAGTAAAGACTTCAGTAAAAATAGTGCTACTATTATAGCGTAGCTGCTATATGCCACATCACTAGTCAGGCTGACTACTGTAAAACTACCATTTGATTAAAAAAATGGGTAACAGCTTACTGTTAATGATGGCACAGCAATGTAGACTTTTGTAAACAATAATTTGGATAATTTGTATTTAATAATATGATAATTTACAGATAATTTCTTTTAAAAGCATTTTGGACTGAAACGGCAGTGAAGGGTAAGGTGTCTGGAGGAGTGGCCTAGTGGTTAGGGTGGTGGACTCTGGTCCTGAGGAACTGAGTTCAATTCCCCCTTCAGGCACAGCTCCTTGTGACTCTGGGCAAGGCACTTAACCCTCCATTGCCCCAGGTACAAAATAAGTACCTGTATATGTAAGCCGCATTGAGCACGGGGTACAAATGTAACTTTTAAAAAAAAATCCAGACACTGTGTGAATGATGGTGGTTGCGTATCATCTCAAGAAGTGGAAGCTCAGCACTACAAAGAAAATTTGTCTACTTGACTGGAAAATTCTAACACACTATCCAGCTTATAATCGAACGAGAATAACGCCCAAGTTCCGACCTAAATCGGGAGATGGGCGTTCTTCTCACAAAAACAAATAAAGCGGTATAATCGAAAGCCGAACTTTGGACGCTTTCAACTGCACTCCGTCGCGGGTGCGGACAAAGTTGACGGGGGCGTGTCGGAGGCGTGGTGAAGGCGGAACTGGGGCGTGGTTATCGGGCGAACAGAGATGGGCGCCCTTCGCCGATAATGGAACAGTTTTGAGCTAGAATTTAGGACACTTTTCCTGGACCCTGTTTTTTCATGAATAAGGCCCCCAAAAGTGCCCGAAATGACCAGATGACCCCCAGAGGGAGTCGGGGATGACCTCCCCTGACTCCCCCAGTGGTCACTAACCCCCTCCCACCACAACAAATGATGTTTCACAACTTTTACTTTCACCCTCAAATGTCATACCCTCCTCCCAAGCAGCAGTATGCAGGTCCCTGGAGCAGTTGTTAGGGGGTGCAGTGGACGTCAGGCAGGTGGACCCAGGCCCATCCCCCCCCTACCTGTTACAATTGTGCTGCTTAATGCTACTAGTCGTCCAACCCCCCCAAACCCACTGTACCCACATGTAGGTGCCCCCCTTCACCTCTTAGGGCTATAGTAATGGTGTAGACTTGTGGGCAGTGGGTTTTGAGGGGGATTTGGGGGGCTCAACACCCAAGGGAAGGGTGCTATGCACCTGGGAGCTCTTTTACCTGTTTTTTTTGGTTTTGTAAAAGTGCCCCCTAGGGTGCCCGGTTGGTGTCCTGGCATGTGAGGGGGACCAGTGCACTATGAATCCTGGCCCCTCCCACGAATAAATGTCTTGGATTTATTCGTTTTTGAGCTGGGCGATTTCATTTTCCATTATCGCTGAAAAGCAAAAACGCCCAGCTCACACCTTGACGAATAAAACATGGGCGTCTTTTTCTTTTAAAAAATACGAACCGCCCCGCCCCTTCACGGACCCGTTCTCGGAGATAAACGCCCATGGAGATAGGCGTTTCTGTTCGATTATGCCCCTCTATGTGTATCGTTTGAATGATGTTAAATTACTGTGTTTTAACCTGAACATTTTTAACATGGAAAAATTGTTAGGTAGTAATGCTAAAATGTCAATAACATCAACAAAGCTTAAAATAATTAAATGTTGTTTAATAGTAATACATAAGTATGATGACTACATAAGTACATAAAATTGCTCATTGAAATTCAAAGCACTTGCTGAGAAAACTGCAAAAAAAACTGAGAGGGGTTACTTTTTTTTTTTGCCTCACCCTATACATGTGCTGTCAGCATCTCGCTGTATGGCTTGGCAGGATATCACATAAGTGGCATGAGTGTGGGGACTTGTTGGCAGTGTAGGTCATTATCTTGCCAGGGTCTTCCAAATCTCCTCCCAGACCCTTACTGCTGCTTGTGGGACTCTGTGCCTATCTTTATTTCGCATGACTAGGAGTGCCATGGAACCAGAGTGTGGATCTTGATGTTTATTGCTATCACTGGATGCTGGATGGAAGACACTGTGGGGGAGATTCTATATATGGCGCCTAAAAAAGTCGGCACGGAAATCAATTGCAACCAAACGTATTCTATAAACGGCACCTAGATTCAGGCGCGGTATATAGAATATGTTTAGTTGATATCTCAGTGCTTAAAACTATGCGCCTCCATTTAGACCAACAATAACATGACATAAATCCTGGTGTGTAGATTTAGGTGCACTAGGCCATATTCTATAGCTACGCATATACTACTACTACTACTACTACTACTACTACTATTACTACTATTACTTCAGACTGCCCACAAAACGCCCATAGAATGCACTTTAGGCCCATTTTACAAAGTGGTGATAAGCTCAATGTGGGCTTACCACTCGCTAAAAAGGAACTACTGCCGGGTTACCTCAGCAGCCCACCCCCAGCGCACCATCAAATCCAGTGCTAGAAAAATATATTTATTTTTGTAATGCTGGTATGTACTCAGCGGTAATCAGGCAGTGCCGCGAGCTGCCTGGTTACCGTCGGGTTAGCACTGGAGCTCTTACCACCACCTCAATGGGTGGAAGTAATGCCTCCCCCCACGAAGTGTCTGTGCGACAAGTGTTTTATTTGTCATATGGCCATTTTCTGCACAGAAGAAAGACCTACATTTTACCCAATGTGTTAAAAGGGGGACTCAGAGGACATCAAAAGTACACGCCGACGTCAGTGCAGGCCCCCTTTGGCTGCAGCTTGGTAAAAGGGGCTCTTAGTGAGTTGTGTGCGTAAATTCTAATTATTGCCAATTAGTGCTCATTATTGCTTGTTAAGAGTTGTTATCAACGCTGATTAGCTTGTTAAGCCAATTAATTTACATACTTTGTTTTAGAATAGATTTCAGTGCAGATCTCTAGGCATGCTACACAGAATCCGGAGGTGTATATCTAGAACCGCATGTGTATGGCCACTGGACATCTAGCAGTATATGTGTATGGCTGCTGATGGACCCAGATAGACATTTTTTCCTGCACACACTACAAAGCCATCTTTCATGCCAGAGATCCTTGCTGTTGCTGGGTACTATTGTCCTGGATGGAAGTTCTGTGAGCCCTTGGGTCCTGCTGGAGGGCAGAGGTGACGGTGATCGCCATCCTCCAAGGACTGCTGAACAACCCCTAGACTTCACCCGCGGCGACCGCCCTTCACCGAGAGTTGAGCTCCCAGCTGCAGGTGGCCAACGGGACTTCTGGAACTGCAGGGGTTGGCGGACTGACCAGGCGAGGAGAGAGGAACAAGCAGCAGTCAGGGCCGGCAGCAAGCAAGGAGTATCAGGAACATGCAGTAGTCGGGGCTGGCAGCAAGCAAGGAGTATCAGGAACACGCAGTGGTCAGGGCTGGCAGCAAGCAAGGAGCGTCAGGAAACTAGCTGAGGTCAAATGTGTCAGGTCAAGCAGAAAAGAAGTCTGGAGACAACACACGGAAGCTTAAGTCCTCTGAGACGAGAAGCCGAAGCAGGGATCATGAGAAACGTTGCTCCTTAAATAGCTCTCCCCATCAGGGAGCCGAGAATCAGCTTGAGAGCACCAGGACCACAGGAGGCGTCATCCGAGGAGCCTCCAGGATAGGTGTAGCGTCAGACCTGAGGCGGAGCCTCGCTTCCATCAACCAGTCAGGAAACCACAAGGGGCAGCCCCGCTTCCCGGGCTCCACATCCGGAAGAGACGCCTGCCCCCGAACGCCGGCACCATATTCTTTGACTTCGTTGACGCGGGCCCAACGGACAGCCATTGGGAGCAGCATGGCCAGAATGGCCGGCAATCTGGAGAGGGAGCTATACAGGCCGGCCAATGGCGTGCAGAAAGGCAGCCAATTCTGGAGCGTGCCCTCTGCGGGCGCTGCGCTGCTCAGGTGAGAGGCGCGACAACTATACATATATGGGCTGGCCATGCACATGCTTCCATATTTGAACCCATCTTTGATGTGTTTACCTCCTTTTTAAGCCATCGGGGTTTGCACTCCAACCTTAGCAGTATTTTGCTATTTTCCAAGTATATCATCTATAGGATTTTTTTCACCTTTTTCTATGTTTTTCAGGAGAGGAGGCTGGTCTTGCAAAATATGCCCCATTTTCTATATGTTTTTGTTAATACATCTACATTCACACATCTACAATCTATCTAGAGTTAAGAAAAGAGGAGGTGTCATAGCAATTATTTATAAATCCTTCTTCACGCTCACACCTGCTTCTGAATTAATTACTAAATTAGAAATTGTTGCTTTTGATGTCATGGACGACTCTCTAAACATATTTGTCTGATTCTACTCTACCATCCTCCAGGCAATTGGAACGATGTACGCACAGTGCATCCTGGGATGTATTAGGCTGGGCCTGTTGTTTTTAGGCTTTTATATCACCCCTCCCCAAATTGTAATGGGCCCATACAAATCTGGGATGAAGAAATAAAGCCAAGGCCACCTATGAGAAAGTCAAATTCTTTTTATTATTTACCAAAACAGATACAATTACAAAGGATAATTTCTCATGGGAGAACAGGCAGTACTGTTACACAAACATGTTAGCTGCTTCTGCCCTTCTCCAGAGTAAAGCTTGGGCACTGTCACTTATATACATTCATCTTTAGCAACAGTTCAAATGCAGTTTATAGTATAAAAAACTGATTAGCACTTCTCGGAAAGCCTAGTCAGCCTCCCACAGGAATTATCTTGTTCCTGTTTTCAGCCACCTGTTTCCCCTATGTCACTAAATCATATTGTCCTGTTTCTGCACCCTTATCCTTCTCCTTTTGTCTGCACGCAAGGGTGTCTGCACATATCATGAGCTCTTGAGTCACACAGAAGTCACTGAGGCCTGGGCCTGTTGATAACTCAGGCCTGAACCAAGGTTCATGGTTATGCCAATATTGTATATTTCTACACTGTTTACCATACAAGGGAGAAATTCCCTTTTATGGTAGACAGGCCCTGCCCAGTGCATCATATGATGCATCATGCAGGGCAGGGTGCCATCATCTTGCAGATGATGGTGCCTGGAGGCAGGAGTGAGTGGGCATCAGTGACGATCCTAGGTGGGCTGCCACCCGGGGCGGGTTGCCGATGCGCACCCCCTCGGGTGCAACATGACACCCCCCTCCCCAGTGCAATGACACCCCTCCCAGTGCATCACCCCCCCCCCCCCCCGGGTGCATTCTTGGCTGCTCGGAGCAGCGGCACGGCTCTCAGCTCTGCTGGCTCCCTGCTCCCTCTGCCCTGGAACAGGAAGTAACCTGTTCTGATGCAGAGGGAGCAGCGAAACAGCGGAGCCGACAGGCATGCGGCTGCTCTCTGCACCCCTCCAGCGGCGTGCACCCGGGGCGGACCGCCACCACCGCCCCGCCCTTGTTACATCGCTGGTGGGCATCGCTCCTGTCTCATACAAGGTATAAGGATCAGGGAGTGGGCTTCCACTACACCACCAGGGCATTTTGTTTGCAACGGGATGGGGCCAAGAGGGCTACTAGACCACCAGGGCATTTTTGTTTTATTTGGGGAAGAGGGAGTCTTTCATTCGGGGGCAGGGTGGGTGCTACTAGACACCAAGGATATGTTTGGGGGGAATGGAAGAAGTGTCAGGTTGGGGGTAAGTAGCCGATTCATGCCGTTGCATGATTGTGGGTTGTTGGGGTTTTTTTAACGTCAACTCTTCTTTCAGTGCCTGAGCTAATCTCTGCTCTGGCACTGACAGAAAAGTTGATATTTAGCACTAAACCGCAGATTACTGCCCTGATTTTAACATAGCAGTAATTTTGCATGCTTATTAGTTTGAGCATGCAATGGCACTTTTTTGGCGCTGATTTTGCAGTAGAGTCTTTACCCTACAGTGAGCCTTTGAGCATCGGCCTCAGAGATTACAGAATCAGTTTACCTAAAGCAGCCTGAGGTTCTTGATCTCTAATTAGTCAGAAGCTATAATCTGTATGCTGCCCACCTCTGAAATGCACCTGTGCTAGCAATTTTTGCTTGCATCAGAAAAGAAGCAGATGCCTTTAAAGAAGTTATTGACTTGATCCAAACCTTTCAGCTGCCACAAAGAAACAGTTTCTAGTGAAGAACTGGCCAGACACATTATCTTTCCAGTCAACCAGATAAGAAGCTAAGATAAGATTTCACTTTCAGAGAATAGCTGCACTGGGTCTAACCTGGTTTACTTTTTACAAGCATTTCAGTGGCGGGAGGGAAAGGGGAAAGATGTAACAGTGCACAGAACACCAGTGTATAAACTCTACACTGTTTAGGCATTCTTCTTTTCCCAGAGTACCAAGATATAAGCATTTAGAGGCTCAGGAGTTAAGTGTTGCGATTTAACAGAGCTTTTCAGTGTTCACCAGAACCTAATTCTGAAACCTAACTCCTGAGATAAGAATCAGGAGCACAGTGCACAAGGTTAAATGCTGCTGCTGCCGCTCCTGCAGGAGCCTAACCTATTTTCAACCATGAAGTTACAATTAAAGCATAAAAGCATTTCTTCTGGATGTTCACATACATGACTGACCCTTAAAAAGCATCAGACTTAAAGTTTCTTGTTTCATATGCCCAAAAGCGAATGAAGATTGATACACCCACCGGATTTATTAGTACCACTATGAAGCTAATTCACCAAATTACATCAGTCAACGTGGACAGGTATAGGTGGGGTCGCAGAAAACAGCACCGGTATTTTATAAAAGGTGCATTGAGATCTGCATGGATTATAAAATGCATATATCTCTGCCCCCTCTACTCAGAACATGTGTGTAAGGCAAGTCTGAATGAATTAAGGCTATGCAAAAAAAAATGTGGGTTTGTTTTCAACTAAGCGGTTTGAAAGTGGGGGAGAGGGGAGGGGGCCAAGATGGCCATTACACCGCCACGCCATGTTTATTTTTATTTGGGGAAGAGGGAGTCGTTCATTTGGGGGCAGAGACTCCAAGGATATGTTTTGGGGGGGGAGGGTTGGAAGAACTGTCCAAAATTCCGCCGCACGTCTTATCTACCGCGTGAACCGATACTCTCATATCACCCCTCTCCTCAAGTCGCTTCACTGGCTCCCGATCCGCTACCGTATACAGTTCAAGCTTCTCCTAATGACCTTCAAATGCACTCAATCTGCAGCCCCCCATTACCTATCTTCCCTCCTCTCCCCCTATGTCCCCACCCGTAACCTCCGCTCTCAGGACAAATCACTCCTATCTGTACCCTTCTCCACCACCGCTAACTCCAGACTCCGCCCCTTCTGCCTCGCATCACCTTATGCCTGGAACAGACTCCCCGAGCCCATAAGCCATGCGCCCTCCCTGCCCATCTTCAAGTCCTTACTCAAAGCCCATCTCTTCTCCCTTGCTTTTGGCGCCTAACCACCTTCCCCATTCATGATACCTACACTGACTACATAGCTTATTACCTTTAGATTGTAAGCTCTCTTGAGCAGGGACTGTCCTTCCCCATGTTTTAACTTGTACAGCGCTGCGTAACCCTAGTAGCGCTATAGAAATGCTAAGTAGTAGTAGTAGTAGTAGTAGAACTGTCAGGTTGAGGGTAAGGCGCTGATTCAAGCCGGTTGTTTTTTTTTTGTTTGTTTGTTTTCAATGTCAGCCCTTCTGTCAGTACCTGAGCTAATCTCTGCTCAGGCACTGACAGAAAAGTTGATATTTAGCGCTAAACTGCAGATTACTGCTGTGATTTTAACACAGCAGTAATTTTGAATGCTTACTAGTTTGAACATGCTATGGCAATTTTTTGGTGCTGATTTTGCGGTAGAGTCTTTACCCTACTGTGAGCCTTTGAACATCGGCCTCAGAGAGTAGAAGTTGGTAAGTTCTTTTTGAAATAGTTTGGATCTTTAACATGGTCTTCTTAAAGATCTTAGATCTCCTTATTTGCTGCTGTTTCCCCAATCTTATTTTTGAACTAACTACTGTAAGACTCCTGAGGCAGGCACGCTGTGCTGAAACACGGTGCCGTGTCAAGTCATTTACAAATATTAGAACAAGAGTTCTTTGTGTATTTTACAATATTAAAGTACTGTTTTAATTTTTTGTCCCTTTATGTGTTCAGCCTCCTTCTGTTTCCCACTATTTTATTGTTTGTTTGTTGTTTACTCGTGGGATCTTCGAGTTCAGCCACTATGTGGACAGTTTGTTTTCTGGTCATGTTCAGGTGTTTTCTCAGTTTTTGAATATTTTTTCAGTTTGTTTCAGTTTGTGCTAAAGCTTAGCACACTAATGGAATTAGCACAAACTAAGGGCTAGATTCTATATATGGTGCCTAAAAAAATCAGTGCTGAAATCAGTGCTGACTAAGCATATTCTGTAACTGGCACCTAGATTTAGGTGCTGATTATAGAATACTAGTGGAACCATGCCCGTCTCCTCAACAATGAAACGGGCCATAGGAAGGCTGTCATGTAAGCTTTTTTTCTTTCTCCCCTGCCTTCACCTCCATGTCCATCAATTCTTCCCTCCCCTCCCCATGTCTAGCGATTCTCCTCTTTCCTGCCCTCCCATCCATGTCCCTCGATTCTCTCCTCTACTGTCCTCCCATCCCATTCATGTCCATCAATTCTCCTGTGCCCTGCCCTCCCCTCCCCCTCCCTTCCTCCCTCCCCTCGATGCCCCGTGATTCTCTCTTCCCCTCGATTTTTACCTGAACTTTCTCTGGCTTGCTGGCGCTGGCTTCCGTTCCATTTGTAACATCCCTCCTGATGTCAACTTGCCTCCAGCGTTCCCTTCCCTCTCACTGTTCGGCCCTCTGACGTCATTACGTCTTGACGCAAGGGCGGGACAGTGAGGGGGGAATGGAACGTTGGAGGCTGGCTGATGTCAGGAGATATTACGAACCCAGGCAGCCAGGAGATGTTACGAACCCAGGCAGCCAGACATGGAACCTTGGAGGTGCAAATTATTATATAGGATGCTTAGTTGATATCTCAGCGTCTATAAAATGACTGCAGAGAATGATACTTTGCCTTTACACATATATCTTTGAACTACATTATGTACTGGAAGCAAAGTGGTCATTGCTCACACACTAAGCCTGTTTTTTCTACTTACAGCCCAATGCAGATCACAGTTTTTTTTCTGTGACAAACTGACTATTGAACGGGGCTTGATTTACAAGAAACAATGATTATATGTTCCAGCTGGAGCAAGATAAAAGATGCTTGAAAGAATTCATGCAAGTCCTATTGGTACCAATGGATGCATTCAATATGATATATAGAGGTATTTTTCTGGCCATCCATGAATCGTGAAATTGAGAACTTTGTCCAGTGGTGCTATATATGTGCTAAGATCCAGCCAGGCACTGCCTGAAACCCCCTATGCCTTCACCCAGTGGCTATTAGGCCATGGCACAAGGTGGGAATCAACATATTTCAATTCAAAGAAGTTAAGTACCTCCCAGTAGTTGACTACTTGAGCAATTACTTTGTAATTGATACACCTGGATGGGAAGAAGTGAAAATGCATCATATATTGCCTGAAAAAGCATTTTGCACATCAAAGTAATCCAGAAGAAGTGTTCAATGACAACTCTCCATTCAATTCCAGAGAGTATGCACAATTTGTGACTCTAAGTTTTGACTTACAACATCCTCTCCCAGAAACTCTCAATCAAATAGGAAGGCAGAAAACGATGTCCTAACAGCTAAGCAAATTTTACACTAGACCACCAGGGATTGAAGGTAAGCCTGGGAGGAAGGGGGCCATAATTAAGGTTGTGGGCTGGTAGGAGGAGGAAGGAAAGAAGAAGGGGGCCCAAGGAGCTGTTAATGACCCTGCTAATGACCCTGGCTGATATTCAGTTGGAACCCTCATAAGCTCTGGTGGCTAGTGCAGCACCATTTATCTCTCAATATTCAGTGTTGGGGCCCGCACATGGCCCAACACTGAATATCGGGGACTACTCTAGCCAGCGACAGTCAGCATTTTTTTAAAACGCTGACTACCACTGGCTGAATATCATCCAGATAACTTTCAAAGTTAGAAGCATAAATCCTTTGAACATCAGACCCAACAATTCGCACTTACACTTAGGTGCTTAGTTTACAGAATTAGTGGTTATACAACTTTCCTCCCATGATGAAAAAATGACTATAGAAAAAAAAATGACATGAACATTTCCAGAAACGACAAGACACAAGAATTTTCTGGCTGCCCATCCCTAGTGGAGACATCAAGCCTAACTGTTTGCAAGCTAGTATGCAGTTGCTGGTGGAGCTACAGTAATTATCTCCCATGATGAATGACTGTTCCACATCCTCAAATGTGGAGGAGGCAGAGCTGCACGAACCAGACCTGACAGGCACTTGTCCAGAATTTTAGTAATTGTACCTCATATTAAAAAAAAAATAGTTAAAATATTTCTATCCTAGCTTTCCAAATGCAAGGCACCTAAATGTCATTACAAAAAAGGAAATTAAATTAGATGTAAAAACATAAGACAGCAGTCTCTGATGCACCCATCTCAAAGGGCTATCCATTGTCAACCCACTCCTTCACTCCTTTATGTTTTTTAAAGTTATTCTTTTTCCAGTACAGTCTCGCTTATCTGACCTTCATTAATCTGACCATCCAGCATATCTGACAGACCCCCTCGATGAAGTCATCATGTTGCCGTTAACAAGTGTGCAGGTTCACTTCCTGTTTTCCGGCTTCACACGCTGCTGGTTAGTATTAATAAACAATACTTTATTTTAAATACAGATACCCTATGCCTGCTTTGTAAGCATACAGTATGTTTTCCATGCATTTTTTAAGGGGTTACTATTGTTTTCTGTATTCACTTATCTGACAACGGGTTGGTCCCATTTACGTGGTTTTTGCTGTGCTTTCCTGTAATGATTGGAGTTCCATTGTTTGTCTAAACTGTACATGTAATGTTGTATTGTGCTTTTTTACTTTACAAATTGTAAACCGTTCTGTCTTGCAGTTGCAATAAGATACGGCATATAAATTGATGAAAATAAATAAAATAAATAAATAAATAACCGCGACTGTACTGTATTATCTTATGGTTGGTTTTTATATATAACATTACATTGGGCAGTCTGTTGGTTTGGAAAAACAATATGTAAGATTTTTTTTTTAATAAATGCATTTAAAATGGCATACGTTTTAAAAAGTACATATGTACATTTCACAAGCCTAGAAATATTTTTCTTGCTTTCATGGTGAAATTCCAACACATGTTGTAAGTCAGGTCTGTTTAAATTCCCACTGTAGAAAAAAAGGCAGATTATGTTTTACATAAGTGAAATAATAATAAAATTAAATTGGAGCTGGCACTATATTGGTTTACTTTATCTACTATAAAATCATTAATAATGATAGATACTGCACTAAGGGACCCAGAGCACAGATGAAGGAAGAGAAGAACGCACTCAAGTGTCCCTGAAAGCTTCAAACTTCCTGTGAAAAGGATGTATCACATTCAGTGTGAAATAAATCAAGCATTTCTCCAACAAGGAAGCAATGAAGCTGGTATTGAGTTTAGTGCTTCTAACCAATGCTCATTGCACTTCCTTAATAAAATGAAGCACAGACAGCCAGGGAAGTGAGACTGAAGAAATACAAGTGCTCTCTCTCTCTCTCTCTCTCTCTCTCTCTCTCTCTCTCTCTCTCTCTCTCTCTCTCTCTCTCTCTCTCTTCTTTCAACAGGGAAGGAGAATATTGAATTCTTTCCAGTTTTGGCATAAGTGCTCCATTTGCAAACAAATTAAGCAGCTTTCCTGATAAGACTTTTGGACTCTGTTTCATATTTTAGCTAAATAATTCTTTAAAACTTGGATTACAATAGATTACAAAAAAAGTTCTTAGTGCAACAAAACCACATATGGAAAGCACAAGGCTTGATCTAAATTAGTTTCTCTGATCCATCTCACTCCTTAACGCAGTGTTTTAACCCTCTCCTGCAAGCATAAGTTGTTAGTCAGGTTTCCAGGATCGCCATAATCAATATGCATGAGATACAGTGTATTTGCATATAATGGGTCTCTGCAACATGCACATTTTATCTCATGCATATTCATTGTAATCATGAAAACCCACTTGGCTAAATGTGCCCCCAGGAGAAGGTTGAGAAACACTGCCTGAAGGGCAGCATTCCACCAGACACCCCTTTCCCTGGTATAGAAGGCTGCCATTGCTTTGAATCCATGTTTATTTATTTATATCATTTTTATCAGAAGCAACCATCGCACTAACAAACAAGAAAGGGCAAAAAAATAAAACCCCCAAACAAACAAACAAACAAACAGAGCAGCTCAACAGGTTATTACAAAGTAGTGTTCATCAAGCCAAGGAACTCTTTCATAAACTGGTCTATTACAATGTGTAGAAAGACACCTCCAAAACTTTCAGACTAGTTCTTCAGCACCCAAGAGCAGGGAGCCTGGGATAATCATGCCATTAGGCCTTACTACAACAGTTGTTCCTAACTATATAAACTTGGAGTGGAGGAGTAGCCTAGTGGTTAGTGCAGCGGATTTTGATCCTGGAGAACTGGGTTTGATGTCCACTACAACTCCTTGTTACTCTGGGCAAGTCACTTAACCCTCCATTGCCTCAGGTACAAATAAGTACCTGTATATACTATGTAAACCGCTTAAAGGTGGTATGTCAAGCCCCATTTCCCTTCTCCCATCCATCACCCTCGTAGTCCCATCCTCCTATGCTTTTCCTGGCCAATTTTCCTCGATAATGTCAAAATTATAGAGATATAGTTGTGCCACAGCTCCTAGTATGTGGCCTTCCGTCTTCGTGCATCTTGACATTCCCATGTATTCCTATGAAGCCATTTCTTTCATGATCTCCTTCCATGCTTGAATCCCTGGAGAGTCCGCATCCATCCATAAACTCAATATTCCTCTCTTTGCTTAGTTGTAACGTGATGAGTAGGAACTTCCATTGTTCTGGGGAGAGATGTTGTTCAACCAAGGGGGTGTCATGCTCCTAGAATCATACCTGCGTAGGACCACTGTACCTTAAGCTGGAGTGCCTGGTTTAAATGAGGGGACTAGAGGAGCTCAGTGCTTCAGCTGTTACCTCAGTCCATAGTGGCAAGTGACCTCATTCAAAGAAAATTGGACTAGATGTAACTAATACTAAATATCTTTTTCAGTTAGTCAAATAGTTAATTGACATGTCTCATTATCAATAGTCTAGTCTGTATACACCCCCTACAGTCTTACAACTGGCTACTATTTTTCAATCAAATCTACATTTTCAAATCAGTTAACAGATCTTAATATAAGTATTGCTGATATTGATGTAAAGGGCACCCCTGCTGATAGATTATGGGTTGATTTTTCTCCTATCCACTGGAAGACCTTTAACTCCTTATTTTTACGATATTCTAAATCATGTTGTTAGCTAGACATTTGTCCAAGTTATCTAATGTCAGCTGCTACTATTAAATTTAGATTGTTGGTTTTGGAGTGGATGCAATCTATGCTTTCTAATGGTCTATTTCCAGAAAGTTTAGTAGGTATTATTATTACTCCTATTTTGAATATCCTGAAGGATCCTATTCAACAGGTTTCAAACTATAGATCAGTTGCATCCATATTGATTTTGGAAGGTTTAGTTTATGTTCAGCTAAAAACAATTTTTTTATGGCACCATAACATTCTACTGCAAGGCAGAGAAGGAGTGGGGAAGGTAGGCTCTTTCCAAACAGAGAGAAAGACGTATAATTAAAAGAAGTTTATTAGTAACGTCAAAAAAAATGACTCAACACATGAGCGCCTTCTTCAGGAGTCTACAAAATTAAATATGAAAATGAACATAAACAAGAGAAAGATAAATAATACACGTGGTAACAAAGTGACAAAAATCCAAAATAGAACTAGCAAAGAAATATTCCAAATTGAACAAAAAAATAATAATAATAATAAATAAAGCAGGGTAACTATATAAAATTCTGTAAAACCAACAGGAAAATACATATGCATACACTGGTGTTGAAATAAAGATAAAAATAAAAAGAGGACTTATCAAACAAAGAATTGCAAGTATGAAAGAAAACAATTGCATATAAACATACATTATTTCCAAAAAAAAAAAAAAAAAATATATATATATATATATATACTGTATATATATATATATATATATATATATATATATATATATATATATATATATATTCTATGCAATACCAGCATAATGGCACAACATATGAACATAAGGTTATGCAAACAAAAATATGAATGTATATATATATTTTTTTTTTTTGTTACATTTGTACCCTGCACTTTCCCACTCATGGCAGGCTCAATGCAGCTTACATGGGGCAATGGAGGGTTAAGTGACTTGCCCAGAGTCACAAGGAGCTGCCTGTGCCTGAAGTAGGAATCAAACTCAGTTCCTCAGGACCAAAGTCCACCACTAGGCCACTCCTCCACTCCAAAGGAGGACTGCAAAGGAGTTTAACCATTTACTGTACAATATATATCAGAAGAAGAGGGTATGGTTATGCAAATCAAAGTGTATGTGAGATGCAAAGAAGTTCAACTATTTACGATAAAATATATTACAAAAGAAGGGGTATTTTCTATGTTTATTGATTAAAAAAAACCAAAACAAAAAAGCAAAAAAACTAATAGAGAAAAAACAAAAAATATCTGTATCCTGTGTAACCACAACCCGTATAGAAAAAAAGGATCGGTCGTGTGAGAATATTTATCAGGCAAAATCTTTAAAAATGTATAAAAAGTAAAAAAAATGAGAAAATAAATAAAAGTCAAACAGTGTCTCACTGACCTTATGATGTAATATGATGTTGAGTTCCAACTAATCGTATATATATCAAGCAATATATGGTAGAGTGGGACCATAAAACCGTTAAAACAAACTATGGGACTAGGTGATGGTCCAATGCAGAAACCCCACTTGGGTAAGAAACCAACACTTTATATATATATATATATATATATATATATATATATATATATATATATATATATAAAACCATGCAACATGAATATGTTTTACTAATCCAACAACATTGAATTCAAATATTGCCGAAGGATACTGTGAGCACTGATCCAAAAGTAACCGGCATCATAGTCTTGCCTCACTGAAACATAGTAGGATTATACAGATACTATAAAACCATGCGTTGAATGCTAGAAATGCTTGAAGATATCGCCGCAGGTGTGACTGCTAGGCAAAGGATATGTATGTGTAAGTGCAGCTGAAAAATTGCAAAGCGTGAAAAAAAGTTAAAAGGCAAACCGAAAACTAAAAAAGAGGGATAAAATTGTGTATACACATATATATATACACATATATATACATATATATGTATATACGTATATACACAATAAATAAATATATAAAAATATATAAATATATAAAAAAGATGTAATAAATGAAATAAAAAAAATCCTAAAATAAACAAATAAATAAAGAATAAATAAAGAAAAAATAACAAACATAATAAATAAATAAATAATAAAAAAAACCATCAATAATGATTTGAAAATATGTATGTGAAAGAACAAAAGCAATATAGACAATAAAAATATATAGTACAAAAAAGAATATTAAAAATGCAAAAACCATATATATGTGTATATGTTTAGTCTCATTTGAGGTATTATTGACATCCAAGGTTGCATAAGATGAACAGAAGTAGGTGTGAGGTTACACGAAATGTTTATATTCAATTTCTGCATTTAGTCCCGAGGGTTCCAAACTCCGTAACTGAAAAATTCATCTTTGTTCTTCACACAGCAATGTTTGGTCTGTAATGTTTCTATGCCAGTTACCTCTGAAAGTTTTAAAAACAAAAAATCTCAGGTAGTGTATTGAATGTCCTATCTTCTTCCAATGAGATACCAGGGGAGCTGATTCTACATTCCTCTTGAGACAACTGCGATGTTCTTATAATTCGTGTTCTGATCGGTCTCTTAGTTTTTCCTACATAAACCTGAGGGCATGGGCAAAGTATGATGTAGATGATATTAGATGTTGTACAATTCGAGTTGTGTTTCAAGGTGTATACTCTGTTAGTGCTGGGGTTAGTGAACTGCTTGATCTCGAGGGCATGTTCACATACGCTGCACTTCCCGTAGCGAGTATTGCCGGAAAACGTGACTATAGTGTTACCAGATGTAACTTCAGGTAGGTATGAGGGCACAAGGATCGCCTTCAAATTCCATTTGCAGGAGTATGCCACCACTATATCTGGTATTGGTCTCTCCGGTTTGGTGGTTAATAAGTGATCTCTGTCCACAAAGGCAGCCCTTGCATATCCAGCTGTTATATGTTTCATGGGATAACCCCTATTTCTAAACCTATGTGCCATCAAGCTAGATTGTTTGGAAAAATCTTCAAAATTTGTGCAGACTCTTTTGAGTCGTAAAAACTGGCAGAGTGGTAAATTCTTTTTTAAGGTATGATGATGATAGCTAGTGAAGTGAAGAAATGCATTGCGATCAGTTGGTTTCTATAGAGGGTAGTAGTGAAATGGTATAAATCTTTATGTATCATAAGGTCCAGGAAACTAATCTCCTCTTGGCTATAATGAATCTTGAAATGGAGATTGGCATCTTGTATATTGAGCCAACTCAAGAACTCATTCAATGATGTGGCATCACCTTTCCATATTAGAAAAATATCATCGATATATCACTTATAAAAGAGAACTTGCTGTTTGTATGGATGATCTATCAAGAATGTTTCCTCAAAATTCACAACATACAAGTTGGCTATATCGGGAGCCATGGTCGAACCCTTGGCCGTTCCCTTGATCTGTTGATAAAAGTGGTCCTGAAAACAAAAATAATTATTGTCAGGTTTTTGAGCAGGCTATAGCACAGAAACAATGTTGGGTTCTTTATTGGACAAGGCAATGTCTTTGCTTCAAAATAATTATAAAGCTTTGATTTTGCAGTTCAACCTCTCAAGTCCCTTTGACTTGGTGGACTATGAGCTTATGTTGTTGGAACTGGAGATAATAGGTTTAGGTGGCAGAGTACTTAGTTGGTTTAGAGGTTTTCTTCTCTGAAGATCTTATAGAGGTTAAGCAAAAAAACAGATTACTCTAACTCTTGGAGTAACACCTGTGGTGTTCTGCAGGGGTCTCCACTGTCACTAACATGGTTTAATATCTTTTTACATAGCCTATGCTCACTTTTAGAATCTCAGGGATTCCTGTGTACTATCTATGCTGATGAAGCAAAAAAAAAAAAATCTCCCAAAACAGGAAACCACCTCTATGAAAATCCAAAGACAACAAAAAAAGTAAGAGAAGACAACAGGAGAACCAGCTCTGGGAGTATATGCAAATTGTAACTTTTTTTTTGGATATAGGTCATACCTTTATCAGTAGTAGCTCAAGGCGATTTACATAAAGGTACACTATAGTGCTCATTTCTGAAAGAGAAAAACGTTTAAAAAGTGACATAAAGCAGCATTTAGACATTTTGCTTGCCAAAAAGTTCAAATCACTATTTTCCAAACCTATTTTTCAGGTGTTTATCTATGCAGTTTGTCTGCAGTATGTTCAGATCACAAGAGGGCATGTTGGGGGTGGGATTACACTTGGACATTTTTCTTCCATCATGGAACAAAATCAAAATATCCAGGGCTACAATTTAAATGTTTTGGTCTCGACCTGTTTTATCATGACTAAGTCAGAAAAAGATGGCCTAAATGACCATCAGGCTCATTTTTGAAAGAGAAGGACGCCCATCTTTCGACACAAATAGGAAAATGGGCATCCTTCTCACAGGTTCGCCCAAATCAGCATAATCGAAAGCCGATTTTGGGCGTCCCCAACTGGTTTCCGTCACGGGGACGACCAAAGCTCACAGGGGCATGTTGGAGGCGTAGCGAAGGCAGGACTTGGGCGTGCCTAACACATGGGCATCCTTGACCCATAATGGAAAAAAAGGGCGTCCCTGACGAGCACTTGGACGACTTTACCTGGTCCTGTTTTTTTCGACCAAGCCACAAAAAGGTGCCCGAACTGACCAGATGACCACTAGAGAGAATCGGAGATCACCTCCCCTTACTCCCCCAGTGGTCACTAACCCTCTCCCACCCTCAAAAAACATCTTTAAAAATATTTTGTGCCAGCCTCTATGCCAGCCTCAAATGTCATACCTAGCTCCATGACAGCAGTATGCAGGTCCCTGGAGCAGTTTTAGTGGGTGCAGTGCATTTCAGGCAGGCGGATACAGGCCCATACCCCTACCTGTTACACTTATGGTGGTAAATGTGATCCCTCCAAAACCCACCAGAAACCCACTGTACCCACATCTAGGGGCTCAGCACACAAGGTAAGGAAGCTATGTACCTGGGAGCAATTTATGAAGTCCACTGCAGTGCCCCCTAGGGTGCTCAGTTGGTGTCCTGGCATGTCAGGGAGACCAGTGCACTGCAAATGCTGGCTCCTCCCACGACCAAAGGGCTTGGATTTGGTTGTTTCTGAGATGGGCGTCCTTGGTTCCCATTATCGCCGACAATCAGAAATGACCAAGTCTAGGGACGACCATCTCTAAGGATGACCTAAATTTCCAGATTTGGGCGTCACCCACCGTATTATCGAAAAGAAAGATGGATGTCCATCTTGTTCCGATAATATGGGTTTCCCCACCCCTTTGCCAGGACGTTTTGCGAGGACGTCCTCAGCAAAACTTGGGCATCCCTTTCGATTATGCCCCTCCATATGACCACTGGAGGGATTCCCCCAGTGGTTACTGACCCCCTTCTAACTCCCAAAGATGTGAAAGAAACAGTGTATACCAGCTATGACAGCCTCAGATGTTATAGCCAGTCCTATTGGAGGAGCAAGCAGGTCCTGGAGTTCCCCAGTGGTCAGTACAGTGCACTGTAGAGAAGGGAACACAGACAACTGTAGTCATGTACAGATCTAACAGCCCTTGGAAGAAGATTCCACCAGTTCATACCTTGATAGAAGAAGTCGTACTGATTTGTAAACAATCTTTTTACAATTAGGATGATGGAGAATTAGGAATTCTCTGGATCCAGGGATGGAATTAGGCATAGGGAGGTGAATCAAAGGGAGCATATAGTTAGGGGTCATACCATAGATAATTTGGAATGCAAAGACACATGATTTGAAGGTAAATCTGACTTTGACTGGAAGCCAATGTAATGAGTAAAGGAGTGGTGATACTTTGTTAAATCATGAGACATTACATACAAGTCTTTACCAGCTGCTCTTAGATTTTCCAGGTATTGTTGCTCGTCTTCTTTTTTCTGCAATCTCTTGTAATTTACATGGGTATTTAAGAAAGAAAGTGGCCCCAAGAGCCAACACCCTAGGCTTCAATGCCAAAAAGGCTTTACGCCTAAGTTGTGTAGGCCGAGAGACATCAGGAAAGATACAGACCCTGGATCCACAGAAAATCACCTCTTTATTTCTAAAAATATAACTTCAGTATCAACGATTTATCTGACTTATGACCAAAAGTCACCAAAAGAGTAGCTAACCTTTTTTCCCCTTACCTTTTCAACTACTACTTTTGAGAACCAAAATGTCCTTCTTTTCCTCTTATTTTTATTTTCTCCAACAAAAAGATTTACTGCCCTGAAAATAACTCCTTTCAGTTTTGCTCATTGCTTCTACTTCCCCAGGTGTTCCCATCCAGCTAACAAATCCTTGAGCTATTCCCCATCTTGACAAAGTTAACCCCATGTTTACAAAGCTATGCTAGCAGCTGCTGGTGCATAATGCCAGCACTGTGATTGGGCTATGTTGGGATTGCTGTGTGGCTTTGTAAAGAGGGGGTTAGTTTTTTAACTTTCTGGTTGATGAGAAAGCTTCGTTTTATACGTAAATAAGAACATAAGTATTACCATACTAGGACAGACTGAAGGTCCATCAAACCCAGTATCCTGTTTTCAACAGTGGCCAATCTAGGACACAAATACCTGGTAAGATCCCAGAACAGCAAAACAGATTTTATGCTGCTTATCCTAGGAATAACAAACTGACTCTGAAGTAGAACCAAAGAAAGAGTAGTCCTGCTACGTGAGTGATCAGAAAGCTATTGCTAGTATTGAAGGAGGAGCCTCATAAATCACACAGCCAATTTCATCTCACCCTCCAGTGAATCGCAGCTTGTGCGTGTGCATGTAATTATAATCACTGGCTCACCTACCTCCTTCCTCTTTTGCAATTAAAGCTATTCTATAATCACTCACTACTTAATACATAATACCTTAGATGGCTATGAAAAACTTATCTGTAGCAGCCGGCATGCCCTTTCCCCGACAGGTCCCTGTTTCGCAAGACCGCTTTGTCAAGGGGATATCTTCATGCCTGACCTACAACAGAAAACAAGCTCATAGTTCTTCATATAATATAACCAGTACATACTCTATACATAAATCCCATTCCAAACTCACCGGTAAGTCTCATTGCTGCCTTCTATACGCCATCTATGCTTTCTCAACATGGCGCTAACCCCCTTTAACTATGCACAACAGGAAACCGCTACCGCTGCAGTTGTTTGTTTTTTTCCAAAATCTTCCAAGTTCAAAAAAAGAATGCTCTATTATAAGAGGCCTCTGCCTTAATGTAATACCTGTGTAAACCTGCTGTTCACAGGTTGAAAATGCAACACAGTGAGTCATTCATCCTTCTGAGGCATCCAAAAAGAGTAGCAATTATAAATGAGCAAGAATAACTCTGCTCTACATCTCTAAAGCGCTTTGAACAATGATGTTATTTAAGTAATGTAATATTGTCTTTGTTTCAGAGATATGCTTTCCATCTCATTTCCTTCCTTTTTTTGCAGCAAGGCACAATACAGTTTCTGTATAAGGTGTCATTATACAGTGCATGCCCCATTTAAAGAATAAAAACCTATCCATACACAAACAATCCAGGCTGAAATAAAATAATTCCCTCAGCACAGTGAGTTTATTTTTTGGTGTGCAAGAATTAAAAACAAAAAACAATGATAGGGTAACCGGAGAGGTGTAACTTCAAGACTACCTTTAAACTGAAAGTGAATACAAGCCAAAAACAGCAGACCTTTTACGATCAATTCAGTTCAACTGAGCTTCTCATGTTCATTCTACCCGTAAACTTCTGGAATGGTTATGGAGGGTTCAGTTTAAAGTACATTATGCATGTTTGGTAATTCATTATTTTGCTATTGTAAGCTACTGTCTACTATTTCACCACATTGTGGAATACTCATGCATATTAGATAATCCAGTCAATAGGGTCTGATAAATGAAAGTCCAGCAGTAGGATCCCACTGAATTCATTACCGTCATGGTTCTAGCAAGGTGTATTTCTGTTTGATTCACCCTTAAGAGGCTGAGTGATTTTAGAGAAAAGGGTCATTTGATCCAGGTTGAAAAGCAAAGATAGCAAAAGATGTTCTGTGACATTGTAAAAGTTCTGAGCGCCAGTTTCCTCTGGTCTATGCAAAGCACTCATAATTGTGTGATAGAGACCTGACCCAATTCCAGGTAAACATTGGCCAAAATGAACTGAAACACCTGCAAACCAGTCACTTGTGAAATAGTGCTTTGTTAATTTCCTCAAAAGGGAACTAAGTATAAGAAATCATAGCACAGTGATTCTTCTCTGAACCACCTAGTCTTTCAACTTCTCAGGGGTTCCAGCATTTTTAATAGACTCAAAACAACATGCTGCTTTCAGGTCCTGTAGCACAGCACCTAGGAGCTCAGCTCCACCCTCCAAAACCTTGGGGCTATGTTCTTCCTCTCACATGCACAACAAAAGAATTCACCATACCCTAAAAGATGCTTTCTTCTTTCAAGTCCTAGGCAGGCTTCCCAATTTGATAAGCAGCAGCCTCCTTCTGCACCCCTATTTCCTTGCAGTCCACCCATGCTGCTTCTGAGCATTCTTTCAGTATCAACAAACATACTCCTTAAGTATACTCATGTCCATACCCACTCATGGGGATTCACTTTTTTACGCAATCCAATCCATCTGTCATTTTCTGGCGTAAGACTAGGAGTATGGGCTTTCTCTTCCTCCCTTGACTGTCATCTTTTCCAGTAAGCACCAAGCTGAGCATTTTCCTCCTTTCCCCGCCCAAAGCCCTTCTGTAGTATATATCCAAGGTGGTTTCATAAACAGGAGTGGAAGTGAGCCTATCTAGTCCACTGTAACAAGGAAGCCAATTAGGACAGTCTAAGTTTCCCCTTCCCTGCACAGCCATCATCCCCGTTCACTCATGAAGCAGATAGTTGGTGGCACTTTTCCTGGGCCACCACAGCACCAGCTGATCTCCCTCACACTCCCCCCCCCCCCCCTCCCCGCAATGTTTGTTTTTTTGTGAAACTGAGAATGCATGAGGGAGGCCGTTCCCCTGTGCATGCTCAGTACAAATACTCCATAAACATTGGTATGTGATCCAGGGCATTTCTAATTTTTTGAATAAATAACCGATGATTGTATATAACAGACAAAACCATTTGATGGACATATTGGTACTCTTTCTACATCTCACAGCTTCAGAGGTAACAAAACCACTAGCCACTTCAGTTGTGGAAACTGTTCTTCCTGTGAAGTTAATCTTAAGACCAAAATTTTCACACATCCAAAAACTGGAATGCACTATGAACTGAGACATTTTGCCAACTGCAGATCTAAAGGAATCATCTATGTTGTGATTTGTCCTTGTGGGTCACTTTATGTAGGAAAGACAAAACATCAACTGAAGTGCAGGATATTTGAATATAAGAGTGCACTAACCCACAAGAACATTGAGAAACCAATGGTGGAGCATTATATACAATAATGACTCTCATTTGATCAATTAAGATTTGTGATTGTCAATAAACCTTCCGTTTCATGGAGAGGTAGAGATTTGGATGGACTGCTATTACAAAAAGAACAGAGATTTATTCTTAGGTAGAGGAGTGGCCTAGTGGTTAGGGTGGTGGACTTTGGTCCTGAGGAACTGAGTTCAATTCCCACTTCAGGCACAGGCAGCTCCTTGTGACTCTGGGCAAGTCACTTAACCCTCCATTACCACATTGAGCCTGCTATGAGTGGGAAAGCACAGGGTATAAATGTAACAAAAAATATATATATAGTGATCCCTAATGGATTTAATCAGGAATCTGATCTGTCTGTGTTCTTATAATGTGGCAACTGGCAATAGCATCAGTTTATATGGGTAATTATATATTGATATTTATGGCTGTATATGACATACATTTATTTATTTATTCATGTTTATTATTTACGGATTACTTATATATTATGAATTTTTAGGTTTTATCAACAGTGTTTGTACATCCTTATGTCCTTTAGAGTTATATTTATGTAATTTATATGTTCTTTGTTTAAGTGTTTGTAATTTCTATGCATAATAACACTTGTAGTAATTAGTATTTTGAGAAGGGCATAATATATATTTTATGATTTTGATTGTTTTGGAGGTGGTTCTAGTTGGTCCCGATTCTGATGACATCATTGGCGTGTCACTGGAATACACAAAATGGCCAGTGGAACACATGAAGGTGCATTTTCAATATAACATCTAATTCCGACTTTGGATGTTTTGCTCAAAATGTCCAGAATCCGAAAACAAATATAGCCATTTTTGAAACAACAAAACATCTATCTTCTTTTTTCAAAAGTGAGGTTATGACAAAGTAGTGATCAAGACTGATAAACACATTGGGGGTCATAAGGGGAAGAGTTAGGTTGTGTCCAGTACGAACTTTTATATTGTTGTGTTGCGGAGTTAAGGCATTTAGGTTGGATCATTGGGGTATGCCTTTTCGAACAGGTTAGTCTTTAGGAGTTTCCGGAAGTTTAGGTGGTCGTATGTTGTTTTCACCGCAATTGGTAGTGCGTTCCATAGTTGCGTGCTTATATAAGAGAAGTTGGATGCATAGGTTGATTTGTATTTGAGTCCTTTGCAGCTTGGGTGGTGGAGAAGTAGGTATGTTCGTGTTGATCTTCTTGTGTTTCTGGTTGGTAGGTTTATGAGGTCTGTCATGTATCCCGGGGCATTGCCGTAGATGATTTTATGAACCAGGGTGCAGATTTTGAACGCAATACGTTCTTTAATTGGGAGCCAGTGTAATTTTTCTCGTAGAGATTTGGCGCTTTCAAATCTTGTTTTTCTGAATTTAAGCCTGGCTGCTGTGTTTTGAGCAGTTTGGAGTTTCTTTATGATTTGTTCTTTACATCCCGCATAGATTCCGTTACAGTAATCTAGATGGCTTAGTACCATGGATTGTACCAAGCTGCAAAATATTTCCCTCGGGGAAAAAAGGTTTCACTCGTTTGAGCTTCCACATTAAGTGAAACATTTTCTTTGTTGTAGCCTTCACTTGACTCTCTAGTGTGAGATTTCAGTCAATTGTAACTCCGAGAATTTTCAGGTTGTCTGAGATAGGGAGGGTGTAATCTGGGGTGGTTATGTTGGTGGGTTTGATTGTGTTATATTGGGATGAGAGGATGAGAGAGTGTGTTTCTCTGCATTACGTTTCAGCTGAAATGCATTCGCCCATTCCTAGGTATATTCTTGTGAGAGTCTTGGAAGTTGGTGTTGTTATGAAATAGTAGATTTATTCTGTAAGTCCTGAGTGCTGAAGAAGGTTTATATTGCTGTTCATGAGATGACACCAAAATTAGGCATTTATTTTGTATGGCTTGTTGAATGCGGAAATGTCTTGGTTCTGCTCTGTCCCACTGTTGTATCAGCAAGGTTTCTGTGAATGCAAATTAGGTTTAAACTTAATACTTTGTTGGTCCAGTGTACAGGGTCAGGGTCATTATTTTACAGGGTACATAATTTAATTGCAACAATTTTAGTTCTTTCATATGCTCTGCTGATGGTAACAGGGATTTGTGGCTACTGTGAGGTGGAGCCATAGATAGTTGTACTGCCCTCTAAGGTTTATTGTAGAAAAAAAAAAAAACACTGGGTAAAAGCAGTCTTCAGCACAAGACCCCCCCCCCCCCCCCACACACACACACACACACACACAACTACCACTAGCTTTGATGTGCAGAAATGTCATTTTGGCCTGCCACCCCGCATACATAGCTTGCCCTCTTGTTGCCATCCCAGAAATTTCTGTCTAGAGACACCATTTCCCATGGGAGAGGAAGAGAATGATAAAGACACCAGCCAGGAGCTGCCTGAGGGGATGAAAAGCAGGAGCAATTAGTGCTGAACCCCTCCCCCCCTGCAGCATCTGCAGATAGCCCAAAAGAGGCAGAGGAAACTGATGAAGAGCCACAGCCAGCTCATAGAGGACCTGACTGCCACAGGTGGCAGGTGCTAAACCTGGCCAACAAACTGCTGGTGCAGAATCTGAAGTTAGAACATAAGTGTAGCCATGCTAGGACAGGCTGAAGGTCCATCAAGTCCAGTATCCTATTTCTAAAAGTGGCCAATTCAGGTCATAAGTACCTGGTAAGATCCCAGAACAGTAAAACAGATTTTATGCTGCTTATCCTAGAAATAAAAAGTAGATTTTCCGAAGTTCATCTTAATAATGGCTTATGAATTTTTCTTTCAGGAAATTATCCAAACTTTTTTTAAACCTTGCCAAGCTAACTGCTTTTACCATATTCTCTGGCAACAAATTCCAGAATTTAATTACATGTTGAGTGAATAAATATTTTCTCCAATTTGTTTTAAATTTACTTCTTAGTAGCTTCAGTAGCTTCACTGTGGACTACTGGCAGCCCAAGCTACAGCTGCTGCGTGAGGAGCTCCAAGAACAACAAGAATGTGGACAGCTGCTATGGATCATGAAACAGGAGAGCTGGGAGGTTGCCCAGAATATCTGGCAGCAGCTTCTGGGGTTCCATAATGATCTACTCAGAAGCATTTGAGTTAAAAGGGGGTGCAGTACAAGGATGCCTGATACCCCCTTTTTGTCAAGCCATTGGCACAGAGTTCAAAAAGGTGCTTCTTGTAAGCCTATTTCATAAAGGCTGCGGCGAGACAGGTGCTTATCTGCCTTTATAAAATAGGCTGTTAGAACTAGCCACAATAGTGTACAAAAGCCAATGAACAAATTCACACTTGCACTTGTTCTACCTAAACTATGCTCCCAGGAACATCTATATGCAGTTCATGTAAAAACATTCTTTCTGGCCCTGACACATACCTCACCTGCATTTGTCAAAATTAATTGATTTTGACAGGTGGCACACCCACTTCTGGGTTTTCAGCCAATCAGAAGCAAGGACACACCCATGCTATTCCCACTCACCGCCCTCTTTGATGATATCACCACCCAAGCCATGTCCACTCCCCGCCCTCTTGGATGTCACTGGATATGATGTCTTGAGCCCGCCCAAGGGTTGAGATTTGTCCGGTGATGTCAACTAAGGGGGCGTGCAGTGGGCATGGCTTAGGTGGTGATGTCATCAAATGGGAAAGGTAGCGGGCATGGCTTGGATGTATCCTCATTTCTATCCTCATTTCTGATTCGTTGAAAACCTGGAAGTGGGCGTGTCACCTGTCAAAATCAATTAATTTTGACAAATGCAGGTGAGGTACACTACTGACATGCTTTACACATGGAAAGTGCTTATAAAACTACCATCCTAGAAGAAAACTTTGTATAGGTCGTCAAAGGGCAGTATTTTATAAAACGCTTTACAAACATGGAGCTTTTTTATAAAAGGTGCTACTCCCACTTCCAAAAATATTATTGGAAAAAAAAGCATCAACCTTTATATGTGTATATGGCACCAGTGAACATCCCCTATATTTTGTATAGGTCACGCAGATTTGGGAATGGATCCCAGATCCGTGTGTAAACTAGTCAATTAGGTGCTAACAATCAATTGTTAAATAACAGTTCTCTCATCTCAAATATCTTGCATAAGCCAAATGTATATAGAAGTACTATCAAAAATGAAGTTTGTGCCAAAGAATATTATTATTAAGTTTAGAAGACCTCAGTCAATCGGGGATGTGGGACATTCTGTGGTTGAAGCCACCACCCTCCTGTTCGTCACCAGTCTCCCCCAAAAAACTTTTACTTTAACCTTTCTACTTTGTGATTTGTGTGAAGTTTTCAAGTACAAAAATGTTTCCGTACTAAATGTTCAAATTTTTAAATCATTCATTACCAACAAAATCAAATTGCACTTAGCTTAAATAGAACAGATCCAAGGGGAATATGTAATCCGACATGATACCATGTTTCGCCTCCTGGCTGTTTCAAGGATGATTCTTCTACAAGAATGAAAAATGTTAGTTTCCAAAAAATGAACAAAAAACTCTATTTCATCTAACTAGACACATTTAGCTACCAATCATATCAGCATAGTCTAGTTTGTCACTGATAAAGATGGCGGTGGTGTTTTTCACTAGCTTATTTATATGGGCATTTAAACAATCAACCAATCAGGGCACTCTAGCTATATCAATGTCATCCATTCCAACTCAAGATTCAGCCCATGCGGAGTCACAGTGTTTAGCGTGAAAATCCAAAATTGTTCCCCATAGTTTAATTTCTGGTTTAAGTTACCTCCCTCCCACCCTACAGTGATCACATTGATAATGCGCCATTTCAAATCGTTCCAATGGTGTTGCTTCTCTTTCCAGTGGCTGGATAAAGAAGCCTGTAAATTCTCTGTAATAATACGAGACTTGTGTTCATTCAACCTAATTCTTATTGGTCTACTACTACGTCCTATATAAAATAGATTGCAGGGGCATTCTATCAGATATTCTACAATCCTAGTGGAGCAAGATACGTCCATTTTAGCCTGTATTGTCATCTTCATGTTGGGGTCTGTCCAACTAGGACCTGTAATTGCCATAGGGCACCATTGGCATTTGCCACAATTTACTTGCTGGCATGAATCTTGCCTCGAAGGTTCCGCATTATATAATTGATATGACAGCATCTCCCCTATTGTCATACCATGTTTATACGCTATGATGTGGTATTCCTCAAACCCAGGGTATAGCTGAAGAATATGCCAATGTGTTTGCAAAGATCTAGCAATCTTGTTGGACATGGTAGAATATGGTAGTACACAGGTTAGACGATCCTGTGAAGCCTCTGGGGTTTTTTGAAGAAGCAGGTCACGTTGAGCAAATCTCATTCTCAAGTAAGCTCTTTTCAAAGCTTTAGTTGGATAGCCTTTCTGTTCAAATCGTTTAGTGAGTATCCTTGACTGCTGTTTAAAGTTAGCTAGTGTGTTGCAAATGCAGTGTATCTGTAAAAACTGACTGATAGGCAAATTATTTTTAAGACGAGAAGGATGAAAACTCCCAAAGTTTAAAAGGTTGTTGCACTCCACCTGCTTCCGGTACAATGTGGTATGTAGGTGTCCCTATTGTTTCAATTAATACATCCAAAAATTTAATCTGATGTTGATCAAAATGTAATGTGAAGCTCAAATTCGCATCTAGCGTATTAATCCAGCTACCAAAATTCTAAAGCATGCATTCCGAACCCTGCCAAAGGAAAAATATGTGATCAAGGAATCTTTTCCAGACTATGATTGATTGAAACTGTAGAGAATCATATAGATGTATCCATTCAAAATTAGCCATATACAGGGTGGCCACTGATGGGGCTAGGATTGCACCCATTGCAACGCCCCTCTTCTGCTTATAGAAATCTCCACTCCAAAAATAATTCTCCAAGATAACAAGATTGGCTAAAGCCATTAAGAAATCAGTAGAAATGTGTACTGGTGGAATATCTTTGTCCAATGTAATTTTAATAATTTCCAAAGCTTTATTCTGAGGAATTTCTGTGTATAAGGACGTCACATCTAATGTGGCCAGCCAAACTGAATCATTCCAGCACGAGTCCGGTAACTCTTGCAAATCATTTAAGAAATGGGTAGTGTCTCTCAGATATGATGGAATCTCTAGAACTTCAGATCTTAGAAACTCGTCCACAAACTTTGATAGAGGCTCCAATTCTGAATTTCTAGTGGACACTATCGGTCTCCCTGGAGGATGTGTCAAATCTTTATGAATCTTTGTAACAAGATACAGCTTAGGAGTACTTGGATACTGTTCCATCAGAAAGAAAGCTTCCTTATCCGTTAACATGCCTCTTTTCAAAGCAGGTGTCACGATCCCCTGAATTTCTCTAATAAGGTTGGGTGCAGGATCCTCATCTAGTTTCACATATGTGTCAGTGTCTGAGAGATGTCTAACTCACTCATTGTTGTAACTTTCCTTAGATAACACAACGGTGGCACCACCCTTGTTGGCTTTCATAACAATTAATTCAGTATCCTTACGCAGTTCCATCAAACCTCGTCTTTCACACTGGGTAAGGTTACTCTGACAATCACTGATAGAGCTGGAGCTCTCCAACTGGTGTACATCACACAGAACAAGATCTTTATAGGTGGATACTACCGGGTTCATAACTCTCAGTGGACACCACTTCGATGGTGGCTTGCAGATTGAAATGTCCACTGATAGGGGGTTCTTTAGAAAATAAATTGCTTGTTAATGCCAACCATCAATGTTCTGTCCTAGTATCCCAAATACTTATGTAGAACTTAATAATAGAACTCACTTATTAAATGTTTACGTATCCACAAATAATGTTTATCATCATGTCAGAACTACTCTTCTGGTGAAAAGTTGATGCCAGCTAAGTGTTGCATTATGCATATTATTATTTGTGGATATGTAAACATTTAAGGAATGAGTTCTATTATTAAGTTCTACATCAGTGTTTGGGACACTAGCAGGCTTATTTTCGAAAGAGAAGGAAGCCCATCTTTCGACACAAATCGGAAGATGAGCGTCCTTCTCACAGGGTCACCCAAATCGGCATAATCAAAAGCTGATTTTGGGCATCCTCAACTGCTTTATGTCGCGGGGATAACCAAAGTTCACAGGGGTGTGTCGGAAGCATAGCGAAGGTGGGACTGGGGTGTGCCTAACACATGGGCGTCCTCGACCCATAATGGAAAAAAGAAGGGTGTCCCTGTCGAGCACTTGGGTGACTTTACTTGGTCCATTTTTTGTTACAACCAAGCCTCAGAAAGGTGCTCGAACTGACCAGATGACCACCGGAGGGAATCAGGGATTCCCCCTCCCACCCTAAAAAAAAAACTTTTAAAATATTTTTTTGCCAGTCTGTATGCCAGCCTCAAATGTCATACCTAGCTCCATGACAGCAGTATGCAGGTCCCTGGAGCAGTTTTAGTGGGTGCAGTGCACTTCAGACAGGCGGACCCAGGCCCATCCCCCTACCTGTTACACTTGTGGTGGTAAATGTAAGCCCTTCAAAACCCACCACAAACCCCACTGTACCCACATGTAGGTGCCCCCCTTCACCCTTGGTGTACAGTTCTGGGGAGTGGGTTTGGGGGGGGTTGGGGGGCTCAGCACACAAGATAAGGGAGTTATGCACCTTGGAACAATTTCTGAAGTCCACTACAGTGCCCCCTAGGGTGCCCGGTTGCTGTCCTGGCATGTCAGGGGGACCAGTGCACTATGAATGCTGGCTCCTCCCACAACCAAATGGCTTGGATTTGGTCGTTTCTGAGTTGGGCGTCCTCTGTTTCCATTATGGCAGAAAATCGCGGATGACCATCTCTAATGTCAACCTACATGTTGAGATTTGGGCATCCCCGACCATATTATCGAAACGAAAGATGGACACCCATCTTGTTTCAATAATACGGGTTTCCCCGCCCCTTTGCCGGGACGTCCTCAGGAAAACTTTGGCTCCCCTTTCGATTATGCCCCTCTACGATAGCATTTATGTGATATGTAGTCCCCATACGAGAAATTGGTTGATGGTCTCAAGAATTGAACAATCAATTGTTTGCATTAATAAGCAATTAATCAGCAGTAATTAGGAGTTACACCTGGATCTGCCCTACTCCTTATTTTATAACATATATACCTAGATTTCATAGCATGCAACTCAAAAGGTGGCGTAGACATGGGCAGGGCAGGCAGGGCAGGGAATTTCCAGAAATTAAGTGTGATGCTGTAGAATACCTGCATTTGTGCACCTAAATGCCATCAAACAAGTTGAAATCTCCAAGCAGCAGCACCTCCCCTTTCTTTCCAAGCTTATGGATATCTTCAATCAGATTCTTGTCCAGCGACATCATTTGTGCCTGGTTGATGGGGTTGTAACTGCTGAGCAGTGCAGGTTATTTTTATCATACTGTACCTTTGTTTTCTATGGTTTTGCCTACCATGCAGTACAGTTACTTTCCCAGTGATTTTATGGTAATGCAGAAGTCATTTCACAGTCATTTTTTATTTATATTTGTATTATAATATGTAACAAATATAACCAATGGTAAAAAGTAAAACCTATCAAAAGCATTTTATAGATATATAACCACAATAATAATCATTCGGAAGCATGAACAATAAAATCTGCATTAGTTATCTAACTGATATTACCTTTTGTGGTACAGAGTGGGTATATGTGTGGTCAATTTGCACACAGGTTTGAGCTGAAATGCTCTATGCTTGGGTTTCATTTTCTTGCCCTTTAGGAATCCACTGTACATATCCCAATTCTTTTTGAATCCTGGCACTGATTTTACAATCTCTACCTCTTTTGGGAGGGCATTCCAGACATCCACCTCCCTTTCTGTACAAAAGGTAGTGTCTGATATTGCTTTTGATTCTATCTCCTTGAGGCTTCATATCATGTAGTTCATCATTTAACTGCTTTTTGAACAGCTGTCCGCCATGTAAACAATACAGATTTCATATGCCATCACCAAGAGGAAGACTTTGGGGGGAGGGGGGGGGGGTCAGAAGGAGGAAAATCTAACAGTAATGGATGTTTGAAGCTGTATGTAAATTCTCAGACAATGCTAACAAAGGGAAATTGTGATGAAGAGTACAGCCTTATCTGAGTCAGAGCCCCAGGACCTTGTTTATGGTATGGCTAAAGGCTCCGCCACGCCCACACAATTCATACTGGCACCACTGTGTCCACAAGAAGAATATGGGGAATTCAGTGGGATATCAGATAAGTGAGCAATTATCTGCAGAGAATATCATTTGGGTGAGGGAAGAAATCCTTCATCAGACTGGAGATGTGAAAGTCACAGTGTATATTTTATTTTATCCTAATGGGTTCTTTCATGGAACTTGTTGCAGAGATTCACATTTGCTCAGTTTTAAATTGTTCCACCATAACACTTGTGAGTGGATTTTGAGAGAAATATTATATTGAAGTTCTTTTTCTTAGGAGTTGCCAAGTTAAAAATGCTTTTAGCCGCAGGCTCAGGGCTGGAAAAAGTTAAATGTTCACTGGGACAAACCACTGTCCCCCCAAAAGCCTATTCTTCTCATAAATTGTTCCCTCCTTGTGTTTTATCTTTGGATGAATTGTACTCATACCTAGTGTGGATTGTCTGTCTGCATGTTTAAACCTGTGTTATTTGCCCCAGAGGAATGTATACTGCTTTAATACATGTTTTAAGCGGTATAACAAATTCTATAAATAAATAAAAAGATACAAACCATAACAGAGAAATCCTGCAAGAGCTGACTGTAGAAATACAAAGCATACTCCTAGGGGAATTCTACACAAAATTTTTGAAAATTCTACAAAATTCTTTATTGATTATGCATAGTGTTTTTCCACAGAATTTCCCCTTTTGCCTTTCCCCTCCTCAGGCTCCAGCCTCTCCTTTTCCATCTCTCACTCCAACTACAGTTCTCTGTCTCTCTACCTCCCAGCAAGACCCCTAATTCAGTCTGTTCCCAATGTCTTCTCCCACATGCAAAACTCCCATCTCTCATTCTTCTTCCCCCCCAGTCACATACCCTCACCTGTCACCTCTCTTATTTCTCCTCCTCTCCCAGCTATCTGTGTCTCTATCTCACCCTCCCTCATGGCACATCCTCAAGCAAGCATGATCTTTCTCTCTCACAAGTGGCACACTCTCAGCTTTATCTACTCCTTTATTTCTCTGCCCCTCCAAATTCCTATGGCAAACTCTAAGATTTTGCTGTCCCCCCCAAACCCCAGGGTACAGTCTCACTTTGTTCTGTTGCTCTGCTCCCCCTTCCCATACATTTTCACCATGCTCTGCCTCCCCCCACCCTCCCTATGGCACACTAATCTTGTTCTGTGCTCCTCCTACCTTCCCCATGGTATAGTGTCACCTTGCTCTGCCCCTCTAATCTCCCCATGGCAAGCTGTCACATTGTTCTGCCCCTCACCCTTCCTATGGCACACTAACCTTGCTCTGTCCCCTTCCCACCATCCCTATGGTACACTGTTACCTTACTTTACCCCGCCACTTAGCACAATGACTTGCTCTGCTCTCCTCCCCACCCATGGTACCCTCATCATGCTCTGTTTCACCTTCCCTCCATGGCATACTCACCATGGTCTGTTCCACCCCCCTCCTTCATGGCACCCTCCTCATGCTCTGTCCCCCTTCACCCTCCATGGTACCCTCCTCATGATCTCTCTGTCCCCCGATGGCACCCTCCTCATGGCAGGTAGATAGTCTGCATCAACCCCGCAGGTGATCGGATCCAGCTAAGCAGGTCTAGTGAAAGATGAAGATCCAGGAGAATTTGTATGAGACAGACCCTAGGGGTTCTTATGCAATCCAAAGAATCACCTTCCTGCAATACTCTTGAACAATGGCAGTTGAAATCATCCACTCCAAAGAAAAACACAGGTCAGTAAAAAACACTATCTAGCTTATTTTAGGGAGGACGCCCATCGTCCGACACAAATCGGGAGATGGGCGTCCTTCTTCTGAGGTCGCCCAAATCGGCATAATCGAAAGCCGATTTTTTGCGTCCTTAACTGCTTTCCGTCGCGGGGATGACCAAAGTTCATGGGGGTACGTCGGCAGTGTACAGCTGATAATGGAAAAAAGAAGGGCGTCCCCCACAAGCATTTGGTCGACTTTACTTGGTCCCTTTATTTTCATGACCAAGCCTCAAAAAGGTGCCCAAACTGACCAGATGACCACCGGAGGGAATCAGGGATGACCTCCCCTTACTCTCCCAGTGGTCACCAACCCCCTCCCACCCACCCCCAAAAAATTAAAAAACATTTTTTCCAGCCTCTATGCCAGCATCAAATGTCATACCCAGCTCCATGACAGCAGTATGCAGGTCCCTGGAGCAGTTTTTAGTGGGTGCAGTGCACTTCAGGCAGGTGGACTCAGGCCCATCCCCCCCTACCTGTTACACTTGTGGTGGTAAATGTGAGCCCTCCAAAACCCACCCGAAACCCAGTGTACCCACATGTAGGTGCCCCCCTTCATCCCTAAGGGCTTTGGTAGTGGTGTACAGTTGTGGGGAGTGAGTTTTAGGGGGGGGAGGGTTAGGGGGCTCAGCACCCAAGGTAAGAGAACTATGCACTTGGGAGCTTTTTCTGAAGTCCACTGCAGTGCACCCTAGGGTGCCCAGTTGGTGTCCTGGCATGTGAGGAGGACCAGTGCACTATGAATGCTGGCTCCTCCCACGACCAAAGGGCTTGGATTTGGTCATTTTTGAGATGCGTCCTTAGTTTCCATTATGGCCGAAAACTGGGGATGACCATCTCTAAGGATGACCTAAGGACGACCCTCTCTAAGGTCGACCTAAATGTTGAGATTTGGGCGTCCACGACCGTATTATCGAAACGAAAGATGGATGGCCATCTTCTTTCGATAATACGGGTTTCCCCACCCTTTCGCCGGAACGTCCTTAGAGATGGACGCCCTTCGATTATGCCCCTCAATGTTTCCCTTTTATTAGAAAATTCCTTTTAGAACTCAATTAACATGGGTTCAAAGCCATAAACTGCCAGTTCTCTATATCCAGCAGGTGGATGGACATAACCTGTGCAGCTCCGAATAGTTTGTGAGTCCTGACCTGACACATAGGTCCAGTAAAGCTTTGGGGTTGAGGAGTCCCTGCTTAGGGCTCAGCCGTATACCTGGTGTGGGCCAGGTCCCTCCCTTTTTCCCCCATCGGCTCCTTTGATTCAGCTCCTGCATCTATTTCCAGTGTGTCTTAGTGTACAGAGTTTCAATCTCCTGCATCTTTAAATATATATATATTTTTAATTGGCACAGGAGTGAATTCAAAAGCATGCTGGCAGCAGCGGGTTGAAGGAGCCAGCTGTTGGTTTCAGCAGTAAGGGTGCCTTTCTTGTTCTCTGCCAACATTTTTGTGCTGCTGTAAGTACATTTTTATCTTTAATGGTTGACCCTTCAGAAACAGTAAAGTGCTGTTCCCAGTACAGGAGCCGAACAGCATCAGGAATCTGTGCTGTGTGTCCTCATGCCTCCTCTCAGAGCCCTCAGCCGCCCTACTTTATTGCACAGGTTGGCTCGGGAGCCACTGCTAGGATATCAGGGGAAGTTTTGGTGGGTTCTGTGGTGCTTCCCTCAACTTATGCTGCCATAGGTGCCATCTTTGATGTCCTGGCACATGTTTCAACTGCTGAACCGCTATCAGGGACTTAGCAGGGTGCTAGTTCTAGTACCGCGGCTGTTTCTTAGGCCTTGGGGTTGCCTGATTTAGTCAGTGGGGACACTGAGCTGTTTGATTTGATGTTTTCTCCAGAGTTTGTGCTCCTGATCAGAAATCATTTTTGTTAAAGCGGTCTCTAGGTGCTCAGGCTCCTTCTCCTCCCCTGGGAATTTCATTCAGCCCAAGAGGGTATGCGTGAACCTCAAGTAGGATATTGATAGTTTCCTTAGCCTCAGAGTGTGTGTAGGTTGGCCCTCTTTTGGTGGAGTCCAGCCACTCGCTCTCAGACCTCTTGGAAGAAGGAGCATTCCCTCCTGAGGAAGGAGATGATCCCATGGCAGCTTCCAAAAAAGGATTTGCCAGCTCTCCTTACTCGGGCTTCAGAGGTGTCTAACATTTCTTCTTCAGATTTCTTTTCTTTGGAGGCTCACCCCATGATGTCGGGTATTAAGTGGCCTCCTCAGACCTTTCATATTCCTGCTGCCATGAAGGTCCTCATTTTGGTGCAATGAGACACTCCAGATGCTGGGTTGGGAATGGCGCGGGCTATGGATAAGCTGTATCCCCTGCCCACAGAGGAGTTGGAGTCCTTATGGATTCCTAAGGTGGACTCCTTCATCACTGCCATCACCAAAAAAGATTACATTGTCAGCCCTCAAGGATGAGCAGGACAAGAAGTTGGAGGCTTCCCTTAAGATGTCTTTTGAAGTGGCAGCATTTTCCTTGCAAGTCACTATTTGCAGCTCCTATGCCACCTGCGCTTGTCTATCTTGGGTTCATAAGACTTCCTCAGCAGAGGATTTGATTCAGTCTCTGCCTTTTTGGAAGCAGGATTAGCTTATTTGGCAAATTTGCTGTATAATCTTCTTAGGGCCTCTGGAAAGGAGGTTTCATTTGTGGTTACGGCACATTACCGGCTATGGCTTAAGTATTGGGCTGCTGATACGGTCTCTAAATCTCATCTGGCTCGGCTGCCCTTTAGGGGCAAGCTTCTCTTTGAAAAAGATTGTTAAGGATCTCAGGGAGCACAAGGAACAATGTCTGCCTGAAGATAAGAGTATCTAGGAAGATCTCCAAGCCTCTAGAAGCTCATGCTAACACAATTTCCAAGTAAGAAAAGGTAGCTTAAAACTTTAAGTATTCATTACAGGGTATCGGTTAGTCCCTATCTGATCTGATCTAGAGCTAATCTTATCTTGATCTAGATCTTAATGGAACCTCCAGTCTGTGGGGAATACACAGATAGCAACCTTTTGGGTGTTATTCGGAATGTGACATTTAGTATAAATTTCAGAAGAAAGGGACTCTGCTATGTTCTGGCATTAGACATAGTAGTGTGTGGAAATCAATTTTGTTCCCTTATATCTATAGACCCAAATTCACAGCACCCAAACAATAACAGAACTAATGCCACACCCAAGGTAGTATAAAAATAGAGTGCTTATTTATTTACAATGTGACTCAACCCTGCAACACTTCACTATTAAAGATCATATTGGACATTAATGAACTCTTTTACCTCAACCCAACTTGACTGAATCTTATCTTCCCTATCCCAATACAACATTTTGTACCTATCCCATACCGGATTTGGCGAATGCCTTCATGGTATTATGTAAGCCACATTGAGCCTGCAAATACGTGGGAAAATGTGGGATACAAATGTAACAAATAATAATAATAATAATGTCTCAAAAGAGCCACAAAGCGACAGATGGACATTTTTCATGGAAATGAATAATATTGAATGTGACTGTTGGGCAGACTGGATGGACTGTTCAGGTCTTTATCTGCTATCACTTACTATGCTACTATATGAAAATATCCAAGTCGTGATTTTTGAAACTCAGATTTGAGAAGATTTGCTCTGCAGTTCATCTAAATCACAAGAGGGTGTGTTGGGGGCATGTTTTGGGTGTGCCCAGAATTTGTGCATTTTTTTCAGGAATAATGGAACAAGACAAAAACAACTAGGGCAAAGAATGGGACTTTTTATCTGGACCTGTTTCAATCACAACTAAGTCACAAAAAGTTGCTCTAACTGACCAGATGACCACTGGATGAATTAAGGCATGATCCCCCCCCTTTAAACCCCAAGTGTTCACTGAACCCCTCCTACCCCTGCCCCCAAAGATGTGACAGTGACAATACATACCAGGCTCTGTGACAGCTTCAGATATTATGGCCATTCCTATTAGAGCAGAAAGCTGGTCCCTGGAGTGATCAGTGCAGTGGACTCTAAAGAAAGGGACCCAGGCCCATATCCTACTCTAACCTGTGGTAGAAATTGTGAGCCTTCTACAACCCACAAAATAAAAACTGTACCTATAGATAGGAGACATCTGCAGACCTGAAGGCTTTTGTAGTGATGTACAGTTAGGTACAATAGGTGTTCTTGGAGAGCTCACAATTGAAAATAAGGGTGTTAAGGTAAGGTGGGATTTGTACCTGGGTCCTTTTTTGTGAAGTACAGTGCACTGACCACTAGGCAACCTCTCTGCTCTGCTGGGATGTCTGTATAGTCAGTTTATTAGGAATGGTGCCACACAGCCATCCCTATGGCTTGTTTTTGTGTGTTTTTCTCTAGGACTTTTTAAAAATGGCATCCAAAGAAATGCGAACGAAGCACAGAATCGACTGAAAAATAGTGATTTTTGAAACAAAACAAGATTTTTCCCAATTCAAAAATTGCCACCTTCAGGACAAAAATTGTAGACTTTTTCAGCAAAATGTCTACAATTGGACTTGGACGTCATATCAAAAATGCCCCTCTATGTGGCCATTTTATAACATGGATTTTCCTTCTGCCACAAAGATGATCATAACCCTTATTTTGCCCTATTCATAATTTGGACGCTTCAGCTTGCAAAACAGATTTTCATGCTAGATGTTACCAGCATTGGACGTCCATTTCTCGAGTGTTGTAGAAGAAACTGTATGTCAGCAGATTTGGATGTACTTCTTAAAATGTTACTCCATGTGTTCAGTATTATTCTTAGAATGATTGCTATTATATAGAAATTTGGTTTTTTTTTGTTTTTCAAATTGTAAACCACTTTAATACATTTGTGCAAAGTGGTACAAATAAGTAAGTAAATCAATAAAATCAAATGTAAAAATTATGTCTCAGTAAATCAGTAAAGCACTTTGCATATCCTTATATCTATTACACTAGAGAAAACAGCCACAGTAACATGATTTTTATTTTGTTTTACTAACTTTCATTTCAGGTTGCACTAAAGGTTCAAAGGAATTCTAGGCAGAAAATTCTTTCTCATCCAATTCTCTTGTCTATATATATATATATATATATATATATATATGTACACAATGCATGATTATGCCAATTGATTGTACCTAACCTGCTTTCTACCAAAAGATCCAATTACAGTGGTGCCAGGAGTACAACGAATAATGGGAGCTCATGTTTTATTTTCAGAAGTAAAACCTGTGTAGTGGAAGCTCTTACATTTTGAAACAATTGTAAAGTACATGATAAATGTTATGATAGGTTTAGTAATGCCACATGATGGATGAGCTACTCCCGAGGTCTCATGCCAATTGGTGACCTTATCTTTAGGGAAGTCTTCTGTAAGCATACAATTAAGTATCTGCCATCATTTTTGTGCCATCCATCTTATGTCATGCAATAAAGTGTAGCTTAGTAGCTTGATTTATATGGTCACAGCTCTTAGCTTTTTTCCTCGTTCTTTGAATTTACCTCTGATTAATACATTTGCTAATGTGTGCTTCAGTGCATTCAGAATTTGCTTGTCTGGCCCTATCATAGAGTCAAGTGGTCGGTCATGGTTCTTTTCTTTGTCTATACAATCAATATCTTATATCTTATTTGGTAAGGTATAGTTTGGAATACCATAGCATCTGCTTTACATGTCAACATGTGTTGAGCAAAAAAAAAAAAAAAACAAACAAAAAAAAATATATATATATACACTGTATATATATATATATATATATAAATTTTATAACCCCAGGCAGCTGGATTTATGCCTACTAGTACTTCTGAAACTTCTGAGTGAAATCCCATTCGATAAGAATCTGGACTTCCATTGTTGGACTTGACCACAGATTCAGGAGAGTAAGGAAAGCTTTTTTGCCATACATTAGATAAATATTGAAGAAGTGAGGATTTGAGGCCATTTGGGGTGTTCTGAGATCACAGCTGTGGCAACATCAACACTGATTTTAATAAATTTAAAAATTTCGTACTAGAAAATTGTTTCAGTCACATGTTTTAAACATCAGGAGCACAGGACTGGTCTTGTGGCCCAAAGGCACAGGAAAACAACTTCTGGAACAAGAAAAAAAATCTATAGGCATATCTTTTCCCCCACTGAGATATAAATATTTGTCACTTTTTCGCATCTAAGGATGCAGAAGCCAATGAGATTAACTTAGATTTTGTTGTCCAATTTGACTATCTTGTACAGTGAGATAAATCAGATGAACAACAGAGAAAGAAGTCCTTTCTTCAGAAATTCCTCTATGGTTTCAAAAGCCCATAAGCAAATACGATAATTCGACTCACAGAGAATTCTAACAGAAAATGGCCCATTATTTTATTTATTTATTTATTTATTTATTGCATTTGTATCCCACATTTTTCCACCTCTTTGCAGGCTCAATGTGGCTTACAATACATCATGAATGGTGGAGAAATGTAAGAAATAAACATTTAGTATTACAGAAGGATCTTGGGTAACATGATAGTGAGAAAGCATGATATTAGTATAACAAGCAAATGTTATGAGGCAATTCTGTTGAGGGTTCACATTTGTTACTCTTTGTGGTATGCCTTGTTAAAGAGATGTGTCTTCAGTAGTTTGCGGAAGTTAGTTAGTTCGTAGATTGTTTTTAAGTTGCACGGTAGCGCGTTCCAGAATTGTGTGCTCAAGTAGGAAAAGGTTGACGCATGCATTAGTTTGTATTTTAGACCTTTACAGTTGGGGAAATGAAGATTGAGGAATGTGTGGGATGATTTTTTTAGCATTCCTGGGTGGTAAGTCTATCAGGTCTGACATGTAGGCTGGGGTATCTCCGTGGATTATTTTATGAACTAGAGTACATATTTTGAACGTGATGCGTTCTTTAAGAGGGAGCCAGTGTAGCTTTTCTCGTAGTGGTTTAGCACTTTCATATTTTGTTTTACCGAATATGAGTCTAGCTGCTGTGTTCTGGACTGTCTGAAGTTTCTTGATTATTTGTTCTTTGCAGCCAGCATAGAGTGCATTACAGTAGTCTAAATGACTGAGTACCATTGATTGTACCAAGTTGCGGAAGACATTCCTGGGGAAGAAAGGTCTTACTCTTTTTAATTTCCACATTGAGTTGAACATCTTCTTGGTTGTATTTTTCGCGTGACTCGTGTGTCGATCAATAGTGACTCCAAGAATTTTTAGGGTGTCTGAAATTGGAAGATTCAGTTTTGATGTGTTAATGGTAGTGAATTTGTTTGTGTTATGCTGAGAGGTGAGTATTGGACATTTGGGTTTTTTCTGCATTCGCCCATGAATGCATGATGTGTAGACTTTGGTTGATGTCATTGGAAATTTCCTTTATATCTTGTTGAAATGTGGGTTTCACATAGGTCTCTAAGGAGCACTTTTACTAAGCTGCGATGAAATCAGGACTTAGTGCATTCTAACTCAGGATTTTCCCACACATTAAGCCCAGATTTACTGTGGCATTAAAGTCGGGCATTTTTTTTTTTTACAAGTCATGCGCTAATGTTCCCATTAGCGTGGGACACCTGCAAAAAAATATTTAGAAGGCACTAAGTGCTCCCATGTTAATCCAGCATTATCCAGTTTGTGCATAGTAAGGAGCGAAGCTGAAGCTGGTACTTATTCAGGTACCACTGATATAGGTTGTCTGGAAAACTCTCTGGTTACAAGTACTGAATAGGCAACAATCAGTTCTGTACAGCAACAGCACATCATCACCTTGGGCACTGGATTTTGGGGTGCCACAGGGATCCATACTGACTCCCATTTTATTTAATATCTACCTCAAATCTCTGGCTGAGCTGCTTCGGTCAATGGACACAAAATTCTACATCTATGCTGATGACATGCAACTACTCATACCCATTGAACGAGATCTACCCACAGCTCTGAGTAAACTGACTGCCTGCCTAACTGCAACTCAGGAATGGGTGAACAGCAACAAACTTTGCCTGAACCCAAATAAAACAGAGATTCTTTGGGTACCAAACACAAGTGGACAAATACTCAATTTCAAAATACCTTTTTGGGAACTATGAACTTCCCCTAAAATCACAGGTCAGGAATCTTGGGATACTGCTAGACTCATCACTCATTCTGATCCCACAAAGTCAAACAACCTTAAAAAACTGTCTCTATTATCTATGGCAGCTATGAAATCTCTCTCCATATATTGAAAAGATGAGTCTGACCACAGTGGTCCATGCCATGATAACATCACGACTAGACTACTGTAGTGCCCTGTACACTGGCCAAACCAAAAAGAGTTTGTATCAGCTCCAAATAGCAACATAGTAACATAGTAAATGACGGCAGAAAAAGACCTGCATGGTCCATCCAGTCTGCCCAACAAGATAAACTCATATGTGCTACTTTTTGTGTATACCTTACCTTGATTTGTACCTGTCCTTTTCAGGGCACAGACCGTGTAAGTCTGCCCAGCACTATCCCCGCCTCCCGCCACCGGCTCTGCCACCCAATCTCAGCTAAGCTCCTTAGGATCCATTCCTTCTGAACAGGATTCCTTTATGTTTATCCCACGTGTGTTTGAATTCTGTTACCATTTTTATTTCCACCACCTCCCGCGGGAGGGCATTCCAAGCATCCACTACTCTCTCCATGAAAAAATACTTCCTGACATTTTTCTTGAGTCTGCCCCCCTTCAATCTCATTTCATGTCCTCTCATTCTACCGACTTCGCACCTCCGGAAAAGGTTCGTTTGCGGATTAGTACTTTTCAAATATTTGAACGTCTGTATCATATCACCCCTGTTTCTCCTTTCTTCCAGAGTATACATGTTCAGGTCATCAAGTCTCTCCTCATACGTCTTGTAACGCAAATCCCTTACCATTCTCGTAGCTTTTCTTTGCACCGCTTCAATTCTTTTTACATCCTTTGCAAGGTATGGCCTCCAAAACTGAACACAATACTCTAGGTGGGGCCTCACCAATGACTTATACAGGGGCATCAACACCTCCTTTCTTCTGCTGGTCACACCTCTCTCTATACAGCCTAACAACCTTCTAGCTACGGCCACCGCCTTGTCACACTGTTTCGTCGCCTTCAGATCCTCAGATACTATCACCCCAAGATCCCTCTCCCCGTCCGTACCTATCAGATTCTCCCCGCCTAACACATACGTCTCCCGAGGATTTCTATTCCCTAAGTGCATCACTTTGCATTTCTTCGCATTGAATTTTAATTGCCAAACCTTAGACCATTCTTCTAGCTTCCTCAGATCCTTTTTCATGTTTTCCACTCCCTCCCGGTTGTCCACTCTGTTACAGATCTTAGTATCATCCGCAAATAGGCAAACTTTACCTTCTAACCCTTCGGCAATGTCACTCACAAATATATTGAACAGAATCGGTCCCAGCACTGATCCTTGAGGCAAACCACTACTCACCTTTCCCTCCTCCGAGCGAATTCCATTCACCACCACCCTCTGGCTTCTGTCTGTCAACCAGTTCCTAATCCAGTTCACCACTTCGGGTCCTATCTTCAGCCCATCCAGTTTATTTAAGAGCCTCCTGTGGGGAACCGTGTCAAAAGCTTTGCTGAAATCTAAGTAGATTACGTCCATAGCTCGTCCCTGATTCAATTCTCCTGTCACCCAATCAAAGAACTCAATGAGATTCGTTTGGCACGATTTCCCTTTGGTAAAACCATGTTGTCTCGGATCTTGCAACTTATTGGCTTCCAGGAAATTCACTATCCTTTCCTTCAGCATCGCTTCCATTACTTTTCCACTAATCGAAGTGAGGCTTACCGGCCTGTAGTTTCTAGCTTCTTCCCTATTACCACTCTTGTGAAGAGGGACCACCTCCGCCGTTCTCCAATCCCTCGGAACCTCTCCCGTCTGCAAGGATATATTAAACAAATCTTTAAGAGGACCCGCCAAAACCTCTCTGAGCTCCCTCAATATCCTGGGGTGGATCCCATCCGGTCCCATGGCTTTGTCCACCTTTAGCTTTTCAAGCTGTTCATACACACTCTCTTCCATGAACGGTGTTCTATCCACTTCAATCTCATTCAGAATGCTGCAGCACGACTGATAGATGGCTACAAGTGGTGTGACCACATCACATGCTTCCTGCAAAAGCTACACTGGCTACCAGTACTTTACAGGGCTAAATTTAAAACTTGATTTTCAAGGTCCTCAGACAAAATGGGTCAGAATACTTAAAGAATAAGTTAGCACTTTACACACCTTTAAAACCTCTAAAGTCCTCTCAAGAATCATCACTATATCTACCTTCGTCAAAAGAAATTGTACGATATGATACCCACCAGCGAGCCTTCTCAGGAGTAGCCCCCACGCTCTTGAATTTACTCCCAGGGGGCTATGAATAACTCAAGACTACCTCTACTTCAGGAAGCAGGTGAAAGCCTGGTTCTTCTCCAAAGCCTTTAATACATAGAGTGACTAACAATACACTCATTCTTCACCTGGTCTAGCTTGCTACACACACTGTAACTTAGATCAGTTTCTTATCCCTTGCTTAACTATACAATGAACTTGCCTTGACTTTAACTATCCATCAAATTATCCCAACTGACTCTGTACCACGCATCTTGTTCCCATCATATATCTGCTCTTGGTCCCTCAACTATATGGTAAGCCATATTGTAGAAAATCTTTAGCATCATATCTGTTAGTTGAATGTTTTAATGCATGCTTATTAGGTGTATCATAAGTATTATACTAACATTGTATTATATCTCTGGTATTTGAATTCCAGTGCTGTTAAATGTGTATATTTCTGATACAGTTTCATAGTAGTAGTTCTATTATTAGATTTCAATTTACTGTTTTCGAGTTTACCTCATTTATTGTATTTATGTTTATTCTTGGTTATTTTACTATAGTTATGCTGTTAACAAAATTGTAAGTTTTATGTTAAACTGTACCTACTGCACACTACCTTGGGTGAATCTCTTCATAAAGGCGGTTAGCAAGTCCCAATAAATAAACACCTAAATCCAGAGGTGGCTGGTTCAAGTCCCACTGCTGTTCCTTGAGATCTTGGGCAAGTCACTTAACTCTCCATTGTTTCAGGTACAAAATTAGATTGTGAGCCCTCCAGGGGCAGAGAAATACCCAGTGTACCTGCAAGTAACTCACCTTGAGCTAGTACAGAAAAGGTGTAAGCAAAATCCAAACAATATCAGGACAATAAAGGTCATCCCCCACAAATGTCCCCTTACTCCTTGTTGTCTGCAACTCCTCACCTCTGTAAAGAAGTATTTCCTTAAGTTTTTTTCTGTCTATCCCCTTCAACATTCATCCTATGTCCCCCCATTTCCAAGATTCCTTTCAGTGAAAAGTGACTCGCCTGCTATGAATTTATCTCTTAGAGCCTAAGGCACTTTGAGGCTGATATTCAGATCGCAGGTCGGCAGTAAGACCACATATTTGATACCGGGCCATTTCCAGTGACTGGCATTGAATATCTGGTTTAATTTTTGCCAGTTTAAACTTAACCGGCCAAGCCAATACTCAGCACTAGCCAGTTAAGTTTAAACTGGCCAAAGATAGGCCTGCTATTTTGGCTGCCCAATTTGGCTGCCAAATTTAGCCAGCTTCACCTGAGGAAGAATGGTGTTAGCAAGTGTGATTTCCTTTCCTTCTCACCAGGAAAAATCCAAAATGAATATGAAAGTGAACAATGCTGGCTAGCAGTGGCGTACCAAGGGGGGGGGGGGCAGTGGGTGCGGTCCGCCCCGGGTGCATGCCGCTGCGGGGGTGCCGCGCGCCTGTCGGCTCCGCTCGTTCCTTGCTCACTCTGCCCTTCCTGTTCCAGGGAAGAGGGAGCATGGAACGAGCGAAGCCGACAGGCGCACGGCACCCCTCCAGCAGATAAAAATGCACCGGGGAGGTGTCCTTTCGCCGGGGGGGGAGGTGTCCTTTCACCGGGGGGGGGGGGTCGCGCTGCACCTGGAGGGGGGGCGCATCGGCGATCCGCCCAGGGTGTCAGCCACCCTAGGAACATCACTGCTGGCTAGTAATATTTCCAAGTTTATTCAATTTATATGACTCTAGGTTTATGGTAAGTAACAATAGTGCAGTTATACATTGGAAATATTAAACTCTATGAAACATAACTATTTAAAAAACAACAACCATCGCTTATACGGCAAATCCCTATAAAGTATCAATCAATCAGACAATTTGTGGTACTTATCCCAGCACAATAAGGAACAGTGATATCACACTCTCATATCCCATTAATTGTTGTCCTCCCCATTATCGTTCCCCACCATGCCTCAAGTCTCATCCATAGGCTGAAGTAAATCCTGGGATGACCTGTGGTGTCTGGTCTGGTCTGCTTCTGCTTCTCAGCTGCATGGTCCCAAATTTCTACTTCTCAAAGTCCTACTTGTCCCGGTATGTTGCTTTGCTGTCTCTCAGCTACCAGACCTTTCTCCTGTTGCTCTTCCACTGCCAGGTCTCCCCACCACTCTGCCGCTAGACCTCACAACTCTACCTGAGCTGCCTGGGAGCTACTGCTACTGCAGCCCTGCCTTTGGGCTGTCTTCTTCTGCTGTCTCTGCTGCTAGACCCTGCAGCTCCACCCAAGCTCCCTGGGGCCATCCTCTGCTGCTGCCTCAACTTCGGGCTGTGTCCTCTAGGTGCCATTTCTCTGCTACCACCCTGTCTCCAGGCTGTGTTTTCTAGGTGCCACCTCTGGGCTGTATCTTACAGGCATCACTTCTCCACTGCTACAGTTCTGCCTCTGGGCTGAGTCATCTGCGCATCACCTCTCCTTCTTAAAATTTGGCAGAACCTTCCCCTTTGGGAGAGGTTTCTATTAGCATGGTCCAAGGTTCGGTACCTCTAGCTCTTTTGTGAGAGTCTAGCTCTTTATGAGTTTTGCTCCCAGAGCCTATGGATTACATTTCCCATTGGCACTCATTGAAATCGGTGCTATAGGTTGCATAATGCATCAGAATAATGTAATATATGGTAAAATATATTAAATGTTTTTTCCTGGGACTCTGGGGGGGGGGGGGGGGGGGGCTGTTCCAGGGTTTTGGTGGAGGCTGCTGGCTGGAAAAGGTTTAAAGTTAGTTTGGAAATTATTAATAGAGTTAGGTGAAGAAAGTGTGAGATGTTTCTTAAATATGGTTTTATTTTTAAGGAATAAACCATGATTAAGTAGTGATTGTACTATAAAATGTTCCTTGCTGTTTTGGGTACAAGTCAGGTTAAAATTGACTTTGAAATTCTCTGTGTAGGAAGTTTTGCAGTAACTTTTATGGGGGGAAGGGACAGCCAAGATTCTAAACTATACATCTAAGAAAAAAAACAGTCTTTAGCTGACAAGCTGATTGGTTGAGGGATGTCAGATGTTCCTCTAGGGGGGGTTAGTTGCCAGGGAGACTGCTGAGTGAGCAGGGAGCAGTGTTGTAGGTGGGCGGTTTTACCGCCCAATTGGGCGATTTTCCACGACCCGCCGCGGGAAATTTTTGCCCGTGGCGGGTTGCGGTTTTTTGGGCTGCTTTTGGGCTTCAGGGCGGTTTTTTGGGCGTTTTTTTCGGCCGCGGGGGCGGGGTTAGTGACGTTTTGGGCGGGGCAGATGACGGGGGCGGGGCTGATGACGGGGGAGGCGGGGCCGATGACGGCGGGGGTGGGGTTGATGATGGCGGGGGCGGGGGTGATGACGCTGGGGTGGGGTGTCAGGGGCGGGGTTTGAGTTTGGGCGGGTTTTGGGCTGTTTTTAGGCTAGATTGGGTGGGAAAAAATTTTCCACCTGGCAACCCTGGCAGGGAGACGAGGGCTGTGAACATGGAGAGAGAGTGAATACAAAATTTGCTTGGTGTGTGAAATCTAAGAAAAGTAAAGTATATTTTATGAGTTTAAAGTGAAATCAGTGACATTGAAAAAAGGGTACTTTGATATTGAAAGTGAGCTGAGGTGAGTGTGAATGTTCCAGTATAGCACTGAATTTCCAGAGATAAGTGATTTACCATTTTAGGGTGAGAGAGGCTTTGATTTGTGGTGGGAATTGTACTACACGAGAAAGCCTATAAGAGTGTCAGGAAAAAAAGTGTGTAAGGATTTTGGAAGGACTGAGAGGTGAATCTGATATTTGGAGAAAGTTGCTAGTAGGCAATGTCTGTGTGGAAGGTGTGTTTTGTGCACATGTTCTGATTGCAGAACAAGGTTGGAGGTCAGGTGGCAGATTAAGCCCTGCTTTTGTATGAGTGCTGTATTCTCCAGATTGATCTGATAGCTGTGCAGGGAAATGTTATGTTTTTATGTGAAGTCTGTGAGATGGAATGTTGTATTACTATTTAAATATGGAATGTGTTACTGTGTGATGGGTCTGAATGCAGTGCTGAAGCCTGCTGGATCATTTTAGACTAGGGAAACAACAGTGAGAAATAGGTTTTGTAGTGAGAAAACCTTTAACTTATTTTATTTCAATTAGAGAGTGTGGCCATAGTATTGAGAACTGGTTAATTGTCACCAGAGTGGAGTCCGTTCCTGGACAAGCAGGGAGTTTTAAGGGCTTTGCCTCCATTTATTTTCTTTATAAGTGAGGTTTTAGGAAGAAGAATTCTGTAGATCATCCGCTGAAGGATTTCCAGATGAGCTCCAACGCAAGAAAGACATCATCTAAGTAAATTCAACTACAGCTAAGTGACATTGCCAAGGGTGTTGAACGGAATATATTATTTTTTTCACAACATTTTAAGGGAAAACAAAGGAGCAGACCATCAGATATTAAAAATCCATGAGATCCCTGCAAAAACACCAATAGTGCACACAAAGAGACCAATTTTTACATCAGGAAAGAGAATAACCACAAATATCTGATTTTGATAAAAGACAATTTAAATACTTATCTGAAAAGGTTCTTTTCTGCCTTTTTAGGTGAAACAGACAAAGTTAAGGGTATACATGTACATTTGAATGTTGAATATGTTATTGCAGTTCTATTAAGCCTAACACTAATTGTGAATTTGAGTTTATTTGAATGAAAATTTGCTTGCATTTGTATTCAATAAAGAAAAAGATAATTTGTAAATCTGAAGGTGCGGTTCTTCCAGTTCAGGAACAAATCCTAAATTTAGCTTCTTTTCCTCCTTTATTCTTTGAGAGTAAAGAACGAGGTTAGTTTATTTGTTCCACTCCCTCGGCTGTGAGTGTGTGTTCCCTGGATATTCGCCACGACTACAACAATCAGGTATCTGGGAGCACATCACTACAGTCCAGCCGAGAGGGGTGGTAACAATAATGTTGTCAAATACCCAGAACTGACCTAAAATCTCCTTCCTGGAAATGGGCTTTAGTGTTAGCATGTAGGTGTATTTATATTCATGTTGGTTCTCTGTGTGTACACGATCAGTAGAGGAGAAGAGAGGGGAGGACTGTTTCCATTGGACTTAGAGGTTTGTTTGGGTTTTTTAAAATAAGCCCTTCAATTGCCATGTTACTGTGAATTAGTTTTTGTATGCTACAATAGATGGAATAACCTGTCCCATTCGTGGTGGGGTGGGGGCTTCATTTCTCTTTCATCTCCCACTACAAGCAGAAGTTTCATTTCTATACCACAGTGTACCACTTTCCTTTCTGTGACTAGAGCTGCCTTCCAGTGCTCTACTTCAACAACCTTCCCATTGACTAAATCCTACTCACAGTCTCTGCTGTTAGTTACCCTGGTGTTCTGACCTGGTTTTACAGTCTGCCTCACTGACACAGACTACTCAGTAATTACTGTGGATTCTTTTGGATTCATATTAGGTAAATGAGACTTTTATTAGAGGTTCATAATTGTCTAAGATACACAACAATTAAGATATATATACAATGATTAAGCTATATACCTAAAACGAATCAATACCTATAAACAATAATTACATCACTGGTCTCTACATCTAAGCAATGCTAGGAGTCTCTTGACCAGGAAAATAAGCAATAATACACAATACATACATCATATCTATACATACACCACTGGTCCTTAATCTCTACATCTAGGCTCTTATCAACAGCTGGGGGGGGGGGGGGGGGGGGGGGACCCTGTTCACAGCAAAAGCCAGAAGTTTCTTTGACCAGGAAATATGGTTCTCTGCACAGTATGTACGTTACTCACAGACAAGCTCCCAACTTCACTGGCAGAAATTCCCCTTTTTATTAGGCTTAAAACTCATGTTCAGAGCTAAGGAAAATTACAGAATGCTTGAGAATTTCTCTGTTTTGGTAAACAAGCCTTACAAAATATGCTTGAGCATGTGTGAATATGGTCACATGTTTCTCAGTCCAGGTGGCCAGTCTGAACTCGAAACAGGCTCCACCTCTCCCTTCACATACCAAATTAATTACAGAGTAGATGACGGCAGAAAAAGACCTGCACGGTTCATCCAGTCTGCCCAACAAGATAAACTCATATGTGCTACTTTTTGTGTATACCCTACTTTGATTTGTACCTGTCCTATTCAGGGCACAGACCGTATAAGTCTGCCCAGCACTATCCCCGCCTCCCACCACCAGCTCTGGCACAGACCGTATAAGTCTGCCCAACACTGTACCCGCCTCCCAACCACCAGTCCCGCCTCCCACCACCGGCTCTGGCACAGACCGTATAAGTTAGAGCTGCATCTTATCTTCTTCCACATTTCACACAAACAGAATTACTTCTAATCAAAAATACAGACCCCGAGTGCACTGTTGGTCAAGGCAGAGTTGAAAAACAATCTTTAAAATCTTCCATTATACCTGGAAGCAGGCATGGCAGGCAGGTTCACTCACATTAGAAAGTAGTGGAGATATGCAGATAGAATTTTATGCTCTGAAAACTGTCCAGATATATTAATCCTTCTTCTACCTTCAGGACATGAATGAAAAAGCACTTGACAGTTGTCAGTCCTAACCTCCTGAGTCATGAAGACATTTTGGCAGGGCCAGCGGCACACCTATCTTATGGGGCACCCAGGGCGGAGACCCCCCCCCCCCAGGCAGCACATACCCCCTCTTCTAAGCAAGGGTGTGTGTGGAGCAGGCATATGCTGTCAGCTCTGCTGGTTCCCTGCCTCCTAAGACGTCAACTTCCTGCTCCAGAGTAGGGGACCGGCAGAGGCATACACCTCACTGTCAGCACCCGGGGCGCACAGCCCCCACCGCCCTGCCCTAGGTACGCTAAAGGGCAGGGCTCCCCTAAACGTTAGAAACTAGATATGTTCCTAGTTTACTGGGGAACAGAGGGGGTGGGGAAGATAGGTTCTTAACAAACAATGGGGAAGACGTATAGTTTCAATTAAAAAATAAAGTTTATTACAACAGGTTGACTCAACACAGTCGTGTTTCGGCGCCGTAGCACCTTCTTCAGAAGTCTATAAAAACAAATATAAAACATGAATACTACACTTTAGGGAGTGGTGAGCAGTTGGGGGGTAAGATCAATTTGCAGAGTGTTGGGGTAGTTGTGGGGAGATAGTTTATGGGGAGTAGGTCAGTTAATGAAGTGTTGGGACAGTTGCAGGAGTAGATTTTAGGGGATTGGGCAGTTTTTGGGTGGTGGGGCAGTTTTGGAATGAAGGCATTTTTCATTATGGGGCAGTTGTGGGCTAGGTTTTGGTAGTGGAGCAGTTTGTGAGGTGGTGAGCTGTTCTGCCCTGCAAAGGTAAAAAGGAACAAGTGCCTAACTTTATTGAAGAACTTACTTCTTTCTACTTTTGCACGGCATGTTGCATGGGTATTTTTTAGGCAGAGGTAGATTTTGGGAGTAAGGAAGTTTGTAATATGGTGAGACAGTTATATGGATAGGTTTTGGGGATGGGGCATTTTGCAGGGAGTGGTGGTTTTTGGACATGTGACAGTTTGGGGGGTGGTGAGATATTATGGGGTGGATTTTGAGGTCTGCAGGGTGGTGGAGAAGTTGGAGTAGTTTTGGGGGAAGGAGTTGCAGTGGTTAATTTTTAGGGGCTTGGGAAAACAGAGAATAGAGAGAGGCAGTTGGCAAAGAGCAATTCCCTAACTGCTATGTTTCACTATATGAATGTTTCAGTGCTACCTACAGAAGCTGGAACTCCTTCCTGCATAGAAATGCACGGGGACATTTTGGGGAGAGACTTGTCTGATTTGACCCTCTTTCTAACTCTGTGTGTTTTTACTGTTTTTTTCCCCACATACCATGGTTCATCCCATGTTTCATGGTGTCCATCTATCAAAGATGGGACAAAGTATCTTCAGCAGCAGACTAGCTAACCTACTGAATAGGAATTGAAACTAGAATCTTTGGTGTTGAGTGAACAAAACTCACAGGTAAGTAAAACTCTGAGGCTCTTCAGTAAATTACGACAATTAATTTTTCAAACAGATCTTCAAAAGGTATTGCAGAGCCTGGTGTTGCAGGACTCGATAATTGCAACATTGGGTATGTTGGGTTACCAGCGGCTTGTTTTTAGTCATTACAAATTGTCCAAAATTCTACTGTTCGTATGTTACATGGGTTGGCTAAGAATGATCATGTTTTTCCTTTTCGTAGGAAATTGCAGTGGTTGCCTGTAGTAGACAGGATTAGGTTTAAATTGCTAATTCTAATTCATCAGAGCTTAGATCAGGAGTCATCACAATATTTGACTGAATGTTTACATTGGAATTAACCGGCATGAGCACTTCGCTCGGAAGTTTCTTGTATGTTGGAAATACCAAATTTTGGGCTTTTTTGACTTGAACTTACAAAGAGAAGGATTTTTTTCTGTAGCTGGTCCTGATGAACGGAACAAATTGCCACCTCTTCTCAGAAAACAGAACTACAAAGCGTTCAATAAATTGTCGAAGCAACATTTGTTAGAGCATGCAGCCTAGCGCTCCTGAGAACAGTTGCCTGCTCTCTATGGTGATTGAATGATGATTGAATTTGTGGGTGTTTATGGCTGGCTATTATAGTTGCTTACAGTGTTTACAATGTAGCCTTTAAAATATGCACACTAATTCACAGGATAATCTTCGGTGAAGTCCCGGAATATATGCTCAAATTAGTTGATTTACCACCCAGAAACAGAGTCAGTACCTCTAGATCATATCTGAATTTACACCACCCAGACTGTAATGGCCTTAAATACAAATCAATTTATGCCACCAACTTTATATACATAGGCACTCAATTATGGAATGCTCTACCCAAACAAGTAAAATCTACCCAGAACTACCTTAACTTCCGAAAATTATTGAAATTAGTATTGTTTAAGAAAGCTTATTCCCCAGGTTTAACTTAACTTGAATTAACTATTACTATAATTTCAGATCCAAGGACAATAATTACCTGCTATTATCTATTGCCTTTTGATGTTTAATTGTTATTTTATGTCTTATTCTCAAATTGTAATTGTTCTTCTTGTACTGTAGCTTGAACTACAGACTTTGTAAGCCACTTTGAGCCTGCGATCAGTGGGAAAATGTGGGATACAAATGCAATAATAAATAAATGTAACATTTATTGCTTATTTGTTTTACTAGTAAAAAAGGCCCGTTTCTGACACAAATGAAACGGGCGCTAGCAAGGTTTTCCTCGGAGTGTGTATGTTTGGGAGAGTGTATGTGAGAGTGACTGTGTGAGAGACAGAGTGAAAGTGTGAGTGTGTGTGTGTGATAGAGAGAGTGAGTCTGGGTGTGAGTGTGTTTGTGAGAGAGTGTGTGTGTGAGAATGAGAGTGTGTGCAAGTGTGTATGTGAGACACAGTGTGAGAGAGAGTGTGTGTGTGTGTGTGTGTGTGCGAGAGAGAGAGTGTGTGTGAGACACAGATTCTCTGTGAGAGTGAGTGTATGAGACCAAGCGAGTGTGTGAGTGACTGTGTGATACAGTATGAGATACAGTATGAGACAGAGTGTGTGAGAGTGAGAGTCAGAAAGACATTGTATATGAGAGAGAGAGTGTGAGCCCTGCCCTCCCAATCCATGCCCATCTGTCCCCTGCCCCCTCCATTCATCCTTTTCCAGCAATTCCCCTCTCTCCCTGAGCCCTGTCCTCCCAATCCATGCCCATCCATGCTCCTCTGTCACCTGCCCCCTCCATTCATCCCTATCCAGCAATTCTCCTCTCTCCCTGAGCCCTGCCCTGCAATCCATATCCATCCATGCCCATCTGTCCCCTCCATTCATCCCTATCCAGCAATTCCCCTCTCTCCCTGAGCCCTGCCCTCCCAATCCATGCCCATCCATGCTCCTCTGTCCCCTGCCCCCTCCATTCATCCCTTTCCAGCAATTTCCCTCTCTCCCTGAGCCCTGCCCTCCCAATCCATGCCCATCCATGCTCCTCTGTTCCCTGCCCCCTCCATTCATCCCTTTCCAGCAATTCCCCTCTCTCCCTGAGCCCTGTCCTCCCAATCCATGCCCATCCATGCTCCTCTGTCACTTGCCCCCTCCATTCATCCCTATCCAGTAATTCCCCTCTCTCCCTGAGCCCTGCCCTGCAATCCATATCCATCCATGCCCATCTGTCCCCTCCATTCATCCCTATCCAGCAATTTCCCTCTCTTCCTGAGCCTTGCCCTCCCAATCCATGCCCATCCATGCTCCTCTGTCACCTGCCCCCTCCATTCATCCCTATCCAGTAATTCCCCTCTCTCCCTGAGCCCTGCCCGCCCATCCATGCTCCTCTGTCCCCTGCCCCCTCCATTCATCCCTTTCCAGCAATTCCCCTCTCTCCCTGAGCCCTGCCCTCCCAATCCATGCCCATCCATGCTCCTCTGTCCCCTGCCCCCTTCATTCATCCCTTTCCAGCAATTCCCCTCTCTCCCTGAGCCCTGCCCTCCCAATCCATGCCCATCCATGCTCCTCTGTCCCCTGCCCCCCCATTCATCCTTTTCCAGCAATTCCCCTCTCTCCCTTCCATGACCCCCCCTCGCATCCATGCTCCTCTCTCTCCCATGTCCCAGCCTGGCCCGCCCTCTTCTCCCCCCCCCCTTCGCATCCATGCCCCTCCTTCGCATCCATGCTGTCGTTTCTCCCCTGCCCTCCCGCTCCCATTGTTCAACCTTACTGCCCACCCTCTTCTCTCCCCCCAACATCCCTTTTCTTTTTTTTTTCTTTTTAAATTTACCTCCGTGGCGGTTCCGGCAGCGCAGTGTCAGGGAAGGAGGCGGCGCTCCCGACGTCTAGCCTTCCCTTCGCTGTGTTCTGCCTTCTTCTGACGTCATCCTTGACGTCAGAAGAAGGCAGAACACAGCGAAGGGAAGGCTAGAGACGTCGGGAGCGCCGCCTCCTTCCCTGATGCTGTGCTGCTAGAACCGCCACCACGGAGGTAAATCTAATATAATAAAACGCACCGTGCATGGGTGCGATCCGTTTGTTTTTTTTTTTTTCTGCCCTCGACGTCATGACGTTTGACGCGAGGGCGGGGCAGAGACGGCTGGCTGGCTTCACACCATGAATCCACGAACCCTACAGGGAGTGTTTGAGTGACTTCAGAACGTTGTCTTCAGAACGTTCACGGTGCGTTTTATTATATTAGATGATTATGTGTGTTTGTTTGTACTCCGCCCTGGGTAAGGGCAGAATATAAATTTTAATAAATTAAATGAAATGGGAACAAGAGGCCCATGTATACTGATGCCTGTAGTATGGGAAATAAGGTTCTGGATCTAGAGGCTGTGATGGAAGAGACTGACTTGGATTTAGTGGCGATCACGAAGATATGATTCAAGGAGAACCATGACTGGGACATAGTTATACCAGGCTATAATCTATTCAGAAAGGACAGGATAGGAAGAAAGGGAGGAGGAGGAGTGTTCTATATTAAAGATAATATTGCAGGAGGCGCTATAGGTTAAAATGGAAAGAGGGAGTGATAAAATCTATTTTCATTGGTGTGAAATACAGGCCTCCTTCACAGGCAGAAGAAATGGACACAGATTTGATTAAAGATAGCTATGAAAGGGAAAGCACTACTAATACACTGATGTTGATTGGAGCATCCCTGTTGTGGATTGTTCAATAGGCTGGACAGATTCCCAGCAGTATCCGGCAGAGACAACTACAAGCTGCAAGAGTTGGGAAACCTCCTTCACGAGCTGGAAGCAGTCAAGGCCGAGAACAGCTTTCCAAACCTCAGCCAGCTAGACACACCTCGAGGTACCAAGAGTATCCTGGGAAAGTTACCGTACGATATAAGAGAGAAGTGGTCAGTAGTTGGCACACATTACAAGGAAGAGAATCAAGGGAAATATCCCCCTTTCAACATTTTCGCAAAGTTCATAAGAGACATAGCCAAAAGGAGAAACGATCCATGGTTCACCGTCGAGCCATGTGAATCAAGCCAATCCCTGGAAGGGAAAACAGCCAAACTAGGCCAAAAATCCATATCTGTGCACCTGGATTCTCTACAGGGAGAACTGTTCCAGCAGTTGGAAATGGAATCCATGTAGGACAGGGCCATACTGGACCTAGTGCTTACGAATGGGGAGAGTGTTTCTGATGTTATGATCATCTGACATCCAGTGATCACCAGATGGTATGGTTCAATATTAAGACATATGTACAGAGGGTTCATTCAGAAATGAAGCTTATAGACTTCAAAATAAATAACTTTGTCAAGATGGGAGAATACCTCAAGGAGTTGTTAGGTGGATGGGAAAATTTGGGGGAAGCAGAGAAACACTGGGCAAAACTGAAAGAAGCTATTTTAGGGTGACACACTTTTTTTTTGTTAGGAAAGCAAATAGAAGTAAGAGGAAAAGAAGGCTACTTTGGTTCTCAAATGTAGTAGCTGAAAAGGTAAGAAAAAAGAGGTTAGCCTTCACAAACTACAAGAGATCACAGAAAGAAGAAGACAGAAAACAATAACCGAGAAGCTGATAAAGTAATAAGTGAAGCAAATTTGCAAATGAAAATAAAATAGCCAATAGGGTAAAGGGGGGGGGGGTGTACAAGATATGGTTTAGATATGTTAGTTATACGAAGGGTAAAACTGGCATTGTGAGACTCAAGGGTGAAGGGGAGGAATATGTAGAAACTGATAAGGATAAGGTGGAACTGCTTAACAAACCTTCAGCCTGGAGTAGAAATGCAGAAGAGAAACACAAATATGTGGGAAGTGTGGTACATCTTCAATGATTTTCAGAAGACTGTGTTCATGAGGAGCTAGCTAAACTAAAGGCAGACAAAGAGATGGGGCCAGATGGAATACATTCAGGGGTGCTAAAGGAACCTAGAGATACTGTGGTGGCTTCAATGTCTGTCCTTTTCAATGATTCCTTAGAGTTGGGAGTAGTCCTGGAGGACTGGAGAAGGGCAGATAAGAACAGACAAATAGCTATACTGGGTCAGACCAATGGGCCATCTAGGCTAGTATCCTGTTTCCAACAATGGCCAATCCAGGTCATAAGTACCTGGCAGAAACCCAAATAATAGCAACATTTGGTCGCTATTCACAAAAGCTGGAAGTAAAGAGAAGCTTGGGAAACTCAGGATAATTAGTCTGACCTCTGTGGTGAGTAAATTAGTGGAAATACTTCTAAAACAGAGAATAGTAAGGTTTCTGGAATCCAGTGGATTGCAAGACCCGAGGCAGCATGATTTTACTAGAGGTAGGTTTTGCCAGACAAATCTGATTAATTTCTTTGACTAGGTGACAATTGGTTTGAGGGAAGTGCTAGGTTTGGAGTACTCAGATTTTAGCAAAACCTTTGACATGGTTATGCATAGGTAACATAAATAAACTGATTGCTCTCAGTATGGGGCTCAAAGTGACTGGGTTAGAAACTGGTTTAATGGAAGGTGACAAAGGGCAGTGATAAATGGAGTTCACTGTGAGGAGGTGATAGACAGTGCTTCTGTATATATCTCTGTGTGCAATACTGTTAAGTAATTAATCTGAGTTCCTATATTTCAATCCAGTCACTACCATTAATAATATAATACAAATCAAGCAACTGCATTTCCAACTTTGCATCAATTTATTCTTCTTATTAATCCCACTTTATAATTTTATCATAACAAACAGTGTGCTCTTATCTGCATTCACTCACTCTCAAACCACATGCATACTTCTCACAACAAAACTCATTATCTCTGTTTTAACCCGAAGGAGATCACATGATACTAGGATATCACTTCCCTTAAGCAAAGGTGACAACTTATAGTTGGTTCCTTACTAATATGCTAAGGTATTTAGCAACACAGTTGCATTATCGCTTTTCTTTTCAAATTCACAATTTACACTTAACATAAAAATCACATCACTTTCAGGAAGCCTTAGTTCATAATAATGGTGTTTTTCCATCCACATGCTAAGGTATTAGCAACACAGTTGCATTATCACTTTTCTTTTCAAATTTGCAATTACACTTAACATATGAGTCACATCACTTTCAGGAAGCCTCAGTTCATAATAATGGTGTCTTTTCATCCGATCAAATGACTTTTCTTCTAGCTTCACAGCTGGCATCAAGTGATAGTTCTTACAATTCCATCATCATTTCCATTTACTAGTGTCACGGTTCTTCCTTGGGTATTCTCCTATAGGCTCATTACTACACCTTCCGTAATGGCCAAATATTAACAATCAGCACCAGACGTAACCATAATGATTAAACCCATGCGCGTCAATTTTGAGGTACCGCCCGGCTACCGAGTTCCTTTGCGGTAATTTCATTTTTGACGCACGTCCGCTATGTGCATCGGAAAATATTTTTATTTTCCGGCGTGTGGGCAGAAATCAGGCGGCAATTGGCATTCTATGTGCGTAGACCATTACCCACTCGGTTACCACGTGAGACCTTACCACTAGGTTAATGGCTGGCGGTAAGGTCTCAGACCCAAAATGGACTCACGGCAATTTTCATTTTGCCGCATGTCAATTTTGGCAAAACTTTTTAAGAGGCATTTTTTTACAGGTGCACTGAAGAATTATTCTGCATGCACCCAAAACACACACCTACACTATTGCAGGTCATTTTTCAGCGTACCTTTGTAAAAGGTCGCCTTGGTTCTTACGTGTATTTTTCAATGACTCCTTAGAGTTAGAAGTAGTCCTGGAGGACTGGAAAAGGGTGGATGCATGAGATAATAAAAGAAGTTAATTCACAGTGGGGTCCTTTTACAAATTGGGTTTACCACTCACTAAAAGGGAAGTACCGCTAAGCTACCACAGCAGCCCAGCTGTAGTTCTCACCTCCAGCGTTCATCATATCTGGTGCTACAAATATTTTTGTAGCGCCAGTGTGTACCTGACAGTAATCAGGCAGTGCCGCACACTGCCCAGTTACCGGTGGGTTAGCATGGGAGCCCTTACTGCCACCTCAATAGGTGGTGGTAAGTGCTCCACCCCCCCCCCCCTGAAATAGCCACATGGCAAGTGCTTCACTTGCTTTATAGGCGTTTCCTGAAAAAAGCAAAGACCTGCCTTTTACCCGCTGTGATATAAGAAGGCTTCTGCGCAAGTCAAAAACACATACTGACACCAGTGTAGGCCCCCTTTTGCCTCAGCTTCGTAAAAGGGGCCCATTAATTGGTAACATCATACATTATTTGTAGCATAAGCTAAACAATGGAAATGTATGCAAACGTTTTCATTCTTATGCAAATCAAATAACACAGCTTACATTTAACTTCACAAGCTACATAATTTGTGGCATTATCTTTCCTTCCCCAGAGCATCGGGCCTCTAATACTCGGCCTGATGCTTCCAGGGAACTTTTTAAAGGGGCCAGTGCCAGCAATGAAAACACCCCACCCTCGATTCTTCTGAGACAAACATAACCCCCTACTTCCGAACCCTCTCAAACCAAAAACACCTCTTCACCCATACTCCCCTGGCATATACCAGGGCGGTTCAATTGTCCAGGTTCAAAATGGCACACATCAATCCACACAGGTAGTCTTGTGGTAATATCTAGGGAGCAAGCTGCCAAATAAGGGTGTGGGGATGAGGGTGTTTGTGCTTTTTATTGGGTAATACAGGCTTAGGAACTAGTGCTTTGAGTCAGCCACCACCTACCACTTTAAGAAATATTGGACCCAGCTTGGGCCTGTGATCTGTGTTATTGCAGCCAGGAACTTGCAATGTTCATGGCTGCAGCCATGCAGATTTATATTTACTGTAGTAGTTACTGAGGAACCGCAGATTAGCAACTCGAGAAATATAAAATACCCCAATCTATCCACCCTATCAGATTAACTGTTCACTCGTCCTCTAGATTGTTCACTTGTCCTTAGTTTGTTCTCTTGTCTTTTAGATTGTAAGCTCTTTGAGCAGGGACTGTCCTTCTATGTTTGAATTGTACAGCGCTGCGTAACCCTAGTAGCGCTTTAGAAATGATTATTGTTGTTGTTGTATAAACATTTCAGCGGTAAAATGTGTTATTTCACTGTAGTGTAGTAACAACCCCACCTTCCTCCACCAAGTTGCATATAAAATTACCTCCAAAAAGACTGACATTTCAGTCATTAGAAAATTTTACTTAAACTTATGTTACAAAAGCTCAGTCACCAACCCTCTTCCCCATAGTAATTAGCCCTCTTCATTGGTATAAAGAAATACCTGTATTGGCTGATTGTTTGACTCATACTGTATAATTAAACGGCAGTGTCTGAGTGCCCCGATTCCACCACTTTTCATGGTGACTTAATTTGGAAGAGGATTCAGCAAATAACTGAGTGCATCTCATGATGGTCTTATGAGAATAAAGCTGTAAGCTACAGACAGAGAGGAGCCTTGCCAGCTAATTTTAGCAGTGAGAGCACACAGGGTGAAGCATTCACATAGAATTATTGTGTTAACCCACAAAGGGGCACTGACAACATTTGGTTTAATATTTAACTTTGTGCTGTTTCATATTTTGATCCTACATAACCTCTGATAAAACATTACAAATGCGTTACTCACTGGTATGCCGATGGTCAGCATAGCTCCGTAGGAGGTTCGGGGTCCTCCAGGTTTTGATTTAAATCCAAGATTTTATCAATCTGATTTGTGAGGGAAACAGTAGACATGTGAACAGAGCAGAATCTTAACAAAACTCTGTTTTCTATTTGATGGATTTCAGTGAGAGCCTTTCAAAAACACATTGAAGTTTTGCAATATTACCTCCTTTCCTTCTCCTGTTTTCCTCATCTTAGATGTTCAGGAGATCCCATTTAATACCAACATGCTTTTTTAAAATAAGGATTAATTGTCATTTAGTTGACTTTGTCATAATCTCGGACAATGTTTTGCTTATTTCTCTTTTATTACCAAGGGACATCTAAGTAACTCCTGGACTTTTTTCACCGTTCACAGTTCCATTTGCATTTTCTTCTAAAATCTCTACAACTAAGTTACCTTTTTGATCTTCCATCCAGGAAACAAGCAAAGGTGGCTTTGTCTGGCCACTCAGTGGTAAGAATTACATAGAGCTATGCAGAAGATTTAGGATTCAAGATTTAGGTTTGATTCATTGGCCTGGCAAATACGTTCCAGACCAGTCAAGGTTAGAAATATTATATAGGCAGTGTTCCTAAGTCCTGAGGGAAACGTGCTGTTGAGTTTTTCTTTGTTCTAAGTAGAATGATGTTATTATTCTTAATTATTTACTTCAGTATCATTGGATAGTACTAGAAAACAGCAGCATTTTTTTTTTAGTAAGTATGGTTATCATATTACTTTCCATGATTTATTTTTTTATTATTTATTTTTTAGTGTTTAACATATTTTTGAATATGTCCAGACTACTATCCTCAAACAATATATATGATTGCTGTACAAAAAAACTTAATAGTAGGCACTCTTCAACACACGGTAAATAGTGGGAGAAAAAGCCTCAAAGAGCTCCAGGCAAAAACAGCCTCGGAGCTAACAAACTCTTTATAAAGGCGGTTAATAAGTCCCAATAAATAAAATAAAATAAATCATCAGCAGAAAAACCTCTCCACCTTTTAATCAATTTTATAAAACAACTAGTAAAAGAGGCCCGTTTCAGAGCAAATGAAACGGGCTCTAGCAAGGTTTTCGTCGCCAACACTCTCTCCCTCCCTGGCCAACCCCTTCGTTGTTCTGCCATTGCTCTGCCCCCAACGTCATGACGTTTGACGCGAGGGCGGGGCCCGGAGCGATGCCCCCCCCGCCTCCCTGCCTCCCTCCCTGCCAACCCGTTTGTTGTTCTGCCATTGCTCCGCCCTCGAGGGCGGGGCCCGGAGCGATTTTGGTGGCTTCACCACCACGAACCTTCGAACCTTTTTGAAGGAAGTCAGGGCTTGGCTTCACTGACGTCAGTGTCCTCAGAACGTTGAGGGTGAGTTTTATTATAGTAGATTATGCCCCTGTTTGTTATGCAGCGCTATGGGCATGCTAGTGTTTTTAGCGCATGGTAAACATTAGCGCATGCTAACCGTGTAGGTGTCCATACTATTCCTATGGGTTCATACATGGTTAGCGCATACTAATTTTAGGTGTGCACTAAAAATGCTAACACACCTTAGTAAACATACCCCTTAGTGTGCAACAGACTTCAAATGTAAGCAAAAAATCTTTAAATGAACTATAGTGCACTTATCTGGCCTCTCTTGCCATTAGGAACATCAACACACTGACGACGACCAGTGTTTCACATTTGTTGTTTTAAGCTTGGGGTATCAATGGATCACCCCGACCTTGAAACAGCAAATGCAAAATGTTGGCCGTCGTCGGTGTGGAGATGATCCTGATGGCAAGAGAGGCTAGATAAGTGCACTACATTAGTTCATGCTGGGCCATTTTTTTACCACAGTGGGTAAAAAGGCCTGCTCTGCTTTTCTGCCCCAGCACGCATGCTCGGTTTTAGGGACATTGAGCATGCACAAAGTCGCGTATGCTCAATTTCATTAAAACCGAGCATGTGTGCAAGGGAGGGGGAAGCAGGGCAGGCAGCATAGCGGCCAATATCACCACAGGAAATCTTATGCTGGTGGGGTTGGGGACCCCCGCAAGCCAAACCAGCAGATTTTGGGGGCCCAAACCTAAATTGGGGGGCCCAGGCCCCCTGTGGCTATGCCACTGCCGGCAACATAAAAAATTGAGGCCCTATACTCTTCTAAATGAATTAGCCGAAATGAAAGCACATCTAATAGGTTCTCTGAAACAGACCTCAAGGGTCTAACTGACTGATGTAAATGTAATGTGGCAGCGATCACACAAGGCATTAAATCAAACAGCACCTTAAAAATTAATAATAAAATGTTATGTTGTATTCTTTATTCTACAAGCAACCATTGAAGTCCCATTAACGCTGAGGAAATGTGGTCATATTTTGATAGACCACACAAAAGCCTGGCATTTATATTACTACTACTACTACTACTATTTTCTGTGTTAACTGTAAAGCCCTAAGAGATTTTTGTTTTTTTGTTAATCCTGCTAACAAACTATTACAATCATTGAAGTGAGGTATTATAGTATTTTGCAGTTCCATTCTGAGTAAAGTGATGTGGTAGCCATGCTAGTTCCCTTTTAAAGGTAATAAATAGGAAAAAAAACATAGAAAAGAAAATAAGATGATACCATTTTTATTGGACTAACAATACATTTTTTGATTAGCTTTTAAAGGTAACCCTCCTTCTTCAGATCAGAAATAAGTAAATGTTGATAAATATCAGTATATATATAAGTGAAGCACAAAAGCTCCATTTTAAAATTATCAACCAATAAGAAATCTCTTACATGTGTAACTATGTTTAGGGGTCCTTTTACTAAGGTGCGCCGAAAACTGGCCTGCGCTGGTGTAGACACGTGTATTGGTCATGCGCAGGTCCATTTTTCAGTGCACTTGCAAAAAAAGGCCTCTTTTTTTTAGCCAAAAATGGAAGTGTGGCAAAATAAAAATTGGCGTGCATCCATTTTGGGCCTGAGGCCTTACCGCCACCCACTGACCTAGTGATAAAGTCTCACATGTTAACTGGGCAGTAATCATCAGTGCACGTACAATGCTGATTATCGCCCAGTTAGCACCGCATGCCAGATATTTTCCGGGGCGCGTAGTGGATGCTCGAAGAAAATGAAATTACTGCCCGGGCTATGTAGTAGCTGGTGGTAGTTCAAAATTGACGCACGTAGGATGCACGTATGCGCCTTCGCAGCTTAGTAAAAAGAATCCTTAGTTTATAAAAGATATTTCCTCCCATCATTTTCATATGACCTTTCATTGTAAGCAATGAGTCTAAAATCACATCTAAAGTCCGTATCTTTTCTCAAATTTCAGTTAGCACCCATTTATTGGTATTAATTGGCTCCTTAGCAAATTTAATTAGGTGCACAACTTGGATTGATGCCCAAATATCAGCGCCAATTTTTTAAAAATTATTTGTTACATTTGTATCCCACATTTTCCCACCTATTTGTAAGCTCAATGTGGCTTACATAGTACCGGAGAGGCCTTTGCAGACTCCGGTGTGAACAAATACAGCGTGATTTTGTGGTAAGATCAAATTCATGTGGCACAGCCACATTAGGGAATCGGAGAATGGAAGAGTTGTGTTATGTCCATTGCGTGCTTTAGTTTAGTTGTGTTGCAGAGATTAGGCATTTAAGTTGGATCGGTAGGGTATGCCTTTTTAAACAGGTTGGTTTTTAGTGTTTTCCGGAAGTTTAGGTGGTCGTACGCCGTTTTCAAGGCTTTTGGTAATGTGTTCCACAGTTGTGTGCTTATGTAGGAAAAACTAGATGCGTAAGTTGTTTTGTATTTAAGTCCTTTGCAGCTTGGGTAGTGCAGATTTAGATAAGATCGTGTTGATTCGGATGTATTTCTAATTGGTAAGTCGATCAAGTCTGTCATGTAACTCGGGGCTTCTCCATAGGTGATTTTGTGAACCAGGGTGCAAATTTTGAAGGCAATGCATTCTTTGATTGGGAGCCAGTGTAGTTTTTCGTGGAGGGGTTTTGCGCTTTCAAATCGTGTTTTACCAAATATAAGCCTAGCTGCCGTGTTTTGAGCGGTCTGAAGTTTCTTTAAGGTTTGTTCTTTACATCCTGCATAAATTCCATTGCAGTAATCTAAGTGGATTGATTGTATCAGGTTGCGAAATGTTTCCCTCGGGAAGAATTGCTTCACACGTTTGAGTTTCCACATTGAGTGGAACATTTTCTTTGTTGTGGATGCCACTTGGCTCTCTAGTGTTGTTACGGTCCATTTTAACACTGAGGATTTTCAAGCTGAGATAGGAAGGGTGTGGTCTGGGGTATTGATACTTGCGGGGATGTCCGCACTGTGTTGGGATGAGAGGATGAGAGAATGAGTTTTTTCTTTATTGAGTTTTAGTTGAAATGCATTTGCCCATGAATCCATGATGTTTAGGCCGAGCTTGATTTTGTTGGTGATTTCTGTCAGTTTGGTTTTGTAAGGAATGTATATTGTGACATCGTCTGCATATATGAAAGGGTTAAGGCCATGGTTGGATAAGGACTTGGCAAGTGGGGCCATCATTAAGTTGAATAGGATCGGTGATAGCGGTGATCCTTACGGTACTCCACAGTCTGCATTCCACGGTGATGATATGTTTGAATTTGATTTTACTTGATATGCTCTTGTGGTTAGGAAGCCCTTGATCCAGTTAAGTATGTTTCCACCAATCGCAAACTTATCTAGTAATCTTATTAATATATTATGGTTTACCATGTCGAATGCACTAGACATGTCAAATTGGAGGAGAAGGATGTTTTTGCCTGTTGCTATTTCCTGCTTGAATTTGGCTAGAAGAGTGAGTAATACTGTGGAGCCTGACTGTGATTCATGTAATATTGAGAATTTGTTTATGTAATCTATAAGTTGTTTGGCTACCATGCTTTCCATCAGTTTGACCACCAACGGGATAGATGCTACTGGACGGTAGTTAGTGATTTCATTTGTTTTTTGAAAAGATAGTCTCCAGTTATGTGTACCCTTTTGGGAGTAAATTCTAGAGCATGGGGGCTACTCCTGAGAAGGCTCACTGACGGGTATCACATTGTACAATTTCTTTTGATGATGGTACAGATAGTGATGCTCCTTGAGAGGACCTTTGAGGTCTCAAAGGTGTGTAGAGAGCAAACTCATTCTTTAAGTACATTTTGTCTGAGGACCTTGAAAATCAAACATAGAGTTTTCAATTTAGCTGCATAGACTTGCACTTACTGGTGGTACTTTGGGCTCTAGTGCAAAACTTTATCAGAGTTTAGTAAAAGGACCCCTAAAAAATTATCTAAAAAAATTACATTAAAAAATTGTCTAACATGGATAAATTAAACTAACTTGGAAGCACACGATGAAACCATTAAAGGAGACAAAATTAAACCATGTTATAGTACGTTGATATAAGCATGTTCGTTGGGTATCTTGCTGTATATCGCCTTGGGTGAATTTTTTTCAAAAGGGCGGTAAATAAAACCTATTAAATAAAATCATAAATAAATAATACATATTGAGCAGATTGTGGAAGAAGTCACAGACTATCAATATGGTTTCTAAAATATATTATCTAAAGCCATATGTTAAGAAATACATGGAACAAGTAATAGCTGCTGGGTCAGACATTCAGTTTGAAAATTTGAACTTAAATAATAGAATCTGATGAAACTGGGCTACAAGCAGTGACTTGTACTGCAACCAGATAGAGACTGGATTTTTAAAATATATTTCTGCTACCAAAATGGTATGTTTCTGAATCACAAAGTAAGCATGTTTTCTGATATATCTAGGCAGACCCAGCAGAGGCATTAAGCCTTTCTTAAGTTACTTTCAAGGGTAGTGCAGCTGGGGGGGCTCTTTGGCTCAATTTCCCCTGTAAATGTGTGGTGAAGTTGAATTTTTTTTTTCTTTGACCCTGAACACTTGAGGCCCTGTTTACTAAGCCGTGCTTAGTTTAAGATTGGATATTTAAGTTATAAGATCTCTTCTTCCTTCTTTTTTCATGTTTATGATAGTAAATTCTTGGAATTGTGCCTCGTTTCCCCCCTTCTTTTTGCGGACTGTAGATGAAGTAAATCCATCTTTTTTTTTTCCTCTTTAAAATATAAATTTCCTAAATGTTATTTTCGATTATGTCTTTTCTAAAGCAAGATGTTTCTTGTAAATATTTTGTATGATCTTCATAAATAAAATTAGAATAAAATAAAATATACTTCTTCATGCGTACTTCATGTAGGTACTTTGATATCTGCTGCTAAGCAAATATCAATGTGCATGGCTATATTTTACCAAGATTTCTGCTAGATTTCTGGTTTATTTAATATTTAATATACCACACTTCCTCAGAATATACATCGTGTACATCGTAATACAATAATATATAATTTAAAAAAACACCATTAATATACAGGAAAGTAATCAGTCATACAACTGAGAGAGCTGAAGTAAAAGAAAGGAATAACAGTAAGTTTAAACTTTAAGAAGAGAAACTGGTTGAGGGTCAGTGGATCTGCAGAGCCCCACTGCCATTGGCTGCAATATCACCAAATACTTCCTTAAATAATTATGTCTTAAGGGCAGTACAAAACGTAGGCCAGGATAACTCCAAACGAAGTTCAGAGGGAGAGTATTCCATAAGGATGGGGCAATACAGTATAATGCACTGCTTCTGGTGGATTCTAAGGTGGCATTTCTAGGAGAAGAGATTATGCAGATGTTGGTCATGTAACATTGGTCATGAGGAAACCTTGGTAGAGCATATGGAATAGAAAGGCAGGCAAGATAGGAAGGAGTACCACGATGAAGAGCCTTTTATAAAGACAAATAGATGCAGTCTTGATATAAGTGCCTACTGTTTGTTTCAACCTAAGCAACCTGTTAGAGAGTTACCCTCCAAGGAGGTAATTTTATAAAGGTTTTTCCACATGTAAAGCCTGTTTTACATGAGGAAAAGGAGTTTTATAAAATTGCAAGACTGCATGCATGAATAACAAATAGGCTCACAGAAAGAGAGCACCAAATTTCACATGCTCTTTATGTAAGTGTTCTTAGAAGCACAGTTTGCGAGCAGCAAAGACAGTTATGATATATGTGCTATTTGTTTAACACACAGGTACACCTATGGAGTATAAGGAGTGGCCTACTGGTTAGAGCACCAGGGTTGAAATCTAGAGGTGGTTGGTTCAAATCCCACTGCTGCTCCTTGTGATCTTGGGCAAGTCACTTAACCCTCCATTGCCTCAGGTACAAACTTAGATTGTGAGCCTTCCTGGGACAGAGAAATATCCAGTGTTCCTGAATGTAACTCAACTTGAGCTACTACTGAAAATGGTGTGAGTAAAACATATGCACACATTTACATTTTTGGAGCAGGTGTAATTTTGCATAGGTGAATTTGTATTCTATTAAGGCTGGTTCTGCTGTTAATTTTATAAAAGCTCAGAAATACCTATGTTGCTTTTATGACATTGGGATAAAATAGGTGTCCTTTTGGACTCATAGGGAGACCTTTCACTAAGCTGTAGTAAGCAGTAGAGCATGATGAGGTATCCTGCAGTAAGTTTTGAAAGTGCATGCACTACCCGCATGCTAAAAAATAAAATGTATTTTTTAGCACTGGGGGTGGGTATGGGGTGGAGAGTGGGCATGATCTATGCTAATCGGTTCGCTTGTGGGCATTGTCGTGATTAGTGCAGGCTTAGTGTGTGAGGGGTCCTTTTACTAAGGTGTGCCGAAAAATGGCCTGTGATTGTGCTTGTATCTCCTCTGATCTGGCCAAAGCCTTTCAGTGCATTTTCCCTTCCCTTCTTCCTCTGATCCTTCTACCCTCTCTACTGTCTTTGTAATTGTTTCTTCAGTTCATTGTAAGCCGCTTTGAGGCTGCTTTAAGTGGTATAAAGCGGGGTATAAATGTTCTGAATAAATAAAATAAATAAATGTGTGTATTGGATGTGTGCAGGTCCATTTTTCAGCACATCTGCAAAAAAGGCCTTTTTGGGGGGCTGAAACTGGACATGCGGCAAAATGAAAATTGACGCACATCCATTTTGGGCCTGAGACCTTACCACCACCCACTGACCTAGTGGTAAGTCTCACGCGTTAACCGGGCAGTAATTGTCAGCGTGCATATGATGATTACCGCATGGTTAGTGCCACACGCTGGAAAATTTTTCCAGTGCACGTAAACAAATGAAATTACCACCCAGGCCATGCGGTAGCTGGGTGGTAGTTCAAAATTGATGCACGTAAGCGCCTATGTGGCTTAGTAAAAGGGCACCCTAGTCTTTACTGCCTACAAAATAGGTGTCAGTAGGTGCTCTTGAACTAATGGGAAAATTAGTGTGTGGCCATCAATGCAGACAATAAAAAAAATCTGCCGTTTTACCCAGTGGTAAAAATGGCCTTAGTACACGGGAATGACCTGCATAAGGATGTGCTAAGGCCTCTTTTTACCACAGTGTGGTAAAAGAACCCTATACATCGGTTTGCTCTTATAAAATTAGTCTCCATAGAGGTAATTTTATGACAGGGTGCCCAAGAGCAAGTTCAAAAAGACTTATCTTTTAAGCCTATTTTATAAAGACACCACAAGGCTAATTCCAAAAATCATTACACAGCACCAGCGACATTACGGCCATGTCTCCAGAAGAAGCTGCTGCGAAATGTGTCCCTATCGGGACCTTAGCCGACTGTAGGGGGATCCCATAAATTGCGTTGTGAGTTTAAAGATTGTCTCAACGTTTGAAGATGGGATGCCCTATGCTGTTAAATCATGGACCACATTGCTCTAGCGCAGTGACATCGCTATGTAGTGGAAAGCATTATCACAGAGAAACAAAGTTAAGAGTGTTTTTGGTTTATTTTTCTGCACATAGTTTATTCTTTGACATAATTAAAGAGCCTGATAATTTTGTGGAGTTGTTTCAGACCTATGATTACTTTTTTACTGGTTACAGTCTGAAGTAGTAACACCCAGAGTCCATGTCATAGCATTATATGTACGAGTTTTTATGAGGTCTTTTCCTCCAGTTCTTTTGATTAATTAATATATATATAAGTTTTCCTGTGTCTTTTTTTTTTCAACTTTAAAACTTTTTTATTGACAAAATAACATTGTACAGCAAAAACAGCCATTTTTTTTGTTCACCATTTTTTTCTTTCAAGGTTTAGCCTGCTCACAGTATGGTGAAATGGATCTGATTTATTATTTTTGTTTTTGAGCCTTATTTGTCTACCAAACTTGGCGATGCACTGAATATTAGCAGATAGCTAGTTATAACACATGATATAACCAGTTAGCTGCTGTGGGGGATATTCTATATATGGCGCCTAAAAAATTGACGCTGAAATCAGTGCCAACTAAGCATATTCTGTAATCTGATTATAGAATATGCTTTGTTGATAATTCAGTGGATAAATCTATGTGCATCCATTTACACCAACAAAAGTGTGGCATAAATCTCTTATTATCTTTATTGTTTTGTACGATACCTTTACGATTACCATCTTACTATTACATTGTTTAATTGTATTTTACTAAACCGTAGCCTGCCCTTTGGTATTATGTAAGCCACATTGAGCCTGCAACTAGTGGGAAAATGTGGGGTATAAATGTGTTAAAATAAAATAAATAAATCCCAGCATGTAGATTTAGGTGCACTGGACCATATTCTATAAGCAGGGCCGGTCTTAGCAAGTGCGGGGCCCTATGCAGACCAATTTGGTGGGGCCCCATCCTAGCCCCGCCCCCAGCCCAAGCTAAACTTGTACAGAAAAACTGATTGAAATAATAAGCACAATGCTATCATGAACCCCCCCCCCCCCCCCCAGAAATTATTCAGTTCAAGTCCACTACAATTAGTAGTTCCAATTCTCATAACCCCGGGGGGGTCAGAGGTGCGGACACACAATCTCTCCACTGCAAAACACTATACCCAAACTTGTGCAAAAACACACTCATAACCTTACCAAATCATAACAGCACTAATTCCAAGGACAGGACGAGCTACAACCTTATGCGTGGAAAGACAGCACTGTAATTACACCAGGCTCTAAAACACCAATACACTACCTTGTGAAAAAAACAAAACAAAAAGGGCTGCAAATGCTACATGCTAGCAGGATACTGCACCTTGATCACACATGAAAAACACATGACACAACAGATATGAAGGCAAAATAAACTGGAAAGTTACCTCAAGAAGTCAGACTCAGCATGCAGCAATACTAGAAAAATTGAAACTTACATGCAAAATATCACAGATGCACATTTCCAAAAGCTGACATATTCCAATTAATACATTCTGAATAAAATACTTTTTTCTACCTTTGTTGTCTGATCATTTGTTTTTTTTCTATTCGCTTTGGTCCCAGTGTCTTCTGTTTTATGCAGTGTCTTCTTTCCATTTGATATTTTTTCTCTCACCATGTCCACCATCCTCCTGTGTCCTTATGTGTCCTGTCTACCATCTCCATGTGCATCTCCTTCCTTTGTCTTTCCTTCCCTCCATTCCTGCCCAACATTTCTCCTCTCCCCTGCCCTCTATGTCCAGCAATTTCTCCTCTCTCCCTGAGCCCTGCCCTCCCATCCATGCTCCTCTCCCCTGCTCCCTCTATTCATCATCCCTATCCAGCATTCCCCTCTCTCCCTGAGCCCCCTCCCATCCATGCTCCTCTCCCCTGCCCCCTCCATTCCATTCATCATCCCTATCCAGCAATTCCCCTCTCTCCCTAAGCCCCCTCCCATCCATGCTCCTCTCCTCTGCCCCCTCCATTCCATTCATCATCCCTATCCAGCAATTCCCCTCTCTCCCTAAGCCCCCTCCCATCCATGCTCCTCTCCCCTGCCCCCTCCATTCCATTCATCATCCCTATCCAGCAATTCCCCTCTCTCCCTGAGCCCCCTCCCATCCATGCTCCTCTCCCCTGCCCCTCCAATAATCATCCCTATCCAGCCATTCCCCTCTCTCCCTGAGCCCCCTCCCATCCATCCTCCTCTCCCCTGCCCCCTCCATTCCATTCATCATCCCTATCCAGCAATTCCCCTCTCTCCTGCCCACTCCCATCCATGCTCCTCTCCCCTGCCCCTCCATTCATCATCCCTATCCAGCCATTCCCATCTTTCCCTGAGCCCCCTCCCATCCATGCTCCTCTCCCCTGCCCCCTCCATTCATCATCCCTATCCAGCCATTACCCTCTCTCCCTGAGCCCTGCCATTCATGTACAAGGTCCTCTCTCCCTTACCCTCCCGCTCCCACGTTCAACTGCCTGCCCGCCCTGGCGCCCTCTTTTTCACCCCCCAACCAAGGATGGCTCTTCGTTTTTTTTTTTAACTTTACCCACCTCCATCGCCGGAATCCAAGCGTCACTAAAAGCGTCACTCAGGAAGAGCTCCAGTTCTGCTGCTGTCTGCTAGAGACGTCGGGGGGACTCGGGAGAGGAGGAGCGCTTTCAGTGATGCTCGGATTCTGGCGAGGCGGCGACGGAGGGTAAAGTTAAAAGGAAAATGAAGATCCTTGCGGCCGGGAAGAGGCTGACTGAGGCGCGCCGTGCGGGGCCCCCCTAAGCACGGGGCCCTATGCGGCCGCCTCGGTTGCCTCGGCTTAAGACCGGCCCTGTCTATAAGTAGGCACATAAATTTCAGAACAGCCACAAAATGCCCATTTCCCCACCTATAGCCATTCTCCTTTTTGCCTGTGCGCTTTAATTCAGTGCACATTGTTACAGAATACGCTTAGCTAGTTGTGTGTCTAAATTCTAATCAGTGCCAATTAGTGCTTATTATTGCCTGTTAAATGCTTTTATCAGCGCTCATTATCTTATTAAACCAATTGAGTTGTGCGCATTGTTATAGGCGCACTATATAGAATCCGGGGGTATTCGCGGACTGGTATTCAGCAGGAGATAACCGGCTATCTCCCACTGAATATTGCCAGATAGCTAGTTGAGTGCCATTCAATCGGCCAGGAGCCATTCCTGGTTGGTTAAATGGTTTTAAATAGCAGTGTATGTGTGTGTGGGGTCTATATTTCAGGAGTGACCATTTATACCAGCCATGAAGTAAGTGTAAATGAGTTTACCTAGATTGCTAACTAACACACATAAATGACAGTTTGCTATAATATAAGCACATAATTTTGCACCCTGCCAAAGCCCCACCCATGTGTATGTCCACCTTTGGACTATGCACCATCACATTTACTCCCTTTTTAAAAGCCGCACTACTGGTTGCCGTGTGGTAATGCTGAAACAGCCCATTCACTTTGAATGAGCTGTGTCAGTATTACCGATGCGGGCAGCTGCTAGCGTGGCTTTCTAAAAGGGGGGAGGGGGGTTAGGCATCATTTTATAAAATTGTTCATTGCTAACATATTGACTTTTACATGTGTGTGTTGTGCCCACATACTTGCATATATGCCCACATTGTGCATTTTCTTGGCACCCTCCTTACAGAATTATCCACGTGGAAAGTAATTCTATAGGATGGTTCCTTTTGTGCCTTTTAAAGCTTATTCTATCAAGAAAAGTAGGGGGTCTACTTTTTTTTCTCAGAAATACAAGTGTAACAGAGTGGAGGAGTGGCCTAGTGGTTAGGGTGGTGGACTTTGGTCCTGAGGAACTGAGTTTGATTCCCACTTCAAGCACAGGCAGCTCCTTGTGACTCTGGGCAAGTCACTTAACCCTCCATTGCCCCATGTAAGCCGCATTGAGCCTGCCATGAGTGGGAAAAGCGCGGGGTACAAATGTAACAAAAAAAAAAACATATATATATTGCATATATTGTTATATACAAGTGCTTACACCAGCCATAGAGCTGGTGTAAATGCTTGTGCATTACATTAGGGAAGTATGCGTGTAAATCATAGTATTCTACAGGTTGAGGTGGTGGTAGTATACCTGGGAGGAGAGATGGGCATGAGGGAATGATTGTGTATGTGTTGTGAACGAGAGAGAGAGAGAGAAAGTATTGGGGGCAGAAACAAGACTAACCATACCAATCTGAGAGAAGGAGGAAAGTTCACTCCTCTCCCCTCACCACTAATTGAGGTTCCTTTGACCCCCAAACAAAGAAGACAAACTATGCCTATAGCACATACTTTCCATTTGAAAATTGCACCATGGAAAGTACTCATACACATTTCTACCTTCTGTGTTGTACATACAAATTTACCAGTTTATTTTACATACATATGTCTGTATTGGATAAAATATGCAAAAAGGAGAATAATTGATCCTCCCAAAAATAACAAAGCAAGTCAAACAGTGGAGATAACCAATATGTCAAATTGTGCAATTCCAAAAGTCTTTTATTAAATACAATGCTGTTTAAATACCAAGTTGTGTAGACTTCCAGCGGAGCTCGCAGCCAAGAACTCCATTTAATCGTGCCCCCTCCAGGATCCCCCAGCATGCTCACAGGTGGAGAGTAGGCACACCTGCCACCAGGCCAGCATCAGAAAGCTCCATGGAGTCAGTGGTGAGTGCTTAAGCACCAGGAAGGCCAGCAGTGCAGCCCAGAACTGCTGCTGAAAGCAGAGCGCAAAAGGGACTTGGGCCCACAGCAGCCAGGAGTGCAATGGGGATGCTGGCGGGTGGTGCCGCATGCGGTGCACTACCCTCTCCCTACTCATGTTTGTTCTCTGGGTCTGGAGGAGTGGAGGAGGACATTTGTGGAAATCTTTCCTGGAGAGAGTCCTTCACTTTGATCACCCTGGAGGAGGCAGAGCCCAAACTGGGAGGACTTTTGGATCAGGTTGAGAGGCCCAATTCCTAGGGCTAGGTACATATTATGGGTGAGCAGTGACTGATCTGGAGGAGCCAGGCTTTAGCGAACCCCTCAATATTATGCCAAAGCATCTCAAGCCCAGAGTGGCACCCTCTGTAAAAGATATTTATACCACCAAATCTTCGAAGCTGCAGCCCAAAGGAGGGTAGTTTAACAGCAGTGTGCACTCCCCCAATGTCATGCAGGTCAGTAGCCCACTTGTGAAAACTATGGCCATTGGAGTGGAGAGTAACCCCAGTTATGAGGCCCTCTTACAACAATTCTGGGCAGCAAAACTGGAAATAGCTGATTTAGAGGGGCATAATCGAACGATAACGCCTATCTCCATGGGCGTTTATCTCCGAGAACGGGTCCGTGAAGGGGCGGAGCCAACCGTATTTTCGAAAAAAATAGACACCCATATGTTATTCGCTACTTTGTGAGCTGGGCGTTTTTGTTATTCAGTGATAATGGAAAATGAAAGCGCCCAGCTCAAAAACGAATACATCCAAGGCATTTGTTCGTGGGAGGGGCCATGATTCGTAGTGCACTAGTCCCCCTCACATGCCAGAACACCAACCGGGCACCCTAGGGGGCACTTTTACAAAACAAAAAAAAAGGTAAAAGAGCTCCCAGGTGCATAGCACCCTTCCCTTGTGTGTTGAGCCTCCCAAATCCCCCTCAAAACCCACTGCCCACAAGTCTACACCATTACTATAGCCCTAAGGGGTGAAGGGGGGGCACCTACATGTGGGTACAGTGGGTTTGGGGGGGTTGGACGACTAACGCATTAAGCAGCACAATTGTAACAGGTAGGGGGGGGATGGGCCTGGGTCCACCTGCCTGAAGTCCACTGCACCCCCTAATAAGTGCTCCAGTAACCTGCATACTGCTGCCAGGGAGGTGGGTATGACATTTGAGGGTGAAAAGAAAAAGTTGTGAAACGTCATATTTTGTGCTGGGAGGGGGTTTGTGACCACTGGGGAAGTCAGGGGAGGTCATCCCCGATTCCCTCCAGTGGTCATCTGGTCATTTAGGGCACTTTTTGGGGCCTTATTCGTGGAAAAACAGGGTCCAGGAAAAGTGCCCTAAATTCTCGCTAAAATCGCATATTTTTCTTCCATTATCGGCGAAAGGGCGCCCATCTCTGTTCGCCCGATAACCACGCCCCAGTTCCGCCTTCGACACGCCTTCGACACGCCCCCGTCAACTTTGTCCGCATCCGCGACGGAGTGCAGTTGAAAGCGTCCCAAATTCGGCTTTTGATTATACCGCGTTATTCGTTTTTGTGAGATAAACGCCCATCTCCCGATTTAGGTCGGAACTTGGGCGTTTTTCTCATTCGATTATAAGCTGGATAGGAATATATAGGTGTCTTTAGCGTTAGCACGCACTAAAAACATTAGCGTGCCTACAGCGCAGCTTAATAAACAGAGCCCATAAGTTTAATTCCACTATATTGTGTTTTGAAGGGTTTCATATCTAGTGGGTGGAAGTTCAAGACATTTTTGAAAGTTTAGTTAAAGTCAGATAAATTTAATTAGGGGAATTTTCCAACATACAATGTTGTAACCAGGAGCTGAGTAGTGGAACACATTTCCCAAGCCCTTTAACAGCCTCAGGGAGGAAAGGTTTCCTTTCATGTTAAAGTACATTTTACTTTTTTGGACATTTTGCTGCCTAAATGAGGCAGAGAAGTAACTGATTCAGCACCCCCATTGTTTACGCAGAAATTTGTTAGAGAAAACCTGCACTCCAAAAGAGATGAACCATGAGTGCACCCACCCTCTGCAGTACAGTACCTTTCTTTCACTACAAGACTAGTATCTTTTTCAGCTCTGGACTGCGACCAGAAATTTGTAATTGAGGCAGGATGGCTTAGAAGACTGCAAAACTCTTTCTTTCCATTCTAGAATCTGAGCCGGTTTCCATCAGTGCTCTGCATATAGACAATTGAACATCCAACTTGAGTTCAACAAGGCAAATTCAAACCGGACCCCAAAAATTCAGAATTTGATGTGAAGTGTAGAAAAATAGATATTGAGGTCACAGCCATGACTGTGATTTTAACTATGCTAGTGACAAAGAACTGAAGGAAAAGCTCGTGATTAACTCCAATCCATGATACTGTACCAGGAAGGAGTCCAGTCCTTGAAGAACAGCCCCTTTTCAATGTCTTTCCTTGGCAAGGAGCATTTCACTTGATTCTTGTCACAGTACAACACACCAGTGGTTTATTCTGAACATGAAGAAAGCGCTCATTCAGGGCCTAGTATTTTACTGTCAATCTCTTCCATAAATCGCTCTTCAGACTTGAAGTGAGGTAGGTTTGTGCACTTACAATGGGCTAACAGCCAAAATTAACAATCCAAAGACTGTGTGGTAATTGTTAACATAGTAACATAGAAAATGATGGTAGATAAAGATCTGCTTGGTTAATCAGTCTGCCCAGCAGTCACGTTTATTATCAATTTATGATTAAGGAGCTCATTTTTGAAATAGAAAAACATCTAAAAAGCAGCAGAATGCAGCAGATGGACTTTTCTTGTCCAAAACATCAAAATGGCAATTTTTGAACCCCATTTTTAAAATGCTTTTCTATGCAGTCCATCTGCAGTGCATCCAAATCTCAAGGCGGTATGTTGGGGAGCAAGTTGTGGTGGGATCAGTGGCGATCATAGATCTCTATTTACTTCTTTTCTCAATGCCCCACGTTTAGAGTCACATCACTCTTTCCCCTGCCCCCCCCCCATCTTTGTTTATCATCTTCTCTCCAGGTCCTCACAATTTTCCTCTCTAGAGAAGAATTGTAGGGACTAGCTCTTGTTGTGAAGATAATAGCAGAATGTGAGTAAGCCTGGGGCCTGTACAAGCATATGCCTTGAGTGAAGCGCCCAGATAACTTATGGTTCTGCCTCTGCCATCCGAATTGCCACAGCACTAACTGGATAGCGTGCCACAGTTGTCAGACATAATTTTCAGTGGTACCATCTGATTAACACCCCCCCTCCGCTCACTAAACCGTGTGGCAATGCCAACATAGCCCATTCAAAGTGAATGGGCTGTGTCGGCATTAGTGCATGACAGCTGCTAACATGGTTTAGTAAACATGGGGGTAAGTACTGCTGTATGTGTTGTCAGGGACTGGTCAGTGAAAATTAACCAAACAGGAGCCATCCCTGTCCGTTTAACTCCTGCTAAATATCGACCCCCCCCCCCCCCCCCCAATACTTTTAGCAAACTTAGTGGCAGGAGTGGATAGAGCAGTGGCCTGTGAACCACTTTGATGTCTCATCAACGGAACATTTACAACAGAACACCACCTCCCTACTGCCTTTTTCCTGATCCCTGTCACCCCTTGATGACTTCAGCGGCAGCAAAGAATGGAGCTCACCTTTGTTGGCTCAAATCTCAAGTCCCCTGTATGACCAAATAAGGATTCTGACAATTTTCTGATACATCAACTGTAAATTTCACTCTTTGGCCTTCCATCTCATTTAGTAAGGGTGAAATGAAGACTCCAAGCCACCAGGAAAGGGGTGAAGCAGCACTAACATGGGCAGGAAAACCACAGAGTACCAGGAGAGGCCTAAACTGGCACCAACATTATCATGAAGACTCCAAATCTTCTGAGAGTTGAGCAAAAAGCACCAAGAATTTCTGTTTAGGGTGAGAGTTTCAGGAAATATGAGCCCAGTAAAGAGGTGCCCAGGAAAATTTGATGGCTAAAACCTACTTTCCGGAAAACAACAAGGCAAACGATCTGCAAACTCCAACGTGGAAAACAAACCAGCAGATCAGTATAATATCCAAAAAGCTTTATTGAAGATATCATATATGAAACAATTGCCCGACACAGGCCGTGTTTCGCCCAACAATAGGGCTGCATCAGGGGCTAAAATGAACAACAAATATATCAAATTATAAAACAAAGAGAATTAAAAAAAAAATATATATATATATATATATAATAATAAAATATATGTATATAAAAATGTATAAAACATCAATATGAATGCTAATGTACATGTAAAACATAGACATGAATAAAAAATAGAGAGAGAGAGAGTCTATTGAATGAACATTTAAAAATATTTTTGGAATTATAATAAATAATAATTATAACATAAAAATGCACATAGATATATATAAAATATATAAATCAATATATCAAAAAAATATATCAAAAATTTATACATTATACATTAAACACTAAAAATTGTCAACACGTATATTACATATACAAAATACCAGCAAAGAAAGGGCACAGGCGTAACCAAAGATGAAATTCATGAAATGAATTGTAAAACCATTAGGCAACATTTTTAAAGTGTTAAAATTGAAGACGGGGGCGGGCCCAGGAGGAAAGGACGTCCTTCCTTCCTCCTGGGCCCACCCTCATCTGACGTAAGTAACCTATATAGGTTACTTACGTCAGATGGGGGCGGGCCCAGGAGGAAAGGAGGGATGCCCAAAGACTCCGCGAAGAGGCATCAGCTGTTCTTCTTGCCCGTGCAGTGCCTTCACACAGAGGTGAGAGGCGCTGCGCGGGCCCGGTAAGAGGGAGGGGGGCCGGTGGAGGGGGAGTGGTGGCGACGACCTCAGGGGGCATGGGGGCGGGGCACGGGGCGGAGGATGGCGGGAGGCGGAGCTGGGGAGAAATAGAGAAAGGAAGAGAGGAAGGGAGGGGGCCGGGCAGCCTTAAGTTTTGATTTTTAATGCAGGGGGTAGCGGGGAGCAGCGGCGACCTTGGGCGGGACGGGGGGGGGGGGGGGGCAAGGCCATCCATAAAGGACGTGTTTGTTTTGGGGAGAGTGGTTTTTTTTTTACATTTGTGGCATGCGCAGAGCAGCCAGCATAGCGCTTGGCTGCTCTGCGCATGCTTTACTGGCAGATTATCGATGGGGATTACACCAGTTTAACGATTCTTTAATCCATTCTACTTTACAATACCGCACCGAACATGTGCGACTTGTTTTTTTAGCGCATTCTTCGTTTTTTCAAATTTGGTAAGGACTTTTACGTTTTAGATTCTTTTACGTTTGGTTGATGCATCTTGCCCTCAGTCCAATGCTCAATCTGCTGCAAAAACAAGCAGATTGTTTTAAAGTTCAAAACTTTTATTGAAAATAAAAGTTTCACAAAAAAATAAGCAAAATCTATCAACAATAAAATAATAATTACAGAACTATCTGCCAGATGGTAAAAAATAAACAATACACTTAGGGGCCCTTTTACAAAGCATCGTTAAACTCAACGCGGGCTTGCGCATGCTATCCTGGAACTACTGCCAGCCCAATAAGGCCACCGGTGGTAGTTCCAATTGAAGTGCGTGCCATTTCCAGCGTACTGTAAAATATTTTTAAAGCGTGTGCGGTGCTAACCTGGCAGTAATTGGGCATCGCCACTCACTGCCCAGTAACAGCTGGGTTGCCACAGAAGTCCTTACCACCACCTAAATGGGTGGCGGTAAGTGCTCCCCCCACATGACCATGTGGTAAGAGTACTCTTAAAGCATGGACATTTTTAAGAGGCTTTTTACCCGCTGCAGTAAAAAAAGGCCCCCGCCGCTAATGTAGGGTCCTTTTTCCTGCAGCTTAGTTAAAGGACCCCTTAGAGCATACAAATAAAACACTCTTTTGAGGGAACAGCATATCCTAAAAATAATAAGAAAACAAATGGAAAATAAGCAGATATCACAGTGAGCTGGTAACAGTGGGCAAAAGTGATTCAACGACGACAAACATGGGGGATCATGTATCCTTAAATTTCTGATAATTCCCAGACTTGTCATCAATTATAGCTTCATATCTATAAATTGGGCATAAAGAGGACCACACAAGTGTGCATTTAACTTTTCCAATGGCAATCGCTATCATAATACAATATAAACGTTGCTTACTTTCCTGAAATAATGGAAGTGTCAAAGGAGACCATAAACACATTTGTATAAGACAGGCTTCTGGATGCACAAGTAGATTTATTTTAAAAATGTGACCAAGTTCTATTTCACAGCCTAGTTTTACTAAAATAACTCTTGACGCTAACAAAAATAATAGCAATAATGCAACTGGTGGTACAACACAAACCAGTAAACAGAATGACAGCTTTCACATTTGCATTTGGGCCTCGCAGCTGTTGAGCTGCTTTTAATGTCTTAGTTTGGTCTAAGTCAATAGTAATTTTCCCCTCATATAAATAATTCTTCTCAGGTTCTTTCTGGATGAAAATCGATGCCTTAATATTCAGTCTTTTGTATCATCTTAATCCCTTTATTTTTGATTCTGACACTTCATGTATTATTCTTTCAGACATACTTGACATGCACATCTAACTTAATACCCACCAGAGCCATAATACTGCTGGGAAGATGACCATTTTCTGCCTATGAATCCTGAGATATTAAGCTACAGAAGGTGTTTGATGGCACTTGGACAATACATGAACTAAATGTGATCTGCATGAAGGCCAAGCTCTTGGGAGCTCTGCCCACAAAACAATTTCACACGCCTACAAGCTGTGCTGCCAGTATTTCTGATCTGATCACTTGGGTTTGCTTGCAATATTCTCATTTTTTTTCTTGCAAAAGACCTGCTGAACAACTAACTTTTTTTTATTTGAGTGCCTTGAAGATTTTGCCTTGTAATACGTATATACAGATTTGATGGGAACCACACAAAGCTGCATATTTGTATTAATAGCAACCTGAAGTATATGGCATTGTTATTGTTGATATTTTTATAACCTCCTATCTTACTGAATGTTGAGATACCAGAACTGTTTCCTGTTTCCTCTTGATGAATCACAGAGATCTGTTTGCTGAGCCAATTCTACAGCACCAGAGTGGCTACAGATGGGAATGCAAACAGTTGAACCATGAATGGCAAGGTGTAACCTCTGGTTGGTGTATGTTGTTAGTTAGGTACCTAAGGTAAGCTCAGTGACGTACGGACCAGGCACACAATCATATTTATTGGTTGAGGGACAGGGCCAGGACTGGCTTATACCAGGAGGCTGAATAAGCAGAACAGACTTTTGAGCAGATAGATTCCACACAATAACTCAGCTGACTCAATCCAAAATATGGCTATTAAATTTGCCATGGGTGTAAGTTTGAGAGTGTCTCCCTTTTACTTCAGAAATGTCATTGGCTTCCCATGGAGCAATGTATCAAATTCAAATGTCTTATTTTTACTTTTAGGGCACTTTGATATGGAACTCCTGATTATTTGGCATCTTTAACTATCCCTCACTCTCCAGCTGGACTTTTACATTCACTGAATGATCATCGACTTGTTCTCCCTGGTCCCAAAGCTGCACAGCTCGAATTCACATGCCACCATGCTTTCTTCTTCACCAAATAGTAGCTCTGACTGCCAGGTTACTGATACTACGCTGGCAGTCAGCGCTACTATTTGGTAAGCCAGACATCGTGCTCGATTAAGCATACTTCACTGTGTTTTCTACCAGTGCATTCGTTTATGATTCTATATGAATACACTGATCTAGTGCAACCATCGGTATTGACTCCTGAGGCAGGCCCTCTGTGGCAGAAACACAACCTATGTCGAGTGGACGATACCTGTTATTAATTTTAGAATAAATCATTGCACTGCACCATTCATTTGTTGAACTCTTGTGTCACCTTTGCTGGTTGTACTTCTGTTTTTGTGCACAAATGCTAGTTCTTCCCTTCTTTTGTTTGTTTATTGAATAGCCTTACATTGTCTGTCATTGTTGCAGCTAAACTACTTTAAATTTACATTTATACCTATTCGGTCACGTGATGTATGCACATATATGTGTATTCTATAATCTACCCACGTACTTCAGTCCATACTTTGCCCAAACTATGCCCCAAACCCACTTGCATGAGATTCTCATAAAAAGTATATACACCTTCTTGTCATTACACGTACTTTTGTATGTATATAGACAATGGGGTCATTTTATACAAGGCCTTTTGTGCATGTAAAACAGGGTTTACATGTGAGAAAAAGTTTGTACAATTACCCTCATCATGTCCTTTTTAGGGGTCCAGTTGAGGATGCATTCTAACAATTTGGTTTGCAACCTTGCCAAAATGGAAATTCTTTGAGTGAGACAGTCTTGCTATATTGCCTGAAATACTTCTTACAGCCATATGATTTTTGTCAGTGCTTCAATCATTAGTAATGAGTAGATTAGATTACTGTAATGCCACATATCTGGGCCTGCCTAAGGTAATACCAAAAGCCCTATAGCTCAGTCAGAACACTACTGCTTGTTTGATTTTTGGCATGCAAATAAACACGAGCTTTTTTTTTTTTTTGTAACCTTGCCAAACTTCGACTATCAATTTTTCATAGTATCAAGCTTAAAATATGTTTTTTAAATTTGGTTTACAAACTAATGAACCTGCCTTTCAGAGGATCATTTTGTCATTTTATATACTAGCCAGGCCATTGCACTCTGTGGGACGGAATCTATTATTGATGTCTTGTTGTTATTGTCTTCTCTATACATTATAATTCTTTTCACTGCTACTACTGCTGGTGGGTGGGAGGCGGGGATAGTGCTGGGCAGATTTATATGGTCTGTGCCAGAGCCGGTGGTGGGAGACGGGGCTGGTGGTTGGGAGGCGAGGATAGTACTGGGCGGACTTATACGGTCTGTGCCCTGAAAAAGACAGGTACTAATCAAGGTAAGGTATACACAAATACTAGCACATATGAGTTTATCTTGTTGGGCAGACTGGATGGACCGTGCAGGTCTTTTTCCAGCTTATAATCGAAAGTGATCGCCGGCCATCTTCCAACACAAATCGGGAGATGGCCGGCGATTTCTTAAAAGCGGCGAAATCGGTATAATCGAAAGCAGCATTTTTGACAGCATCACCGCTTTCCCGTCGCATCGCCGGCGAAAGTTCAAGGGGGCGTGTTGGTAGATTAGCGAAGGCGGGACATGGGCGGCCATGGGCGTGGCTACCACATGGCTGGCTTTCGCCGATAATGGAAAAAAAAAAGCGGTGTTAAGCATTATTTCGCCGGGTTTACTTGGTCGTTTTATTTTCACGACCAAGCCTCAAAAAGGTGCTCCAACTGACCAGATGACCACTGGAGGGAATGGGGGATGACCTCCCCATACTCCCCCAGTGGTCACCAACCCCCTTCCATACTAAAAAAATAAAACTAAAAACCTTTTTTGCCAGCCTGTATGCCAGCCTCAAATGCCGTACCCACCTCCATGACAGCAGAATGTGTTCTATCCTGTAACAGCCTTTCCCTGGTTGCGATGTGGCTCTCGGATGAGTGTGACACCTTTTCTGTTAGGTACCCTGCAGAGTCACATTAGCAATCCATTGTGCTGGGTGTAGTGTACTGGGCTCTACTCCCATGGTGCTTTTCCCCCCTGCTAACTGGGTCAGAGTGTGCCCTGTTTTGTTTCCTGTTGTAGTCCATGCGGTAGTGGCCATTTTTGTAAGCCAGTTTTAGTTCCCTTTCCTGTGTTACCCACGTTAGAGAACGTAGTTCTTACCTTGAATGGTGCTGAAAGAGGGCATTGTACACCATTGTGCCAGCTCTGGCCTACTGCTAATCTTAGTACCAGGGGACTCTTTGCCAGTGGGGCACAACCTCTGATCTGCAGTTAACTGTGAGTAAACGTGCTTATTTCAAGAAAGGACTTTTTCAGAGAGATTAGTCTTCAGGTGTGAACTGGTGTGCCAAAGTTATACAGCAGCAATAAGTCCTAGAGGCTGTATGCAGGTCCCTGGAGCAAATTTAGTGGGTGCAGTACATATGTGGGTAGTGGGTTTTGGGGGGCTCAGCTCCCAAAGTAAGGGAGCTATGCACGTGGGAGCTTTTCTGAAGTCCACCGCAGTGACACCTAGGGTGGCTGGTTGGTGTCCTGGCATGTCAGGGGGGGTCAGTGCACTAAAAATGCTGTCTCCTCCCATGGCCAAATGCCTTGAATTTGGCCGGGGTTTGAGATGGCCGACATAACTTATCGCTGTTTATCACTGAAAAACAAACCTGGCCATCTCAAACCCGGCGAACTCCACGGCATTTGGCTGGGCTAAACCATATTATCGACAAAAAAGATGGCCGGCCATCTTTTTCGATAATACGGTTCCGGCCAGCTGTAGCGCCGCCGCCAACATAGATCGCCGGCGATCTATTTGGCTGGCGACGTTCGATTATGCCCCTCCACGTTACTAGTATTTCTCAGGGCCATGTTAAACATACAGGGGCCCAGGACTGAAATTTGTGAGTGGGCTCCAAATTTTACCAGTATGTGTTATCTCCTTGAGCTTCAGAGAGCCGTGGGACCCTTGTAGCCTAGTTGTAGCCTAGGGGCACTGGGAAATCACCCTGTTTGCATCCCTTTAATTCCAGCACTGCAATTATTCCATACATTATCTCCCTCTGTCCTGTTTTTTTTTTTTCACCTTACCTGCTAAATATATTACTGCCAGAAAGCAATGAGATAATAAAGCCCATAATGAGCCCCAAGCTTTTTGAGTTGCTCCCGGTATGAGAGAAACCTTTTCTGTTTTTGAATGGTGGTCTTGTTCAGGTTGGGGAAAAATATGAGTTTCATTCTGTCGTGTTGTACTGGGGATTTGAGCTTTGCCAATTGTAAAATGGTGAGATCATGCTGATATCGCATGAGATGGAGAACAATGGGTCTAGGAAACTTCTGGTTGTCGGCCTTAAACTATGGAATGCAGTGAGAGCACTCAATTTCTAAAGGCTGGTCCAGAGAGAGGCCAAGTAACGAGGGTATTAATTTTTCCAAGAATGCAATCATATTATTCCCTTCAGCTCCCTCTCAAATATCTAAGATGCAAATATTGTTCCTGAAGGACCTGTTATTTAAGTCCTCTTTTTCTTGATGCGGGAAATCAAACTCTTTTACCTTGCGGTGAAAGGTCGTAATGGCCTCTGAATTTGTGTTGCATTTGTTGTCAAGGGTTTCCGCGTGGGCAGCAGTGCTGGCAAGGCAAGTTTTGATCTCTGATAGTTCTTGCTACATTTCATTGAGAGTTAAAATTGTCTTGCAGTAAGCCTTTAATTGTAAGAATTTCACCCATAATGAAATGAAGGGCGATGTTGTTTTCTGCTTGCGATGACGACTTGTCTGGAGAGTGAGGTGCTTATTTTTGCCTTTGTTGGTAAAGAGAGCGAAGAAGCATCTGTTTTCAGATTTTTTGCAGACATCAATAAACTTATTTGACAAAGTTGTTAGGAGCCATCATATCAGAAGATAAGTGCTTGAATTCATCGGATTCTTAGAGCAGGAGAAGGGAGCAAAATGATCAGGTGTCCATCTTTCTTTGAACTCACATAGATGTAAAATCTACAAGTACTTCCATTTCCAATCCCCTCAGTCCATCTCAAAGTAATTGTGCTTTGGAAGCTAGCAACTAGTTTGTAATCTGTAACTTACATTTTAGTTCTATTTAATTTTGTTTCTAAATCATTTGTTTGGATTTTTGCTCACACCTTTTTCAATAGTAGCTCAAGGTGAGTTACATTTAGGTACACTGGGAATTTCATTGTCCCTGGAGGGCTCACAATTTGTAGCTGAGGAAATAGAGGGTTAAGTGACTTGGCCAAGATCAGAAGGAGCAGTAGCAAGATTTGAACTGACCACCACCACCACCTCTGGATGACAAGACTGGTGCTCTAACCACGACTAGGCCACTCCTCCATGCCAGAGAATTTGTCTCCAAGATTCTCTACAATGAGACAGTCAATTTGGATTACAGCAGATCTGTGTGAAGAGAATTGCTGACCCAGAGGCAGGATATGATTGCTTGTAAAGTAAAGAAGGCTAGAAAGAAATAATAGCTTTACTCTGGAAAGCAATGATCAGCCTTCTTGTTTGCTATCTTCTTCTCTGTCTGGAGCCTGCCTGAAGCGTCTTCATTGGATGTAAGATCAAGGGGTGCAGGTTGGGCTAGGAACGGCTCCTTGCACCCTGCTTTTAAATGATTAGGGAATGATAGACATCTTGCCTGAAGTCAAGTATTTGTCCTTCAGTCTCCAAGTCTCAAAGTACCGCCTGCCAGCTGTACATTGTAGCAGTCAACAGGCGCTCAGCCGAGTCATTTAGTACTGATGATAGTACTGAGCTGATCAATAACAGTCTTCTTCCTCTTATTTGGCTAAGAGCAAAAGAGACTTGCAGATGCATATGTGATCACTAAAATTTAATTATACATCAGATTGATTTTTAATGTGCTTTACATTTATTTAAAAATGATACTGCATCTTTGCTAGTATTATACTTTTATTGATGGAGATGGAACTTAAAAGCCCTTCTGCATTTGGAAACCTCCCTTGGAGAGAATTTTGGCACAGTATACACCAAAGACAGCTTGCTAAGTGAACATACCTAGAGCCTGTATTACAAACACTTTATTTTTTAGACCAAACTGAATGAAAAGCCAAACCTTTGTAAAGATGGACAGTCCAACAGAACTAGAAGCATCTGTTATAGGATTAGTTTTTAGTCTTATAACTATCTATGTCAAGCAGGTTTTTTTTTTAATTTGATGAGTTTAAGCTTATGAATTACCATTGCCAAGCTTTCTGTAATAGAACACAGCAACTATGAAATGTATTGCTTTGTTTGGGCATGGAGAGAAAAAAATTTCAATGATATTTACTGGGTCAAATAGTGAGTAAAACAACTTGGCTGAAAATGACCCTGACTTAAAGTCTGCGCCGGATTCCACATCATGAGTTTGCAATGGGTAGGGGCCTACAGAGGCACCTACATAAGCACTATTTTTAAAAATCAAGTAGGAGCCTCCTTGTCTTCGTCAAGTATTTGCATATGTGATAGAGAATACACCTTGAATCACAGTCAAGAGCTGGTGTAAATGAAAGTATGAACATGTGTAGACTAAGTTATTTCATAATCTATTCCTGTATATACTAACTCAGCACATGCCCTGCCCAAACTCCACCCTTGTGCATCTCCACCAGTATAGGCGATCAGTGACTCAGATGTTTGGGGAGACTAAAGTCGGGTGAAGCTGGGGTGGGGCTAGGGCAGAGAGAGAGGGTGTGGTGGGTCAAGTTAAAATCCTTAGGGTTGCAACACATTTAGCCCTATGTCAGCAGTAAAGGGACAGTAGGGGTACTTTTGAACACAGCTACCTCCCTCCTCTCCACACCTATTAGCTCTGTTGCCAATGGTATTATACACACTGAACATACCAAAATAATACAATGTATTAAACAGAATAGTATTTGCAGTATTCTGGTAATATATGAGGTACTTTTAATACTTGGCTCCCAGTCAATCCTAGTTCAGCAATCCTCCATCTTCCAGTTGGCCATGTGAGCAGTGATGATCAGCAGCACTGTAACGGAAATCCTATGGTTGCTGGCAACCATAAATTATTTGCCTAATGGTGTTTTTAGTAGCTTGCAAAATGGCCACCAGGTTTCAGATCTGCTGCCCTTCAGTTAATTGTTGAGTTACCAAACATGTTTGGATTATGTATTATCTATATTAGCATATATAAAGGTTACAGCAGCGGGTTGAGAACCAGGGTTCTTATCCTAGTGCTGTTTGAGATCTTGGAAACGTCACTTAACCCTCCATTTCAACTTCAGTTGTAAATCCTTTAGGAAAATACAGTACTTGAACGTAACTCACATTGCCATGAGCTAAAGGCATATTGTAAAATAACACAAAACCTTAAAGTAACACAGGACCTATAAAGCAAACCAACTATACCATCATAGAACTTACTTCCAGGAGTCACACAACAAGGGCCTACCACGGAAACATTACACTGTAAACACAAGAATATTAATCGTTCTCACAGTAGCTGCAATTCAGAAAACTCCTAAAAACCTTATTTCTGTAAAGCAGGTCTCGCTAATACCTAATCACATGACCTCCACGAGGACACACTTGAAATCAGAAACAAGTCATTAGTTGCTCTTTCTTCTTCTAATTCCTTGACTGATTAGTCTAGCTCTTCACCAACTGTAATCTGTCCTTGAACTGTATAGGTATAGGTGGAATGGAAGAACTGGAATAATAATAATAACATACCTACTAAACAAACTAGATTATACAGATTGATTCTATATAGACATTCAGTGCTATCAGAATAACTGGCTGCTTTCACAAATGCAGAACACAGACAGACTCTCACCAAGAATGGAATTAATACCCCTTCTACATTAGTAACTGAAAACTACAAATAGAAATATGTAGAAGCTGGACTCTGCATACAGCGTAACATCAGAGAACTAGAAACAGTGATGCATTTCATTTTCAACTGTGCAAAATATAAAGACAGCAGATGCAAATGCCCCCCCCCCCCCCGAAAAGGGGCTCTAGCATAAGACTGGCGGTGGGAGGATTTTCTGGGGGGGTCACTAAGGAGACAGAGCTGATATTGACAGCCTGGTGGGAGAATCAGAGAAAAGGTCATCCTATGGGGACAGGACCAAGAAGTAATAAAAGAGATTGCATGGAGAAAATTCTGGTCTTTGGTAGTCCACCCCCGCCAAGACCCATACCACCAAGGTGGAAGTCCTGGAAACCAAACCAGGGGACGTTTGCAGTGTGTGATTGGAAGCCTCTGCTACATGGCAGTGGATGCCTGCAGGGAGTTCTCAAACTGGGAACAAGAAGGGGTGCTTGGGGGACAGTAAACCCCAGGTAGAAGTGGGAGCGGGCATGCCTCACTTCTGGAAGGATTTTCATTGCACATGTGAATGAATCTGTGACTAAAGAGATTATGTGGAGATGACTGTGGCAGTGGCATAGGAAGGGGGGGCGGGAGGGGCGGTCCGCCCCGGGTGCACTTGCTCCGGGGGTGCCGGCCCCGCTGGTTCCCTGCTCTCTCTGCCCCGGAACAGGTTACTTCCTGTTCCGGGGCAGAGAGAGCAGGGAACCAGCGGAGCCGACGCAGCTCCGAGTGACGTGCACTCGGGGCGGATCGGCCCTCCCACAGGTAAGAATGCGGTCCGGGGGGTGCGCCGCAGAGGGGGGGTCACGCCGTGCTACACCCGGGGGGGGGTGCGCAGCGGCGACCCGCCCTGGATGCCATTAGCCCTCGCTATGGCACTGGATTGTGGACTGAGAGTTTAATCAAGAGGAATTTAATAAGTACTTTGTTCTGGTTTGTAAATAGAGGAGATTTAAGATAGAACTAAACTGTGAGTTTCAATGCCCTGATATCATCTGGAGACTGTTTTGCACTGTGCTGACCATCTGAAAAACACCCTGAATTTTACAGACCAAGTTGACAAGTGTATGAACTGTTCTTTTTCAAGTTACTGTTAGAAGTGCAAGTGCCCAAAACCTGTGCCCACACTACCGCAAGCCAGTTTTCAGCGCACCTTAGTAAAAGGACCCCTAAAAGTCCAGAAAACAGAGCTAAAAACACTCTTGCGAGCCAATGCATGAACTTATGTCTTCTGTATGAGCTGTGCGCAGAGATTATGAAACGGCATGGGAAGGAACTGTATGACTATGGCAGACATGGAATAATCAATGATAGTAAAAATGACAAAGGTGTAAAATGGCGGTAAAAAGTGCAAACACATAATATAGTAAATTAACAAACTGCAAATATGTACCTAGTGAGACGAACGCTATGTTTGGAATGCAAGAGGAAACTTTTGGAAATAAAGTATCTAATGCATGAGCATTGTCCAGTCCTTTAAACTGACTGTCAAGAATAGTGTCAGGAACACTTTATGAGGACATTACAATGCACAAATTGGGCATGCACCCAAATTTGTGGATGCAACTTTGGGCACCATTTATAGAATCTGGGGGACACAGTCCTTCCCTCCAGGCCAACTAACAGAAGTGGTGGCTAACAGCACCATGCCAGTGGTAAACATTGCCTATGTAGAGAGCTCTGGATAAATCTCAATAGTAGCCTATGTATTACTAGAGGGATGACACTTCTCATGCCACAAGGTGCAGGGCCTAGATCCTGGTTATTGATATCCATGGCCAACATTTTGCATATGTGCTACCGATGGGAGGATGGCCCAATGAATAGGGTGAGAGAACAGGGAGTAAGAGGATAGGAGAGTAAAGGGGTGTAAGGCTTAGCTAGCGGACAGAGTGCTCCAACCTCATGAGTTCTAACTGAATCCAGAAGTGTCAGAATCTATCTTCTAATGATGGAGAATTCCACAAACAAACTTGTCCTGCAATGAGATTTGAGAATGCCAAGTTTCCCATCTACTGCTCAAGGAGAACATCTCCAAATTACCATGCAGAGGATGCATTAACCATAGGATGCACAAACTCCCATTACTCTAATATCCCAAACTCTACAGAAATGTCAAAGTGTGTGTACGAATTTTTGTAGCACCACACTGGCCTCAACAAAACTGGTTCTCCCCTATTCATGAAGCTATTCAAACTTCTCACAAGCTGCACATGTGCCAATTTTAATAATTGCATCACAACATCACATTGTTGGCACTGAAGGCATGGAAATTTGGGCAACACCATTTGCTTCTTTGGAATTACAGTACCACCTCACATTCAAGACAGACATTCCTGTTGTAGCAAAAAAAAAAAAAAACTTCCCATAAGCAGATCCTATGCCCTCAAATGTAAGAGATTTTCTATCTGATTTTCTGCACAAGGAAAAGACCCCTTTCAGTGTCTATCCAATACCATCCTCATATCTACTTCTGTTAGATGGGTCTTCAGCCATCCACTGTCATAGTTCTCTTTAGCACCTTATCCACCTCTCATGTCCTGAGAGGCCAAGCTACCACTTCTCAATGTGCAATTATCTCCAAAATAAATTTGTGTAATTAAAAAGCTGCCTGTTCAATGGGACCTGAATGTTATACTTTCTTCCCTCACAAAGCCTCCTTTTGAGTAACAGAATCCTTGTTTGTGATTTCATAGCAGGACATTTAAAGAATGTCAAAAAAGCACCAATGTTATGCCCCCCCCCTCTCTCTCTCTTACTCTGTCATGTATAAAAGGGGACTGCCACAGGTGTGATGGTTTTTATGGCAGGCCCTAAGTGGGGTGAGGTTCCTAGTAGCGCCACCCTCCAAGGCAGTGGAGGATAGAGTTTCTTGCCCAAGACCATAAGGAATATCTGTGGGATTTGAACCTGAGTGCTCTGGCTCCAAGTCTGCTGATCTATTAGTCTACTCCTTGACCCATTTCCCCCAAGATTCTATATAGCATAACCAAACTTGCGTGCACAAATCTGGTCATATTCTGGATTTGTGCATGCAATTTAGTTGCTTAACAAGCCAATCAGCGCCAATAATTGCTACTTAACAAGCAATCATTGACACTAATTGACATTAATTAGAATTTATGTGTACAACTTGCTAGGTGTATTCTGTAAAGTGATGCGCATAAATTCAAACCATGCTGCCAAAAAGGGGGCGGGCTGTGCTTGTTCCAAAAATCTATGTGCAGGGTTATAGAATACACCTGCTCCACGCCTAACTTAGGTGCCAAGGGCCCTGTTTACTAAGCAGCGCTAGGGGTGCATTAGTGTTTTTAGTGCACATTAACTGTGTAGATGCCCATAATATTCCTATGGGCACCTACACGGTTAGCACACACTTAAAATGCTAGCGCACCTTAGTAAACGGAGCCCCAAATTTTACTTGGAGTAAATGGATGCACCTAGAGTTAGGCGCAGGCATGGCTGCTAGGCACATTGTATAAACCAACTAGGTGTATTCTATAAAACGTACCTAAATCTAGGCGCGGTTTACAGAATACACCTAGGCAGAAATATTTTTGGCATCGATTTTTCTGGTGCCATATAGAATCCAGTCCTTTTTGGCTATGTTCACTGTATAATAGACTCACTATCCCCAATAATGTACAAATGCCCTTGCATAATTTTTTGCCTGCTCTGAAGTCGATGTAAATTTATATCCATGTGTTTTATAAAGTATGTACATCATTGCATTGCAACTCTGCCCCAAGCTCCACTTAAACAGTGCCCTCAGGAATGCCTACTCACAGATTTCTTAGAAGTAGGCAAGATCTTTCAGTGCACCTACTTGTTACATATGTACATCCTTGCACAAATTTTCACATGCCAAGCCTGCTTTACTTGTGGAAAATGATTTATAAAATTGCCCCCTTGTCTCTAAGTATATACATGGAAGGCACATTTCCTGCTGGCAGTCACTTCTACTAGAAGGATCAGTGAGCCTCAAGTCTGACTCATGTAAAAACTCAAGTACAAACACACAATTTCATTACAATAGAGTAGTCTCAAGGACACATCTTAAATTCCTGTCCAAGATAGTCACGCCCTTCCACATTAATGGACTGTAAATAAGCTATCACATTCAGCTTGAAAAGGTCTGAATCTGTCAGAAAGTCTATACAGCTCTCTGTCTCTTTTTACTTCAAAAATTGGAGTAGTCCAGTGGTGAAACATTAAGTGCACTAGCAAATTGCTGGCATCATGCATTCAGTTCTATTATGATCAAGCTGATAATCCTTTGACTAACAGCATTAAACCTCATAAAATCAGAGCCATAATGGTCATGATAACTTTTTTTTAACTGTCTTTATATTGTGTTCTGATTAAGTACAACTTGATCCAGAAAAAGGTACAAACCAACAGAAATAATACACACATGCAGGTAGATTTTAGAACATGGAGAGGGAAATTCATACATCCAAGTCAGGATGTGGGGAATTCCAATACTATTTTTCAAGAGGCTCTGCCAGACATAGAGCCTTTTGTAAATAGGTGCAGGACTGCATGTCAAAGTCCCTCCATGACAGAGAGATCAGCGATTTTAGAAAGTTGCATGTAGGATAAAGAAAAATTAGAAATTCCCCCCCCCCCCCCCCAACAAAGATATGGGAGCAGCTTTCTAAGGGGCCCTTTTACTAAGCTGCGGAAGGTCTATCTGTGCCCAATGTACGCCAAAATGGAGTTACTGCCTGACTACCACGTGGCTCTTGCAGTAATTTCATATTTTGGCGTGAAAAATTATTTTCGGATGGGTGTATTGGACCCACGCCAAATGGCATGCTTTTTAACATATTTATAAATGACCAAGAGATGGGAGTAACTAGTGAGGTAATTGAATTTGCTGATGACACAAAGTTATTCAAAGTCATTAATTCGCAGGAGGATTGTGAAAAATTACAAGAGGACCTTATGAGACTGGGAGACTGGGCATCTAAATGGCAGATGACGTTTAATGTGAGCAAGTGCAAAGTGATGCATGTGGGAAAGAGGAACCCGAATTATAGCTACGTCATGCAAGGTTCCACGTTAGAAGTCACGGAACAAAAAAGGGATCTAGGTGTCGTCGTTGATGATATGTTGAAACCTTCCGCTCAGTGTGCTGCTGCGGCTAAGAAAGCAAATAGAATGTTAGGTATTATTAGGAAAGGAATGGAAAACAAAAATGAGGATGTTATAATGCCTTTGTATCGCTCCATGCACCTCGAATATTGTGTTCAATTCTGGTCGCCACATCTCAAAAAAGATATAGTGGAATTAGAAAAGGTGCAGAGAAGGGCGACGAAAATGATAAAGGGGATGGGACAACTTCCCTATGAGGAAAGGCTAAAGCGGCTAGGGCTATTCAGCTTGGAGAAAAGGCGGCTGAGGGGAGATATGATAGAGGTCTATAAAATAATGAGTGGAGTTGAACGGGTAGATGTGAAGCGTCTGTTCACGCTTTTTTCCAAAAATACTAGGACTAGGGGGCATGCGATGAAATACAATGTAGTAAATTTAAAACGAATCAGAGAAAATTTGTCTTCACTCAACGTGTAATTAAACTCTGGAATTCGTTTCCAGAGAATGTGGTAAAGGTGGTTAGCTTAGCGGAGTTTTAAAAAGGTTTGCACGGCTTCCTAAAGGAAAGTCCATAGACCATTATTACATGGACTTGGGGAAAATCCACTATTTCTGGGGTAAGCAGTATAAAATGTTTTGTACTTTTTTGGGATCTTGCCAGGTATTTGTGACCTGGATTGGCCACTGTTTGAAACAGGATGCTGGGCTTGATGGACCTTTGGTCTTTCCCAGTATGGCAATAATTATGTACTTATGCCTAGTGTTCTGCCTAGTCTGCCTTGCTTCATGTTTCGCTTTGCTTGTTCTGCCTAGGTCCTTGTTTATATGCTTGCGCTTACCTTTAGTCCTTGTGTTTCTGTGGGCTCCAGTGCAGCTTTGCTGCTTGTGTGTGTTCTGCCTTCTTGTGTTTGCTTCTGCCTGTGTGTACTGTAGGAGTATTTGCTGTGATCTCACCCACCCTGTGTGCATATGAGAGCACCTTTACAGCCAAAATGGACGCTGCAACCTTTCACCTATATGTCTGACTACCAACTGTGCAGAAGTCAGAATTTCAGCTTGTAATAGACTTACTGAAGCCTGCACCACCTCCAAGGTCACTCTGTATCGGGGGAGAATGCATGTCCCTGAGGGAGAGAGACTGAGGGAGAGAGCTTACGAGATAAGACGGACAAAGGAAGCTTCATACAGATGCTGGGAGTACATGGTGGGATTATTTCTGATTGGCTCCCAGAAAACTGATTGATCTGAGAAGCGGGAACAGAAAGAAGTTAGTTGCTGAGGAACCGAAGAGAGAAGAACAGAAGAACAGAAGAGGAGAACACTTGCATTTCTGCAAGCACCTAATTTACCTGAGAGACTTACTGATAATACCTGGCAAAGCTTTTCCCCAGATTACAGCTGTCTACAGGATCTATACTGAGTCTGTATCATCTGTGGCTGATCAAGACAAGTGCATCACCTGAGCTTGTGGGACCTCGCTGAGGCATTCGGCTGAGGAATCGGAAGGAATCTGATCTGATAACCGGGACGGTGAGATCATAGTTTACTTCCTTCAGGCTGGGTTAGATAATTAGTCTGTGCTCGGACCCATCAGATGTGTGACGTCAGGATTTATGATCTCTAGTTGCTGTTAGCCTAGTATAAGATTTGTGTGGTAATCATTAGGATCTTGGTATTGTGTTTATCTGTCATTACAGATTAGCCAATAGGATAATCATAGTTATTCTCTATATTTTTGGTATCATTGTGCATGCAATCAGGAATTGCTGATGCTATAAGCTGATAAGAGTTTTCTATATTTTTGTATATAACGCTGTATAAATAAACTAATATATTCCATTGGTCTGTCCGTTATTTTCCATGCAGCTAAGGTTGGGCAGAGGCCACGCCCCCTAGACATAAGCGAGTACATAGGTAGGAATTGGCCTCTTACAAAATATATATATAACCACCTACAAATTGGGGGCTCGTCCGGGACGGTTGGTGCAGGAATTAGCAGAAGTTAAAACTTTTTCTGGGTCTTTTCAGAAGGCTGGTTTGAGCTTCTGTCTCTCTTTGCACGAACTGCAGATTTACCCTAGCTGACGGCAGACTTTGTTTATACAGCTGTGTTTTATTGCTGTAATTGGTTGACAGATTTATTACTCTGAGCTCCAAAAGAGAAAGAAACGGTTTCTCTAACTCTCTGGAAGGAAAACAGGGTGTGTTTAGTCTTTAACATGGCGACCGGCACGGTTGGCACATTGCCTGAAATTCTCCTGAGTGAACAGGAAAAGGGCGTGCTTAAAATATTACTGCCACTCTCTCATAGTAAGACGAAACCAACTCCTCCTACAGTACAGTCTGTACGTGCTTTATTTAGTAGCAGTTCACCGAATAGCTCAGAAGCATATGCTACGGTTTTAAATACAATTATAAAAGAGAAACAGCATTTGTCACAATGGATGCTTTGTGAACTGGGCGTGTCTCTTTTGGCAGTTAAAGACTCTTTGATGAATGAGATAAGACAGGTATCTGTACCTCTAACAGATCGCATAGCGGAGTTGCAGTTAGATTTGTCCCAGACTAGGGAAACTGTCCAGGAGCGAGACAGTGAGTTAGCTGCATTACGAGTTGATTTACAGACTGCCAAATCTGCTTTAGCAGGGACCAATGTAAGCCCCGCCCCACCTCATTCCTCTGAAGAGATTTGTACGCAGTGCCAGACACTGGATGATAAGTGTAAAACTTTGCAGTGTGACCTAACTGATTGTGAAGCACTTAATTACACATTAAAGCAAGAAATTGCCCAGTACCTCGTGTCTTTTGATTCGTTGCAAGAGAAATTTTCTCGTTTGACTGATGCATTACACAACCAGATTAGGGAAACAGATAAGTTGCAGACATTAAATCGGGAGCTAAAACAGGTCTCAGAAGGTGTTCAGAGTGAGTTGCGCAGGGAGCTAGTGGCCACTCAAGAACAATCTGTGTCTGTGTTTCAAGATTGGCACGCAGCCAAGCTAGAGTTGGCGGAGTTAAAAGAGAAGCAGGAGACAGTCTCACTGCAATTACAATGTACAGTGAAGGACAGAGATTCATTGTCTAAAGCATTAGATGAGTGCACTGTAAAGATTTCCACAATGCAGCAAGAGCTTACGCACATGGCGCAGGAAGAAGTACCGTATACCTTAGAGTTCCCCGACAGTTTTGCTGTGGGTCACCCAAGCCCAGCTCCCGAAATGAACCGTTACGTGAGCCGGGAGGGACCCGAGTTAAACACACCCATTGGGGGCATGGCTTCGGCTCTTTCCCGCCCCTCTGTACAATTCAGCCCCATAGTGGCTGGTGACCTAAGCAGCAGACCCGAGACAGTGACACACCCACTGGGGGCACGGGTCCAGGGACTGCCTGCTGAAATCATCAGCTCACTTGGTCAGGTGCCTAGCTCAGGGCCTCAGCCTTCGGCAGATCCACCCAGTTTTAGCAATACACCTGCCCCGAGGTTCTCTACACCTGGTAGTGATCAGCGGCATGTCAGGCCGGAACCCAAGAAAGGAATGTCTATGGAGAGGCAAGCATATGTTATAAAGATGCTACGCACCGTAATAGCGCCTTTTAAAGCGTCTGCCTCGGTATCCATAGAAACCCACCTTAAGGCAGTGCATGAACTCCTGCAGACCATGCACGTCTCTTCTGAGGATGACATCAGAGCCCTCCTCAAATGGACCTTTAGTACCGAGTGCCATGAAGTTCTAGATTTGATCATGTCCGATAACCCTGATTTACGGTCAGTGGAGCAAGCCTTAGCGAAGCGCTACGGTCTCTTTGCCAACTCTCTGGAAGCTAAGCGTGCAGCGTATACTATTAGTTGTAATCCGAAGGAGAGTCCGCGGGAGTGGGCCCATCGCTTGAAGCGTGCATTTTACCAAGGGGGGGTGCCGCCTGATTCTAAAGATCTTGAATTTGGTGATTTCAGGGAACTTTTTATACAGGGTCTGCCTGATCCGATAAAGATTCCCTTGGCAGGAAAAAACGCAGAACCCTATTCCAGCCTTCTCAAGCAGGCTGAAGGAATTTTTGAAATCTGCCACGCCAAGCCCATCGCAGAGACTCCTAAACCGACATCCAAGAGTCGCAACAGGGTGATACCACCCGCTGTTTGTGCGGTCACTTCCACGTTTTCTCTGGAAAACAAAGCGCCGAGACCAACTACGCCGCCGGGCTCTCAGGCCCTGCCGCGGGATGCAGCGCCTCCTATTGCGCAGGAGGGACAGCAACAACCTAAAAAGAAGCGGTTTAATCAGAAGAAGTGGAATGCAGAGAAGATCCGTGCTATGCAAGCTCAGCTGGACCAATTGCTGGCAAGATGTTCAATCGCGGAGTCTAGCAATGTACCTAAGACACCTCCATCTCATAAAAAGGTCAAATTCCAGAAGCAGAAGGACCAGTCTTCTAGACCGCCGACCCCTCCGGGGCTTAGTGTTAAATCTGTTGAGGTGGAACAGCCATCCTCTTCGGAGGAAGAACAAGCATGACTAGACGTGGCCACAGAACCTGTTACCGCAAGCGTCCCCACGGTCCACGTGGATGCGTTGTCGTCCTTCAGTGAGGAGTCCCCCGTGAACCATGCTGCGTCGCAGTCCTCGAACCCGGAAGGGCCTCTTTCAAAAGACTCATCCCAGGAAGTCAGGTATTTTCTAGGTAAGCTTATATCTAAAGGTTACAGATATACCGTGGAGTTGTTAATTCAACAAGTACTTTCCTGTGAAGGTCTCCTGGATACAGCCTCAGAGGTGACTTTGGTCACCCAGGGCCTGTTTCAGAAACTAGAGGCATCTCTAGGGGGGGGTCAGGATGTGCTGCATGTCACACCGAGCGACTTGTCACTGGTGGCCTATGGCAATCAAAGTATTGGAACTGTGGGACAGGTTTGGCTATCTTTACAGCTTGGACAGATGACCGTCAGGCACCCAGCCATCATCACTACCAGCGAGGGTGAAGAATTTCTGATTGGAAATGACCTTTTGAAGAGATTTCGGCCTGTTTTGGATTATGACGAGGAAACGATCTGGTCTAAAGTCAATCGACCCCTTAAATATGTGCGAGGGAGATACTGGCGTACAGTCGGTGATGCCAACTCTGTGGAGCTACAGGACACTCCCCTGCGGACTGATCTCCGGTGTTCCGCGGATCCGCCCATGCGGGAGCCTCCGTTGACAGAGGCACCAAAAGGGGGTCAGAAGCATGAAGAGCTGGTGCAACAAGCGGACCAACTAGAGATTGTTTCACAGGATTCAGCCAAGACGGATGACTTAACAGATACTGTGTCTCCAGCATTACTTGAAAAATCACCTCCTATCTCTGCTCCTGATTTTGCTCATCCTTGCAAGGTGACTGTCATCACCCAGAAAGGTGATGAATTCACCATACCAGTTCAAGTGGCTAACACACAATTGCTTCAAGCTACTTTACTGTTCACTAGTGATCTCTCCTACATCAGTGACTCGTTGTACAGCCAAATTCGTAAGTCTGTACAACTTCCCTTCAGCAGATGTACCTCTACTTCGGTACAGGTACCGGGACAAGGCTCCAAGCCGCTTGACGGAATATGTGGCCTTCCCTTGACTGTGGGAAAGAAGACATTCACCCACCACTTCTCTATTGTCCGGGGCTTGAGGGAACCCTTATGTTTGGGGTCAGATTGCCTTGCACGACTGGGAGTTTATGTGGACCTGGTGAATCTTGTCCTGTGGAGTAGAATGCAGAACAACCCAGTGGAACTTGAACCTACGGCTGTTTGTTTGAAGTCTGGACAGACCATTCCCCAGGTCTGTGAGGTAGTCTGTGACAAGGATGTAACCATTCCAGGAAGAGTTCGGGATTTTTACCTCAAGCTTCGCCTCGCTCAAGGACAACGTCTGCTGGATGATGTAGTGTTCTTTAACCCACATGCCCACTTTCGAGACCTTGGATTGGCAATTGGTGTTCTGCCATGTTTGGAGGTCACCGGTACCACCTTATACCTGTTGGTCACCAATCCACAGTCTGCTGAAGTTGAGCTATCTGCTGGAGATTCTTTTGGCTTTCTGGTTGGCCAGTCTTTCCATGATGTCGAGGTAAGTTTGCCTATCCTTGGCAGGCTGCCTTCTTCTTGGGACACCTGCCAGGGGGGGGAGACGACTGACAGTTGGTTTACCTCTCCCAGGGGCCTCGTATCTCTCGAGTTTGTTTGGCCCTATGATGCGACGTGTGCTCAGGTACAGGTGGAAGATGACTTCTTGTTTCTGTCCAGGGAAATGTCTGTACCTCAGAAGCCTCGAAGGGTGAATTCTGTGGAAACCTCAACCTTGCAGGAGGACATTGAAGAACAGGTGGAAATTTCATCCAACCAACCTTTCTCAGAGTTTGATGCTATGGTGAAAGAGCAAGTGGAACAGGCTGATGCTTGTGCTACTCACACAGAGAAGAGGAAGTTGACTCAGTTGTTGTACAATTACAAGGACCTTTTTGCTGTAGATTCGTATGACTGTGGACTTACGAACCTACATGTCACCAGAGTGCCTACGGAACCTGGTAGCAAGCCTGTCTTTGTGCGTCAGTATAAGATTCGATTGGCTTCCTATGAGTCTGTACAAGAGATTCTCAACACTTTGGAGACCAGGGGTATCATCAGACAATGCAACAGCACGTACAACTCCCCTCTGTGGCCCATCTTGAAAAAGAATAACAGCTGGAGAATCGCTCTGGATTACCGTCAGTTGAATAAGCGAGTACCCTTGTCCCGGTGGCCTATGGCTCCACTGGATCAGAACCTTGCAACCATCAGGGGGGCTAAGTATTTCACCAGCCTGGATTTGGCATCAGGGTTTTGGACAGTACCAGTCCATCCCCACGATCAGCATAAACTGGCTTTTACGTTTGGGAAGAAGCAGTATACGTGGAACAGGACACCCTTTGGGTTTCTCAATTCACCTGCTGAATTCAACATTTTCCTACACAAAGCCCTACCAGATGCTGAAGCTCGAGGAACAGTGGTCTATGTGGATGACATTCTGATCAAGAGTCCTACCTTTCAGGAACACCTGGAGGAGATGGAGCATGTCTTCACACAGTTGGCAGATGCTGGAGCTAAACTGACTCTTGCCAAAGGACAATGGTGCAGGAAATCACTGAATTACTTAGGGTATGAAATTTCTGCTGAGGGTCTGCGACCCCAGAAGAAGCGAGTGCAGTCTTTACAACAGTTGAAACAGCCCACCAATATCACTGAACTTCGTTCCTTTCTAGGAATTTGCAACTACTCCAGACAGTTCATAGATGAGTATGCGGAGATCACCCGACCGTTGGTCAAGTTGTTGAAGAAAGATACACCTTGGGTCTGGGGGACAGAACAGAAATCTGCTATGCAGGAGCTGAAAGACAAGCTTAGCTGCTTCCCATGCCTCGCATACCCCGAGGGAGGTCGTGAGTTCTACGTGGACTTGGGATATTCCCAACACTCTATGAGTGCTGTCCTATATCAGAAGTATGACACGGATAAGAGGGTAGTGGCGTATGCCAGTAAAGGACTAACGGATGTGGAGAGGAAGTATTCCGACTGTGAGAAAGCACTCCTGTCTACCGTTTGGGCTTTGCAACACTTCAGAAGTTACATCCAAGGTGAGAAGCTAATTGTGGAGACTTGCCACCAGCCCATCAGTTTCTTGGGTAGTGACCGAATTAAGACCGGTCGAGTGTCAAACAGCAAAATAGTCTCCTGGACATTGGCTCTTCAAGGCTGGCCTCTGGAGGTAAGGTATGCTCAGAAACATCGTAACGCAGTAGCCCAAGGTATGGCTGACCTACATGATTGTGCAGAACAGGATTCCATTGCAGGTATTCCCGAAGCAGATGTTCCCCCGCTAGAGAAAGAACCTCATCGACACCATCTGTATGATGAACATACTTGTGCTACCATGCCTAAGGTCTATGTAGATGGTTGTGCTTACCGTCGCGATACAGTCAACGAATTGGTTGCAGGAGTAGGAGTGGTATGGGATCCAACCAATCTTGAAGAGACCCTGAAACACAGCTTGGGCTCGCGAACTAATCAGTACGCTGAGATTGTGGCAGCTCTGGTGGCGGTACAGTCTGCAATTCAGAAAGGAGTCCGACAGTTGGTCATATGTACGGATTCGGACTATGTGAGACAGAATTTTGTGTCCCATTTGCCCATCTGGAAGCAGAAAAATATGTTAAATTCCAAAGGAAAACCAGTACATCATGGAAACTTGATCCAGATTTTAGATCAACTGGTAAGGGACCATGACATGACCATCTATTGGAAGAAGGTCAAGGGTCATGCAAAAGTTGACAGTCCCGACAAGCTGGGAAACGACTTGGCCGATCACCTGGCCAAGGAGGGTGCGCTTACAGGAGAATTATGGCGACCCCCAGATGTGGAGACTGCGGCTGTCCATGCGGTCACCCGACGACAGGCGAAGCAGTCCAACGACACGCCGGTGGTCCAGTGGTGCAGTGAAGTCCCATCCTTTGATCTTGTCATGGCACAGAAATCCGACCCGGTGATCGGTAGATTTTATGAGTACATATGGAATCCGCAAGACTGTTCCCTGACGGAAGAACACAAGCAAGATGAGGAGATGAGGATACTCTACGCCTCCCGAGAGAAGTTCAAACTTCACAAGGACCTGCTTATTCGGACGAGTAAGCATGGCATTGAGCAATGGGTGGTGCCTAAAGAATATCGAGGCATTATGTTGCAGCATGCCCATGACGAACCATGTGCTGGACATCGAGGGGAGAATATCACCTATGAGACCCTAAAGCAAGTAGCTTATTGGCCTCACATGCGACAGGATGTACAGTTGTACACGCGAGGGTGTTTGACCTGTTGTCGTTTCCAGCCATCTTCACCATCTCACCGAGCACCACTTAGGAAGAAGGGTATCGCCATGCCCTGGTCGGATATCCAGATTGATTGGGTTGGTCCTGTAGTTCGATCCACTCGTGGTAACAAGTACTTGCTCACAGTCACCTGCTTGTTCACCAAGTGGTTGGAGTGTCTGCCTGCACCCAACTGCACGGCAGAAACCACGGCTACCTTACTACTGAATCATGTGTTCAGCCGGTGGGGTTTGCCTATGCGAGTGGATTCAGACCAAGGTTCTCAGTTCACGGCAGAGGTGATTCAACATATGTGGAAGATGCTTGGAGTAAAGAGTAAGTTGCACATAGCTTACCGACCTCAATCTTCGGGACAGGTGGAAAGAGCTAATCGCACCATCGTGACCATTCTGAAGAAGTATGTGTCATCCTCAGGTAAGAATTGGGACCTTGTGTTACCATTGGTCCTTATGGCGATTCGTTCCACACCCCACCGTTCCACCGGAGTGTCTCCTTTTGAGATGATGACAGGTAGGGAAATGACATTACCAATTCATTTGTTGTACAGGACTAATGATGTGAACTTGTCCAGTGCTACCTCCACTCATGAATATGTCACCCATTTGCGTAAGCATTTGCAAAGTGCCTTTGCCTTTGCTCAGAAAAATTTGGAAAGTAGCGCTAGAGGTAGAAAAGCCTATTATGATCAAGGGACTACCTCTAAAGAATACCAAATTGGCGACAAGGTATTCTACTTCAATTTTGCCAGAAACAAGGTTAAAGAAAGGAAGTTTCTGCCTAGTTGGCGTGGTCCATTCCCAATAGTGGAAAAAGCTTCACCTGTGGCTTACCAAATTTGCCTCAAGAAAAATACTAACGGTGAAGACACCCTTAAATGGGTCCACATCAATCAGTTGAGACCACGTCATCCCAGTCATTTGATTCCAGACGTATGTGTTGATGACACGAACTGTACTAACACCCCAACAGCATAGTCTGTTTTCTTTGTACCTTGCAGATGCAGAAAAGAACCCTGATGATCGTGTTCTGGATCTCCGTGCTGCTGGGATCGTGGTCCAAGATGATCGAACCTGGTCCCATGTCTGGAGTTGTTCTGCAAGATACCCCTGGCTTCCTGATTACCCAGTCCCAGATTGTTCCACAGAAAGTAGTTGTGTCCCTTGACCCAATGCATGTACTACTGAAACATTTCAATATGAGTCACTTATCTCTGTCTGCTGTTACCCATTCCTGGTTTTTCAATTATATGCAAAATGCCCGTGCACAAGTGAAGAACATTTTCCTTCTCTTTTGCCTTCTGTCATTTTGCTTGGGTTCCAGTTCAGCCTTGCAGCCTGTATGACAGGGCTCTGGTGTGCTTGGGTTCCACTTCGGCCTTGTGGCCCATTTGAGTGCCTTTCTTCTAGCTTTACTTGGTTCTGCTCCAGTGTACCCTGTTCCTGCCTAGCCAAGTGCTGTTTCTTTATATTATCTATGTGTTTATTGCACTTCTGGTCTGTTCCTGCCTGTGTGCTTTTACACTTCTAGTCTGTTCCAGTCCTGCCTGTTTAGTCCATTCCTGGTTGGGATGTATGGGGGGGGAGGCTAGCATTCTTAGTTGCCACACAGACATCCTACAGCGCAGTGGGGCACCCTAGCGAGCACTGTAATGGACTTCACATAAAAGGTCCCTGTTCATTGGCAGCAGCCCAAGAGCTCACATTTCCCTGAGTCTGTGACACAGGGTTTTTGTGGTATGTTTAAAACGAAACCCAAATTGATAAAGGTCCAAAATCCCTTTTTCAATAACCAATTGCAGCTGAGGTAAAGCTATCATCTAACACGTGTTCTTTCTTACATGATTGGCACATGTCAAGTTCTGTCTCTTTTAAAGAAATTTTAGTCTATATTATACTCTCAACATCTCATTTCTGATTTTCCAATCAAAGCCTACCAAATAAGCAAAACCTTGGGAGGACTTTTGACTCAGAAAAAGAAAAACGACTCTATTGTGGGGCATTTAACCTGTTAGCACTGTTCTTGGTGCTCATTTGCCATTGAAGGAGTGAGTTGGTGTTCTCCTTCCACGGATTTCAACATAATAGCTAGCTATAACCAGGGCTTTTTTTGAGGGGTTACTTGGGGGTACTGAGTACCGGCACCTTTTCCAATGTCTGCTAAAATTGACCCATGGACCACAAGTTTTAATGAAAGAGCTCAGGCTCAAGACACCAATTCTGCCTTGTCATAGATTCTGTGACTGGTTGCAGGGGGCCTGGCTATTGTGGAGTGAGTCCCTCAGTGATCACCCCACCCCTGAAGGGTGGCCTGGCATTTGAGTACCGGCACCTTTTTTGCTAGAAAAATTGCACTGACTATAACTGTGAATCTATTTAACTGGTCTACATAATTGTTTGTCTCTGTCCTTTAGTCTACATGGGTAGAAGCCAACAGACTATCCAGCTTATAATCGAAAGAGAAAAATGCCTATATTTCGACCCAAATCGGGAAATGGGCGTTTTTCTCGCAAAGGCGCCCAAATCTGTATAATCAAAAGCCAATTTTGGGCGTTTCCAACTGCACTCCGTCGCGGAAACAAATAAAGTTGACGGGGGTGTGTTGGAGGCAGGACTGGGGCGTGGTTATCAGCCGAGGAGAGATGGGCGTCTTTAGCTGATAATCGAAAAAAAGGCGTTTTTACCGCGATTTTGGGTCACTTTTTTTGGACCCTTTTTTTTCACGAACAAGTCCTAAAAAAGTGCCCCAACTGCCCAGATGACCACTGGAGGGAATCGAGGATGACCTCCCCGGACTCCCCCAGTGGACACTAACCCCCTCCCACCAAAAAAAAAACCCACTGTAAAAACTTTTTTCCCAGCCTGTATGCCAGCCTCAAATGCCGTACCCACCTCCATGACAGCAGAATGTGTTCGATCCTGTCACAGCCTTTCCCTGGGTCAGATGTGGCTCTCGGGTGCACTACAGGGTCACATCAGCATTGCATTGTGGTGGGTGTAGGGTATTGGGCTCCGTGATTTCATTAGCTTGTGTTACAGTCTCACAATGTTGGTAGTTGGTAGGCTCTTCTCCCATGGTGCTTTTCCCCCTGCCTACTGGCTCAGAGTGTGCCCTGTTGTGTTTCCTGTTGTAGTCCATGCGGTAGTGGCCATTTTTGTAAGCCAGTTTTAGTTCCCTTTCCTGTGTTAGCCACGTTAGACAACTTAGTTCTTCCCTTGAATGTGGCTGAAAGAGGGCATTGTACAGCATTCTGCCAGCTCTGACCTACTGCAAATCTCAGTACCAGGGAGACCTGGAGCACTTTTAGTGGGTACCGCAGTGCACTTCAGGCAGGTGGACCCAGGCCCATCCACCCCCCCCCCCCCCCCCCACCTGCAACACTTGTGCTGGTAAATGGGAGGCCTCCAAAACCCACTGTACCCACATGTAGGTGCCCCCTTCACCCCTAAGAGCTATGGTAGTGTTGTACATTTGTGGGTAGTGGGTTTTGGGGGGGGGTTGGGAGCTCAGCACCCGTGGTAAGGGAGCTATGCATGCGGGAGCTTTTTCTGAAGTCCACCGCACTGACCTAGGGTGCCCAGTTGGTGTCCTGGCATATCAGGGGGGCCAGTGTACTACCAATCCTGGCCCCTCCCACGACCAAATGGCTCAGATTAGGACGTTTTTGAGCTGGGCATTTTTAGTTTCCATTCTCGCTAAAAAAAACAAACACCCAGCTCAAAAACGTCCATTTTTTTGAAAATACGGTTCGGCCCGCCCCTTCACGGACCCGTTCTCGGAGATAAACGCCCATGGAGATAGGCGTTTGCGTTCGATTATGCCCCTCCACGTGATTGCATCTAAATGAGCATGAGCCAGATTTGCACAGGCAATGTAACAGCATAGGCTGACAGGCTGGTGTCGCACTGGCTATCGGCAGCTCATTTATTGGTGGATATAAGATGGAGAATTGTCAATATGGTGCCTCTGAAAAACTAAGGAAGAGATCACATGCAGCATGCAGAGTTTATCTTATCATGAACAGTTTTGGATTCACAAAATTATGAACTGTTCATCCTGGATTCTTGAATGAAGCTACAGAATAGCAATCTCTTTTCTGATTGGCTATTTACATCACATAACTAAGAACTGATTGGTGCTTTTTACAGAATATTTTTATTTAAACCAAGACACCATTTTTGCTTTATGTTACTCCCAGATTTAGTGGGATTTTACAAGCATTTGATATATTATAGAAGAATTTGATCAATTGATAGCATGAGTAAAAGACTTGTTTGGGGATGATTTTTTATTTTTATTGATATTTATTCATCTTTTTTTCAGATTTTTCTGGAAGAGTAAAACACCCTGACTCAGAGCCGATGGCTTGAAACGTGATCATGTCGGTGTTGATGAATAATGATTCTGAAGCTAAGTATTGTACCCTTTTGAATTTTTATTAGGACAAGATTATGATGTTTTCATGATTCGACACACATTTGAACATAAAATTGCACATTATGGGAAAGATATGAAGAACAAACATTGTTATAGTCTTCTCATTATAGGACAGTCCTACTGTAACTGTTTCAAAATATTTAAGCAAATTTTAGCTGCATTGACTTTATTTATTTACATATATACGTTTTTTGCTGACATAATGAAATTTGATTTGAGCTGGTGTTTTGAAGATGTTTTTTAGAGGTAGTACAGGTACCTATGTGCCATTATAAGAGAGGAACCCAGAATGAGTCTCAATAGCACATAAATCCTTAGGTACAAATTTACACCTGCATGTAGACATGCAGACGTGTGAGTATTTTATACATCACAACTCTGCCTCTGCCTTACTCAAACTACAGCTCTGAGAGCACTAAATGTAGATTGCTTAAAGGTAGATGCACTCTTTGGGCTATATATGGCACCTGAAAATTCCACACGGAAAAAAGTACGCCTAAGTTTTATAGAATAGGCTTCAAATTCTACTTGGTATATACAATACCCTGAATGCCTCTCCAAGCAATCAAATTCAATCGCAGCCATTTACACTATGTTTTACTTGATGTAAATCCTGATACTTAAATTAGGCGCAGAGCGGGTGTGTTCTATAACAATGCGTATAAATTTTAGAAATGCCCACACCCCACCCACGGCCATGACCCCTTTTTAACTAAGCAAATTAGAATTTACGCATGCCACATTACAGAATACACTTAGCAAATTGTGTGCATTAATCTTAATTAATAAACTAAATGAAGGAGAAGGAAAAGTCCCTCATGTGAACATGAGCATGGTAGAAACAAAGTGAGGCGAACTCAAGGAGGATGTTTGATGAGTCTTAGAATTAAAGACTCTTTAATTCTGACAAGCATACAAAATGACCCAACACGACTGTGTTTTGGCACAAAGGCCAGCCTCAGGGGTCAAAATGTCTCTTATACTCTTGGCAATAGGACTGTATAAGGCAAGATCCTCGCTGTGGAACTGTTGTATAGTCTTCAAAAAGAAAAAAAAAATGCTGTGTAGGACCACTGATCAATCTCATTAATGCCAGTTAGTGCTGATAATTGCTTGTTAACATCCAATTGACAGCACTGATTAGCTAGTTTACCAATTAAGTTACATGTACAGTTATAGAATACACTTTGATTTCCATGCAGAAATTAAGACAAGATATATAGAATCCCAAAGTTTCTGTATACCACTAAGCAATTTTATAAGAACCCATTGCTGCATGCAAAACATACTTCATATACAGAAAAATGCATTAAGCCTCCCCTCCCCCCATACATACTACATACGTACATTAGTTCTGAACTCTGGAAGAACTGTGCAGTCCTGGTGCCATGAAATCCTTGTGCCTGATTAAGACTGCTATCTGCAGAGAAACTTTGCTTCACCTGCTTTGAGCTTTTCTAAACAATCATTGGAAAGTGGAGTGTAGCTTTCTTGGAATAATTGAAAAATATGTTTTTTGTCTTCTTAGAAGCAAGAGTTAAACGTTTCTGGTCAGAAACACTCTTCATCAATGAGGAACTAGATAGAGTGCAGATGTAATTCTTTTCTCTTGCAATTTCAAGTCTGCAATTTATCATGCTTTGTACTTCTCTAACTATTGTCAGTCTTTCCTATTGTACTCAGTTTTATTACGTGCCTTGCTGATGTTTTTTTGCCACTATTTCCTCTGGAGTCAAAACATGATCAATGTGTGAGTGTGTTAGTTGACTTCTTGCCCTTAGCTGCAAGTGAACATCCTCCATCCACTTCCCTTACTCAATTCCAGATGTTATGGTCACTAGAGGGTGACTTTCTAAGTCCAAAGCAGCTTCAAGCATCTAGTAATAAAGTCATTAATGTAGTGTGTACTTCAGAGCAAGGCTTGACCTAGAAGCCTGAACAAAGAGATCCCATCTTAATTTACTAAGATGCTCAAGGTCTCTCAACAAACTTTTCCAAACAAATAAAGGTATTTTCTCAAGGTGGTGAATTTTCTTAAATTAGAATTTTGAAATATATATTTCAATAATAAAAATTCAAAATGGAAAGTGACCAAAAAAATCAGATAGGGAAATTATAATATACTTGAAATCATGCCACAAACCCATTTATTGAAGGGCAAAGGAATAAAGTAACAATAGAAATTAAAGTTGAACATGCACTAAGTGTCACATGGCCCATAGATACAAAACAGGATGAGCAGCATTTAGCACGCATTAAGCTTTAGTGAAAGAGCCCCTAAGTAAATAAGGGATAACTCCCATATGCTGATATGAAATCACTAGAACAGTTTTTTATAAGCATGGATGTTGAATATTTCTGCTTACATATAGGAGCTAATTGTATAAATAAAATGCTAACATTTTTGCACTGAGGGCTAAATTCTATAAATGGCGCTACGAGTTACTCGTGTTAACTTGGATTTGCACCCAATTTAACGCACATAACTTAATTGAGTAACAAGTCAATCAGCACTGGTGATTGGGTGATAACAACCAATTAGCACTAATTGGCAATAATTAGGATTTATGCTCTTATTGTATTCTGTAACAATGTATGTGTGTATATATGGGTGCATGGATAGGGGCGTTTGTGGGAGGGTTTCCAAATGTTATGCATATTGATATATAATATGGCTAAATTGCACTTAACTGCAGGCCCCTTTTACCAAGCTGCGGTAAAAAGGGGCATGTGTTGGCATCAGTGCATGCTTTACATGTGTGTCAAGGCCCCCTTTTACCGCAGCTGGTAAAAGGGAAATCTCGCTTTCCTATAGGAAATGGCTGGGTGGCAAGTACAGCACTTGCCACACTGCCATTTCGGGGGGGGGGGGATCCCTTACCGCCACCCATTGAGGTGGTGGTAAGGCCTTACGGGTTAATCCAGCAATTACCCAATTACCGCTGGGTACACTCCGGTGCTACAAAAATAAATACATTTTCATAGCACCAGAAATGACGACACACTAGGGGTGGGAAGTACCGCCGAGCTGTGGCGGTAGCCTGGTGGTAATTCCTGTACAGTGAGTGGTAAGCCCACATTGGGCTTACTGCCACTTAGTAAAAGGAGACCAGTAGGCACTGGCATTTAAGCCTGCGCATAGCAGGCCTAAATGTAGACACCTACAGTTAGGCGCAGTTTATGCCTAAGCATGATTCTATAAAGGATGCATACTCCTTATCGAATCACACTACGCACGTTAAATTTTCAGCGCCGATTTTTAGGCACTAATAATACTCTTATAATGGGGTATTAGATTCTATATTCCTGAATATGTATGTAGATGGAATACCGACATAGATGTATGAATGTGTGCTGTCAGCCTGCACCTCTCCGTGCTGTCTGCTCTCGATCCGACACCTCTCCGTGCTGTCTGCTCTCCACTCAACACCTCTCCGTGCTGTCCAGTCTCGACGTAACACCTCTCCATGCTGTCCGCCTTCACCCACACAATTGGGGCTAATCCACCTCCTAAGAGGAACTGCTTCTGCTCACTTGCAAAAAGTAATTATTCACAGTAGTATATTTATTCTGCAGAGTACTTTATTCCACAGCGGTACCAGCGGGAAAACAGTATGTCCACTGTACTACAGCTGCTGGCCTCTGTGCACCTTGCTTCACTTCTCCAACACACAGCAATCAACAACAGTTGAGAACAGTTCAGTCTTAGAACTCGCTAACAACTTGGGATCAACCTGTGGATCAGTCTATTCCTCTTCTCCTTTCTTCTACTGCCTAGGAGTTGTAGGCATTTTCACCACCCTCATTTGCCAGACACCAACACTCTGACAACCTCCCACCAATGTTCAGACTGACCTCCTTCAGGTAATTAATTCCCACAGTTCCATGAAGCCAGACCGCATCTAGGCATTGTCACTTAGCGGCCCCAAATCTCTGGCTTCTCTCTCTCTGCAGTCTCTTCCTTTTCCACCTCTCTTTGTCCTGAGCAAAAGAACTCCATTTGCTCCTCACCAACCTCTTTCCTTTCGCTTTCCTCCCCTAGTTCAATCTCCTCCCACTCCATGGAGTCTTCCCCCACCCTCTCTCCCAGGTGCTGCTCCTCCCCTGATTATCCTCCATCTCCCAATCACCCCCTGACTCTACTACCTGCTGGGAGTTGTGGTACTGTTTCTCTTGTTCCCTCCTCCCTTGCAAGTGTTGCTGGGCTCTGTAGTTCTCTTCCCTTTTCATCAGTCTCCTACTCCCTTTTCCCCTCTGAGGGTTTTTCTCCTTTCCTCGCTTACTGTCACTATCAGCTCTTCTCTGCCTTCCTTCTACCTCCTCCTTACATACCCCCCCCCCCCCCCCCACCGCTTAAGAATCTTTTACCCTCCCGGGGCTTGACTCCTTCATCCTCCTGACTGGCCATTCGGGACAAAATATCTACATTCCCCAACAGCTTCCCCGCCCGATGCTCCACCCGGAACTGAAAGGGTTGTAAGGCCAGGTACCAACGTATAAGTCTGGCATTAGCATTCTTCATCTGCATTAACCATTTCAGGGGGGCATGATCCGTAATGAGCCTAAAGGGACGTCCCTCTAAGTAGTATTGGCACATTTGTGGCCCACTTAATGGCCAGACACTCCCTCTCAATTGTGGCGTACCCTTTTTCATGAGGAAGGAGTTTACGGCTCAAATATAACACCGGATGCTCCTCCCCGTCATGAATCTGAGAAAGCACTGCCCCCAACCCCACCCGTGAGGCATCAGTTTGCAGAATGAAAGATTTTTCCCATTCCACCGCCTTCAACACCGGCTCCTCACATAGCGCTAAACGCAAACACTGAAAGGCTCTCTCCTCCTCTTCCCCCCATTTCAACTGATTTGGCTGATTCCCTTTTAACATGTTAGTTAAAGGCTCTGCTAGTGAGGTGAGATGAGGAATGAACCTGCGGTAATACCCGACTAGACCAAGAAAACTTCGAAGCCCTTTTTTAGTAGCTGGATACGAAAATTCCCTAATGCTTTGTACTTTATCCAGCAAGGGTCTCACCTGTCCACCCCCCACCTTATAACCCAGATATTTTACCGCATGCTGCGCGAAGTGACATTTCTGGGGATTAAGTGTGAGCCCCGCATCCCAAAAAGCCGCTAACACCTTTCTGACCTGCCTCATGTGCGTAGCCCAATCCTCACTATGGATGATGACATCATCTAAATAGGCTGCAGCATAACTCTGATGAGGACGTAAAATCCTATCTAACAAACGCTGGCAGGACGCTGCTGCAGAATTCAACCCAAACGGCATCCTCTTAAACTGAAAGAGCCCCAGGGGAGTAGAAAATGCCGTCTTGGGCCGAGCCTCCGCAGATAACGGAATCTGCCAATATCCCTTGGTCAAGTCCAGTGAGAAAGGTACTGTGCCGAACCCAACCTATCCAACAACTCCTCAATGCGCGGCATAGGATAGGCATCCGGAAAAGACAGGGCATTAACCTGGCGGAAGTCAATGCAAAACCGCCAGGTATCATCCCTCTTCGGCACCAGCACCACCGGACTTGACCAAGGGCTACATGACTCCTCAATTATGCCATACTCCAACATTTCCTTCACCTGTCTCACCACCTCTTGTTGTTTAACCGGGGACAGCCTATAGGGCCTCTGCCTAACCACCCGGCGGGGCTCTGTAACAATCTCATGCACCATCAAATGCGTCTCCCCTGGGCAGGGCGTAAGGACATCCTGGAATTCATCCAGGAGTGCCCTAAGTTCCTGCTGCTGACCTTCCTTCAATTCTCCAGCAATCTGAGGTTTCAGAGACTTAAAATTGTCCGAGATCTGAGGCCCCAGATCCTCCTCCTCCAACTCCTTAGTCCCTCCCCACATCACCTTCCTCTCTCTCCACAACTTCAACACATTAACGTGATATGTTTGCTTTCTCCCCCTCTCATTCATCACCTCATACGTAACTGGCCCCAATTTCCTAGTAACCACCGGTCCCCTCCACCTACTTTCAAATTTATGAGGGGCATCCGCTATCATTATTATGACCTTCTCCCTTTCTTCAAACCCTCTCTCTTTCACTCCCCGATCATAATATGATTTCTGGTATTCTTGACTCTTACCCAATCTATCCCGAGCGTAGCCCCCCAACCGTCGCAACCTACCCTTCAGGTCAAAAAGATAAGAGACCACCGTACAGTCTCCTTTATCCGGCGGCACCCATTGTTCTCTCAGAATATCCAAAATCCCCCGAGGAGCCCTCCTGTACATTAATTCAAAAGGAGAAACTCCTAATGAAGCTTGAACACTCTCCCTACAAGTGTATAAGACAAACGGCAGGAGGCGATCCCACTCATCTATACAGCCCCCCAACCCCCTTCGCAAGAGAATCTTAAGAGTCTTATTAAATCTCTCTACCAGACCATTGGTCTGAGGATGGTAAGCCGCAGTACGAATGTGAGAAATGCCAAAAGCCTCCCATACTTGAGTCAATGTACGAGAGAGAAAATTAGTGCCTCTATCTGTAAGCACTTCTCGAGGAAACCCCACCGTACAAAAAATATGAATAAGCTCAGCGGCAATCGCCTTGGCTGATACAGTACGTAGGGGCACAGCCCACGGGAAATGAGTGGCCATATCTAACACCACCAAAATATAGACAAAACCCCTCCGGGACTTGGGAAGCGGTCCTACAATATCCATAGCCAGCCGGCCTAACGGGACCCCAATGCGTGGGCAAGGGACATAAAGGCGCCCGCTCCGGCCCTCTCTCCGCTACCTTCTGACAGAGTCCACAGGAATTGCAGTACCCCTCCACTTCCTTATAAACCCCTGGCCAATAGAACCTTCTTAAAACCTGGTCCAGAGTACCCTGTGTTGCCTTATGCCCTCCCAGAGGATGATCATGAGCTAATATTTTGTATTTATTTTGTTACATTTGTACCCCGCGCTTTCCCACTCATGGCAGGCTCAATGCAGTAGGCAATGGAGGGTTAAGTGACTTGCCCATAGTCACAAGGAGCTGCCTGTGCCGGGAATTGAACTCAGTTCCTCAGTTCCCCAGGACCAAAGTCCACCACCCTAACCACTAGGCCACTCCTCCACTAATCTCATTATCAGGCTACGAAACCCCTTGGGTATCACCAACTGTTTCTGACATCCCTTCCCTGCTGTCGAGTTAACTCTAAATAGCAGCCCCCTCTCCACCACAAAGTGCGGGAAAGAGCCCCCCTCACCTTCCCGGGCCCTACTCCAGGCATATTGCAAGGTACCATCAGACTCCTGCTCCCTCGGGAAAGATGGAAACTGCTCTATGAGGTCCCCCGGGTCCCTTGGAAAATCTCCTTCCCCCTCGACCTCTGTCATAGCCTGCCGCCTTCTCCATTGAGCTCCTTTTTTTTGTCGGCCCCCTTTCCTACTTTTCCCTGGAGTACCTAAAATCTCCGGATGAAAGGGGAAAACCTGATCCAAAGGGAGAACCTCCCCACCCTCCTGCTGAGCTTGACTCTGAGCCCGGGTAGTTACAAAGGCTTTTCCCCCTTCACATATTGGGAAAACGGAACCCAGTCCCTCCCCAGTATCAGGTCCTGAGGCAGCCGAGGAAGCACCGCTACTAATATCTGGTGTGCCCCCATAGGCCCTTTTATGGTCACCCAATGTAAAGGGTATCTTGTACTAGCCCCATGAATACATTGAATAGCTACCTCACCAGGACTAGACCCTCCCTGTTCGTTCTTTCCCTTACTTTTACGGGACCATAACCTCCTCGAAAACATAGATTGATCAGCTCCCGAGTCTAATAGGGCCTCCACCTTCAACCCCCTCACCTCCACGACCTGAGATAAGGGATGTGTAACCTGCTTGTAAGAGTGAGAAGTAAAGCCCTCTTTGGCCCTGCAATCTTTCCTTAAGTATCCTTTACGCCCACACCTATAGCAAATCCGATCCCCGGCATACCCCGAGACCTCCACTCCCCTTTCTCCCTTACTAGCCGGTACACTCCTTGCCTGCAGAGGCCTAGACCCTGTTATAGAGCTTTCTTTCCCCGCCCGCACCCCTCTCCCACCCGCATGCTGTGACTCTAGAAAGCATTCCATACTTTTAACTGCTTCATCCAAGGACCCACATCCCCGCCTATTCAAATCCCTTTTTAATTCTTCCGGTAAGACCTCCAGAAACTGCTCCAACACCAGCTCTAACTTTACTTGTGTCAATGAGCTTTTTTCTGGTTCCAACCATTAATTTCTGGGCCAAAGCCCTGGGCGTCTCCCCCTCTGCCCACCTCCATTCTCTAAATCTCCGCTGGTATGACTGCTTACTTAGTCCATACCTGTCCAAAATAGCCCATTTCAGTTTAGCATAATCCGCAATCTCTACAGCAGGGAGACTGCGAAAAGCCGCCAAGGCCTCCCCAGACAACGCCGGAGCCAGCCTCATAGTCCATTGCCCCCCTGGCCAGGCTGCAGCCACCGCTACCCGTTCAAATGCCCCCAGGTAATCCTCAATGTCGTCCTTATTAGACAGCTTACCCCAGGGTAACCAGTTCATTCCCATCATGCCTCCTGGCAAAGGTCCTCCTCCAGTTGCAGCTCCCTCTGGCACTGTCGGCCCAGCCTGTACCCATGCTCCTCCTTTCAACAACTCTTGACAAAGTTCCAGAAGCGGCTGTTGCTGAGCCCTCGAGGCAGCCAAGGAGTCCTCCATCAGCTTGTGTGCCAGTTCCTGTTGTTTTTGGAATTGATGGGCCATGAAGGAAAACATCTCCTTTGGATCCATGGTGGCCAGCCTTCTTCTCACCTAGACAGACCAAAGAGAAACAACATCCAAGTGCAGCTGCTTTTATAGGCCTGCCACCCTGCAGCACCACACATGCATAAGCAAAACTCCTCCCGGCCCTGCTATATGCTCACCGGATGGCCAAGGATTTCGCGCCTTGCGTCTCCTTCTCTTGGAGAACAAGGTAGTTCTGTCGAATCCCACCACTGCCACCAAATGTCAGCCTGCACATCTCCGTGCTGTCTGCTCTCGATCCGACACCTCTCTGTGCTGTCCGCTCTCCACTCAACACCTCTCCGTGCTGTCCGGTCTCGTCTTAACACCTCTCCGTGCTGTCCGCCTTCACCCACACAATTGGGGCTAATCCACCTCCTAAGAGGAACTGCTTCTGTTCACTTGCAAAAAGTAATTATTCACAGTAGTATATTTATTCTGCAGAGTACTTTATTCCACAGCGGTACCAGCAGGAAAACAGTATGTCCACTGTACTACAGCTGCTGGCCTCTGTGCACCTTGCTTCACTTCTCCAACACACAGCAATCAACAACAGTTGAGAACAGTTCAGTCTTAGAACTCGCTAACAACTTGGGATCAACCTGTGGATCAGTCTATTCCTCTTCTCCTTTCTTCTACTGCCTAGGAGTTGTAGGCATTTTCACCACCCTCATTTGCCAGACACCAACACTCTGACAACCTCCCACCAATGTTCAGACTGACCTCCTTCAGGTAATTAATTCCCACAGTTCCATGAAGCCAGACCGCATCTAGGCATTGTCACTTAGCGGCCCCAAATCTCTGGCTTCTCTCTCTCTGCAGTCTCTTCCTTTTCCACCTCTCTTTGTCCTGAGCAAAAGAACTCCATTTGCTCCTCACCAACCTCTTTCCTTTCGCTTTCCTCCCCTAGTTCAATCTCCTCCCACTCCATGGAGTCTTCCCCCACCCTCTCTCCCAGGTGCTGCTCCTCCCCCTGATTATCCTCCATCTCCCAATCACCCCCTGACTCTACTACCTGCTGGGAGTTGTGGTACTGTTTCTCTTGTTCCCTCCTCCCTTGCAAGTGTTGCTGGGCTCTGTAGTTCTCTTCCCTTTTCATCAGTCTCCTACTCCCTTTTCCCCTCTGAGGGTTTTTCTCCTTTCCTCGCTTACTGTCACTATCAGCTCTTCTCTGCCTTCCTTCTACCTCCTCCTTACATACCCCCCCCCCCCCCCCCACCGCTTAAGAATCTTTTACCCTCCCGGGGCTTGACTCCTTCATCCTCCTGACTGGCCATTCGGGACAAAATATCTACATTCCCCAACAGCTTCCCCGCCCGATGCTCCACCCGGAACTGAAAGGGTTGTAAGGCCAGGTACCAACGTATAAGTCTGGCATTAGCATTCTTCATCTGCATTAACCATTTCAGGGGGGCATGATCCGTAATGAGCCTAAAGGGACGTCCCTCTAAGTAGTATTGGCACATTTGTGGCCCACTTAATGGCCAGACACTCCCTCTCAATTGTGGCGTACCCTTTTTCATGAGGAAGGAGTTTACGGCTCAAATATAACACCGGATGCTCCTCCCCGTCAACTGACCTCCTTCAGGTAATTAATTCCCACAGTTCCATGAAGCCAGTCCGCATCTAGGCATTGTCACTTAGCGGCCCCAAATCTCTGGCTTCTCTCTCTCTGCAGTCTCTTCCTTTTCCACCTCTCTTTGTCCTGAGCAAAAGAACTCCATTTGCTCCTCACCAACCTCTTTCCTTTCGCTTTCCTCCCCTAGTTCAATCTCCTCCCACTCCATGGAGTCTTTCCCCACCCTCTCTCCCAGGTGCTTCTCCTCCCCCTGATTATCCTCCATCTCCCAATCACCCCCTGACTCTACTACCTGCTGGGAGTTGTGGTACTGTTTCTCTTGTTCCCTCCTCCCTTGCAAGTGTTGCTGGGCTCTGTAGTTCTCTTCCCTTTTCATCAGTCTCCTACTCCCTTTTCCCCGCTGAGGGTTTTTCTCCTTTCCTTGCTTACTGTCACTATCAGCTCTTCTCTGCCTTCCTTCTACCTCCTCCTTACAGTGCACATGCACACATAAGTGCTGAAAATCCTCTTAAAGTGCTATTATGTAAAGATGCATCTAATACTCCATTATATGGGTATTAATCTGTTCGTGAGCCCTTGTGCTTAGACCGAGGCTAGGAAGGATCTTGGTCAAGACCTAGGGCAGACCAAACGGGCGCTACGCAATACCACAGCCACAAAGCGCCGCACACTCAGGACACACAACTTACATATAGGGTATTTGACAGGTGGGCATATACATGGGCAGAGCATGAACAGGACTCTAAATTGTGCATATATCTCCAGCATTTAAGCCTGAGCATTTATACCATTTTCACTACTGGCATAAGTGCTCGTGCTAGCCAGTTATGCTAGTATTCTACGAAGATGCCTACTTTCCTTTACAGAATAGGCTCCTAATAGGTACCTTTGGCATATAAGTACACTGTTATTGAATTGAGCTTTAACCCCCTAATTCTATAGAAAGCACTAAAAATTGTGTGTGAAAATTTGGGTGCACACCTAATTTGCACGTGTATTTTAATTGAATAATGAGCTAATTAGCACCAATACTTGTTTTTTTTAACAAGCAACTATTAGCACTTATTAGATTCAATTAACATGTACATGTGTATACTTAGGTGCAGGATCCATGTCTAAAATTTAACCATGAGTCAAAAAGGGGGTGTTGAAATGGGATGGCTTTGGGTGGATTGGGGGGTGTGACTTTTAGTTATGTACATAATTTTAGAATAAGGGGGCTCCGTGCCTAAATATAGATGTGGGCATTTGCATCACATTTTTGTTGGTGCAAATAGCCGTGCCTATATGTAAGTGCAATCCCTGGGCGTAAGTGCTATTCTATAAACAGCGCCTAACTTTAGGTATGAATTATAGAATACCACTATGCAATTTTTTTAGGTGCCAATTATTTAGGCATCATTTACAGCATCCCCACCCCCAAGTGATTAATATACTAGTTAAGAAGGGTGAACTGAGGTATTTTTCGCCACTTGAAAAAACCTTTCTATATCAGCAAGTTATAGATCTACATGTAAAGTTTAGATTTTATCATGTGTTGTAGCTCAAGGGCTTGTAGGTAAACTTTTACAGTGTCATCACTTTTGTCTTCCAGCTACTGTGCATTCTTTCAGCTAAGGCTTTTAAATAGCATGCATACTGATTTAAGGCAGATGTTCACATTATAGGAGTCAGCAAGTGTATATTTAGTAGAGAGTGGAGCTCAGAATAGAATGTCATTTGTAGGTCCACTAAAGATGAATTTGCATTGACATTCCTATATGTACATGTGCTGACTCACTAATTTTAGCACAAACATGCTAATGACATCAGGAACAGGCTTAGCAAATGGTGTATACTGAAGAAGGGCCTTAGGCGCATAGCACATGGGAATAAGCCTGGGAAACATTTTCAGGGTAGTTTCAGATCAATCACATATTCAGTTTGTTTTCGGATATCAACTTTTGTCTTTCATTTGTTTCCATTGACGTCAGTTGGGTATTCAGTGGGGTTTTTCCATCTATTTTCAATTAAGCTGCTTAAACATAGAGTTGAGGGATAGCCCAGTGCTTAGTACAGTAGGCAAGAAATCAACAAAGCCATAGCTCAATTACCACCAATGCTCCCTTTCCTCAGGTGGAAACTCAGAAAGTAATTCACCTTGAAGGTGTAAAATATAAGTATTTTTTTAGGGCTCAATATTCAGATCATGGTGGTCAGTGAATTTTAAGGTGCTAGCCACCATGGGCAAAAGTTGATCTGGATATTCAGTGCTGGGCTAATCCAGGCGCTGGCGTAGAATAACTGAGTACTTTTTACCGCAGTGGGTATAAAGCCCCAAAACAAACATGGCAATGCGGTAAAAGAACTTTTATCGCATGGCCATGCGGCAGGGAGCCTTTACCGCCACCCATTGAGGTGGCAATAAGGGCTCTTGCAGTAACCCGGTGGTAATCAGGCAGTGCATGGCGATGCCCGATTACTGCTGGGTTACTGCCAATCAAACCATTGCTGCGGCTTTTCTTTTTCCCCCGGAAATGGCACACGCTTGGGGCGGGACTACCACGGGCGGCTGTGTTGGGCTGGCGGTAGTCCCGATTTAGCGTTCACTAAGCCCACGTTGGGCTTACTGATGCTTTCTAAAAGACCCCTTTAGAGCTGAATCCATGGAAACTATTCATGCCAGTGAAATAAACCGCTAAAGGAGATCATTGAAGTAGTATGGGCTGTGCCATTGATTAGGGACCAAAAGTTGATTCAAATAAGCTCCTTTAGGTGCATATCAACCTTCTGCTGCTCAGAGGATAATTATTTACTGGCCTCTACATTGTGCAGCTTCTATGGTATGCCACAAGTCTTTGCCCTCTCCTTCAAAGGAGCACAGACTTAGTGAGCATCACACTGATCAAGAACAAGGAAGTGTTCTTTTGGTGGTCGCAATGACTATAGAGGGTGACCAAAACAAATGGAGTTTCACTTTATTCAGGACCTACTCCATGAGTTTGTGAGAGATGGGAGAGCATTTTCGATATGATGTCTAAATCCGATTTTGGATGTTTTGGGAAAAACATCCAAAAATCCAGTATCAAACATGGCCATATTCAAACCAGAAAAACATTCAACTTTTTTTTTTTCAAACATGGCCACTTGCTACATGTTTTTGTGATCTGTGCGTCTATCTTCTAGGACTATGTTTGGGGGGGGGGGGGGGGAAATCCACCCAGGGGAAAAAGTACAAAAACAAGCCACTGAGATGTATGGGGGGTAGGCCAGCATTCTTAGTTGCCAAACAGACATCCCAGCAGAGCAGTGGGGCACCCTAGCGAGCACTGTAATGGACTTCACATAAAAGGTCCCTGTTCATTGGCAGCAGCCCAACAGCTCACATTTCCCTGAGTCTGTGACACAGGGTTTCTGTGGTATGCTTAAAACGAAACCCAAATTGATAAAGGTCCAAAATCCTTTTTTCAATAACCAATTGCAGCTGAGATAAAGCTATCATCTAACACTTGTTCTTTCTTACATGATTGGCACATGTCAAGTTCTGTCTCTTTTAAAGAAATTTTAGTCTATATTATACTCTCAACATCTCATTTCTGATTTTCCAATCAAAGCCTACCAAATAAGCAAAACCTTGGGAGGACTTTTGACTCAGAAAAAGAAAAATGACTCTATTGTGGGGCATTTAACCTGTCAGCACTGTTCTTGGTGCTCATTTGCCATTGAAGGAGTGAGTTGCCCCACCCCTGCCGCTGCTCCCCCTCCACCTCCCCTGAGGTCGCTGCCGCTCCCACCTCCACCCCCCCCCCCCCCCCGAGGTCACCGCCGCCGCTCCCCCCTCCACCTACCTCCCTCCATCCACCACCGGACCGAACCCCCTGCATTGAAATCACAGCACCTCTCACCTCTGTGTGAAAGTGCTGCAGGCAGCAGGGCAGCAGATCGCTTCCCTTTGCACCTCCTTCCCTCCCTGTGTCCCGCCCTCACGGAAGTTACGTCAGATGAGGGTGGGTCACAGGGAGGGAAGGAGGCCTGAAGGGAGGCAATCTGCTGTCCTGCTGCCTGCAGCGCTTTCACACAGAGGTGAGAGGCGCTGTGATTTCAATGCAGGGGGCCCGGCCCGGTGGCAGACGGTCAACAATGGAGGGCGGGTGGGACTGCAGCGCTGGGCCCCCCTTGGAGGCCCAGGCCCAGGGAATTTTGTCCCTCCTGCCCCCCCCCCCTCTCGGCAGCCCTGGAAAGAAGCCTGGAACCATGTTACACAGGCAACCATTGTGAACTGCTACAAGCGGGCAAGCTTTGTTAGGGATGTGGAGAGGGACGAAACAAATGCAGCTGTTGCAAATACATCAGAAGAACAGGCTATTGACATCCCAGCCGGTGTTACTGAAGAGGAGTTTCATCACTACGTAGCTGTTGATTACGATCTACAAACAGCTGACGACAGCACTGATGTCCAGATATGTGCCTACACGCTGCCAACAGCTGATGATGAAATGGATGATGAAATGAGCAGCGAGGCACATGCTGATGAAATTCAACAACCTCCTGTCACTTTTGCAGGAGCGCTGGAGAGTCTCAACACCGTGCTTGCCTATCTGGAGGTCACTGGATGTCAGTGCTATGTCAGTTTTTACCATCTGGCAGACGTGGTCTATGGAACTCACAGACACAAGAGCGTACAGAGGACTATGACTGATTACTTCAAGTAAGCCTAACGTCAGTTAACGGAGACTGTATACTGTACGTATAATAGACAGTACTGTACATATGTTTATCAGATGTCAAGCTTCTTTGTTGGGTCACAACGGTTAAGTGCACGCTCCGGTTAACTACATCTATTTCTTTGGTCCCAGACCCCCTTGCACTTAAGCGGATTGCACTGTACTGTTTCTTTCATATCTTTGGGGGGGTGGGAGGGGGCCAGTGACCACTGGTGGAATAAGGGGGCTCATGCCCTAATCCCTCCAGTGGTCACCTGGTCATTTAGGGCACCTTTTTGTGACTTAGGTGTGATTGAAGCAGGTCTAGATCACAAGGTTTAACTTTTACCCTGGATGTTTTTGCTTTGTGCCATTATGGCAGAAAAACATCCAAGTTTTGAGAATACCCAAATTCTGCTCCCAACACACCCCCTTGTGATTTGCAAGCACTACACAGAAAAATGTCTCAAATCCAAGTTTCAAAAATCATGATTTGGAAGTTTGTCGGAGAAAAATGTCCAAATACCACTTTGTCATTTTTGACTAAAAATGGCTTCATGCATTATGTTTTACCATGGTATGTGCATAGGAAATGTTTGTGGTTCATATAGAGATATGCATTTGCTTGAAATGTTTCTTAGCTAGGGAATGTCAACATAATTTCTAACCTGGAGCAATAGGCCCTTTCCAGTTGTCCTTAAATCTGAGATTGTTTTGCCTTTGTTAATAGTTATCAGGCACCAGCCAGCCTTGAACCTGTAACTCTTGGGGGTAGAGGGCAGCTGTCTTACAGGTGGAGCTACTTTGCCTCTTGGGAGTCTGCCTGTAGCCAGACAATTCCTGTATGTATGTATGTGTGTATTTCCTTATTTTAAATATTCATAACCCACCTATCTTAAAATCAATGTCTATTACAATAAAACATGCATAAATGAAAACAGAGAAATAAAAATTTCTGCTCGGGGCAGGCTTGAGCATTTCTGCTGCACCTCTAGGCTTGTTTTTTCTTCTTTCATTTGGTTCCTGTTTTGTTTTGCCTTACTTCCTGAGGGCTCAGGATTTATAAGTACAGTACATAAGCCTTGCTACACTGGGGCAGGCTGAATGTCTGTCAAACCCAGAATCCTGTTTCCAACGGTGGCCAATCCAGGTTACAAGTAACTGGCAAGGATCTCAAAACAGTAAAATACATTTTATGCTGCTTATCCTAGAAATAAGCAGTGGATTTTTCCCTAGTCCATCTTAATAATGGCTTATGGACTTTTCTTTTAGGAAGCTATCCAAACTTTTTTTTAAACTCTGCTAAGCTAACTGTTTTTACCCCATTCTCTAGTAACGAATTCCGGAGTTTAATTACAAATTGAGGGAAGAAATATTTTCTCAAATTTGTTTTAAATTTACTACTTTGTAGTTTCATTGCGTACTCCCTAGTCCTAGTATTTTTGGAAAAAGTAAACAAGCAATTCACATCTACCCGTTCCACTCCAGTCATTATTTTGTAGACCTCTATCATATCTCCCCTCAGCTGTTTTTTCTTCAAGCTGCTTTAATCTTTTCTCTTAGGGAAGTCGTCCCATCCCCTTTATCATTTTCGTTGCCCTTCTCTACCTTTTCTAAATCTATTATATCTTTTCTGATAGCGGTGACCAGAATTGCATACAGTTTTTGAGGTGCAGTTGCACCATGGAGTGATAGAAATGCATTATAACATCCTCATTTTTGTTTTCCATTCCTTTCCTAATATCTAACATTCTATTTGCTTTCTTAGCTGCCGCCGTACACTGAGCAGAGGGTTTCAACGTATCATCAATGATGACATCTAGATCCCTTTCCTGGTCGGTGACTCCTAATGCAGAACCTTGCATTATGTAACTATAATTCGGGTTCCTCTTTCCCACATGCATCACTTTGAACTTGCTCACATTAAACATCATCTGCCATTTGGATGCCCAGTCTCGTAAGGTCCTCTTGTAGTTTTTCACAAACCTCTTGCAATTTAACAACATTGAATAACTTTGTGTCCTCAGCAAATTTAATTACCTCACTAGTTACTCTCATCTCTAGATCATTTATAAATCTGTTAAAAAGCAGCAGTCACAGCACAGACCCCTGGGGAACCCCACTATCTACCCTTCTCCATTGGGAATACTGATCATTTAACCCTACTCTGTGTTTTCTATCTTTTAACCAGTTTTTAATCCACAATAGGAGAGTACCTCCTATCCCATAACTCTCCAATTTCCTCTGGAGTCTTTCATGGTGTAGGTTGTCTAATGCCTTTTGAAAATCCAGATACACAATATCAACCAGCTCACCTTTATCCACATGTTTGTTCATCCCTTCAAAGAAATGTAGTAACATAGTAGATGACGGCAGAAAAAGACCTGCACGGTCCATCCAGTCTGCCCAAGAAATGTGCCACTTTTTTGTGTATACCTTACCTTGATTTGTACCTGTCTTTTTCAGGGCACAGACCGTACAAGTCTGCCCAGCACTATCCCCGCCTCCCACCATCGGCTCTGGCACAGACCGTATAAGTCTGCCCAGCACTATCCCCGCCTCCCAACCACCAGCCCCACCTCCCACTACCAGCTCTGTTATCCAATCTTAGCTAAGCTCCTGAGGATCCATTTCTTCTGAACAGGATTCCTTTATGTTTATCCCACGCATGTTTGAATTCCATTACCGTTTTCATCTCCACCACCTCCCGCGGGAGGGCATTCCAAGCATCCACCACTCTCTCCGTGAAAAAATACTTCCTGACATTTTTCTTGAGTCTGCCCCCCTTCAATCTCATTTCATGTCCTCTCAAATATTAATACCTTTCAAATATTTGAACGTCTGTATCATATCACCCCTGTTTCTCCTTTCCTCCAGGGTATACATGTTCAGGTCAGCAAGTCTCTCCTCATACATCTTGTAACGCAAATCCCATACCATTCTCGTAGCTTTTCTTTGCACCGCTTCGATTCTTTTTACATCCTTAGCAAGATATGGTCTCCAAAACTGAACACAATACTCCAGATGGGGCCTCACCAACGACTTATACAGGGGCATCAACACCCCCTTTCTTCTGCTGGTCACACCTCTCTCTATACAGCCTAACAACCTTCTAGCTATGGCCACCGCCTTGTCACACTGTTTCATCGCCTTCAAATCCTCAGATACTATCACCCCAAGATCCCTCTCTCCATCCGTACCTATCAGACTCTCCCCGCCTAACACATACGTCTCCCGTGGATTTCTATTCCCTAAGTGCATCACTTTGCATTTCTTTGCATTGAATTTTAATTGCCAAACCTTAGACCATTCTTCTAGCTTCCTCAGATCCTTTTTCATGATTTCCACTCCCTCCCGGGTGTCCACTCTGTTACAGATCTTAGTATCATCCGCAAATAGGCAAACTTTACCTTCTAACTCTTTGGCAATGTCACTCACAAATATATTGAACAGAATCGGCCCCAGCACCGATCCCTGAGGCACTCCACTACTCACCTTTCCCTCCTCCGAGCGAATTCCATTCACCACCACCCTCTGGCGTCTGTCCGTCAACCAGTTCCTAATCCAGTTCACCACTTCGGGTCCTATCTTCAGCCCATCCAGTTTATTTAAGAGCCTCCTGTGGGGAACCATGTCAAAGGCTTTGCTGAAATCTAAGTAGATTACGTCCATAGCTCGTCCCTGATTCAATTCTCCTGTCACCCAATCAAAGAACTCAATGAGATTCGTTTGGCACGATTTCCCTTTGGTAAAACCATGTTGTCTCGGATCTTGCAACTTATTGGCTTCCAGGAAATTCACTATCCTTTCCTTCAGCATCGCTTCCATTACTTTTCCAATAACCGAAGTGAGGCTTACCGGCCTGTAGTTTCCAGCTTCTTCCCTATCACCACTTTTGTGAAGAGGGACCACCTCCGCCGTTCTCCAATCCCTTGGAACCTCTCCCGTCTCCAAGGATATATTAAACAAATCTTTAAGAGGACCCACCAGAACCTCTCTGAGCTCCCTCAATATCCTGGGGTGGATCCCGTCCAGTCCCATGGCTTTGTCCACCTTTAGCTTTTCAAGTTGTTGATACACACTTTCTTCCGTGAACGGTGCTCTATCCACTTCATTCTCATTTGTACTATTTCCAGTCCATCGCGGTCCTTCTCCAGGATTTTCTTCTGTGAAAACAGAACAAAAGTATCTATTTAGCAAATTGGCTTTTTCTTCATCATTATCCACATAGCGGTTCGCAGTATCTTTTAGTCTCACAATTCCCTTTTTAGTCATTCTCCTTTCACTAATATACCTGAAGAATTTTTGTCACCCCTCCTTACATTTCTAGCCATTTGTTCTTCCGCTTGCGCTTTTGCCAGTCGTATCTCTCTCTTGGCTTCTTTCAGTTTCATCCGGTATTCCTCCATGTGTTTCTTTTCTTGAGTTTTTCTGTATTTCAGGAACACCAACTCTTTAGCCTTTATTTTCTCAACCACTTGCTTGGAGAACCATATCGGTTTCCTTTTTCTCTTGCTTTTATTTACTTTCCTTACATAAAGGTTTGTGGCCCTATTAATAGCTTCTTTCAGCCTGGACCACTGTCATTCCACTTCTCGTACTTCCTCCCAGCCCATCATCTCCTTCCTCAGGTATTCCCCCATTTTACAAAAGTCAGCATGCTTGAAATCCAGGACTTTGAGTTTTGAGTGGCTGCTCTTCACTTTAGCTGTTATATCAAACTAAACCGTTTGATGGTCACTGCTGCCCAGGTGGGCACCCACTCGGATATTTGACACGCTATCCCCATTTGTGAGCACCAGATCCAGTGTTGCTCCCTCCCTCGTGGGTCCCATCACCATTTGTCTGAGCAAAACACTTTGGAAAGCATCCACGATCCCTCTACTTCTTTCCGATTCTGCAGACGAAACCTTCCAATCTACATCCGGCAGATTGAAATCGCCCAGCAACAGCACCTCTCTCTTGCTTCCCAACTTTTTAATATCTGCGATCAGGTCTTTATCTAATTCCTCCAATTGTGTTGGAGGTCTGTAGACAACACCCACATGGACAGAGGTTCTATCATCTCTTTTTAAGGTGATCCATATCGCTTCTTCCTTTCCCCAGGTCCCTATCATTTCAGTCGCTGTGATATCATTCCTCACATACAGAGCTACTCCTCCACCTTTACGACCCTCTCTATCCTTCCTAAATAGATTATAGCCTGGTATGTTTGCATCCCATTCATGGGAACCATTGAGCCACGTCTCCGTGATTGCAACAACATCCAAGTCTGCCTCCAACATCAGGGCCTGAAGGTCATTTCTATAGCGCTACTAGCTGTACACAGCAGGTACTTTTCTTTGTCCCTAAAGTGTTCACAATCTAAGTTTCTGTACCTGGTGCAATTGAGGGCTAACTGACTTGCCCAAGTTCACAAGGAACTGCAGTTTGAATTGACCCCAGGTCACCAGGATCAAAGCCTGCTGCATTAACCGTTAGGCTACTCCTCCACCCACAACCAGCTTGTCGCTCCTGTGTTTACTCTTGGAATTAGATGTCCACTAGTGTGAAGAGAAGGATGAGGTCATCTACGGTCGTTGATAGGTCTTGCCCCACTAATTCATTTTTGATCCAGGAGGACAAACCCTGCCAGAGGATGGCCACCAAGCTCTCTTTATTCCACTCCAGCTCAGAGGCTAGGGTTCAGAACCAAATGGTGTAATTGCCCAGAGTTTGTGATGATTGCCGCAGGCAAAGCAAATCAGAGGCTGTGGATGAGGTCTTTCCTGGTTCCTTGAAGAATCTTTGAAACTGACCCAGGATCTCATCCAAGTTATTCAATATTAAATTGTTTCACTCCCAGATTGGTGAAGGCCAAGCGAGAGCAGGACAGGTGAGAAGTGAGGTGAGGTATATCATTCTGTCTCTGTCAGACGTGAAGTCCTTCACTTGTAGCTTGAAGATTATCTGGCATTCGTTGAGGAACCCCAGGCTGAATTTCGGGCCGCTGAACCTCAGTGGGAGTTCTACAAGGACACCCAAGGCTCCAGAAGCAACAACAAGACCAGAATGAACAATGGCAGGTGGAGGAGCCACAGATTGTGGTATGCCAATGTTCTGGAGATGGTCTAACAGCTGGGTCAAATTTTGGACAGCGCCAAATAACTGTTGCATCTGGAGAGCTAGCTGCTGTAGTAACTGCAAGGCCGGTGAATCCGTTGAGCCCATGGCCTTTGCAATCTGTCACAATATGAGGTGAGTGGAAACCTTGGGCTGACACAGGGCTCCTAACCCAAGGGTCAGGAGGCTCCCACTGACGACAGATGAATCACTGCCCAGCAGATGTAGAAAACTGGAACAATGGAGCAGAGAACTGGAGCACTGGAGCTGGAAATGTGGAGCAGAGGACTGGAGCACTGGAACTGGAACTGCAGAACAGAGGAGTGGAAGGCAAGACAGGGACAAGGCAAGGTAGTCATCACAGAAATTGGTAGATATAGCAGGAACAAGACAAGGTACTCTTTGTGGGGACAGGAGGTAGGCAAAGCTAAGCAGGAGATGAGATAAGGCACAGTTCTTGTGACCTGTTGTGAAGGCAAGGTGGAAGGGAGGTCTGAGAGCTTAAATACCCCTCCCTGGGGGAAGTCACGGAAGGGCGCAGCCTTCTGCTTCAACCTCCTGCCCCTTTAAAACAAGAGCTTCAGCACACGCGGGTGTCTAATGACACCAGCATTGGGAGCGAGGCTAGGGTGCAAGAAGTGCTGTCTCAAATGACTCAGCGAGAATGGGTGGAGACAGGAGCCCTGAAAATGCCTGAGGTGAGTCAGGGGCCTGATGCACAGCCATGGCTGTGATGAAGAATAAATGACTTGTGCAGGGTCACAAGGAGCTGCAGTTGGAATCAAATCCTGTTCCCTTAGTTCTCAGTCCACTACACTGACCAGTGGGCCACTCCTCTACTTCAGCTGTACATCTCTAGCCTCTACTCCAAAAGATCATGAGGTTGATCCTTAGTAAAGCTAGAACCAACCAAGAAAAAATATGTGCTATGTTCCTAGTTCCTTAGACTACAACAGGTGTTGAAAGTAAATGGGGGGTTTAGGTTATTTGGGCCCCATGTCCGCCCATTGAGTTAGTATAGAGCAGGGGTTCTCAACCCAGTCCTTGGACACACCTAGTCAGATTTTCATGATATCCACAATGAATATTCATGAGATAAATTTGCATACAATGGAGGCAGTGCATTAAAATTTATCTCATGCATGTTTTTTGTGGATATCATGAAAATCTGACTGGCCTAGTGTGCCCAAGGACTGAGTTGAGAATCCCTGGTACAGAGGCATTCTACCCAAGAATGGCTTAATTCACTGTGTGTGATTATTCATCTAAAAACAAATGCACATTTGTATTGCCTATTTTTGTACATTTCTACAATCAGATTAAATAATGTAATATGTATCCAATGATGCTGAATGCTAATAAGTTCAATGTCCTTTCATATGAACAAAACATATTTTTTACTTCATGAATTAAAATAAGCACTTGGGGCAAATGCTTTGGCCCTCCAGGGTAGGATTTCAAGAAGACTCTGTGATCTGTGTTCCATCTAATTTAAAACTTGTCCAAGTTATCTAATAAAAGAAGCAGATATTTGGAAAGAGGGGAACATTGTGTTTCGTTTACAAGTAGCATGAACTAATAAGCTGAGATGTAGGTTGGCACAGAGCCCAGTATCATATTCAAGGCATCTTACATTTTGGGTCAACTGGTAATGATCATGTCAAAAATCTGTTGTGTTCTTCTGCCAACAAAAAGTCAGAAGAAAGGTAAATGAGAGAGCTAGAAGGAAATGGTGTAAGTCTGAAAATATAGCAGGACCAAATTTGATTTGATATGCCTTCCTTAAGAATTCCAAATGTAAAATTTGTTTTTTTACCAGGCTTAAATTGCACATGTGACACAAAGATAGTAAAATAATTTGAGATGCATTGATAAAGCTAGATCTGTCTTTTTAATGATGTGCATGCAGCCCCCTCTCATGTTCCCATTATGGAGAGGGACTCACTATGGAGCTGCCTGGACCCAATGCACTCCAGTGTAACTCTTCTTGTTCATTCCAACAAGGGGCATCAGGGAATTTAAGTAAAAGACTCAGAATTTCAAATCCATAAACTGCCCCAAACATTACTGGCACTCCAAAACACTCCAAGTAAATGTCTTTTAGTTTGATTAGAACATAGTACATACATTTCCCAGGCAAGAAATCCATAAAGTTACAAATGGTTCCCTCAACAAGTACACAATCTAGGGTTCCCTTAAGCTGGAATTTCTTCTAAACCTCCTAAAGAATGCTTCAGGAGTATATTTAATTTTTGGAGTAATCTATCTCCTGGGCCTTTGATGGACATGGCAACTGACCATACTCATATTCAGCTTCTGGACTATCTTACCACACACCCTGCAATTGAGACCGAGTTCTTCATACCTAATTCAACTGAATATATAATTTGCCTTCAATTCAGGCACCCATCTATTTATCCCAATGACTTTTTCTTACTCAGCTTGCCATTTATATATCTCAACTGCATTTGCCCTCCCTTGGCTGCCTACTAATAGGTTTCATGGTATCATACTGACATTAAGAGCATCATATCTGTTATTTGATTGTGCCTATCCTAGTGTGTCATATGCACTGTGCAGACTTTTCTGTTTATCATATCTGTATCTTAGCATGTGCCTATTGAGATGTTTCATTTGTAATATGCTGACATCATGAATATTATATCTGCTATATGAATGTGCTTTCCATGCTGCCTATTATGATGCATCATTTGTACTCAACTGTCATTTAGCATATTTTTATTATATATTCTACCTTGTTGTGTAATTGTGTATTTCTGATACTATGTTTAAAAAGTGTCATAAAGCAGCATTTGGAAAGATTTCTTCCTCAAAATGTCCAAATCAGTATTTTTGAAACCTGTTTTGTAAATGTTTTTCTTTGCATTCCGTCTCCAATGCATCCAAATCACAAGGGGCAGTGTTGGGGGCATTATGGAGGTGGGATGAGGTTGGGCTTAGGGTGTGCCTAACACCTGGATGTTTTACAGCCATAATGGAACAAAAAAAAATGTCCAGGTTGAAAATCCAAACGGTTTGGGCTAGAACTGTTTTGCGAACGAATAAGACACAAAAAGGTGCCCTAAATGACCAGATGACCACTAGAGGGAATCAGATATGACCCCCCCCCCAATACTCCCCCAGTGGTCACTGACCCCCTCCCAGCCTCCAAAGATGTGAAAAAAATGTTACTCACCAGCATCTATGACAGCCTCATATGTTATAGCCAGGTCCATTAGAGCAGTATGCAGGTCCCTGGAGTAGTCTAGTGGTCAGTGCAGTGCACTATGGAGTGGGGGATTCAAGCTCCTTTCTCCCTCTACCTGTCACACTTCTGGTGGAAACTAACCTCCGTCCCCTCCCCCCCCCAAAAGAAAACTCACCCAAACCCTACTATATCTACATATAGGTGCCCCTTTCACCCATAAGAGTTATTGTAGTGGTGTACAGTTGGGGATGTTAGGTTTTGGGTGGGTTTTGGAGGGCTCAGCAGACAAGATAAGGGAGCAACAGTGAGATGTGTACCTGGGTGCATTCATATGAAGTCCACAGAAGTGCCCCCTGGGGCCCCCCATTGCTCTTCTGGGATGTCTGGGGGACCAGTCTACTAAGAATGCTGGCCCCTCCTATGACCCAATGGCTTGATTCTGTACATTTTGCACTTGTATTTTTTTTTTTCAAAAATGGCCAAAAAAACTCCATACAAAGCACAAAACCTTGTTTGAGACGGTAAAAAAAAAAAAAAAGAAAAGGGATAGACGTTTTTCTTTTTCAAAAATGGGTTTATTTCCTAGTCAAATTTGGGATGTTTAGCGCAAAACGTCCAAAGTCAGACACCATAGTGAAAATGCCTCTCCACGTCATGTTATTCATATTTTTAGGATTCAATATGCCTTTTCCAAGTTTACCTCATTGATCTTATTTATGTTTATATTTGATCATTTCACTATTGTTATGTTAACAAAATTATAAGTTGTACCTCCTTGGGTGAATCTTTTCATAAAGGCAGTAAATAAATCCTAAATCATAATAAACAAATATTATGCCTGAAATCCAATATTTTGCCAATGTTCTATCTGCTCATGATCACAAGTTTGAGCCAAGGGACACTGTTCTCTCATGAAACTTCTTGGACTCTCCTGGATTTCTCTGGATGGGCACCACATGGGCACTCTATATTCCTTTTATTTTCCTTCGGTGGTTTGGCATCAGGTAGGCACCTAAGACCCTTTCATTAGGTGAACCAGCCTGTCTCCTAGAGTGCAAAAATTTTGAGGCAGCCAGCAAAATCTCAGAAACCTCTGGTGCTCTCAACTCACTTTTTAGTAAGACATAGCACTGAATACAAACATTTTTTAAAAATTGGCCAGCTGGAACTCCCTGATTGCAGATCTCAGGGGTCACTAAATCAGCAATAAGGAAGTCAGATGTGCCAGCCCGCAAGTTTTAAAAATGTTTCCAAGGCTGGCACTAGGCCACAGGAAGAGCCCATGTAGCCAGCAACTGAATTCTACAGGAAGCTCAGGGATGCTGGAGGAGCCTTTCCAGCCAGTGACTGAGAACAAGAGGAAGCCTGCAGCTGCTGCCTTTAGAAAAATGAGATAAAGAAGGAAATGAATGCTGGCTAGGTGTTGCTGATGGAGAGAGAGAGAGGATACTGGCAGCATGATGGTGGTGAAAAAGAGAGTGCTGGGGGGGGGGGGGGGGATAGAGAGACAGTGTGCTGAATAAATGAGGAGTGGAGAGAGAGAAGATAGAGAGTGGGTAGCCCAAGTGGACAGAGAGAGTGCTGAGTAGGTGTTGTGTTGGAGAGACAGAGAGAGAGAGAAGGTGCAGAGCAAGAGAGAGAGAGAGAGAGAGAGAAAAAGAGAGAGAGAGAGAGAGAGAGATGACACTGAGTTTGTGAGAGTAGAATAGAAAGAGAGAGGAGGCTAGGCACCCAGAAAGAGCACAAAAAGATTGGGTAAGGCTAATAGATGGTCAGGGACACAAGGGTAAAGTGGAGAGAAAAAAAAGTTGTTGTTTTTTTAGGTTGTTTTGAACTCCTATTCACCTGTTCAGTATCCATGTCTGTTTTAATCAATCCCACAAAATGTAATTCCCTAATTCCTTATTTGTCCTGTTTGTTGAGAAGGGACTGTCTCATATATGTTTAGTGTACAGCACTGTGTACACCTGGTAGCGCTATAGAAATGATAAATATTAGTAATAGTAGTAAGGTTAGGTGCTCAGCCTTGCTGAAAGGTGATCTATAGGGATGTGCACAAGCAAAGAATTTTGATTTGTTTTCAGACAATTTCACTTTTTCCAGATTTTTTTTGTTTTGGTTTTTTGTTTGGTTTGTTTGTTTGTTTATTTGGTTGGTTGTTTCACACATTTGCTTTAATAAAAAAATAGTAATGCATGTTAGAACTTTAACACATGCAAATTGGTTGAAACACAGAAACAGGGAAAATGATAGGCTGTATGATCTTTATGCACTATCTGGCCTGCCCATTCACATGAATTACTAAGCTCTACAAACCCTTCCTCTCTGTCAGATATCCTCTTTAGTTGTCCTATACTTTCTTGAATTCATATGCTACACTCATGTCCACCACCTTCACTGGATAGTCATTGCATGCATACATTCCTGAGTCTACTCTCTTTCACCTTTATCCTATGACCCTTTGTTCCAGTTTCCTTTCAATAAAAGAGGCCTGCCTTCTGTACATTTATAACACAAAGCCATTTAAATGTTTCTATTCTATGCTCTAGCGTACCAAGGGTGGGACAATGGGGGTGGTTCACCCTGGGCGCAAGCAGTAAGGAGATACTCTGAGGAGGCGCATGGCTGTTGGCTCTGCCAGTCCCTGACACCTACTAATGTCAACTTTCTGTTCTGAGGGGTAAGGGGGTGTACACTGCCCCAGGTGTCATCTGAGGTAAGTATGTCACTGATCCTATGTCCCCTCTTTTATCTTTCTTCCAAAGTATGCAAATTTAGATCTTTATGTCTGTGCCCATATGTTTTATGACAAAGACTACTGACCATTTTAGCAGCTGCCCTCTGGATCAACCTCATCCAGTTTATACCCTTTCAAAGCTGCAGTCTCCAGAATTCTATGCAGCGCTTTAGGGGGTCTTTTATTTAATTATTTGTTACATTTATATCCCACATTTTCCCACCTATTTGCAGGCTCAATGTGGCTTACATAGTACCGTAAAGGCGTTCGCCAAGTCCGGTAGAGAAACAAATACAAGGTGATGTTGTGGTCGGATAAAGGTTCATGTGTTTCAGGTACCATGGGGATTGAAGAGAGGAAAGGTTATATAAGGGGCATAATCAAATGGGGTCAACCATCTCTAAGGGCGCCCATCTCTAAGGATGTCCCCACGAAGGGGCGGGGAAACCCGTATTATCGAAACAAGATGGGTGTCCATCTTTCGTTTTGATAATACGGTTGGGGACGCCCAAATCTCAACATTTAGGTTGACCTTACAGATGGTCATCCCTGGTTTGCGGCGATAATGGAAACCGAGGACGCCCATCTCAAAAATGACCAAATCCAAGTCATTTGGTCATGGGGAGAGCCAGCATTCATAGTGCACTGGTCCCCCTGACATGCCAGGACACCAACTGGGCACCCTAGGGGGCACTGCAGTGGACTAACTGATGCACTAACTGAATGGAAAAAGGCATGCAGTGGTCACTAACCACCTCCCACCCCGAAAAAAACAACTTTAAAAACTTTTGTTTGTTTTTTTAAGAGTATGGGTGAAGGATATCCTTTGCTATGCCTCCGTGATGGCAGTTGAGGATGTCCTTCGCTATTTATTTATTTATATTTTGCTCATACCTTTTTCAGTAGTAGCTCAAGGTGAGTTACATTCAGGTACATTGGATATTTCTATGCCTCCGTCCCTGCAACTGCAGTTGAGGATGTCCTTTGATATGCCTCCAAAATGTAGTATTTGTGAGAAAGATATTTCTGTGAGAAGGATGTCCATGCCTGCTATGCCTCCAACATCCCCTTTATTTATTTGGATTTTGGATCACAAGTAGCAACAGTGGGATTTGAAGTGGCCATCTCTGGATTGCAAGATCAGTGCTCTAACCACTAGGCCACTCCTCCACTCCACTCCACTCCCTGAAATTTGGCCATCCCTGGGGGGGGGGGGGGGGCAGTTGAGGACGTCCAAAATGTTTGAAAGAAGGATGTCCATGCCCTCATTATGCCTCCGCTGACACACACATACCTCCCTCCAGGGACCTGCACATAGGCGGTCGGTGGCCCAACTGTTTGGGAAGGCTAAAGGGGGCGGGATTAGGGGTGGGGCCAGAGGTGGAGCTTAAATCCATAATTGTCTAATAACACACAGAAAAAATAAATAAATAAAAATAAAAGTCACAATTAATACCTTTTATTAAATTTAGATATTAGCTATGTATCATATGTCAAAGAATAAAGTGGTTGCTCAAAGCATATACTAACCACAATCGCTCAACTGCAAAACACTATGCACAACTTTGTGCAAAAACACACTCAGAACCTTACTGTACCATAAATATTACACTGGGCAGAACCTAATACACCAATATACCACCCATATGGAAAATGCAGACCATCAACAATATGAAACAAGGGATCATAATATCACAATTCTCATGTAGAGCCACAAAACACCCTAATTCATGTTTAATGTGGGATAAAATGCCATAAATAAGTAATATATAAACTTTTAATGTTGAGCACCTGATTCTCAAAGTGGACATATTCCAAACACTATAATGAAAATAAAATAATCTTTTCTACCTTTGTTGTCTGGTGACTTTGTTTTTCTGATCATGCTGGCCAAGTATCCGATTCTGCTGCCATCTGTCCTCTTAACTCCGGTTCCAGGACTTCCTTTCTTCTTCATTTCTTGCCTTACATCCGTAAGTAAAAGCTGGGTCCTCTGCAGACTTCTGCCTATTTTCTCCATCGATGTGCAGGTTTCCCCCCTTTTCCCTCATCTCATCTCCTTCCTCTGTCTTCCCTCCCCTCCATGCATGTCCAGAATTTCTCCCCTTCATTCATGTGCATCTCCTTCCTGTCTTCCCGTCTCGCCATCCATGTCCAGCAACCCTCTTCTCCCCTCTAGCCACCCATGTCCAGCAACCCTCCTCTCTCTTCCCTGCCCTCCCCTCCATCCACCCATGTCCAGCAACCCTCCTCTCCCCTCTAGCCACCCATCCATGTCCAGCAACCCTCCTCTCTCTTCCCTGCCCTCCCCTCCATCCACCCATGTCCAGCAACCCTCCTCTCCCCTCTAGCCACCCACCCATGTCCAGCAAATCTCCTCTCCCCTGACCTCCCCTCCACCCATGTCCAGCAACCCTCCTCTCTCCCCTGCCATCCCCTCTATCCACCCATTCCAGCAATCCTCCTCTTTCCCCTGCCATCCCCTCTATCCACCCATTCCAGCAACCCTCCTCTCTCCCCTGCCATCCCCTCTATCCACCCATTCCAGCAATCCTCCTCTCTCATCTGCCATCCCCTCTATCCACCCATTCCAGCAACCCTCCTCTCCCCTGCCCTCCATGCATATCCAGCGCCAGCGCGATTCTCCTCTCCCCTTCCCCTCCCCTCGTTTACTATCTGCCCCGCGCCAATTTTAATTTACCTGCGTCCCAGCGTTGGTCCGCCGTGTCATTTCAAAGCCCGCCCTGCTGCCTGTCTCTATGCTTCCCTCCCTTCGCGACGTGTTCGTTCGGCAGAGTCCCGCTCTCGAGGAAATGATGTCAGAAGGCGGGACTCTGCTGAACGAATCACATCGCGAACGGAGGGAAGAATAGAGACAGGCAGCAGGGCGGGCTTTGAAATGACACGGCGGGCCGACGCTGGGACGCAGGTAAATTAAAGATGGTGCGGGGCAGTTAGTAAAGAAGGGGAGGGAACAGGGAGACTCACGGCGCCGCCTAACTCTTTCTTGCTGTGGCTGGGGAGGCTTAGCCTCCCCAAGCCTCTTATACCGGGCGCCTATGGACCTGCATACTGCCCCCCCCCCTCACAGGAATGGCCAAATTTCAAGGGAGTGGAGTGGAAGAGTGGCCCAGTGGTTAGAGTACTGGTCTTGCAATCCAGACGTGGCCAGTTCAAATCCCACTGCTGCTACTTGTGATCCAAAATCCAAATAAATAAAGGGGGTGTCAGAGGCATATCAGGCATGGATGTCCTTCTCACAGAAACATCCAGGCATGAACATCCTTCTCACAAACATCCACATTTTGGAAGCAGACAGAAGCATATCAAATGACATCCTCAACTGCCGTTGCAGGGACGGAGGCATAGAAATATCCAGTGTACTTGAATGTAACTCACCTTGAGCTACTACTAAAAAAGGTGTGAGCAAAATCTAAAAAAATAAATAGTGAAGAACGTCCTCAACTGCTGTCATAGGGACGGAGGCATAGCGAAGGAGGTCCTTCACCCATACTCTAAAAAAAAAAAAGACAAAAGTTTTTAAAGTTGTTTTTTTTTCAGGGCGGGAGGTGGTTAGTGACCACTGGGGGAGTCAGGGGAGGTCATCCCCGATTCCCTCCGGTGGTCATCTGGTCATTTAGGGCACATTTTTGTGGCTTGGGCGTAAAAAAAAAGGACCAAGTAAAGTCAGCCAAGTGTTTGTCAGGGACGCCCTTCTTTTTTCCATTATCGCTTGAGGACGCCCCTCTGTTAGGCACGCCCCAGTTCTGCCTTCGCTATGCCTCCGACACACACCCCAGGAACTTTGGTCATTCCCGCAATGGGAAGC